>NC_066585.1:296477977-297101328 GCF_024323335.1 Lathyrus oleraceus | reverse complement strand
CTCAATCAGTCTTGAAGAATGAGCAAAATCTGAAATGGTCTCAAAGGATAATGTCACTCTCCCATTCAGACATCCGTTGGTGTCCTCATCTCGAAGAAAATGTTACCATCATTGACCGTTGTGGCGAGTTACCTAATGTACCACTTCTAGGAATAAGAGGAGGTATTACTTATAATCCTGCTTTAGCTCTGCGACAGTTTGGTTGTGCTCGAAGAGATGGTCCACATGAAATGATCATCAAAGGCATTGTGTTCGACTATGACAACGATTCCCAAGGCCTCCGTCAAAGATTTGTACGAGCTTGGGGCATGGTGAAGAGAGGTACGTTAGGACAGAAAAATTCTATTCCTATGGAACCTTATCTCAGATGGGTACGCGCAAGAGCTCGTGAACTTGTCATGCCATATCTTGCAGTCGGACCATTGGCGGTTGAACCAGAAGTCGAAGGAGGCACTCCTCAGATCATTCCATATCCAGATATGCCTACCGATGTTGAAGAGTTAAAGAAATCCTGGATCCAGTTGAGAGAGGAAAGGGATACTTTTGAAGCCCAGTTCTGTGCTGCAAGAAAGAAAGTGTTAGAGCTCACCAGCCAGCTTAATGAGGAACAGAGACTCAATGCATATCTTCGCCCGAAAAGAAGCCGTCCCTGGGAGACCTAGCTTTTATTGTATTTTACCATTTATTGTAATAAACATTGATTAAAAATTATTAATAAAAGTCCTTTCTTTTTGTGGTAGTTTATGCGGAGTTAAATTCCAAAAGTCCTTGGAAACATTTCATGCATTGCATAACATAACATAACACTGCATAACAGGTATTCTACAAGTTCAATGTTCTCACGGTCTTCATTGCAAACAGAAAAATGGATCTCGAACAAACTGTCAAAGATCTCCAGACTCAGAATGCTCAATTCAAGGAGATGATGCTAAGCTTATCCAAGGGGCAGGAGGAACTGAAGGCTCTTTTGCTCGAAAAGAAGAAAGACAAGAAAGCTGTGAGTTTCATTAACCCGGGAAGAAGGCGTAAAGGACAGGCCGCAGGAGTCAAGTTTGGAATCCCGAATGGTCCAGAAGAGGGGGCGGAGAATGATTCAGAGGAAGAGAATGCTGATTTCTCCAACCCTGAGGATGACGATGAAGATTATGAAAATGAACAGTACTCTCCAAGAGATGATAAGTACAAGTTGCTGGAAGAACGTATGCTAGCTATGGAGGGTCAGAAGGCGCCCGGTCTGGATTTCGAAAGTTTGGGTCTGGTCTCCGATGTGACCATTCCTCGCAAATTTAAAATCCCCACTTTCACTAAGTACGATGGTGCGTCTTGTCCTCAGATGCATCTGAGAGCTTATGTGAGAAAGATTCAGCCGCATACCACTGACAGGAAGCTATGGATCCATTTCTTCCAAGAGAGCCTGTCTGGCACCCAGTTGGAATGGTATTATCAGCTCGAGAGCTCTGACATCCGCACCTGGACTGATTTAGCAACAGCTTTCTATAAACAGTACCAGTATAACTCTGAACTAGCACCTACCCGGCTACAGTTGCAGAATATGACTATGGGATCTAAAGAAAGCTTTAAAGAATATGCTCAAAAGTGGAGAGATTTGGCTGGCAGAGTCAAACCCCCTATGACTGACAGAGAATTGGTGGACATGTTCATGGGCACACTGACCGGCCCATTCTACAGCCATCTACTGGGAAGTTCTTCATCAGGTTTCACTGAACTTATATTAACAGGTGAACGTGTTGAAAGCGGCATCCGAAGTGGAAAGATACAGGCGGCTACCTCTGCAAGCACCAAAAGGTCCCATCAGGGGAGGAACGAATCAAATGCTGTGTACGGTCAAAAGGGTCGTAACAAGAAAAACCGTGACCATGACATCGGAGCAGTTACGATTGCAGCACCACCATCTCAAAACTTCCAGCCCAAACAAGACAGGCCAAGAAGGCAGTTCACCAGGATCAATATGACCTTGGCACAGGCACTGCAGGGAATGCTAAAGGCAAAGTTGATCACCCTTAGAGATCCTCCTACAAATCCCAACACTTCCTCTTCTCGTTATAATCCCAATGCCAGGTGTGCATATCACTCCGATAGCCCCGGGCACGATACAAACGATTGCTGGCCATTGAAGAATAAGATTCAGGATATGATCGAAGTTGGAGAAATTGAGTTTGAGCCTCCGGAGACTCCTAATGTCATCACTGCTCCTATGCCTAACCATGACAAGACTGTTAATGCTGTGGATGACGATTCTCACATTTCCAATGTGACGGACTTAACATCTCCCCTCCCGATCATAAAGAGGAATTTATTGCAAGCTGGTTTATTTCCAGGTTGTGCTGAAGATTGCGATTTCTGCATACTCCGGCCCGAGGACTGTTTGAAATTGAAGAATGGTATTCAACGGCTGATGGACGATCGTACAGTTCTCTTCGAAAGGATTCCTAAGGCGGAAAACTCTATTGAAGAAATATCTGTGATTTCTAGGTCCAAAGTTCCAGTGAAGATTACCGCTACCAGGGCGCCTGTGAAGATTACTGCTGAGCCCAGGGTTGCTCCCCTAATCATCACTGCACCTGGCCCGATCCCGTATTCCTCAAGCAAAGCTATTCCGTGGAATTATGGCGGTGATGTTTACGTCCATGGCGTGAAGCAAGTGGATAATGCTGCTAATACTAGTGGCATTGTTGGGACTAGTAAAATTACTCGAAGCGGAAGGATCTTCTCTCCAGAAATCTCACCTCCTGTCCTTGAAACTCGAGGAAAGGAACCAGTCAATCCTTCTCAGTCAGAGACACCGGTCGAAGTTACTCCCGAAGATGTTGCCAAACAAGAAATGGAAGAAGTGCTGAAAATCATTCGCAAGAGTGATTTTGATGTTGTAGAACAGTTGGGGCATACCCCGTCTAAGATCTCGATGTTATCCTTGCTGTTATCTTCTGAATCTCATGCCAATGCATTGATAAAATTCTTGAAGACTGCTCATGTGCCTCAGGAAACATTTGTCGATCAGTTCGAAAATTATGTTGCTCACTTGGCTGTTGACAATGGCCTAGGCTTTTCCGATGCTGACCTGACACCAGCGGGAAAGAATCACAATAAAGCCCTGCATATCTCCATTGAGTGTAGGGGAATCACTTTGTCTCATGTGTTGATCGATAATGGCTCTTCCTTGAATGTGCTGCCGACAGCCGTGCTGGATAAGCTGGATTGTAAAAGCATTGAACTGAAACCTAGTGACATTGTGGTACGTGCTTACGATGGTGCGAAGAGTGTTGTCCATGGCGAAGTAGTCCTGCCTATCAAGATAGGACCTCAAGTCTTCAACACTACCTTCCATGTAATGAACATTCGTCCTGCCTATTCCTGCTTACTGGGACGCCCTTGGATCCATGGATCAGGTGCTGTAGCTTCGTCTCTCCATCAAAAGTTGAGGTATCCCACAAAGAGCAAAATTGTCACCGTGTGCGGAGAAGAAGAGTACATTGTCAGTAGTGTGCATACCTTCAGATACGTCGAGATGGATGGTGAATTCATTGAGACTCCTTGTCAGTCATTTGAAGTAGTTCCTCCAACCAATCCTGTCCTTAAGCCAACTTCCGGTGTGCCCAAGGTTGTTCGTGCTCCTCCTGCTATGGTTTCTCTGAAGGACGCTCAAGCCGTGGTTGAAGATGGTGGTCGTACTGGCTGGGGTCAATTGATCGACGTACCATACAAGTCTAACAAATTTGGCCTGGGGTTCAGCCCTGACAAGAGTCAAATTAATGCTGTAGAAGATGCTGACAGCGATTGCGACCTGGATAGCTGGATTTTCCCAACAATTGGTGACGGACTCAATAATTGGAAGGCTGAAGACATTATCCCGATTTCCTTTAGTCAGGAGTAATTGTTATTGTCTATTTTAGTGTTGCAAATTTTTGTTTTTTTTACAATTGAACTTCTCCAAGCGTTGTGTCTATGCCCGGGGCACAATAGCTAATTCGTTAAGGGTTTTGTCATCTTCATAAGCATATTCATATTCAATAAATCAATGGACTTTTTGCATTCAAATATTGCGCTCTTTATCTTTTCTGTCATCTTCCAAACGAGCTATGTTTTCTTACACACACTCACGTAACGAATTGCAGATCCATACCCACTCTGGATCCTGTTGACGATAGTTCTACTACTGTTCATTATGACTTTGAAAATACGATCTACCAAGCCGAGGATGGCAGTGAGGAAGATTGTGAAGTACCTGGAGAACTCGCCAGACTGTTACTGCAGGAAGAAAGGACTATACAGCCACACGAGGAGTCAGTTGAGACTGTAAATCTGGGTACTGAAATAAACAAGAAAGAAGTCAAAATAGGAGCAGGCTTGGAAAACAGTGTCAAGAGAAGGTTGATCCAGATGTTGCATGACTATGTAGAGATTTTTGCTTGGTCTTATGAAGACATGCCAGGACTGGATACCGATATAGTAGTGCATCGACTGCCAACGAGGGAAGAATGTCATCCTGTTAAGCAAAAGGTTCGTCGTATGCGTCCTGAAATGTCTGAGAAAATCAAAGCCGAGGTGATGAAACAATTTGATGCAGGTTTTCTGGCTGTCACTTCTTATCCTCAATGGGTTGCTAATGTGGTACCAGTGCCAAAGAAGGATGGTAAGGTGCGAATGTGTGTAGATTACCGAGACCTGAATAAAGCGAGTCCCAAGGATGACTTTCCACTCCCGCACATTGATGTTCTGGTAGATAACACCGCTCAACACAAGGTATTCTCATTCATGGATGGATTCTCAGGTTATAACCAGATTAAGATGGCGCCTGAGGACATGGAGAAAACTACGTTCGTGACGCAATGGGGCACGTTCTGTTATAAAGTAATGCCATTTGGTTTAAAGAATGCAGGGGCAACGTACCAGCGTGCTATGGTGGTTTTGTTCCATGATATGATCCATCATGAAATAGAAGTATATGTGGACGACATGATAGCCAGGTCTCATACTGAAGAAGAACATCTCGATCATTTATACAAACTGTTTGAGAGGTTGAAGAAATACAAGTTGAGATTGAACCCGAACAAGTGCACCTTTGGGGTGAGATCCGGTAAACTCTTGGGCTTTATTGTCAGTGGTAAAGGAATTGAGGTTGACCCGGCCAAGGTGAGAGCTATTCGAGAAATGCCAGTTCCCCGTACAGATAAAGAAGTCAGAGGTTTCTTGGGACGTTTGAATTATATTGCCCGATTTATTTCCCATTTGACCGCTACCTGCAAACCCATCTTCAAACTACTGAGGAAAAATCAAGAGATGATATGGAATGATGAATGTCAAGAAGCTTTTGACAAAATCAAGAAGTATCTCCAAGAACCTCCAGTCCTGTTGCCACCAGTTGAAGGAAGACCTCTAATCATGTATCTGACCGTGTTAGAAAATTCGATGGGGTGTGTGTTGGGGCAACATGACGAGTCTGGTCGAAAAGAGCATGCCATATACTACCTTAGCAAAAAGTTTACCGACTGTGAAACAAGATACTCACTGCTCGAGAGAACTTGCTGTGCTTTGGCCTGGGCTGCTCGCCGACTAAGACAGTATATGTTGAATCACACCACTTTATTGATTTCTAAGATGGATCCTATCAAATACATATTTGAGAAACCCGCCCTCTCCGGAAGAATAGCAAGATGGCAGATGATTTTAACAGAATATGATATCCAGTATACTACACAAAAAGCAATCAAAGGAAGCGTGCTAGCCGATCATTTGGCTCATCAAGCAGTGAATGATTACCAGTCTATGAATTTTGAGTTCCCAGATGAAGATGTCATGCTTGTTACTGATTATGAAGAACCTGGACCGGATGAAGGACCCGAACTAGGATCCCGATGGACTATGGTTTTCGATGGGTCTTCTAATGCATTGGGCAATGGTGTTGGTGTGGTAATCATTTCTCCCGAGGGTTACCATACGCCTTTCACTGCTAGACTATGTTTTCATTGTACCAATAATATGGCTGAGTATGAAGCATGTATTTTGGGACTCAAGGCTGCTATAGACCGGCGAGTCAAGTTTTTGAGTGTGTACGGAGACTCAGCATTAGTAATCAGTCAGATCAAAGGAGAATGGGACACTAAGCATCCGAATCTCATCCCTTACCGAGAACGGGTGATGACATTAATCTCATACTTTGAAGAGATTACATTCGAACATATCCCACGAGAAGAGAATCAGTTGGCAGACGCATTAGCTACCATGTCATTTATGTTCAGAGTCAGATGGGACAATGAAGCTCCCAGGATCACCATTGAGCGACTAGATGAACCGGCATACTGTTATGAACTTAACACTGAGGGAGTACGGGAAAAACCTTGGTTCCACGAAGTAAAAAGATATTTAGAAGCTCAGGAATACCCTGAAGGGGCATCCATCAATGACAAAAAATTCCTGAGGAAGTTCTCCGCTAAGTTCTTTCTGAGTAATGGAGTATTATACAAACGTAACCACGATTCGACTTTGCTTCGCTGTGTGGATAAAAAGGAAGCAGAAAAGATTATGGGAGATATGCACGACGGTATTTTTGGGACTCATTCTAGTGGACATACGATGGCCAAGAAGATTCTGAGATCAGGGTATTATTGGTCTACCATGGAAGCTGATTGCCACCATCACTCCAGAACTTGTCACAAGTGCCAGATCTATGCGGATAAAGTACATGTGCCTCCTGCTCCATTAAACGTGTTGACAGCACCTTGGCCCTTTGCAATGTGGGGCATTGATATGATTGGGGAGATTAAACCTACTGCTTCTAATGGACATCGCTTCATCCTTGTCGCTATTGATTACTTTACAAAGTGGGTAGAGGCCGCCTCATTTGCTTCTGTCACCAAGAATGTGGTGGCACGGTTCATCAAGAATAGTCTTATTTGTCGATATGGCATCCCTGAAAGAATTATTACTGACAATGGTACTAATTTGAACAACAAGATGATTACTGAACTCTGCACGCAGTTCAACGTAAAACACCATAACTCTTCTCCGTACCGACCAAAGATGAATGGCGTTGTAGAAGCTGCTAATAAGAACATTAAGAAGATTATACAAAAGATGACGGTGACGTACAAAGACTGGCATGAGATGTTACCGTTTGCTCTTCACGGTTATCGCACTTCAGTACGAACCTCAACAGGGGCAACTCCGTTCTCTTTAGTCTACGGAATGGAAGCCGTCTTACCAGTGGAAGTTCAGATTCCCTCTCTGAGAATCATGAAAGAGGCAGGCTTAGATGAGGACGAATGGATTCAGACTCGACTCGATCAGATAAATTTGATTGATGAGAAGAGACTTGCGGCTGTATGTCACGGGCAGCTATATCAGAAGCGCATGACCCAGGCATTTAACAAAAAGGTCAAAAGACAGGTTTATCAAACTGGTGACTTGGTGGTCAAACGTATCATCCTACCACAAACTGACCCCAGAGGCAAATGGACTCCCACATACGAAGGGCCATTTGTAGTCAAGAAGGTATTCTCCGGTGGAGCCATGGTACTTGCTGCAATGGATGGCGAAGACTTCCCGCATCCCGTGAACGCAGACATAGTTAAAAAATACTACGCATAAAAAAAGACCCGCTAGGTCGACATACCTAGGCAAAAGTAAGGGCATCCCGGCGAACCAAAAGGGTTCGGACAGAAATTAGGGATAAACATATACAAATGTACACCCGGCAAGTCGAAAACCTGAAAAGGCGGCTTGGGCAAAAAAGGGTATCCTGGTGGACTGAAAACCTGAAAAGGCGGTCCAAGCAAAAATTAGGGATTAAAGCGTATGACTATGTCCTGTTCCCAATCAGCTTCACCCAAGTTCAAAGGACTGAACAAGCCCATCACTTCTATCCGACAGCAGGAGATGAGATGCTTGAAGACATAATGACAGTAGTAGACTTAAAATCAATAGGACTTTTTTTTGCATAGCTTTCTCTTTGTTTGTGACAATTTCCTCTTACTAGGATTTCTGTCTCCTTGTACACAATTTGCCTGTTTATAGGCCCCCTTTCAAAATCAATACAATTCATTTCCAAAAAGATGCTTTTGTTTTACTTTTTCTGTTTTGGTTGCGTAAATGTCCATTGATTTGATTTGAATTAATATATGCATTTGAATATGATCAATGGTTACCAAAATACATGCATAGAATAGCAATAGCAATTACTACCCGACTTCAGGATCAAGGAGAAGGTCTAACCATGCTTCCAATGAATCCGCTACCAATTTTATTCTCCCCAGCAAGCTTGTTTTTCCTCAGGAGAAATTGGCATTATTCCCCGGGCAAAGCCAGCTATTTCCCAGAAGAAGTCGATATCATCAGACAGATTGATCATCTCTTCCATCCCCAGCCAGGCTCTGTTGAATATTTCCACCATCAGACAGAAATCAACAACCCCCTGCCGAGAAAGGATCATCATTACAAATATCTCCAACCAGTATATGGGGATTTATTTTCCCCAGTAGAGTCCCCAAGCAGAACTTCTCATACGCATAACTCATTCATTACATCATTTCACAGCATACGCATGCATACAACATTCGCATTTATTTCTTGGCATAACACGAAACATCTCATGCATCATGACATAGCATGAAGCTAACTTTTCTGTGCAGGTTAATTATCCTCCTGATATAGTCAAAGTAAAAGGTCCATTCAGACGGACATCTTTATCAATTACATTCAGGATTCAACTACATCTTTCAGATATACTCCATGTCAACATTCATTCTGACATCCTCATAACGATGGCATCTATAAGCCCATCCCAGACATTTATTGCAAGTACAACATATACAGATATCATCAGATTCAGCCTAATGGACGGCTCATTCTGCTCAGATACGGTCTAATGTACGACCCAATTAGACCTTCGTCTCCTCAGATGCTACCTAGTGTACGGTACATTTCTGAAGTGTAGTCTAGTGTACGACTACCCCCTTTTATCATCAGATTCAGCCTAATGGACGGCTCATTCTGCTCAGATACGGTCTAATGTACGACCCAATTAGACCTTCGTCTCCTCAGATGCTACCTAGTGTACGATACATTTCTGAAGTGTAGTCTAGTGTACGACTACCCCCTTTTATCATCAGATTCAGCCTAATGGACGGCTCATTCTGCTCAGATACGGTCTAATGTACGACCCAATTAGACCTTCGTCTCCTCAGATGCTACCTAGTGTACGGTACATTTCTGAAGTGTAGTCTAGTGTACGACTACCCCCTTTCATCATCAGACACAGCCTAACGTACGGCCCTCTCTTCAACTCAGATACGATCTAGCGCATGATCCATTCTGATCCGTTATCCCCAGCAGCATATGACACACTCCGACTCCCCAGCGAAGTCAACAACCTAATGGATGACTCATTATTCGGTCTAATGTACGACCCAGTGTGGCGCCCATGTCTTCAAATTGGCCTAATGTACGGTGCAATCTGAAGCTTTCATCATCAAATTTCCTGGATGGCATGTTTAAGCCCATCTCCATCAAGACTAATTGACAAGAGCAAATTTTTGGGGGCATTCTAGTGTTCAATAATCTTCCACCTCCAGACCACGAATGGCATGCACGCCATCCTAACTCTCTCGGTTCAAGAATATTGAACAGGGGCAGCTGTCATACCCCAAAATTTGCCCGTTAATATTACAAGAGATTTCTAAAGACACTCCAACTTATTCTGCAAGTCATTGACCTTAAAGGAACGACCGCCCAGCTCACAACATGGCCCAATTCAGAAAAGGCCCAAACTAGCCCGCTCGCTAGGCGAGCAACTCCTTCGCCTAGCGAAGCCTCCGAATGTCAAAATTGGTGGGCTTCATTCTGAGCCCATTAGGTCATAAATTGCATGCTCGCTAGGCGAGCAAATCCTTCGCCTAGCGAACCTTCGCTACATGCTCGCCTAGCGAAGCTTGCGAACTTATAATTTTCGGGCTTCAGTCTGAGCCCATTAGGTCACCACCATCACTATAAATACCAGGCACCTCAGCCACGAAAATAGACAGACCAAGACGGACGGAAAAGGACGGAAACCCTGGCACAGAAACCCTGCTGATCCAGAGAATTCGGAAGACGGAAACCCTGAAGGCCGCTTACCCGCCTCGAAGCTACCACCGCCCAGCTCAATCCGATACCTAGAGTGATCAGTCCCGTTCAACATAGCAATTGCAAACAGGTTTGCGTATTATCACTGTTATATGCTTCCAATTGATAATCGTTACATACATAATGCATCATGATTAAATTTTGATATGTAATCTGATTTCACATGCAAATTTAAGTATGCCTGAACATCATGAATGCTATCCATGCTGTGCCTGTAATTCAATGTCATAAAATTCAAGGTTCCGGAGACGGTACGGTTGCCAAATTCAAAATCCGTGGCCGCTCGCTAGCACATCGCTAAGCGAGCCTGTAGCGAATATTCGCTAAGCCTTCGCTAGGCGAAGCAGAGGCGAACGTACCAGTAGCTGTTCTTATGCTTCGTTTTATGTTTGTCTTATTGTAATCATGCATTATTTGGCCTTATGACTATGGTGTTCATTCTGTAGTGCAATTTTCAATTGCACTTTATCTTGGTATTCTCACCCGTGTGTTTAAATTGTGTTAAAGCTTGCATATTCTCGAAGAAGCGGCCGGCTAGGTATTCCGCTTTACTTGTGGGATACCCTTATGGAGATGGATTCGGAATTACATGATCACTTTTAATGTTGCCTAATTAATTTTAAGGAGGAGATTCATCCTAATTGCCTAATCAATTTTAATGTGGATATGTATCTTAATTATTTAAATGACTATAAGATGGAAACCCATCTTAAATACTTAATTAATTGTAAAACATGGCCTTTGAATATGTGATCTTGGACCTCTCTTTATTGCCCTACGATATTACGGTATTACGGTCATGTCCCGCGAATGTGAGGATACACTTAGCAATGGCCCTTCGATTAAATCATCATAAAATAAATCATAGTCCCTCGGATGTTGCCTTCGAATATATGATTTCGTCCCTCGATGACCCTTCGGTGTAGCCTACGGTTAAATGATGATCGTCCCTTCGAATGCTAAGGTATCCTCACAACTGTTGCCTTCAATGACCTATCGATGACCCTACGATGACCCTTTTACATCCAAAGGGTAAAACTACTTACTTCTCAATAGTAAGGACAGTTTTACCCTCATAAGGATAGGAAATGCCCATAACGACCCTAGGAAGGTATAACTCTCAATTACTGGATCATAACCTAAAACATTTTCCACCCTTCACACTTTCAAAACCTCTTTTAGAAAATCACCACTTGGTATACATTCATACGAGAATCATTACCGAGTCGTATTTTTCTAAACAACTTTCAAAATCAAACGAGATAAATACTTTGTATACATTCATACGAGAATCATTACAAAGTTAAACTCTCTTTTCGAAACATTTTTAAAAACAATTCACCAACACTTTTCAGACAAAAACATAAGTGATCCAGTGATTAAGAGCCCATGGATAACCATGGATACAAAGGGTGCTAACACCTTCCCTTTGTATAATGTACCTCCCGAACCCAAAATCTATTGAGGTCTTTCCTGTTCTTTTCCACCTTTCCTTATTGGATAAAAGAAAAGTCGGTGGCGACTCTTGCTATCCGCGACATTGCGATAAAAAGCAAAACACCCCAAGTCAGTTCACCGTATGACAGACATTTGATAAGAATTGGTAGTTTAATAGTTTCTTTCTTGAGGACTTAAGGAAGAACATCCTGAGGTTAGGTAATTGGATGGTTCATGTGTATTAAGGAAATCTTGACTGAATTCTTAACTGGTTAAATCAACCACCTACCCTAGCATGTTTTAACTTAATCAATTACATTTTTACTGTCTTTTGTGTTTATTGCTGAAATTCCTAAAACAACCAAACCATTATATTTTTGTTCTGATAGAATCAAAGTTAAATAAGTATTTCCTACGCAATCCCTGAGATCGATACTTGGAAATAAAACTCCTTATTACTACATCGGTAAAAATAGTACACTTGCTATTTTTCCGATCAAGTTTTTGGCGCCGTTGCCGAGGATTGCCAAAATACCTATTTTAATTTTTATTCTATCGAAATTTTGTTGCTCGTCAACCAAAATTTTATCTGTGACAATTTTGTTATTCAATTCTAATCTTTGTCTAACTTGTTTATGCGAGGTAAGGCCTCAGCGGATTTTTCTTTTGACGCAGATCCAGAAAGAACTCTTCGCGCTAGGCTGAGACAAGCTAAGAGAGAAAAACTGGAATTAGCAGAGAAAGCAGAGGAGGAAGTTGTTTCAGTGCACTCAGAGAATTCAGATTCAGACGCGGAAACAGTTCCTGAAATCATGGCTGCAAACCCACCACCACCACCATCACCAGAGAGACTTCTCGCTGACTATGGTGAAACCAACACTCCGGGTGGTCGTATGACAATTGTCAACCAACCGGTTAATGTGGAACAATTTCAGCTGCATCCCAGCACCATTAATCAACTCGAAAGGCGGTCCTTTTCTGCAAGAGTGAATGAAGATGCCAACAAGCATCTGCAAAGGTTTTTAACTATGAGCACAACGCTAAAAATGCCTGGACATAACGAAGAAGCAATTAGACTTCGTATGTTCCCATTCACTTTAGCAGATGAAGCCAAAGAGTGGTTCTATTCCTTACCTGCTGGTAGTATCACTACATGGGAGCAAATGGAAACAGCATTCTTGCAGGAGTATTTTCCCGCATCTGTGTCATTGCGAAAAAGATATGAGATCCTAAACTTCAAGCAGAAGGAGGGTGAGTCACTAGGAGATGCCTATAAAAGATTCAAGAGAATCCTAGTGGCTTGTCCTACTCACAACATGGATGAAACTGAGCAGATGCAAATGTTTGTTAATGGTCTTCGAATTCAAACGAGACAAATCCTTGATTCAGCAGCTGGTGGCTCAGCTAACTTTGCAACAGCCACCGGTATGAAGAAGATAATTGAAGCAATTGCCTCGAATGAGCATTTGGAGTTATATGATAGGGTGTCAAGCAAATCTGCGGTTATTGACTTGAAGCTTGAAACAAACAAACGGGTAAAAATTGAAGAAGTTGTTGCTGCTGAGGTATAGAAAAGGTTGAAAGCACTAAACATAGGTGCTCAGAAAGTGGCTCAAGTGCAACAGGCACCGAATGATGTGTGTGGCATTTGTAATGGACCATACAATACTGTTCATTGCTTTGCTACACCGCAGCAGATAGAAGATATAAAGTTTTTAAAGCAAAACAATCCCTACTCCAACACATACAATCCAGGGTGGAAGAATCATCCCAACTTTGCATGGAAAGATCAGAAAGGGAACGTGCAACAGCAGGCACAGGGTCAATATCAAAATCAATATCAGCAGCAGCAACAACAGGTCCCTAAGAAGGCAGATTAGGAGATCGCAATTGAAAAGATGGCAGCCCACAACATCCAATTCCAAGAGGAGACTCGAAATAATCAGAAGAACACTACAGCATCCATCAAAAATCTTGAAATTCAGATGGGTCAAATTGCTCAACAGTTAGCCTCCAATTCCCAGGTACCTGGCACGCTTCCCAGTGGGACAGTTGTTAATCCTCGTGATCAAAGTCACATTAAAGTTGTGGTCACCAGAAAAGGAAGAGCTAAGGAACAACAAGTTGACGAACAGGTCGAAGAAGATGGGTTGTTGGAAGTTGACTTGGAGATTAGAGAAGAGCCAAAACAAACTGAAGAAGTGGTGGTGAAGTCGGCAAGCCAGCAAGAGAAACAAAAACCAAAGGTCATTCTCCCTTTTCCGACAAGAACAAAGAAGAAAGATCTCCATGAAAAAAAAATTGAGAAGTTCTTAGAATTATTCAAGAAGCTCGAGATCAACATACCTTTTGCTGAAGCTCTGGAACAGATGCCGATCTATGCCAAATTCATGAAAGACATCATATCGAAGAAAAGGTCGATTGACGGCGAGCCAATCATGCTAACTGAAACTTGTAGTGCTATTTTGCAGGGTCTAAAAATTCCGGTGAAGAAAAAAGATAGAGGTGCAGTCACTATTCCTTGTACCATTGGAGACAGATCATTCAAAAAGGCACTGATCGATTTGGGAGCAAGTGTTAGTCTAATGCCCCTCTCGATTTACAAAAAACTTGAGTTAGGGAAAGTGCAAGACACTCGCATGACACTGCAGTTTGCGGATCATTCTATGAAGAGACCTTATGGTATAGCAACAGATGTTCTGGTGAAGATTGATAAATTTGTATTCACGGTAGATTTTGTGATACTCGAGATGCCAGAAGATGAGGAAATCCCTCTCATATTGGGAAGACCTTTTCTTGAAACTGGAAGATGCATGATAGATATTGAGGAAGGAACCATGACCCTCAAAGTTTATGATGAAAAGCTCAAAATTGATGTGAGGGATACTATGAAATTCAAGGACGACGAAGGTGCGAGTAAAAGTATTGAAGTGTTGGATACAGTGTTTGCTAAATCTATGCAGATTACAACACCCAAGCTTCCTTTGGAGAGAGTTTTGAGTTTATCTATCATTGAGGATACTGAAGGAATTGATGACAAAGAATCTGAAGTGGTGTCGACGTTAAAGGAACAACCTCCTTGGGTTCATTCCCGACCACAACGGTGGGAAGAGCTTCGACCTAAAACATCTCCCGAATCAAAGCAGGATATAAAAAAGGGGATGGAGTTGAAACAATTACCAGAACATCTCAAATATGTCTTTCTTGACAATGAAGAAAAATGTCCAGCAATCATCAATTCAGGTTTGAGAGAGATCCAAGAAGAAGAGCTAATCAAAGTACTCAAGAAATACAAGAGTGTTATTGGGTGGGCGATGGATGATTTGAAAGGAATCAGCCTGACACTGTGTATGCACAAGATTTTGATGGAAGATGACCAGAAACCGGTCGTCCAACCTCAAAGAAGACTGAACCCAGCTATGAAAGAAGTCGTTCGCAAGGAGGTTGTTAAACTTTTAGATGCGGGGTTGATTTACCCAATATCTGACAGTTCGTGGGTGAGCCCAGTTCATGTGGTACCGAAGAAGGGAGGGACAACTGTGATAAAAAATGAGAAAAATGAGTTGATCCCCACCCGTACTGTAACAGGTTGGAGAGTTTGCATTGACTATAGAAGACTGAACACTGCAACCAGGAAGGACCATTTTCCCTTACCTTTTATTGATCAGATGTTGAAAAGATTGGCAGGTCATGATTTCTATTGTTTTCTGGATGGGTACTCAGGGTACAACCAAATTGCTGTGGCACCTGAGGATCAAGAAAAAACAGCGTTCACATGTCCGTATGGAATCTTTGCTTATAGAAGAATGTCGTTTGGTTTATGCAACGCACCAGCAACATTTCAGAGGTGCATGACATCCATATTTTTCGATATGCTTGAGAAGCATATGGAGGTGTTTATGGATGATTTTTCGATTTTCGGATCTTCTTTCGAAAATTGTTTGTATAACCTGTCACTTGTGCTGGAAAGATGTCAACAGACCAATCTAATCCTGAATTGGGAGAAGTGTCACTTCATGGTGAGAGAAGGGATAGTACTAGGCCATAAAATTTCCCATAAAGGAATAGAAGTTGACAAGGAAAAAGTGGAAGTGATCGCCAATCTCCCTCATTCGGTGAATGAGAAAGGTATACGGAGTTTCTTGGGACATGCAGGATTCTACCGTAGGTTCATCAAAGATTTCTCAAAGATCGCAAAACCTTTGACTAGCCTGCTTGTGAAGGATACTCCGTTTCTGTTTGACAAGAAGTGCAACGAAGCCTTCGATACTCTGAAAAATAAATTGGTGTCTGCTCCTATAGTGATCTCGCCTGACTGGTCTCTACCCTTTGAGATAATGTGCGATGCAAGAGACATAGCAGTAGGGGCAGTCTTGGGGAAACGAAGAGACAAACTCCTCCATGTCATCTACTATGCTAGCCATGTGTTGAATCCAGCTCAGATGAATTATGCAACCACAGAGAAGGAGCTACTGGCTGTGGTTTATGCCTTTGACAAATTTCGGCAATACTTGTTGGGAACAAAGGTAATTGTTTATACTGACCATGCTGCTTTGAAATATCTTTTTTCTAAACAGTACTCGAAGCCAAGGCTGCTCAGATGGATTTTGCTGTTGCAAGAATTCGACCTTGAAATTCGAGACAAAAAGGGGTGTGAAAACACCGTTGCTGACCACCTATCTCGAATGTCCCCGATTGAAGAGACGGAAGAAGAACATCCCATAAAGGACGAGTTTATAGATGAATGAATCCTCGCGGTGGTGGGTGTTCCTTGGTTTGCTGACTACGCAAACTACCTGGTAGGTCGCATAATTCCTGAAGACTTTGATTATAACAAAAAGAAAAAGTTTCTTCATGATTGCAGGTTCTATTTGTGGGACGAACCATTCTTGTATAAGAAAGGGGTAGAGGACTGATTCATCGATGTGTCCCTGAGGAAGAACAAAATGAAGTCTTAAAGGCATGTCATGACTCAGATTATGGGGGACACTTTAGTGGAGACAGGACAGCCGCAAAAGTCCTCCAATCAGGGTTGTACTGGCCTACGTTGTTTAAGGATGCCCAAGTCATTGTGAAGGAATGTGACAGATGCCAACGGACAGGAAATATTTTCAGGAGGAATCAGATGCCCCAAAAGGGCATGCTTGAAGAGGAATTATTTGATGTTTGGGGGATAGACTTTATGGGGCCATTTCCACCCTCATGTGGAAAGAATTATATTCTGGTGGCTGTAGACTATGTCTCCAAATGGGTGGAAGTCGTTGCCCTCCCTTCTAATGATGCGAGGGTAGTGGTACACTTTCTCAAACAAAACATCTTCTCAAGGTTTGGTGTGATGAAGAGACACATTTCTTGAATAAGCTCATGGAGAACCTATTGAAGAAATATAATGTGAAGCACAAGATTGCCACTCCATATCATCCTCAAACGAGTGGGCAAGTTGAAGTGTCTAATCGGTAAATTAAACAGATTTTGGAAAAGACAGTGAGTGCTTCAAGAAAAGATTGGGCGATCAAATTAGATGACGCACTATGGGCGTACCGAACCGCCTTCAAAACCCCAATCGGCATGTCTCCGTATCAACTGATTTATGGTAAGGCGTGTCATCTTCCTCTGGAATTAGAGCACAAAGCCTTTTGGGCATCCAAGTTCTTGAATTGTGATCTTGCAAAAGCCGGTGAATCCCGAATTCTTCAACTTCACGAGTTAGAAGAATTTCGTAACCAGGCATATGAGAATGCAAAGATGTACAAGGAGCAAACACGGAAGTGGCATGATCAGAGAATCATCAAGAAATATTTCTAGGAAGGATAACTGGTATTGTTGTTCAATTCGAGGCTCAAGTTGTTTCCTGGGAAATTGAAATCAAGATGGTATGACCCATTTGTCGTGCACAAGGTCTCTCCCCACGGAGCAATAGAGATCAAGAACCAAAACAATGGGGATATATTCAAGGTGAATGGCCAGAGGTTGAAGCCCTATTACAGAGGCCAAGAGTCTGGATTGATTGACCATGTGCGCCTCGCCTAATGAGGTGGACAACCGTCGAACCATGCGACGTTAAACGAAGCGCTTCGTGGAAGGCAACCCACGCGTTCGATTTCTAACTTATTTTGTGTTTTTTTTTCCGTGTGTGCGTGAAACGTTGTTGCAGGTAAGGAGAAGAACTTGGAGCGTATAGTCAAAATCACCTCTGAACGGAAGGAGACCATACCTATGAAGCAAAACAAATTTCAAAAAAATTGAGGAAAACAGGTCATCCACACGGCCACCCGTGTGGTGACACACGGCCCGTGTTGATCATGCAAGAGGAGAAAACTGGGCATCCACACGGCCACCCGTGTTGTAACACACGACCGTGTTAATTAAAACAGTGAATTAACACGGGCGCCCATGTGTAGGAACACGGCCCGTGTTGTTCTCTACGGGTTGGATTTTGAAATTTTTTGAAATTGGGTGCTTTTAATGATGGGACACACTTGGCGTTACATCTCTTCCCCACCACTTATTCTCATCCATTCTGATTTTGCAAGCCTCTCTCTCCCTCTTCCTCCATTGTTAACCTAGCCTCCATCACTTTAAGCTCCACTTTTCACAAAGCTCCACTCATTAAAACCCCATCTCACCTTCACAAAAATCGTTCCTCTCGCCGTCCTCTACACAGTGACGGTGGCCGTTTTCACTAATCTGTTATTTGGATTTTGAGAAATTTTTGCAGGTACCATTATGCCCCCAAAGCGTATAAGCAAAGGAAAGGATGTGGCCACATCTTCCCGGCCGAAGCAACGGGCTAGACGCTCTCCGAATCCTCATGGCATTTTGTTTGAACAACCGGAGCATCAAGAGAGGTATGTGATTCTTGCTAAACGTAAGCTCATTCCGACACGTTATATGTGTGATGCTACACTTGATGAGTTGGGCTTAAAGGAAGAGGTGCACCGCATGTTTCACAACATCGGTATGTTAGAATTCATGCAATTCGAAGCACCGACCTTCGCACGTATCACACTTGAATTCTTAAGTACGGTTGAGTTTAAGATGAGAAGAAGGTGGACAGGTTCAAAGATGGAATTTTATGGTCAAATTACTTTCCGATTGTTCGATGAGGATCACGAGTTATCTGCTGAGGAACTTGGGAGTATTCTGAGACTCCCGGTATCTGGACCCGGAACCCCTCCAGACACTTTTTCAGCAATTGATTTCTGGAGGGCTATTACAGGTAAAAGTGGCTATAACCCAAGTTCGGGAAAAGCTTCGGGGATTCATAACCCTTGCTTCAGATATGCACAAAAGGGGTTAGTCTACACCTTGTTCGGACGGGGTGATAGTACCGGGGTAGCTGCAAAGAGAGAGTTATTTTTCCTTCACTGTATGGCCAACAATGAGTGAGTCAATGCAGCTGCTTTTGCCGCCAGTCATTTGAAGCAAGTTGGCCACGCAACTACCGGTGATATTTCTGTGGGTGGTATGATCACGCAGATTGCGGACCACTTTGGGTATGGTCAACTCTTGTTGGAAGAAGCTGCAGTGGTGGGTAAGACTAAGATCGACATGAACACTCTCGTCAATCAGCAAATGATTGCCATCATGCCGACTCATTACTCTCTTGTGATTCATAATGTGGAAGTGCTTGCACTGCCAACACCTGGTTCCATTAGCATTGCAAATGTTGCTAACTGGTTATATACAGGTTCAGCCCCATCTGTAGGGGACGATGCTCAATTTGACCAAGATTTTTCAGGTGAGGAAATGGAAGAAGATGAGAGGCCAGCTACCCAAGGTATGCCACCCCCACAGGATTCTAACCTACATGGTGAAGGATCCTCTTTTATGTCTCAGGACCAGTGGGGTTGGATCCAAACTGAGATGGGAATTCTCCGCACCGAGCAAACCAGACAAGGTGCGGAATTAGCCAGACAGGGTGTGGAATTGTTCCGACAAGGGACAGTCATGGATGACATGCAAGCCATGATGCAACGTCTGATGTTGCATTTCCCGCACAATCCTCCGCCTCCTCCACAACAGTAATCACTGTAAGTCCCCTTCGTGTTTGAATTTAAACATTGAGGTCAATGTTTAGTTCAAGTATGGGGGGTTTTTCTCCTTTCATGTTTTAAATTGTTTTAATTCACTTTCAATTTGTTTTTGTTCTTGAGCTTTTGTTTTTGTTATCGTCGTATTATTTTGTTTGTTTTTTTGTGGTTTACTTGTGTGTACAGAGTGATGAGAAATGGTTGGACGATCCCGGGATCAATGGTAGTGGATGAAAGACACCCCTCGAACTTATGCTGATAAGGCACCCCGGAAGTTGATGCAACCATGAGAAAATAAAGTCGGACACAATTTGGTGACACTGGACCAAGAGAGCGGTATGGAAGAACCGAGTCAGAAAAGAAACCACATAACACGAGGAGGCTTCAGAGCTTGTAAAGCTAACCAACATGGTGAGATTACAAAAAGCCAGACACTAAACATCAGCATGAGAGTTCAGCCAGGTATGACTTTACCACTCTGATTTTGCGTATGTCCTTTTGACACTTCACAGCATGACAACACACACTGAGGCAAGTTGTTTGTTAGCCAGGGCCTTTCTTGCTTCCCTTATCTGTATGTTTCCCTTCGTAAGCCCTGTTGAGCCTTAGCCATTTTATTCATCATAAACCCCATGTTAACCACTCATCATTCATTTCTTCCATCACTCGGTATGATTGTTGTGAGTTGCAAGATGTGCATAAAGCTAAGTTTGGGGTGGTAATCTTGAAAGATAGGGCAAGTGCATAATAAGAGATCATACAAAAAGAAAAGAATTGTGTATGTCCAACAAGAAAAAAAAAGAGAAACAAAAGAGAAAAAATGCACTTGCCGAGACTTAAGACTCTAACACCTATAAAATGCTCGCAAAAAAAATGAGTAGAAAAAAGAGTCAAAAGAGTGAAATTAACCCCCAGAGTATACGTGATGCACGAGAAAAAGAGAAATAAAAATCACACAACATGACTGCCGAGTTCAAAACCCTTTGTTATCCATTTTTTTTGTTTATCCCACCGTACCCAAGCCCCGTTACAACCTAAAAGACCTCGTAAAGTGTGTGGAATCTGTTGTTGTCGTGAAATTAGAATGTATTCAAATTTAAGAGTTTGGTATTGCATACTGTGTCGTGAGTGTACACACCCTAACCATGAGAGATGTTATGAGTGTCTGAAAAGCTTGCAGGTGACGAGGCTTCTGATGTGGAAATGTGGCAAACTGCCTGAGTCGGAGATACCTGAAACTCGATTGGAAAGGAATAACACAAATTATGAAAGACTAGGTTGCATTGTGGAAAATGAATTCGTGGGTGACCTTTGTTTGAACTCATAACATCACTTGAGGACAAGCAATGAGACAAGTTTGGGGTTGTGATCGGTCACCATTTCCATTGAATTCCCACCGTTAATCCGACATATTTTCATCACTTTGGTAAGATTTATGTTTGTTTATACTTGTTTCAGAGTCATTTATGATGTTTTGTTGGTTTGGTATCGCATTGCATTTTATTACAAGTTTATGTCAAAAAGGTCTCTTTTACGCTTCGTTTTGGTAGTGTTATTGTTACAGGCCATTGCACAGGTTTAAAAGCACTAATAGTGGAGTTGTGGATACTCAGAAAGGCAAAAATATGAAGAGACAGCAGGTCAACACGGGCCCCCGTGTGCTACAACATTGCCCGTGTTGTTGGTCAGGCAAAGCAAACTTGGAGAGGAAAAACAGAGAGCAACACGGGCACCCGTGTGGTGACACACGGTCGTGTTGTTTAAAACAGTGCATTAACACGGGCACCCGTGTGTAGGAACACGGCTCGTGTTGTTACCTCTGTAGCTTAATTTGAAAATGCTCATGTTGGAGAGCACACACGGGCACCCGTGTGTACACACACGGCCCGTGTTGATGGGCGCGACTTAGAAACTTCAACTTTTTCCATGTGAACCTATTCTGCTCATTAAGGGTAGTTTGGACTTTTTGCTTGAGGAAAATCCATCTGAAACTATTAGAAGGCTTGGGAGAGAAAGGAGAAGGGACTTTTTGACGTACGAAAGAAAACACTGCATTGAGAAGATAGCTACTACGGAGGATTCGAAGACGGCAAGGGTTTCAACCATTGAAGATCAAAATCTCCTAGTTCTTTGTAATGTTTGATTTTCATACTATGATTTTATTTAATACTATGAGAGGCTAAACCCCCTATGTTAGGGGGGTGGTCCTGATTTGCTCGCATGTTATGAATTTGAACTAATGATTTCCTTATTACCATGTTACTTATTTCAATTCGATTGTGTGATGTTATTATGCTTTTGTATCGGATAAATACAAATTGATCTATGACTTTAAATAGCAGAATTGTGATTGTTAGGGTTTTCACACAATTGGGTTTATGAATGAATCATCTAGGACTAGTAACTTTTGTAAACCACCGAAAACCTCGATTTTATTTATGATTAAAACCAAGGATTTATTGAATGGACATTTGATAAGAATTGGTAGTTTAATAGTTTCTTTCTTGAGGACTTAAGGAAGAACATCCTGAGGTTAGGTAATTGGATGGTTCATGTGTATTAAGGAAATCTTGACTGAATTCTTAACTGGTTAAATCAACCACCTACCCTAGCATGTTTTAACTTAATCAATTACATTTTTACTGTCTTTTGTGTTTATTGCTGAAATTCCTAAAACAACCAAACCATTATATTTTTGTTCTGATAGAATCAAAGTTAAATAAGTATTTCCTACGCAATCTCTGAGATCGATACTTGGAAATAAAACTCCTTATTACTACATCGGTAAAAATAGTACACTTGCTATTTTTTCGATCAGTATAACCTGCTTTTTTGTCTGTATATAATTGTGTATTTGATGTATGTATATTTGTTTGTATGATATAATCTACTTGTTGTGCTTGGTGATCTCTGAGTGGTGAGATAAGTTCTAACCCGAACATGAGTGCAATTAAGATATGAGGATGGTATAGTCATGCTTGACTTGTGTGGAGTAGTCCTTAACAAGTTGACTTGAGATCCATCTACTCAGTGGAGACCCTTTTGGATTTGAAAATGTCACACAAGTATTTATGGTTAGGCATTACTATCTCTGATTTGGGGTCCGAGAAGCTGAGGACCGTAGAACATTTAACCCCTCTTGGCATATTTAGGACGTAGTGCGGAGACTGTCCAAGTGTAGACTTGATCACAGTTGTTACGCGATACTACACTCAGACGAGTTTCTCTTGAAAATATTATGGGTTGATGAGTCAGTCATCCTAACCTATAATATCCGATAGATGGAATTAAGACTCTAGGAACTTTTTAGAACATGATCTACAGGTGTTTATCCTTAGTTCACTCCTTTGGGATGGTTCTTACCCAGACTCCACGCTCGTGACTCACAACAAACCCTTGATTCTTGGTCGATCCAATCAAGTCTTGTCAATATCAATGAAACTTGGGTGTTGATAAGGTGAAAGCCATAATCCACCAAAATAGATGATTGATCTTGACAATGACTTAATTCATCCATTGACCCTTGTTTGTTTTCCTTGTGTGTGATTTCTTATTTGTGATTGTTGCATTCATGCATTCATGCGCACCATAACATTAATCACACAAAATTTTCAAGGAACTGAGGTGTTATTTGCAAATATTTTCAGACCATGGATTATGGACGAAAGAACACTAAGAAGTACAGTTTCAGATGTCCCAACTTGAAAGAGTTAATGAAGCTAGCATATTTTGTATTAGATCCCTTGAATTTCAAACAACGTCATGGGAAGCTTTTGTCTATCTTGTCTGCTGATGTGGTTAAAGGACTTTTGAGCGTATTAGTACAGTTCTATGATCCTCTCTACCGTTGCTTCACTTTTCTCGATTATCAGCTTGTGCCTATGTTGGAGGAGTGTGCCCATCTTTTGGGAATACCTGATTCTATCAAAGTGCCATTTAGTGGATTGGAAGAGATTCCCAGATCTCATCTTATTGTTGAAGCTCTTCACTTGAAGAAGTCTGAGATAAAGGCTCATTGGGTGAAGAAAGGAGGATTGTTTGGGTTGCCATCTGATTTCCTCATCAAGGAAGCTATTGCCTTTGCTCAAGCGGGTAGTGTGGACGCTCTTGAAGCTATCTTTGTGTTGCTCATCTATGGTTTATCTTTGTTCCCTAACATTGACGGTTTCGTTGATGTTAACACCATTAGAATTTTCTTGATTGGGAACCCGGTGCCTACTCTGTTAGGAGATATGTATTTCTCTTTGCATCTAAGGAATTCTAAGGGCGGTGGAACTATTGTCTGTTGCATTCCTCTTTTGTACAAGTGTTTTATTTCGCACTTGCCTCAGACACCTACTTTTATGGAGAACAAACAATGTCTACGGTGATCTCAGAGGCTTATATCTCTCACTAATGATGATATAGTTTGGTATGACCCTTCTTTGAGCAGTTTGGAGATTATTGATTGTTGTGGTGAATTCTCTAATGTGCCTCTCATTGGTACACAAGGAGGAATTAACTACAACCCTGCTTTGGCTCATCGTCAACTTGGGTTCCCCTTGAGAGACAAATCTAATAACACTTTGTTAGAAGGTCTTTGCTATCAAGAGGGTAAAAAGATCCCCAACATTTGAAGCAGAAGATTGTGCATGCTTGGCATAATGTGCATAGGAAAGGAAGATCCGAGCTTGGTTCGTGCAACTGTGTAGCTTTGGAAGCTTACACTCTTTGGGTGAAGAAGAGAGCTTTGGAGTTGAAGATGCCTTATCCTTGTGAAAGACCTATGTCTATGGTTGTGGTTGAGCCATTAACTCTCCCTAACCAAGATGTAGAGGAGTTGTAAGACACACTCGCCAAGATGAAGCGAGAGAAGGATATATGGGAAGAATATTTCCATGCTTTGAGCAAAAAGCATGTGGAGTTGCAGCTTGAGTCTAAGGACAAACATGCACTTATTGAGCTACTTGAAGACTGAGTGACAAAGAGATAGAGAGAGCCGGAGGTTTCATCTTCCTCTAGAATGCCTCGGCCTTCCGTTGCTTGGAAGAAGATTGTTGATCAGTTTGTCCTCGAAAAGACTCAGATGAAGGCTTCTTTCGAGACCGAGATCCGACGCATTCGAAGGAAGTACGCGCCTGCACCCAGATTTTCTGACGTTGTTGTTAGGGATCCTTAGGATGACTGGTCTCTTTTTCTCTTGTACTGTTCATTTGGTTTCTGAAATTATACTCAGTGTATCCTTCCAATTATATAAATAAAAGAGATTTTATGGTCATATCAAGTTGTTGCAATTATTGTTAAATATATATATATATATATATATATATATATATATATATATATATATAAATATATATATATATATATATATATATATATATATATATATATATATATATATATGCAAATAATATAGTGCGTTCCTTGAAAATAAATAATCAAGCATCGCATTTCATGCATCATTTGCATAAGCATGTTTCTCTTTCGCCAGATGTCTCATTGGTGTTTCTTCTGTGCTTCAGCCAAGCTGACTCATTGGTACAATACTCACGCCAATCACTCCAGAATCATGGAATATCTTGAGCAAGAGAATAGAGACTTGAAAGAGGAGATCACCCGCCTAACTGCCATGATGGAGTCAGTTTTAGCTGCGCATAGCCAATCTTCTCCAACACCCGCAACTCCTCCTTTTCAGAGGACTGTTATTTCAAAGGTGGCTACCTCTACTATTCCTGCAACTGCGGCTCACTTCGCATCCAACATGCCTGTCGGATTCCCATGGGGAATGCCTTCGAACTTCGTGCCTGAAGGCTTTGCGCCTACATTTGCTTCTATGCCGGCATCTAGCCTGGTCATGTCTGTGCCACTGTCTGTCGTGCATATCTTGCCTCGTGTGGAGGACACCATTTATCATTCTGAGTCGTCTGAAGGCCCGAATGTGTATGAGAAAATGGATGAAATGAAAGATCAATTTCTTGAGCTGCGCAAGGAGTTGAAAACTTTGAGAGGTAAAGACTTATTTGGGAAGAGTGCTGATGAACTGTGTTTAGTGCCGAATGTGAAGATTCTAGTGAAGTTCAAAGTGCCTGACTTTGAAAAATATAAAGGGAACACATGTCCACTCATCCATTTGGTGATGTATGCCCGCAAGATGTCTACGCAAACAGATAATGATCAGTTGTTGATCCATTACTTTCAAGACAGTCTGACTGGTGCTGCTCTGAGGTGGTACATGAGGTTGGATAGTGCGAGCATCCACATGTTCAACGATTTGGGTGAAGCATTTGTGAAGCAGTATAAGTATAATGTCGATATGGCTCCCGATGGGGATCAGTTAAGATCACTGTCTCAGAAAGACAAGGAGACATTTAAGGAGTATGTGCAGAGATAGAGAGAACTCGTTTCTCAGATTACCCCTCCTCTAGAGGAAAAGGAGATGACCAAGATTTTTATGAAGAACCTTAGCTCATTTTATTATGAGAGGATGATTGCCAATGCCCCCAGTGATTTTATCGAAATGGTAAACATGAGGATGAGGCTAGAAGAAGGTGTCCGAGAATGACGGTTGTCTGGAGAGGAGGTATCGTCCAGCAAGAGGTACGGCGGCAGTTTTGGTAAGAAGAATGACAGTGAAGCCAATGCAATTTTGAGTGGGAGGCAAAGGAGGCCTCAGATCAGAAGAAGTCAACCACCCCGTCAACATCATCATCAAGTATCCTCCGTAATTGCCGTGTTTTCAAACAACCAATCAACACCAACTCAACAACAACAACAACCACAACAATGAACAAACACCTACAACAACAACAATACCAACAAGCATCAGCAACAGAATTTTGAGAGGAAGAATGTCTCTTTCGACTCTATTCCGATGACATATGCAGAACTATATCCATCATTGGTTCTCAAGAACCTGCTACAACCAAGAAATCCTCCTCAAATCCCCGAACCACTTCCATGGTGGTACAAACAGGAACTCCACCGTGCTTTTCATCAAGGAGCCCCCGGACATGGTGTTCAAAAGCTGGTAAAGAGTGGAATGGTGCCCTTTGAGGATCGTGCACCCAATATGAAAGCTAATCCACTACCTGCATATGGAAATTCATCTGTTAATATGGTGGATGGTTGTCCAGGGGAGTTCAAAGTATTCGACGTCCGCTTCATTAGAAGGTCCTTGGTGGCGATGCACAAGGATATTTGTTTGGTGAGCGATTATGAGTATGACCATGATGGTTGTGCTATCTGCAGTGTTAATCCTAGAGGTTGTACAATTGTGAAGAGGGACATCCAGCAATTGATGGATGAAGGCTTGATATAGATTATTCAATCCCGTCACATAGATGATGATGTTAATGTAATAGTGCCAGTATTCAAGATACCAGGGAGAGTGGTGATTCAGTTTAGTAGCAGCAACAGTAACAGTATCAGCAAGAGATCGGTATCACCGTTGGTCATACGGTTGGCGGGTCCAGTCCCGTACGCGTCTGATAAAGTTGTTCCTTATCAGTACAATGCAACTATGTTGAAAGATGGTCAAGAGGTCCCATTACCTACGACCAGTTCTGTCGTAAGCATTGTTGATGTTACTAAGGTGACCCGCAATGGTCGAGTGTTTGGGCCGGTGTTCCCAAAAGATGTAGAAGATTGTTCAGTTGGTAAGAAAGTCGAAGTGCCTGTTGTAGATCCAGTTAGTACTCCAAAGCGCCAGTCTGGTGAGTCCAACAATTTGAAGACTAACAATGATAATGAGGTACTTCAGTTGATAAAGAGAAATGAGTTCAATGTGGTGGAGCAGCTGCTCCAAACCCCCTCAAAAATTTCAGTACTGTCTCTGCTGATGAATTCGGAAGCACACAGAGAAGCACTACAAAGAGTTCTAGAGCAAGCTTTCGTGGAACATTATATTATGGTGGATCAGTTTGATCATATTGTGGCTAACATCACTTCCTGCAATAATCTCAGTTTCTGTGATGAAGAACTCCCAGAGGAGGGTAGGAATCATAACTTGGCTTTGCATATCTCCATGAACTGCAAAGATGACTCTTGATCCAATGTATTAGTTAACATCGGATCCTCGTTGAATGTGCTGCCAAAGTCAACCTTATCAAAGTTTTCGTACCAAGGAGTGCCTATGAGATATAGTGATGTAATTGTCAAAGCTTTTCACGGTTCACGCAAGACGGTGATTGGTGAAGTGGACCTTCCAGTGAAGATAGGTCCGAGTGACTTCCAAATTACTTTTCAAGTAATGGATATCCACCCGGCCTACAATTTTCTGTTGGGAAGGCCATGGATCCACGAGGCGGGAGTTGTTACCTCCACATTGCATAAGAACCTCAAGTTTGTTAAGAATGGAAGGCTAGTTATTGTTGGCGGGGAGAAAGCACTGTTAGTTAGCCACTTGTCATCTTTATCTTATGTTGAAGTTGAGGATGATGTTGGAACTCCGTTTCAAGCCTTGTCTATTGTTACTGAGAAGAGAGTTAGGGCACCTATGTCCTCATTCAAAGACACAAGGAAGATTGTTAAAGAAGGAACTGTTGATCAGTGGGGATGAGTGGTAGAGGTCTCCGATAATAAGAATAGGACCGGTCTGGGTTTTCAGCAAGGTTCGTCAGCTGTTAGATCAGAGGGTATGCAACTCAGCTTCCGTAGCGTAGGGTTCATTCATGGAAATGGACAACACTTAGTTGTTGTGCTAGAGGATGAGGAAGAGGAAGACTGCACCAATTTTGTGACGCATGAAAAGGCTTGCAACAATTGGACTGCTGTTGATATTCCTGTTATTATGCATCGATCTAAGTAATTGCTTTTATGTGTTTCAAAAATCCTTCTCCTATGCCTAAGGGAGAAGTGAACATTGTTTGGGCATTTTCAGAATTGATCATTTATAAAATATAAGTTTATTCATCCACATCTATGATGTTTTGTTTTACTTTTTTCTTTATTCTGAAAATGGTAATCACAAAAAACATAAATAAACAATATAATTGTCCATCTGCATAATATTTGGTCACAAATTCACTTCTCTAAAATCAAAATATCAAATCATTATGCAGGTTGGTTTCTAACCTCATTGAATACAATGATCCTTCCCCTTCTCCAAATTTTGAATTCCCTGTGTTTGAGACTGAGGAGGAGAGTGATGAAGAACTGAGTGATGAATTGTCTCGTCTTCTTGAGCATGAAGGAAAAGCCATTCAGCCATTCGAAGAGCAGATTGAGTCAGTCAAATTGGGTTCCGAGGATGATGTGAAAGAAGTCAAGATTGGGTCTCGACTGTGTCTAGATGTTAAGAAGGGGTTGATAGATCTTCCCCGAGAATATTCAGATATGTTTGCTTGGTCCTATCAAGACATGCCTGCTTTGGATTCTGAGATAGTGGAGCATAAATTGTCATTGAAGCTAGAATGCCCACCAGTCAAGCAGAAGATGAGAAGAACGCATCCTGATATGGCAGTAAAGATCAAAGAAGAAGTGCAGAAGCAGATTGATGCCGGCTTCCTTGTGACTGTTGAGTATCCGCAATGGGTGACCAATTTTGTGCATGTTCCGAAGAAGGATGGAAAATCCCGCATGTGTGTTGATTATAGAGATTTGAATAAAGCCAATCCGAAAGATGATTTCCCTCTGTCACACATTGATATGTTGGTAAACAATACAGCTAAATTCAAAGTCTTTTCGTTTATGGACGGATTTTCCATATATAATCAGATCAAGATGGCACCCGAAGATATGGAGAAGACCATATCCATTACACCTTGGGGAACATTACGTTATAGAGTGATGCCTTTCGATTTAAAGAATGATGGTGCAACTTACCAAAGAGAAATGACTACTCTTTTTCATGATATGGTGCATAAAGAGATTGAAGTCTATGTTGATGATATGATTGCTAAATATATTGATGAAAAGGAACATGTTGAGCATTTGTTGAAGCTATTCCAGCGTTTGAGGAAGTATAAACTCCGCTTGAATCCCAATAAGTGTACATTTGGTGTTCATTCTGGTAAGTTGTTAGGTTTTATTGTCAGCGAGAAGGGTATTGAAGTTGATCCTGCCAAGGTCAAAGCAATACAAGAGATGCCTGCGCCCAAAACTGAGAAGCAAGTCAGAGGTTTTCTCGGTCGCTTGAATTATATCTCAAGATTCATTTCACACATGACTGCCACATGTGCGCCTATATTCAAGCTCCTTCAGATAGATCAGTCTTGTGATTGGACCGAAGATTGCCAGAAAGCTTTTGACAGTATCAAAGAATATCTGCTTGAGCCTCCAATTTTGTCTCCGCCTATTGAAGGAAGACCATTGATCATGTATTTGAATGTTCTTGAAGATAGTATGGGTTGTGTTCTTGGTCAGCAAGATGAGACTGGAAAGAAAGAATTTGCAATTTACTACCTCAGTAAGAAATTCACCGATTGTGAGACTCGATATTCTATGCTAGAGAAGACTTGTTGCGTATTGGCTTGGGCTGTTAAGCGTCTGCGTCAATATATCTTGAGCCATACCATTTGGTTGATATCCAAAATGGATCCAATCAAGTATATATTTGAGAAGCCTGCTTTAACTGGGAGGATTGCCCGTTGGCAGATGTTGTTATCAGAGTATGATATCAAATACCGATCTCAGAAAACGATCAAAGGTAGTATCTTGGCTGACCATTTGGCTCACCAACCAATCAAAGATTACCAGTCAGTGCAGTATGACTTCCCTGATGAAGAGATCTTGTACTTGAAAATGAAAGATTGTGATGAGCCATTGCTTGAGAAGGGCCCGAACCTGGTTCCCGTTGGGGCATGGTATTTAATGGAGCTGTTAATCAATATGGCAATGGCATTGGGGCAGTAATCATTACTCCTCAAGGCACACATTTTCCGTTTACAACTAGATTGACTTTCAAGTGTACAAACAATATAGCAGAATATGAAGCTTACATTATGGGGCTCGAAGAGGCCATTGATCTCATAATCAAGCATTTAGATGTTTTTGGAGGTTCAACTTTGGTTGTGAATCAGATCAAAGGTGAATGGGATACGAATCAACCTGGTTTGATACCCTATAGAGATTATGCGAGGATGATTTCAACTTTCTTTACAAAGGTTGAGTTTCATCATATCCCTTGAGATGAAAACCGGATGGCATATGCTCTTGCAACATTGGCATCAGTGATAGTAGTGAAGTATTAGAATGAAGTTCCCAACCTGACTATGAGGCATCTTGATAGGCCAGCTCATGTGTTTGTTGTTGAAGAGATCAAAGACGAGAAGCCGTGGTATTATGACATCAAGTGTTTCCTCCAAAGTCAGACCTACCCGTCTGGGGCACCTTTGAAAGATAAGAAGACTTTGAGAAGGTTAGCCGACAACTTCTACCTGAATGGTGATGTACTGTATAAAAGAAACTTCGATATGGTTCTGCTCAGATGCGTGGATAGACACGAAGCAGACCTATTGATGGCTGAAGTCCATGAAGGTTCCTTTGGTACTCATTCCAATGGACATACAATGGAAAAGAAGATGTTACGAGCAGGTTACTATTGGATGATAATGGAATCTGACTGTTGCAAGTTTGTGAAGAAATGCCACAAGTGTCAAATATATGCGGATAAGATTCATGTTCCTCCAATGCTGTTGAACGTTATTTCTTCCCCATGGCCCTTCTCCATGTGGGGAATTGATATGATTGACATGATTGAGCCCAAAGCTTCGGACAGACATCGTTTCATTTTAGTGGCAATTGATTACTTCACAAAATGGGTTGAAGCGGCATCGTATGCGAATGTAACTAAGCAAGTTGTTGTAAGGTTTATCAAGAATCAAATCATATGTCGTTATGGTGTGCCAAGTAAGATCATTACTGATAATGGATCAAATTTGAATAACAATATGGTGGAAGCTCTTTGCAAAGACTTCAAGATAACACATCATAATTCTTCTCCCTACAGACCCAAGATTAATGGGGTTGTTAAAGCTGCAAACAAGAACATCAAGAAGATTATTTAGAAGATGGTTGTAACATATAAGGATTGGCATGAGATGCTCCCATTTGCTTTGCACGGGTATCGTACATCTATCCGCACTTCAATAGGGGCAACCCCTTTCTCTCTTGTTTATGGTATGGAAACAGTGATCCCCGTAGAGGTTGAGATCTTATCATTGCGTGTGCTCATTGAAGCCAAGTTGACAGAGGCTGAATGGTGCCAGACCAGATTTGACCAGCTGAATTTGATTGAAGAGAAGAGGTTGACGGCCATGTGTCATGGTCAGTGATATCAGCAAAGGATGAAGAAATCTTTTGACAAGAAGGTTAGACCTCGCGTATTCAGAGAAGGGGACCTTGTGCTCAAGAAAATTTTGTCTTTCAAGACGGATTCTAGGGGCAAATGGACTCCTAATTATAAAGGCCCATATGTTGTTAAGAGAGCCTTTTTTGATTCTTACAACTATGGATGGTGAAGAGTTCACTCTTCCTGTGAACTCAGGTGCAGTCAAGAAATACTTCGCCTAAAAAAGGAAAAGAACAACTCGCTAAGTTGAAAACCCGAAAGGACGACTTAGGCAAAAATGAGCGTCTCAGTGGGTTGAAAACCTGAAAGGGCGATCCAGGCAAAAGTTAGAGACATAAAACGGAAAAGAATTATCCCGATAAATTGAGTACCCCATCTTGGGGCAATTTATGCAAAAATTAGAGATTATGGAAAGTAACTGCACCCTGTCGATCTTCAGTGATTGAAGACATTTTGAGCACAATGGTCGATGTCAATTCGTGATGCCCAGCAGCAGTCAAGAGCACAGTGGATATCAAGAGTTGGTAGAAGGATTAGTAATCATTATATTCAATGTAGCCCTTTTCCATGTAAATTACCATTTTCAACTTTGTAAATATCTATGGAGTCTTGTCATTTACAGGCTACCATTCTATTAAATAAAGTTGAGCTTTTATCCAATTGTTTCTACTCTTATTTACTTCAGCCAAATAGATTTAAATATTATTATGATCATTTTTGAAATTAAAATTTTTAAATCAAAATCATTAAACATATGAAAGCATGAATTTTAAGCAATCAATTTCATTTAAAAGGAATATCAACAGTGGTTCGAAAGCAGTAAGCCCTAAGTGTGGAGCATTATTGGTTCTCCCTAAGCAGTAGGCGCATTTCTCTTTCATCCCCGACAACATTATTCAGCTTTTGGTATTTGTTGATCACGGTTCATCGGGTTGATTAGTCCCCTACAGAGTTTGATATTCATTCCCCGACCGACTTTGGTCTCTAGCAGAGTAAGAACAGGTTTCCTCAGCAGTTCGCGTGGTTGTGGTAGAACTTCGGTTTCCCCACCAACCGCCATCAGATTCGCTCCCAGTCAGATTTTCCTCCTGGATTCTGAGCAGCTATTTATGTTTATCCCCTGCATGGTTGCCTCCCATTCAATATGGTGTTGACCTAAAAATTCCCCGCATGCGCGATAACAGTTTTCCTCAGCAGATCTCCTCTTTCCCCAGCTAGGTTTTAGCCTTTTGGGATGTAGATCTCTCTCCTTTCTCTAGCAGTTGTCTCCCTCTTTTATGGATTGACCGAGAATTGTATCGATGATTCAAATCTGCGACACCTTTGTATCCTTTGCGATCATTTTGTCAGCATAATCATCATATATACATATACATATACACATATACACTCATATAATTTTATTATTGCATCATCGCATTTGTTGATTCATTCCTGTAATTTGCAGTTATGGTGGTACTTTATCCCCATATGAGCTGGTTGTCTGTACTCCCTCAGATGTAGAGTGTCAGCCCCTTAAGCAGAAAGACTTTAACCTTTCTCTTTTCCCCTTTGAGTTATTTTCTCGTGGATGATGATTATTTCAGCTTCCTCCCCAGTTGAATCTCTGGATGGAACCACTCCCCTTGAGTTATATCCTCATTGGGTTGAGTCTTGGTTGATCGTTTCTTTCTAAATCTTACCTAGATAGATGCTTTGGGTCCCCTAAGAGTTTATTACCCAGTAACTGGTAAATTCTTCTTAGTTTGTAGTTTGTTACTTCTTGCCCAATACCCGAAAAAAAGCAACCCTTTTCTCCCCAGCGGGTTCATTTTCATGTTCCCCCAGGAAGTATATCCTTGATATGTTCATCCTAACCGGTGATAGATATTTTCTTCCCCTGTTTTTAGTTTATCCTTGATATGTTCATCCTAAACGATGATGGATACTCTCATCTTTGGTGTTCTACCCAGTAAAAAGGTAGTTGTAATCCCTATTTCGCTCCTCAGGCAAGTTTATCCTTTATATGTTCATCTTAACCGATGACGGATTTTCTTTCCTTTGAGTTTATCCTTGATATGTTCATCCTAACCGATGACGGATATTCTCATCTTTGATCTTCTGCCCAGTAACCAGTAGTTGTAAATCCTATTTCTATAGTTTTTCCCCAATAAGGTTATTCTTACCCAATAATCGGTAATGAATACACCCTCCTGGCGGCCCTCAGTGAGTCATCCTTGATATGTTCATCTTAACCGATGACGGGTGTCCTCTCTGTCAGATCTCTATTATCTCTATACCCAGTAATAGATAGTAGATAATAGATTTTTGCTCCTCCTGTGTTGAAGTTTATTTCTTCCCCAGTTGAGTTGAATGCGTATTTCTTTAGTGAACTTGCTTTTTCTGCATGATTCGAGTACGTCAGTTTTATCCTGATCTACTCGTTTCTCCTGCAGATGTTTCCCCGGCTGAGTCTTTCCATTTTTTTATGGAATTCCTCTAGTCTCCCAGCATATTTTTAAGTCGTAGTCTGGCCTACGCACAACCCTTTTATCCCCTCAGAGTCTCTGTCTCCCTAGTGAGTTCCCCTTTACGAAACGCATTATACTCCTGCGGACCTTCAGTCCCCCTGATTTCTTTTCCTTTGTGGCAATATCTCCACACAAAAAGTTTATTTTACATTCATATCATAAACATCATGAGGTCTCTTAGGGACCAAAATTTGTTTCTATATGTTGTTATTTAAGCCCATTCTACTGAGTCGATATGAATATTCTAACCTTCACATCCTCAGTTAGAATGTCCTTAAATAGGGGCAGCTGTAAGACCCCAATTTTGACCCTGAGATCCCTCATGCAATTTCATCATATGCATAAGCATTGGGATCATACCTTGGCATCCTCCTTACCCCTCTTTCATTGGGTTTGTTTTGGGAGAGATCACCAAGCACTATGTGATTGTATCATACTTGTATATTATCATTTTTTTACTAACCAAAATACCAAAAAATATGTCTTTGCATTTGCCTAACTCTTTTGTAGGTAGGGCATGATCACCATTGATCTATCATGTTCACACCTAGGGTTTGGGACCCTCATTGCTAAGAGCACAACCAAGGATTGGTCCATAATGTCCCTAATCACCATATATGAGTCTCCATGATCTTTACATGTTATTTTGATCAAGTATTCTTCAAAAGTTTGGAGTTGGTTTGCCATGGAAGCCCTAATTCATCTGGGTATCTTGAGTAACTTCTTCAATAATCTTCCTCATCAATTGATCAAATTTATCAAGGGATACTTCAAATTCCATCATCTCATGCATATATGATCTACCATGATCCTAAAAAGTCAAGAGAATTGCAAGCTAGCAAGTTGGTTGATGGTGGTTGGCCAGATGAATTCATCTGATCAAAACTAGGGATCCCTAGACCCTATCTCCTACAATTTGCATCATATGAAACTAATTCCAAGAGAAACGTTACTCCAAATTACATTCCAAACAACTTTCATGTTTAGGTCTAGATCTAATTTTGCTTGGAAAGTCATTTTCTATGTTGAAACATTATAGGTCATTTTGTCTAAACCCTAATTTGAAAGTCAACTTCCCAAGGCCATAACTTGCTCAATTTTTATGAGATGAAAGTTTTCCAAGTTGCACAATCAAATTCAATATGTCTAATTCAACTTTGATGTTTAGAGTGAGAGCTAAATCAACTTTTATGAGCATGTGATATGAGGATACATTATAGGTCATTTTGGACCAATACCATTGAACAAGTGATTTTCCTCAACTTTAAAAATGCATAAATCACTTATTCTAAATCCAAATGTTGTCAAATTGGTGCCATTTTTAATTTATTTGAAAGAGCTACAATTTTGATGAAGACACTTTTCTCATTTGGAGCTCACATAAAAAGTTAAGCAAGGTGGAATAATGAAGTATGTGACTTGACACTTAGAAAAAATTTCAACATGTTGAAATTTCCAAACTTCCACCTCAAAATTCACCATAATACAAGTTCCAAATGGAAAAGTGTTCGACATAAGAGTTGTTCCTCTTGATTTAAGCTTTCCAAAGAGTCTTAATTCATTCATTTTGGATAAAGTTTGAGGGGTCTGCGCATGGTGTAAACACAGCTGTATCAGTTGGCAAGATTCAAACTTCAAATGATCATTTAACTTTGCCTTGCCATTCAAGCTTCATTCAGACCTCAACATAGTTGATTTTGGACTTAATTGAGTTACTTCATGGGCCTGTACACACCCATACAAGCATGAACATGGCAATGTTAAATTTGAACAAATTTTGAAGTGTTCAAATAACATTTCATTTTGCTATAAATAGAGACCCTATGTGCTCATTTCAGAGGACCTTTGCGCGCCAGCTTTGCCTCCACACTTCAAACCCTCACATTTGAAAGAAAAAACTGAAAATTTTCATTTGAAAATTGAGTTTGAATCTCACTGTTTGGAGATTCAAAAACTCCAGGATCCAAAGCTCTGTACCAATCCTAAGCTACTTCTGCAAGTTACTTGAGCAAGATCAAACATGAATTGAAGCAAGAAAGATCAAGTTTTGCACAACATTGAAGGTATTTTCCAGATTTTTTCTTCTCTTCGATTCTCACTCAATTCTCATCAATTCTCTTGGATCTTTGGTTATCTGAAGTCCTACCAATATAGGCAAAAAGATTGAGTTGCTTTGAGGTCAAATCGAAGCAACTCAGTTGACACACCTCAAAATTCAAGTCCATATATCTCTCTATATATTTGGAGTTAGTTGAAACTGTGGTGATATTCATGATCTACGCCATTTTATCTTTCACATCATGTCCTCTTTTTTCAGTTATGATGTGGTAATGACTGGACCAGTCCGGTCAGGGTCATCGGAGAAGATGACCGGCCTTTGGCTCCGGCGATGAGCTGGAAGCGTTCAGAGCCATTAGATGAGTTTGAAATGTTTTAATCCTGAGCGCCCATTGTGATTACCATTGGTACAGCGTGTTGACTCGTGTTTTTGGTGGAACGCGCGTTTGAGACCACTTGATCTACCACCTCAATTAATGAGGGAGATCAAGTGGTCCACGTTTTTTTTTATTTTTTTATTTTAATTTTTATTCCTTTGATTTTCATTAATTCATATTAATTTTAATATTGATCCAAAAAATATGAGAGTTTCACCAAAAAAAAAATTAAATAAAACCCTCTTTCATATTTTGAATTAAAATTATTTTTTGGATTATTATTAATATTTTTCATGATTTAATACATTTTGTGAATATTTTTAATTGTTTAAAAATACTTTTAAGTTTCCAAAAACTCTGAAAATTTTTCTCCAAGGTCCTTTGACCTTGTTTGACCTATGATAAATCTCATGGCCATTTATTTGGTGTTTTGATGAGGTTTTAGGAAATTGACCAACCATATTTAATTTAATGTATTATTTTTAGTATTTTTAATTGAATAAATGCCAAATAAATTGTGTAGAGTCATTTTGATTGACTTTGGAAGTTTCATTTGTGTTGTTGGGCCTTGGTCAAGGTTGATTTGACATTGTTAAGTTAAGATCATTGGATTTAGGGGATTGATGAAATGTACATTCCATCTCCCAAAATGAATGAGTGATCTTAATTTGGTAAAAGTCCTTCTTTGTTCAATTTGAGTTTTATCCATGTCCCATCCCTTTTCATCGCATTCCCCTTCTTTATGCATTCATGTCATAGACCTATAATATCTCTATATCCTAATGCTAGTTGATTGCAAAATTAACATAAGTATGGATGAGATTAGGCCACCACTTTAGCATATTCTTTTTGTGTGTGGTATGTTTCATGAGCATAGTTCATCATGCAATGTCTCTAACACGCATTAACACCAAAATTCTATTACCTGACCTCAAATAGTTGTGACTTCTACATAAGTCCAATTACGATTGCTTAACATAGCGCTAAATTTTGACACAAAAGACATAGCATTCTAGTTAGTGAGATTGTAAGTCTCCCCCCTTTCATGGTATTATGTGGAAACTTGGCATTTTTTCTTTCCTTTGGAAGATGTCTTGGTTCAAGGATCCATGCTTGTGATAAGTGGGTTGAGTGTTCTCCAAAGAATGACTTAAACAAAAAAAAAAGCTAAAGAAATACTAACTTCTAACTTATTAACAACTAACATTTAATTTCAAGTCCTTTACTTTCAATGTAATTTAATTTTAAGCCTTATTTATTTGCCATTATTCATACCATTCTAATTGTTTATGTTTATGTCATTTTCACTTTGTCCACTTGAACCATACTTTGTGATATATTTTGCTTGTGTATAGTATGTTTGTTTGTGTGGTCTTTGAGCATTAATGTACATAATAAGAACAAAAACCCCAAAAAAGATCTTGTGTGGACTGTTGATTTGATATGAGACTTTTGGACTTAGAATTTAGGCAACACTCCATATGCAAAGGACTTCTCCAATGCCAACTTTCATGTAACCAAGTGCTTATGATTTGAAAATTCATCTAATACATCATTTGAGATCCATTTGAGTTCATCTGCAACATGATCATTGTGAAGCTGTTATTTTGAACATGTGACTTATGCATTATGAAATTCATCTACTACATGGGCAAATTTGAAGAAGATCATGGAGTTGCTAAGCTTGGATGTGGCTATCTTTATTTTATTCCTTGCTCTTCAAGTTGATATTTTGTGCATTGTTTGTTGCTTGATTCTAATGCCCAAGGGAATTTAGGTTTCTATATGACATTCTTGTCTATTGGATTGCAGCCCATTGGTCTGATCTTTTCAACTCTCAACTAATAAACTTATGCTTAGGATTAGTCTCTCCATCTCTTCCCCATTTATTTAATTTCAAAATCTCTCTCTCCTTTTAAAAACTTATTTGCTTGTGATTGTTTTCTAAACTTAGACCATTTTGCAAATTAGAAACTTCGGCCTTATGCCATTGCATTTTCAAAATCATTTTCTTAATCAAACTTGTAAAGATACTTAATTATACTTTACTTCAAATTTTCAAAAAATTCCAAAAAGAACTAACTCATTCAAACCATTTTTAGGCCTTTGTGCCTTTCAAACTTAATTTTTTTGTTAAAAATAATGTATCCACTTTGAAATTTATACCACGAACTACGAGGTTTTGATCCCTCATTTTTATTTTGGTACGTAGGCACACTTCCGAAGGTCTTGTCAAACACAAAAATATAATTAATGAATTATTTTCTCATCCCCCATTCTATTTGCTTGCTAACATCATTTGTACAAAAATACATATGCACACAAGAAAGGGCTCCCTAGGATTACCTAGGACACTTTGGGTGCTAACACCTTCCATCTGTGTAACCAACCCCCTTACCTGTAATCTCTGGCATTTTATTATTTTTTATTTGAAAACTTCTTATTTTTGGGTTTTGTTCGTACTTTTCCCTTTTCCCTTGGAAACAATAAAAGTGTGGTGGCGACTCTTGTTATTTGATGTCTTGCTTATCCATAGCTTGATGATCATGAATTTACCACTACACCATTAAAATACTACTAAAAATGTTAGGTAAAAGTCATAGCATTCTCATAATGATTGTAATGTGTATCACCCTTTGATGTGAAACCACTATGGACCTAGATATGGAGTCAGGTACATTATTTTTGTTCAAACTTTGTGTGTAACAAAATGACCATAAAGATGGTTAATGAGTACTCAACAAATCATGTTAAGGGACATGAGTGACCTAGAGAGAATTTTATCCTCCTAAGAGCCTAATTGTAATACCCTGAATATGACAATGTCTAGAATTATCACATTCAAAATATTAAATGTTGGTACTGTTACATACAATAATAATGCATAACTGATATAAGCACATGGAAAATACATAGTTTGCAACCTTTTGCATACATATACAACATGTACAAATATAAAATTCTAAGAGTATAGACATAGGAGAAATAAAATATAATAAAGCCTTCAAGCTCCTAAAACCATTTTGCTCTATCATTTTCCTGAAACCCGTTTCTCTAAAAAAAGTTCAACAACGGGGGATATGGATGATAATACTATCTCAATGGAGTCCTATTAAAACCACAAGTCCTCTCTGCTACAAGGTCATCTAGAACTACTCAAGTTTCTACTAAATTATAGTGCTTGTCTGAAAAGAAAAGATTAATTATTGACGTTTCATGGTTGGATCTAGATTTGAGTTTCTATGATACCAATTATAATACCCTGAATATGACAGTGTCTAGAATAATCATATTCAGAATACTAAATGTTGATACTATTACATACAATAGTGCATAACTGACATAAATACATGGAAAACACATTGTTTTAAACCTTGTGCATGCATATATAACATGTATGTAAAATTATAAAGAGTAACTACACAATGGAAACAAAATATAAGGAAGTCTTCAGGATCCTCAAACCATCTTGCTTTTTCCTTTGCCTGAAACCCGCTCATCTGAAATTTTTTCAACAATGGGGGTGGGATGATGCTATCTCAGTGGAGTCCTACTAAAACCATAAGTAATCTATGCTACAAGGTCATATAGAAATACACGTGTTTCTATTATATTATAGTTGTCATGCCCTAATTTTTAATCCTAAGATCCCACATATCATTTGCATCCTTGCATACAAACAAGGTCACATCTTTGTCCTCTCTCTCTCTCTCTCACCTTTGGGTTTGCCTTTTGCATGGATCATCAAGCACCTCTTTGTTGGTGTTTTACCTTTGTATTTATATGATTAATTACTTATCTAACCACTAATTAAAATAGCAAAAATATGTCTTATTTCCTTTAAGTTTATTGTGCAAGGTAGGGTTTTTCATCAAGAGCATCAAGCATGGTTCCTTAGCTAGGGTTTTCTTTGATTCCTCAGAAAAGTATGGTCAACCATTGGTTCTCAAGGGTATATTTTTCAAAGCATGATCTCTAAGGTTCTCAAGCACCTTTCAAACTCATTTTGATCAAGAGCATCTCAAAGTTTTGTTGCTTATTTTCTCAAGAAAAGTCAAAGGTTCATGTGTTTATTTACATGCCTTCTTCAATAAGTTACCTTAAACTTTGAGCAATATAATCAAGAAACATTCAAGTACACCTTATTCTGAGTTCATATGATCATCCATGTACTTTGAAATGCAAGAAAAGTCCAAGTACACAAGTTTATTCCAAGAGGTTTGACCAAAAAGTCAACATTTGAAGTCAAGGTTCAAATGATCACAACTCCTTCAATTCTCAATATTTTTTAATGCTTATTTTTGCATATGACTATTCTCAATATCCTCTCCAACTTCTATTTACATAACAAGACTTCCTTAATTATGCTTGGAGGATCATCAAAAGTTTTGAGACATAATAGATCATTTGTGGACTTAGTGAAATTTGACCTATTTTCAAGTGACTTTTTCTCAACTTTAAAAGATTATAAATTCTTCAATTTTCAACATTTGAGGCTGATTCTTTTTTCACAATATAATTTGGGATACCCTCTACAAGTTTACCAAAAGGATAAAAGTCAAATTATGCTTGGAAGGCCATGGAATTCTTTGAGACATTACATGTCATTTTCAGCCACTTGAGACTTAGAATTTTCTAAGTTACATGACCAGGTTTTCGTGCCAACTTCAACATGTCATAACTTTGTGCTCAAGCATCCAAATGCAACCTTTCTTGTCACATTGTAATCTTTGTTATGATGTCAAAAAATTGCAAGAAGAATGAGATCAAAAAGCCTCATGAGCAAGATGCCTCATTGAGTTGAACATGGTGACTTGGAACTGAAGAAATCAACATGATCCAAAATTTGAACTTCACTAATCTCAATTACAAGCTAAATTACCACACGTTTTGGACCTAATCATGTTTAATCAAGTCTCCGGAAGTTAATTGACTCTTAAAATGCATCATTTGGCTGAGTTTTGATGGATTGAAAGTCACATTTTTCACACATTCTAATCAAATTCGTTTTGCACGAATTGAGCTTCATTCCATGCATATTTGGATCGCAACATATTCCCTATAAATATAGAAATGTATTGCATTCATTCCCAAGCTTTTGAGAGCCAAGAAATCCATGCTTCACTCTGAAAATTTTCGAGAAAATTGAACTATCGTGTTTTGAGTTCCAGCTCATTTCAATCCAATTTCTTGATTCCACTAGCATCTTCGGTCTTCTCTGAAGCTTTTGCAACAATTCCCAAGCTCCAAGACCTTCTGAAATGCTCTAACCAGATCGAGTTTCATCAACTTCTGATCACCATTTGGACAAGGTAGTTATGAGCATCATTTGAATTCAAACAAGTTACCACAATGTAGTCCTTCACTCTTTGATGCTTTTCCCTAACTTATCTGGTGTTAATTGATAATGTTCATCATTTAATTTTATTTTTCATGGCTTGCTTGCTTTTGAAACTTCTCTGAAATTCCCCATGCTTAGTTTAGATAAATGAATTTGGAGCATGAGATTGAATTCGTGATGAGGAGGCGATCACATTAGTGGTAGTCTCGTGTTCTAAATTTACCAAACGATGAAAATTCGATGAGGGATCATCGGGGAAGATGACCGGAGTTTACCTCAGGTCATCTGAGTTAGCTTACACGTTGGCAATTTAAAATGTTTTGATTGGTTCAATTTAAATGCAATCTCGTGTTTCACTTTTGCTAATTTCCATCGTGCACCCTAGCCCAAGGATTGTTGGATATGCCACATTAATTAATGAGGCCAGATCCAACGCTCTGTGTTTTTTCTCATTTTATTTCTTTTTAATTTTTACATTTTAAATTACATTTTTATTTAAAACTCATATAAAATTCATTTTTCATCCAAAATATCCCAAAATAATTTCTAAAAATTTCTTTTATTTTCTTCATATGACTTTTATTTTTCCATATTTTATTTTATTGATTTTATATTTTTCTTGAATTATCTCTTTTCTACTTTGTTTTAATTGGTTTAAAAATACTTTTAGGCATTTAAAATTTCTTTAAAAAATATTTTATGTTTGTTATTTTATTTCTAACCTTCCATAATTGTCTTGGTCATTTATTTGGTGTTTTGAAGGGCTTTATGGGTTTTATCTTTTATTTCCCTTTTAAAATTCATTTTTAAAATGTTTTTAATGCATTTTATTTTATTTTATTTTATTTTATTTCTTTTTATTTTATATTTGTTTGACCTTTGTTGACTTCTGTTAACCTTGGATCTTAGTTGATTTGATCATTGATCTCATTAAACTCAATGTATCTTGGGTGTTGATGGGGTGAAAACCCTAATCCACCAAAATAGATGATTGAGTTTGATGATGACTTGATCAAGCCTTTGATCCAATTTGGGTGTGATCTATCTTGTCCTCTTCTTCTCCATCTCCTTATTTTCCTATTGATCAATTGGACGATTTGTGTCCATCTTGTTCATGATGTGTGGATTAGTGCTTGATGAACTTTCATCATTTCAAATCTACCTCCTAATTGATCATGGATAATTTAAGATACTTTGGATTGATGCATAAGTTTGTCCTAAGTAATATGAAGTATTGATTGATGTAATAGACCACCATTCTAGCCTTTGTGCTTGATCAATTCTATTTTTTTTGTGGCATAACTTTAGGAGAATGAATTACATATCATTTCTCTAGCATGTATTAACACAAACATTATTATTGACCGACCTCAGATAGTTGTGACTTCTACATAAGTCCAATTATGATTGCTTAACATAACACTAAATTTGTCCCAAAAGCAAGTAATATTCATAAGTGAGATTGTAAGTCTCCTACTCCTCATGGTATTGTGTGAAAGATACTGTTCCCTTTTCATTTATGAGAGCTAGTGACATACTTGTTGATTTTATCCAAGTTGGAGCCCTTCTCATAGGTAATGTAGAGGTCCATACTTTCATACTTGTGGGTGAATAGTTGAGTGTTCTCCAAAAAATGACAAACCATATTTCTATTTTTGATCACTAATATCACTTACTAACATTTTATTGGATTTGACTTTACTTTAATGTCATTTATATTATACTTTTTATTCTTTTGTCATTTACTTTATACTTTTATTTTAGCATCTCATATCATATTGTTTATGCTTATGCTCTTTTTCCTTTGTCCATTTGGACTTCTTTTTTAAGACATTAATAAAGGAAAAATCCCTAAAAAATTGGTTCTCTTGATTCATGGACTTGTGGTTACTATCCTTAGTATTGTTATGGAGTTATGGACTTAGAATTAGGACTTTGACCTTTGATTTTGAGGGTTTGTGATCTAAGACCTTGGGATTCATCTGGTACCTTTGACTTTGTACTTCTTTTGAAGACTTGGCTTGGTTATCCTGGTTTCATCTAATACATGGTTTATTCTTTGCTTATTTGGTTTGCTTGAGGCTTAATCCAAAGGAGGGAATTATTACTTGACTTATGTCATGAAGCTTACTTTCTCTGGCTAGATCTTTCTTCCCTAGCTTTTACTTTTATGCTCTAGGATAGTCTCTTCTTCCCCTCCCTTTGTTTGATTTTCAAAATCTTCTCTCTATTTTACAAACTTTCTTGTTTTCAAATTTGAACCACTTTCTTAATAAACCTTGACTTTTGTCAAGTGATTTTCAAAATCTTTTCTTAATAAATGCTAATACATCTTAAGCATATCCAAAAAAAATTCAAAAGACTAAAAATACATAACTCATTCAAATCATTTTGTGCCTTTTGTGCATTTTTCTTTTAAAACTCTTTCTCAAAGTTTAGACATGAATCATTTCCATAGTTGAGATATAATTCTCGTATCCCCATAGTGTTGATGATAATTATTTTCCACCTAAGAGAGCTAGTGGTGTACTTGTTGATCTTTATCCAAGTTGAAGCCTTTTTCTGTGGTGATGTAAAGTTCTCATACTTGTGAGTGACTAGTTGAGTATTCTCCTTAAAATGACAAAATATATTTTCATAAAAAATGAATCAGAATAAACATCTTTTTTATTTTTACCACGAACTATGAGGTGTTGATCTTCTATTGCACTTTGCTGATACGTATGCATAAGACTCAGAAAGTCTTGGCAAACACAAAAATTATAAAAAAAAATATTTCTCTTCTCACCTCCCTAACCATTTGCAAGCAATACCATTTTTTAAGCTAAATGCATAGATTTTCAAAGAGGTTCCTATAGAGTACTATAGATGTTTAGGGTGCTAATACCTTCCCTTTGCATAACCAACCCCCGAACCCTTATCTCTTTTTATTAGTTTTGTTTTAAAACTTCTTTGGATTTTGTTCATTCTTTTTCCCTTACCTTTAGAAATAATAAAAGCGCGATGACGACTCTTGCTTTGTGAGCAAAGTTAATCAATAGCTTAATCTCAATTTTTTTATCGCTACAGAAAAGTGGCGACTCTGCCGGGGAGTAACTCCTAGTGGGTTTAGCCCATCTTTGTTTATCTGTGTATTATGTTTGTTGTTGTTTGTTATTATTTGTTACGTATGGTGCTTGATGATCTATGTGTGGTGAGATAAGTTCTATACCCGGACTTTAGTTCTTTTATGATAGGAGGGTGGTATAGTCTTGTTCGGCTTACATGGAGTTAATCCTTAATGAGCTGACTTGAGATCCCCCGCTCAGTGGAGGCCCCTTTGGGATTACTGATGTCTTACGAGTAGTCTTAATTGGAATTACTTTTTCCAACCTGGGAGCCCGAGAAGTTGAGGACCTTAGAACCCTTAACCCATCTTGGACTTTTAGGACGTAGTGTGGTGGCTATTCAGGTGTAGACTTGGATTAGTTATTACGTGATACTACACTCGAACGAGTTTCTCTTGAGAATATTATTGGTTGGTGAGTAGTCGTTTAAGCCAGTAATATCCAAAAGATGGAATTATGACTCTGGGAACTTTTTTAGAACCTTGTTCTACAGGTGATTATATCCTTAGTACATACCTTGTGGCTTGGTTTTTACCCTTGGCTCCATGCTCGTGACTTCGAACCTTTGGACTTTGCTTGTGTGATCTTGTTCGTGGTTGTTGCATCATGCACTAATTTCATTCATGAGTATTTTTCTCAGTTTTCAAGGAACTTAGAGATTCTCTTTGCAAACATCGCAGATATTTTGACCATGGATATTGGAAGAAGGAATACTTGGAAATACAGTTTTAGATGTCCTGATCTTAAGGAATTGAGAAAGATAGCATCTTTTGTGGATGATCCTAAGGATTTTAGAGACCATTTTGGAAGACTTTTGTCTGTTCTATCTACTGATGTTAAAGATGGTCTTCTAAGTACTCTTGCTCAGTTCTACAATCCCGTCTACCAGTGCTTCACTTTCCCTGATTATCAGTTGTTGCCTACCATGGAGGAGTATGCTTATCTTTTGGGAATACCAGTTTCTGATAGGGTTCCTTTTAGTGGTTTGGAAGGGATTATGGAATCTCAAGTTATTGCTGAAGCTATTCATCTGAAGAAATCTGACGTAGATGTTAATCTCACTGTCAAAGGAGGTATCAGAGGGTTGACTTCAAAATTTCTGATTGAGAAATCATTTTCTTTTGCTAATGTTGGTTGCATGATGGCCCTTGAAACTATTCTTGCCTTACTCATCTATGGTTTGGTCTTGTTTCCCAACATTGATAATTTTGTTGATGTTAATGCTATTAGGATCTTTTTGGTTGGGAATATTGTTCCGACTTTGCTTGGTGACACCTATTTCTCCATTCATCATAGTATTTCTAAGGGAAATGGAACTATTGTCTATTGTGCACCTTTGTTGTACAAGTGGTTTATTTCGGACTTGCCACAACTTCCTATCTTCAAAGAAAACAAGGGTTGTTTAAGGTGGTCTCAAAGATTGATGTCTCTCATCAATGATGACATCACCTGGTATTCTTCTGTTTACGATGACGTCGATATTATTGATAGTCGTGGGGAGTTCTCTAATGTGCCTCTTCTTGGTACACAAGGAGGAATCAACTACAATCCGGTTTTGGCAATACGTCAACTTGGGTTCGCTATGAGGGACAAACCTAATAACACTTCGTTAGAAGGTTTATTTTTCCAATAAGGGAAAGACACTAAAAGATTTAAGGCTAGGATGTTGTATGCTTAGCACAATATTCATAGGAAAGGAAAAATGAGATTGGAATGAAGAATTGTGTAGCTTTGAAGCCTTACACTAGTTGGGTAAAGAGGAGAGCAAAAGAATTTAAGATGCCTTACGCTTATGAGATACCTATGTCTTTAGTAGTGGTCAAATCACCCACTATTTATATTGAAGGCATAGAGGAGTTGCAAGAAGCTTTGGTTAGGATAAAGCAAGAGAAGGATGCTTGGGAAGACAAGTTTCACGCTTCAAACCTCGAAAAGATAGAATTGAAAAAGCATATGAAAATTCCTCTCCCACTTTTCAAATGTGGACACACGTCCTCTCTCTCTTGAAAGAGAAGGGAATAAAGTTTTTTTTAATGGGTGAGTGTTGCTCCCACTACACACACAGAGTTAGCAATATTTGTTTTGTTGGAAATGAATAAAAAGAACCAATTGAAAGGTACCACATGGTGCAAATTGAGAGGGAGTAGGATCTCTACTCATCAAAAAGTAAAAAGTAAAAACGCATATGTGAGAGTTTCAGTAAAAACATTTTCTTCAAAAGAGCTTTTTTCTTCATTTTGGTATTTTTCATTTCTACTCCTTCTCTCATCTTCCCTCACTTCACTCACAAAACCACAAAACCCTTCACCCTCTTTCTTCACTGAAGAAACCCAATCTCAATTCTTTTCTCTTCCATAATACACAAATCAAAAACCTTCTTCCTCACCTTGCTCCCTCTATAAAACCCTCACGCAACTACTCCTTCCATAAACCACTTCCTCCTCACTTTTTTTCTCCCCACAAACCACTTCCTGCTCACCTTCTCTCTCCCTCAAAATCACGACCTTCTCTTCCCTTCTCTTCCCTCCTCATACAAGTCACAACAACAACAACTCATAACCTCCCTCAACCTGCTTTTTCTCTTCTCATCATGTTATTGCTTCCGCGACCACACTCCCATTCTCCTTTAACTCACGCAACCTCACCCTCACAATCTTTCTCCAAAAACTCCCTACACAACCATTAACCACCACATCTTCAACCAAACACATCACCCTAAACCTCACTCACGTCTCCCCTTCACGACCATATTTTCACCATTTCAGCAACAACAACAACTCTCCAAACTAAGCAATAACAACAACTCTCCAAGCTAAACAACAACAACAACTCTCACTGTAAATCCACAACTCGGTAATGATATTGTCAGGCTTACTTCCTTATTCTGAGTTTTACGTTTAGTGTTTAGTTGGTTGCCCCTTCATGTTTGAGAACTCGAAGTTGTGTTATGTGTGGTTTAAATCTTGAGTTTTTAGTTTGCAAGAGGTAGAAGACGATGGAACAATGTGTTTTCATGAAAAATCATATTGAGTTGTGGTTTTGTTTTGTTTATTTTTTCTATTTTTGGTGTTTTTATTATATATATTATTAATGTCCATAGATCAACAAGTTGAGGGTCATGGTGGAGTGGTTGAGACTTCGGTTTCCCAAACACCATGACCCGTGTTCAAGTCTGCGCGCCCCCTTCCTTTATTATTTTTGTGATTTTTACATTCTTGTTCATCTTGCAATGTTTTTCTTATATATATTATGATGGCCATTACTTTAACAGATTGAAGGTCATGGTGGAGTGGTTGAGGCTCACGCCTCCCAACCACCATGACCTGGTTTCAACCCTTGTTGGTCACACTTTCACCATTTTTGTGTTTTTCTTTCCATTTTCTCTACTTTTTGTTTGATTTTTTTTTGGAATTTTTCTTAACCATTTAAATTGTCATTCTTTTTAATTTTTGTAACATGTATTTCTTGCTTTTGACACTACATTTACAATTTTATTTATTTTATTTATTTTATTTATTTTATTTATTTTTTTCCATTATTTTATTTCGATTATGGTCATTGTAATTACGCAAAAATTAATGATTAATAAAATGTGATACTTGTGGATTTTTGTTCCATTTCCTTTGAATCTTTTCATTGCTAAACATCGAATTCTTATCCATGAATTTGATATTTTCATGTCATTAAGCCACTGATTTTTATCGATACATTGATTATATTTCACCGCGTTATGACCCTTTGCATATGACATCCTTTGTTTTCTATATGCACAAACCGACTTTGAGCACATTACCTAGGGTTTTGCTCGCACTTCTCAAATTTCCATTTTTCTTGCACGTCCTTGCATTATGTGACATTGATTTGCATCCTAGCATCATGATTTTAATCTGTGCATGCTTCGATTTTACTTTTTTCGATTTAATTATTATGAACATGTGTTGTACATATGACTTGTGTGTTGCTATCTCCGATTCACATGGCTTACTCTTGGGCCTTCTTACAATGAGACAGTTTCCTCATGCACGTACATTCATTTACTTATATTTGTTGATTGAGTTTCTATTTATTTGTTTCATTATCTCATATCCTCATTTGACAAAATGTACCCCTATTCCCATGACGTGTAATAATCTTTATCGCTTTATTTTCTTGATTGTTTGTTTACTTAGCTCTAACACAAGATTAAAAATAACCATTTCTTAAAAAGATCAAAAAATAAAAACTCGATCCAACATCGAGTATTTTCTCAAATAACAATTCAATCATTTCCAACCTTCAATTTCAATCTATTCCAAACCTTTCAAACCATTTCATTCAAACTCTTTTGCAATCGATCATCAAATGCTAGATCCAACGACAAGTCATTTTCTCAATAAAAATAAAAAACACTTAACAATTATTCAACACTTTTCAATAAGAGAGATGAAAGTAACGGGGTGTAGTCAACGAGTTCTTGAGATTTAGATTTGAGATGTAGTTCTCGTCAATCCAAACTCTCATCATCCTCAAATCAATTCCACAATTCTTAATAAACCTCGAATAACATCAGATGCGCTTTCTAAAGCAAACTTCAAAAACATCTAAAAGTATCAAAACCCTTTTGCAATTAAGATGAAAAAGGAGTGGGGTGTAGTCCATGAATTCCCGAGAGTCAGGAACCGAGATGTAGTTCTCGTCACTCCAAAATTTCTCATTGTCCAAAAATACTTCAAACTAATCAAACTCTTTTCTTGCCGCCATGCGATTGATCCCCAAACCTTTTTCTTAAACAAAAGCTACTTTGTCTTGACGATGCAAAACAATGTTTCGTCCATTTATACGTGTGAGTAAGGTTGTGATGTTTCTCACGATTGTTGATTTGTAAATCCATTCGGTCGTGATGCAAACGTTCCCTTCTCTACTTGTTTTGGGTAGCCAACAATATTTTCATCGATTGACACAAAGTAGCTTTCATTAAAATCGACAAACAAAAAATTTCTACCCATAACTACGTAAGCCTTGAGTTCTTTATTGCACCCGGAGATACGTAGGAGCAGGATTTATAAATCTTGTCAGGCACTTTAATAAAAAATCCAAAAAAAAAAATTCTCTTTTATTTTGTTCATATTCTTCTTTCCCTTCTGATAACTCAGGAAGCCTAACATTTACAAGCTAACACTAACGTGCATAACTAACCTAACGGTTCATGTTGAGTACAATGGACGTGAGGGGTGCTAATATATTTCCCTTGCATAATCGACTCCCGAACCATGATTTGGTTGTGACGGCCAATATCATTATCGCTTTTTCTTGGGTTTTATCAATATTTCCCCTTTCCTTTTTAGTAATCAATAAAGTTTGGTGGCAACTTTATTCATTCCATCCTGCGAGCATGTGATTGCGCTTCGCTAAGTCGTTTTCCCATTTTTCGAGGTGCAATAATATTCAAGACATGAAAAAAATGGTTTATTGTTCTTGTGAGAACTTTGGGCAAAAAATTTCTAAATGAATAGTTAGTTAAAAAAGTCCTTAGATGTTGAAACCACAATTCAAAACCTAAAGTCACTGCAAGTTATGAATCAAAAGATTTATCTTCTATAAATTTGGCTAACTTGTTTGGAAAATTACATGAACGTGAAACCAAACTAAAAAGGCTAGATGAGAATAAAGAAGATGATAAGAAAAATAAAAGTCTTTCACTAAAAGTTATAGATGTCAAAGAGAAGGAGTCAGAAGATGGATATTGTCACACTGAAAGTGATGAAGAGTTATATCTCATATTTCAAAAAATTAAAGGAATTTCTAAGGCTAAAAAAACATCCTCCAAGTGGACATAAGTAAAGTAAAGAAAGATCAAACTCCGTGTGTCGGGTGAGAATCGGATATCAAGCTATTGTATTAACTTGAATCACAAAACATTAAATGTTCACCACCGAACTTTAATTTATCCAAGGGAAAGGAAAAAGGTCGAATAAAACCCTAATTGTGCAATGTAAAAACAATGCGAAGAGATCTAAAGTTCGGGGGTTGGTTATACTAAGGGAAGGTGTTAGCATCCTTAATATCTATAGTATCCTATAGGAACCTTTTGAAAGTATTTGTGTTATGTTATTATTTGTTTTCTATTATTTGGAAATGTTTTATTGGGAAGGACCTAAAGGTTTTATTAAGTTTGCTCGCCAAAACTTCGCGGTCATGTGCCTACGTATCCTTACAAGGATGGAATCAGAGCAACCGTAGTTCACCTAACTAAGGGCGAAGGAACACTTGGTAGTGATCAAGGTTCCAAAGGGGGGAGTAAGTGTTCATAACAAACATACTTACAAGAGTTACCAAGTAACTCTTACCTGAATCTAAGTTGAAAGTGAGAATGACTCTAACAAGGTCAAAGGGAAACTAGGGATTGCTAAACTACCTATGACATTAAGTCAATAAAGAGGTCTTTCCCTTGGATTTAGGCAAAAAGATAAACAAAATATAAGCAAGATGAAGAAGATGTTTAAGCATGACATCAACAAAGATATGAAATGAAGAAGATGTTCATACATGACATCAACAAAGATAAACAAATGGTAAATAAGATGTTCAAGCATGACATCAACAAGAACAAACAAGGATGAAGAAGATGTTCAAACATGACATCCACAAAGATAATCAAATGAAGAAGATGTTCATACATGACATCAACAAGTATAAACAAGGATGAAGAAGATGTTCAAACATGACATCCACGAAGATAATCAAATGAAGAAGATGTTCATACATGACATCAACAAGAATAAACACATGATAAAGAATATGTTCAAGCATGACATCAACAAAGATAATCAAATGAAGAAGATGTTCATACATGACATTAACAAATTAAGAAGATGTTCAAACATGACATCCACAAAGATAATCAAATGAAGAAGATGTTCATACATGACATCAACAAATATATGGAAGCATGATCATAACAATATCAAGCATGGTATGTAAACACATATGTACAACATGTGAACATGAACAAGGGTACAACAACATCAATCAAAGATGTATCAAGTTACATGAATATGAATGACATGAATATATCATCATGAAGAAACAAAGATGAATGACATAACAATTCATGAACATGTATATGGATGTCATAATAAGTATGAATGAACATGTGTATGCATGAAGTAAGACATGGTTTAGACATAACATCAACTTGATAATGAAAACAATTTAAGTTATTAAATACATGCATGTTAAGGTTCAATATGATCACAAACAAAGGTTCAACATCATACAAAAAGTTTGAACATGTAAGCATACAAGTCATACAAAGACATGTTACTACAAGTTTAAAGCATTCGTAAACACATAAACAAACACAAACACAATGGCATAAATGCATACAAAGGTTCAACAAGACATGAAAGAATGACATGTGAATCATGGATCAATGGCAAAATAAACACACAAAAGCTCATGGTATAGTAACAAAGTTCAAAGCACAAAAACATGTAAACATACATTAAAGTAAGTCAAAATTAGGTCAAAACCAATAGGCATATATTAACAACACCAAACAAAGTTCATATATAATTCAAAACATTCATACAAGTCATGGTGATCAAGAAAAATTAAAGTATCAACCAAAGAAAGTCATTTGAAACCCTAAAACAATCCTAAAAAGGGTGCCAACTTTAGACAAGTATAAGTGTGTGAAAAATAAATAAATTCTGGAATTTCTTTTCACCATCATAAAATAGACAAAATTATGAACACATAGCAAAAAGAGTGGCTCAAAAAGGCTTAGGGATCATCAAGTTATGAGTCTTTGAAGTTATGAAAAATAACAAAAATAAATAGGCAAAAAAAACAATGAATAAAAATGGGTCTGGGGCAAGCACAATTCGAACCCCAGACCTCTTGCACACACAAAGCCTTAACACACACACTCTAACCGCTGGGGCGGCGATACATCCATTAACTTATTTACAAACATTAATATATATATAATAAAACGATTCCAGAAACTGGAAAATTACACCAATTCATCATCTTCTTCCTCATGTTCTTGCATGTTTTTATTAATTTTTTCAGAACTTCAAACAATCATAACTCTCTCAATTTTCCATGAAATTAAAAACCGTAAGAACCTAAATTGCTCTATTTTTCACAAGGAATCTAATGGTATCAATATCTCATCCTAAAAATCAATGTACAAAGCGTGTCAAGGCAAAAACCAGAACTGCACTTTTAATTTCCAAACAATAAAATCTTAATGCATGAGCATGGTATAATGAAAACAGTAGCAAACATACAACAAATACACTATGTACTACATTTTAACTTCAATAAATATTCAAGAATGATGCATGAACAAGAGTTTAAAGTGTAAGTGCACTTACCTATTGGAGAAAGTCCAATGCTTCTTCTTAGCTATTACAGAGATAAAAGAGAGATTCCACCAGCCTTGTTGGTCCTTGAGGATAGTGTTTGAACAATGAGAATGGCCAGAAACAACTTGTATTATCTCACACAAATGTTCTTGCAAAGTGAAGGAGTGAAATGGTGAATGATAAAGTAGATGTTACAGAACTTATTCAAGTGATTAAACCAGTTCTAAATGATGTCTAGAGATGATTTGTGGTGTTCGTTTGGAAGATACATGTGGAGAATAAGTTTGGCTAGAGAACTTGCAAAAATAGTGTGTTTTTGCAAATTCTAATGGAATGGGAGTTTGATGAAGTGTTAAGGGGTTCTTGTTGTGTGTTTTGAGGCTTAAGAGATCCCTCTATTTATAGGAAAAGAGTGAGGATTGGAACTGATTAGAAATAAAAGTTGTGAAGTTATGGTTTTGGTTGAGAATGAAAGTGAAGTTTGCATGAATAGTTGGATTTGAAGGAGTTTGTCATGTAACACCCTTCTAAAATACCCCAATAATTAATTAATTCAACAAAATATAAATCAGAGTAGATATGCAATTTAAGGGTGTCACACTTGACACTTCACACCATTCACCATAATAACTTGTCATGCTCATTTATTTATCAAAATAAAACATTGCACAATTCGCAGCGGATAGAGATCTAATCAATCATGCAAACCATGTAATCACATTACATGTAAAACTGTTCAACAACCAAAAGGAAGACAAGGTAAAACATCCCGTCCCGAATGTTACATCTACCAGAGCATGACCCACTAAGGAACTACACTAGACTCCAAGCACTAGCTTCTACTCAATCACTGCTCGTTACCTGAAACATAGTTGTAAGGGTGAGTTCCTCAATTGATATAATAAGCATTATAAAATATCATGTAATGCTAAGTAAATTAACACATTTCATCACCCTAATCATATCATACATTCAGCAACGGCAACATCAACTCATAATCATACTCAACACAACACAACACAAAACACACGTATAATATTGGAATACATCCATTCATATTATACGTCATACATACATTATGCAATGAGACTCCATGCATGCGGTACCGACTATTCGTGAACACATAGTTCAACCTCACCGATCAAACCCAGATACGGCTACCAAGCTCACTAGTCCCACTCATTTGAGACCTAGTGACTCACTCACTAATTCCTCACCATGGGAATTAGCTACCACCCCAAGGGCTATGCTATGCACGCTAAATCACCTAGCATGCAAACATCAACAACAATCCACAATAACTCACTCACTAATTCCTCACCATGGGAATTAGCTACCACCATAAAGGCCATACTATGCACGCTAAATCACCTAGCATGCAACATCAACAACAATCCACAATGGACATATGCTCACACTCTAAGCCATAAACAGTCCATTCACAATTGCATACATAACAGATACATTCACAGCATTATGCATACCATCATACATCATCAGCATATTTATCACAGAATCATATTCATATCATGCCAAATAATAAATCACAGTATTAGCACACTCTACTAATACCTATACTGCTCAAAACAACGGGAATGATCCCTACTATCTCATACACCAATATAGGCCAAACGTCAAATATGTACACAATATTTGAATATCAATTTTCCACTTTCCAAACAGTGTTAACCGGTTAACGCCCTGGGTTAACCGGTTAACGCAACACAGAACACGCTTCCTGGCACATTTTAACAGTGTTAACCAGTTAACGCCCTGGGTTAACCGGTTAACGCAAGACAGACAACAATTTCTCATAATTCATAACAGTGTTAACCGGTTAACACCCTGGGTTAACCGGTTAACGCAAGACAGAAAGCTGTTCCTGCACTAACACGAACAGAATGCAGAATCCCCCGCATTTTCCGCCGTCGGAGGACTTCCGGACCTCCGATTTCAATTTCGTAAAAAGCTACACGTCCAGAAAATCACAACTCATCCAAACATAGATTCAATCACAGTTTTTAACATAATTTGGTCATCACAATTTGCAACATTCATCATCCAAATTAGGGTCAAATCAATGGCTTATTACTACCCATTACATGTTAACCCATAATACCCATTAAACGACGATAAACCCCCCTTACCTGAGTTAATCCGGCAAATCCTTTCTTGACCTTCAACAATCGTGAATTCTCCTCTTGAGCCCTAGCCTCTTCTTCTCCCTTTCTCAGTTTCTTCTCTTTTCTCCCAATGTTACGTGTTCTCTGCTTTCACGTAAAAAACCCTTTTTACCAAATGGGACCTTATATATATTCCAACTTTATTATTCCAATAATAATAATCCAAATAATATTCCAATTATTTAATTAAATTAATAAATATACTATTAACTTAAATTAAATAATTATCATATTTTATCGGGGTGTTACAACTCTCCCCCACTAAAAGAGTTTTCGTCCTCGAAAACATACCTCAAGCGAATAACTCCGGATAAGATTCCTTCATCTGACTCTCAAGTTCCCAAGTCACATTGCCACCTGCTGGTCCTCCCCAAGCTACCTTTACCAAAGAAATCTCTTTACCCCGCAACTGCTTCAACTCTCGATCCTCGATCCTCATAGGTGATGTTTCAACAGTCAGGTTATCTCTCACCTGTACATCATCTACTTGGACCACATGCGACGGATCAGGAATGTACCTCCTCAACTGAGACACATGAAAAACCTCATGCAAATTCGCAAGTGACGGCGGTAAAGCGATACGATAGGCTACCTCCCCTATCCTCTCCAAAATCTGATAAGGACCAATAAATCGAGGTGTCAACTTCTTCGACTTCAAAGCTCGACCAACCCCAGTTATCGGAGTAACACGAAGAAACACATGATCTCCCTCTTGAAACTCAAGTGACTTCCTCCTCTTGTCGTGATAACTCTTCTGACGACTCTGAGCAATTCTCATCTTCTCCTGAATCATCTTAATCTTTTCCGTAGTTTGTTGAAAAATATCCGGTCCAACCACAGCACTCTCACCGGACTCATACCAACATAAAGGTGTCCGACATCTCCTACCATACAAAGCTTCAAACGGTGCCATACCAATGCTCGAATGAAAACTATTGTTGTAGGTAAACTCAATCAAAGGTAAATAACAATCCCAAGCACCTCCCTTTTCCAAAACACAAGCCCTCAAAAGATCCTCCAGTGACTGAATTGTCCTCTCAGTCTGACCATCAGTCTGCGGATGATATGCAGAACTCAATCTCAGCTTAGTTCCCAAAGCCCTCTGCAAACCTTCCCAGAACTTCGATGTAAATCTAGGATCTCTGTCCGAAACAATACTCGACGGAATACCATGCAAACTTACAATTTTCTCAATATACAACTCAGCTAATCTCTCTAACGGATAATCCATTCTGATCGGAATGAAATGAGCCGATTTTGTCAATCTGTCAACAATCACCCAAATAGCTTCAAAATTCTTAATTGTCCTCGGTAAACCAGAAACAAAATCCATACTGATACTATCCCACTTCCACTCTGGAATAGCCAACGGTTGCATTAGCCCAGACGGCTTCTGATGCTCAATCTTTGACTTCTGACAAGTCAAACAGGAATAAACAAAACTCGCAATTTCTCTTTTCATTCCTGGCCACCAAAATAACTTTTTCAAATCATGATACATCTTCGTAGCCCCAGGATGAATACTCAGGCCACTACGATGTCCTTCCTCAAGAATACTCTTCTTAAGTTCGGTAACATCCGGAATACACACCCGATTACCAAATTTCAAAACACCATTCTCATCAACTCTGAATTCACCACCTTGACCTTGATTCACTAGAGTCAACTTATCAACCAAAAGCACATCGGGTTTCTGACCCTCTCTAATCTCATCCAGAATACCACTCGTTAACTTCAACATTCCCAATTTAACACTATTGTGAGTACTCTCACACACCAAACTCAAGTCTCTAAACTGCCCAATTAAATCCAATTCCTTAACCATTAACATAGACATATGCAATGATTTCCGACTCAATGCATCAGCCACTACGTTTGCTTTACCCGGATGGTAATTCAAACCAAAGTCATAATCCTTCAGAAACTCTAACCATCTCCTCTGTCTCATATTCAGCTCTTTCTGATCAAACAAATACTTTAAACTTTTATGGTCACTGAAAACCTCAAATCTTGACTCGTACAAGTAATGCCTCCATAACTTCAGAACAAATACCACAGTTGCCAACTCCAAATCGTGTGTCGGATAGTTCCTCTCATGAACCTTCAGTTGTCTCGAAGCATAAGCTACAACCTGCTTATTCTGCATCAAAACACCACCCAAACCCAACAATGAAGCATCACAGTAAACCTCAAATGGTTCCGATGGACTTGGTAATATCAGAATAGGAGCAGTAGTTAACCTTCTCTTTAACTCTTGGAAACCTTCTTCACACTTTGAGTCCCAAACAAACGCTTGCCCCTTTCTAGTCAACATCGTCAACGGTAATGCCAACTTAGAAAATCCCTCAATGAATTTCCTATAATAACCTGCAAGTCCAAGAAAACTCCTTATCTCAGAAACTGACTTCGGAGCTTCCCACTTAGATACCGCTTCTATCTTAGAAGGATCAACAGCAACACCACCTCTTGAAACCACATGACCAAGAAAACTAACCTCTTCTAACCAAAATTCACACTTGGACAGTTTAGCAAATAACTTCTTTTCTCGAAGAACTCCTAAAACCACTCTCAAATGTTCAGCATGCTCTTCTTCAGATTTCGAATACACCAAAATATCGTCAATAAACACCACAACAAACTTGTCTAGGTACGGATGGAAAATCCTATTCATATACTCCATAAATACCCCAGGCGCATTAGTCACACCAAAAGGCATTACAGAATACTCATAATGTCCATACCTCGTTCTGAAAGCAGTCTTCTGAATATCCTCAGTTTTCACACGTATCTGATGATACCCCGATCTCAAATCTATTTTGCTGAACACACTCGCACCAACCAACTGATCCATCAAATCATCAATCCTCGGCAAAGGATACCGATTCTTGATCGTCACTTTATTCAGTTGCCTATAGTCCACACACAACCTCATAGTACCTTCTTTCTTCTTAACCAATAACACTGGTGCGCCCCACGGTGACACACTCGGACGAATAAATTTCTTATCCAACAGATCTTCCAACTGACTCTTCAATTCAGTTAACTCAACAGCAGACATACGGTACGGAGCCATCGATATCGGCCTAATACCAGGTACCAAATCAATCGAGAACTCAACATCACGCTCTGGCGGTAATTCATTCACTTCTTCAGGAAACACATCAGGAAAATCACACACCACATCTAGATCGCAAATCACCAGTTTATCTTTAGCCTCCAAAGTCGCTAACAGCATAAACAACTCTGCCCCATCTGCTACTGCCTCATTCACCTGCCTTGCTGATAGAAACAAACTCTTTCCTTCCTCAATCTCAGGAAAGATCACAGTCTTATCAAAACAGTTGATATAAACTCGGTTAAACACCAACCAGTTCATACCCAGGATAACATCAATCTGCACTAGGGGAAGACACACGAGGTCCATCCCAAAGTCTCTACCAAAAATACTCAAAGGGCAATTTAAACAAACTGAAGTAGTAGTCACTGAACCCTTCACAGGAGTATCAATCACCATACTCCCATGCATCTCAAATATCTCTAATTTAAGTTTCCCAGCACAATCCAAAGATATAAAGGAATGAGTCGCACCTGTGTCAATAATAGCTACAAGAGGAAAGCCATTAATATAACACGTACCTCGGATCAAACGATCATCTGCAGAAGTCTCAGAACCCGATAAAGCAAAGACCTTGCCTCCCAACTGGTTCTCTTTCTTCGGCTTAGGACACTGTGGGCTGATATGACCCACCTCTCCACAGTTGAAACAAGTCATAGTCTTCAACCGGCACTCTGCAGCCAAGTGACCACCTTTGCCACACTTGAAACACTTCTTCTCAGCACTGGTACACTCATGGATACGATGTCCAGCCTGACCACATCTGTAACACTTAGCAGGGGCACTGGAGTCTCCCCCACTAGGTCTCTTCATCCCACTCTGTCTCTGGAAACCTTTGCCAGCTGCATACGGTTTCCCACGATCATTCTGATTCTTGCCTTTCCTATCAACCCTCTGCTGATAGCTCTCCGCTCTGGCTTTGGTATCCTGTTCAAAAATCTTGCAACAGTCAACCAAGTCAGAAAACACTCTAATCCGCTGATACCCAATAGCCTGCTTGATCTCGGGACGTAACCCGTTCTCAAACTTCACACATTTTGAAAATTCCCCAGTAGCCTCATCATAGGGAGTGTAATACTTCGACAGCTCTGTGAACTTAGCAGCATACTCAGTAACAGACCGATTGCCCTGCTTCAATTCTAAGAACTCTATCTCTTTCTTTCCTCTGACATCCTCTGGAAAGTACTTCCTCAGGAATCTCTCTCTGAACACCGCCCAAGTGATCTCAGCACTCCCAGCAGCTTCCAACTCAGTGCGGGCAGCAACCCACCAATCATCTGCTTCCTCTGACAGCATATGCGTACCGAACCTGACCTTCTGGTTATCGGCACACTCAGTCACTCGGAAGATCCTCTCGATCTCCTTCAACCACTTCTGAGCACCATCTGGATCGTATGCTCCCTTGAACATTGGAGGATTGTTCTTCTGGAACTCACTCAGTTGACGAGAAGCTCCCAGTCCCACAACATTCGGATTTCCTCCAAGTACTCCAGCTAGCATACCCAGAGCCTCAGCAATCGCAGCATCATCTCTACCTCTTCCAGCCATCTCTATTCTGAAAGCCCAACAAGCTAAAACAATAAGTATTGATAGGGTTACACAACACCTATCACGTACAGGGAAACAGAATAATTACGACTCGACTTGACCGACTATGCTCTGATACCACTAATGTAACACCCTTCTAAAATACCCCAATAATTAATTAATTCAACAAAATATAAATCAGAGTAGATATGCAATTTAAGGGTGTCACACTTGACACTTCACACCATTCACCATAATAACTTGTCATGCTCATTTATTTATCAAAATAAAACATTGCACAATTCGCAGCGGATAGAGATCTAATCAATCATGCAAACCATGTAATCACATTACATGTAAAACTGTTCAACAACCAAAAGGAAGACAAGGTAAAACATCTCGTCCCGAATGTTACATCTACCAGAGCATGACCCACTAAGGAACTACACTAGACTCCAAGCACTAGCTTCTACTCAATCACTGCTCGTTACCTGAAACATAGTTGTAAGGGTGAGTTCCTCAATCGATATAATAAGCATTATAAAATATCATGTAATGCTAAGTAAATTAACACATTTCATCACCCTAATCATATCACACATTCAGCAACGGCAACATCAACTCATAATCATACTCAACACAACACAACACAAAACACACGTATAATATTGGAATACATCCATTCATATTATACGTCATACATACATTATGCAATGAGACTCCATGCATGCGGTACCGACTATTCGTGAACACATAGTTCAACCTCACCGATCAAACCCAGATACGGCTACCAAGCTCACTAGTCCCACTCATTTGAGACCTAGTGACTCACTCACTAATTCCTCACCATGGGAATTAGCTACCACCCCAAGGGCTATGCTATACACGCTAAATCACCTAGCATGCAAACATCAACAACAATCCACAATAACTCACTCACTAATTCCTCACCATGGGAATTAGCTACCACCATAAAGGCCATACTATGCACGCTAAATCACCTAGCATGCAACATCAACAATAATCCACAATGGACATATGCTCACACTCTAAGCCATAAACAGTCCATTCACAATTGCATACATAACAGATACATTCACAGCATTATGCATACCATCATACATCATCAGCATATTTATCACAGAATCATATTCATATCATGCCAAATAATAAATCACAGTATTAGCACACTCTACTAATACCTATACTGCTCAAAACAACGGGAATGATCCCTACTATCTCATACACCAATATAGGCCAAACGTCAAATATGTACACAATATTTGAATATCAATTTTCCACTTTCCAAACAGTGTTAACCGGTTAACGCCCTGGGTTAACCGGTTAACGCAACACATAACACGCTTCCTGGCACATTTTAACAGTGTTAACCGGTTAACGCCCTGGGTTAACCGGTTAACGCAAGACAGACAGCAATTTCTCATAATTCATAACAGTGTTAACCGGTTAACACCCTGGGTTAACCGGTTAACGCAAGACAGAAAGCTGTTCCTGCGCTAACACGAACAGAATGCAGAATCCCCCGCATTTTCCGCCGTCAGAGGACTTCCGGACCTCCGATTTCAATTCCGTAAAAAGCTACACGTCCAGAAAATCACAACTCATCCAAACATAGATTCAATCACAGTTTTTAACGTAATTTGGTCATCACAATTTGCAACATTCATCATCCAAATTAGGGTCAAATCAATGGCTTATTACTACCCATTACATGTTAACCCATAATACCCATTAAACGACGATAAACCCCCCTTACCTGAGTTAATCCGGCAAATCCTTTCTTGACCTTCAACAATCGTGAATTCTCCTCTTGAGCCCTAGCCTCTTCTTCTCCCTTTCTCAGTTTCTTCTCTTTTCTCCCAATGTTACGTGTTCTCTGCTTTCACGTAAAAAACCCTTTTTACCAAATGGGACCTTATATATATTCCAACTTTATTATTCCAATAATAATAATCCAAATAATATTCCAATTATTTAATTAAATTAATAAATATACTATTAACTTAAATTAAATAATTATCATATTTTATCGGGGTGTTACATGTCATATCTCCCTAGCCTCTATAAGATTGCTTCTGATCTCTTAAGATTATTTGTGATCTTTAGGGACAAGTTTCAAGGGTGAAAGATTGAGTTGTTGGCATAAAGCTTGCTTTATCAAAGTAGTAATGTGACCTTTTGCAAATTCACCCATAAATGGTATAATGCAATGGACAAAACCTCAACTCCTTGTGCAATGCACTTAGGATTCATATAAACATCTGATTATGGAGAGATTTATACACAAGAGGACCTGCAATCAAGAGATCTTCACATTTGAAATGGTTTTCCTCCAAAAATTCAGCATGAACATGACTTGAAATTCAAGTTTGGAACCCCAACTTCCCATTTTCGAAACTCACAGCTCATGCATGGGAAAAAATGTACTTGTACTTTTTAAAAAGCCCCAAATATGCTCTACAACTTTCATGTTTTGAGTTTTTTCTGAATCAAAGTGGATCATAATGAAAACTGGCTGTAAAGTTTAATACTTTTTAGGGATCAATGCTGTCTTGAAAATTTTCTAAGTGTTTCAACTTGAGACACCAACTTTATGTCCTCATAACTCAAAATCCTTCCACTTTTATGGAATCAACCCTCCAGGACAAAGTTGAAGTATGGAACAAGAGCTTTCATTTGAGCTTTGTAGCAAAGAAAATGGCTACTCGGATTGGAAGTTATGGTCTGAGAAAGTAATGCACTTGAACATGAAATTTGGGTACTTAGTGAAATTTTCAATGTTTTCAAGATTGCCCTTTTTGCAAGTAACCTCATTTATCTTGATTTTTCTTGATCAAATTCATCAATTAAGCATATACTCATGAAATTTAACTTGAGAAGTTCATATTTGATCATAAATCTCAAAAGTCAAAGGTTTGACTTTGTAGTGCATTGATTGTGTATCAGATGAATTTCAATTCTTGATCTTCAATGAATTCAAACTCTTGAGCAAATTGAACATCATGGATGGGCCCTAAGATGTACTTTAGTGTGTTTAGTGATGTCTCAAGGCTTGAGATCATGTCTTGATCAAAATTCTCAGATGAAATTGAATGTTGTTGAGAAACCCTAATTAGTGAACCAGATGAAAGTGAAGCTTGATGCACTTCTGATTAGGACACAATACTCTTATTTGTTGATGGAGAGAGATATATTGAGTGTATGAGAACTTGATTTATTGATGACCAATCCAAAACTTTGAATGGTCAATCCTTTGAGCTCTTTGAGGGAAACCTTAATTCACATATGAAACAAACCAGGCATATCTTGATCTTGAGGTTAGTTATGCATGAATGATGGCTATGATGAAAATGATTATGAAATCTAGGGGTAAAATTTGGGGTGTGACAGTTGCCCCTATTTAAATAACTTTTCCAGATGGAATGAGTGATGATAATACTCATGAAATCAGGGTGAAAGGTATTTAAATATAGAAATAACCGGAAATTTTGCCCTTAGATGCAATGGCATGCTATGCTATGGACAAACAAACTCTCTTTTTGGTATATTTTTTTTTTATCTGCTGGGGATATGATGCAAAAATGCAATGAATTCTAGCATGATGATTTACGATGAATGATGAATATGATATGTAAGAAATGATGGAGATAGAGTATAATGTCAGTGACCATGAGCAATAACTCACTAAGGATAACATGTATTGGGAAAAAATAAATTAGGGAATATTCAAAGCAGTTGATCACCAGATTCAGGCATAACCGGATGACACTAAGAATAACAAGAAATAAACAAACTGGAAATAAGTGACTGATCACCAGGTTCAGGCATGACCGGATGACACTAAAAGTAGCAAGCTGGAAGTATTCAAAGTGATTGATCAATAGGTTCAAGCATGACCGGTTAACACTAAAAATAGCAAACTAGAATTATTCAAAGTGATTGATCAACAGGTTCAAGCATGACCAGTTGACACTTAGAAATAGCAAATTGGAAGTATTCAAAGTGATTGATCAACAGGTTCAAGCATGACCGGTTGACACTAAAAATAGCAAACTAGAATTATTCAAAGTGATTGATCAATAGGTTCAAGCATGACCAGTTGACACTTAGAAATATCCTCATTGGAGTTTTCAAACAAGATAAAACATCCAATCCTCTGGAAATTCCCTACAATGAAGAGTTCAAACATGACCTTCGGGAACCATCAGGAAGAATACAAGGTAATTAAACTCTTCTGTATATGCCAAATCAGATTGGATTTTATACCGCAAGCAAAGGTATCACGGCCATCTTCTAGCGGATTTAATGCCAGTAACAACTGGACTTTAACAATGATGTCAATAATAATTGGACTTTCAAAGTAGAATGCCAGTAACAACTGGACTTTAAGGGGAATATTGGGGTTAACCAATTGGACTTTCATAGGGGACACCAATAACTTACTGGAAAAAAAACATTGGTCATGTTCAAACTTCAAGGTACCAACAACAATTGGATTTTTAACTAGAGTGCTAATGATAGCTGGACTTTTGGAGTTTGAAGAACGACAACTAAGAACAAGGATTTAGATTAAATGTCAAATGCACATGATTGAGCATGATGTGAATGATCATGATATGCAAATGCTGACTCTGGAGAGGCAAAGAGTTTTGTGGAGACTTAATGGGGAATACATCCTCAACACCAGTAGCTTAAATAAGTATCACAAGATGGACACTAGGGAGATCCTCAAACCTGAGAGTTGTACACAATCGAAGGATTTATCCAAGAGTGCTTGTCAGTTTAGACTTCAATGGGGATTTCTATATTGATAGTGTAAACATGCTTCTGCAACCTTGAGAATTATTTGGGATACAAAACATTTCCCTTTCAATGTTTCCATATGTCAAAGAAAAATTATGTTCTTCAAAGTTTTTTCAAAATATTTTCTTTTCAAAACCTTTTCATTTTCAAAAATCATTATTAACAAATAACGTTTTGCATAATAAGGAAAGGTAAGAGAAGTACAAATGACAAAATTTAAAGGAAAAGTCTGTTTTTTTATTCAAGAATGGTAGCTTGCAAATGGCAAAAGCTCCATGGAGTATTACATTTCGAAGATGGAAATAGGGAACGGTTTACATTGAATCCAATAACCACTACTATCCCTAATGACTAAGATTTTCCCAAAACTTTGCTTCTGACGAGAGCAACTGGATTGATTCTTGACTTTGATTCTTTAGTAATGGTAAACAATCTGATACAGTCAAATGCCTTTTGTCCCTAATTTTTGCCTGGACCTCCCTTTCGGGTTTTCAATCCACCGGGACGCTCTTTTTTGCCTAAGCCGCCCTTTCGGGTTTTCAACTTAGCGAGCTTTCATTTTTTTTTATTTTTACCCCTAACTTTTTCCTGGATCTCCTTAATAGGTTATGATCCACCGGGATACCCATTTTTTTCCTTAGTCGCCTTTTTAGGTTTTCGACTTAGCGGGTTTTATTTAGGCATAATATTTTTTGACCGCATCAGAGTTCACAGGGTGTGCAAGCTCTTCACCATCCATAGTTGTGAGAATCAAGGAACCTCCAGAGAATGCTTTCTTCACAACATATGGGCCTTCATAGTTGGGACTCCACTTTCCACGCATATCCTTGTGTACTGGCAAGGTCCTCTTGAGTACGAGATCTCCTTCTTTGAATTCACGAAGACGTACTTTTTTGTCAAACGCCCTCTTGATCCTCTTCTGGTACAACTGGCCATGGCACATAGCAGTCATTCTCTTCTCATCAATGAGGTTCAATTGGTCATATCTATTCTGGATCCATTCAGCTTCCTCTAGCTTGGTCTCCATCAAGACTCTCAAAGATGGTATCTCTACTTCAATTGGGAGAACTGCATCCATCCCATATACTAGAGAGAAAGGGGTTGCCCCTGTTGAAGTGCGAACTGAGGTTCTGTATCCATGCAAAGCAAAGGGTAACATTTCATGCCAATCTTTGTAAGTTTTCACCATCTTTTGCAGGATTTTCTTGATATTTTTATTTGCGGCTTCAACAGCTCCATTCATCTTCGGACGATATGGAGAAGAGTTGTGATGTTCAATCTTGAAGGTCTCACACAACTCTTTCATTGTTTTGTTGTTCAAATTTGTCCCATTATCAGTGATAATTCTGCTTGGAACTCCATAGCGACAGATAATCTGGTTCTTAATGAAGCGGGCAACCACTTGTTTCGTCACGTTGGCGTATGACGTAGCTTCTACCCATTTGGTGAAGTAGTCAATTGCAACCAAGATGAAATGATGACCATTGGAAGCTTTAGGCTCAATTGCCCCAATCATGTCAATGCCCCACATTGAGAAAGGCCAAGGTGATGATAAAACATTCAACATTGTCGGAGGCACGTGCACCTTGTCAGCATAGATTTGACATTTGTGACATTTTCTAGCATAGTTGAAACAATCAGACTCCATGGTCAACCAATAATAACCAGCTCTCAAGATCTTCCTAGACATGGCATGTCCATTGGCGTGAGTTCCAAATGATCCTTCATGAATCTCTTTGATCAACAGGTCTGCTTCGTGTCTGTCCACGCATCTGAGCAGAACCATGTCATAGTTTCTTTTATATAGCACCTCGTTGCTAAGGAAGAATTTGGATGCCAACCTCCTTAAAGTCTTCTTATCTAGGGTTGTTGCATTCACTGGGTATTCTTGATTTTGTAAGTAGTTCTTGATATCATAGAACCACGGTTTCTCGTCAATTTCTTCTTCAACCAATAGACAATAGGTTGGTGCAATTTTCCTCTCAATTGTGATAAGTGGCGCCTCATTGAGAAATCTGACTTGGAACATAGAGGCTAACATAGCCAAAGCATCTGCTATCTGATTTTCTACTCTTGGAACATGATGGAAGGTAATTTCATCAAAGTACTTTATCAATTCCATAATGTGGGCACGATATGGGATTAACTTCTCATCACGAGTTTCCCATTCTCCTTTGACTTGGTAGATCACCAAGGCTGAGTCTCCATATACTTTAAGGATCTTGATTCGGGTGTCAATTGCAGCTTCAATACCCAAGATACATGCTTCATACTCTGAAATGTTGTTGGTACATTCAAAACACAATCTTGCTGTGAAAGGAGTATATCCACCATTGGGATTCATCAACACGGCTCCCACACCATGCCCCATGCAATTGGAGGAACCATCAAACATCATCTTCCAACAGGAACCTGGCTCGGGACCTTCATCTGGGCTTGGAATTTCACAATCTTTCACCAACATAATGTCTTCATCTGGGAAATCAAACTTCAATGGCTCATAGTCTTCGACAGGATGATTAGCGAGGTAGTCAGACAAAACACTTCCTTTGGTAGATTTCTGGGTTACGTACTGGATGTCGTATTCAGATAACATGTGCCAACGGGCAAGTCTTCCAGTCAAAGCAGGCTTCTCAAAGATATACTTTATTGGATCCATTTTGGAGATCAACAAAGTAGTGTGACAAATCATATACTGCCTAAGACGTCTGGCAGCCCATGCTAAAGCACAACAAGTTTTTTCTAAGAGTGAATATATGCTTTCACAATCAGTAAACTTCTTGCTCAAGTAGTAAATGGCATGTTCTTTCTTTCCAGTTTCATCATGTTGACCTAGTACGCAACCCATGGATCCTTCGAGCACAGTTAAGTACATGAAGAGAGGCTTCCCTGGAATGGGTGGAATCAAGATAGGAGGTTCTTGCAGATAACCTTTAATCTTCTCAAAAGCTTGCTGACAATCAGAATTCCATTCAATTGCTTGATCCTTTCGGAGCAATTTAAATATAGGCTCACATGTAGCAGTCATGTTGGAAATAAATCTGGAAATGTAGTTCAATCTTCCAAGAAAACCTCTAACTTGCTTTTCAATTTGTGGAGCTGGCATGTCTTGTATCGCTCTGACCTTATCTGGATCTACTTCAATTCCTCGTTGACTAACAATGAAACCAAGTAACTTCCCTGATCTGACCCCAAATGTACACTTAGCTGGATTCAGACGCAATCTAAATTTTCTGAGGCGCTCAAATAGTTTCAACAAATGGTCCAAATGATCCTCCTCACTCTGTGATTTGGCAATCATATCGTCCACATAGACCTCAATCTCCCTATGCATCATGTCATGAAAGAGGGTGACCATCGCCCTTTGATAGGTTGCCCCTGCGTTCTTGAGACCAAAAGGCATAACTTTGTAGCAGTAAGTTCCCCATGGTGTGATGAAGGTGGTCTTTTCCATGTCATCGGGATCCATCTTGATCTGATTATAGCCTGAAAACCCATCCATGAAGGAGAAAACAGCAAACCTAGCAGTGTTATCAACCAAGGTGTCAATATGTGGGAGAGGGAAATCGTCCTTCGGACTAGCTTTATTCAAATCCCTATAGTCCACGCACATTCTGACCTTGCCATCCTTTTTAGGTACTGGCACAATGTTAGCTACCCATTGAGGGTACTTTGCAACTACAAGGAAGCCAGCATCAAACTGTCTTTTGACCTCTTCTCGAATCTTCAAAGCCATGTCTGGTCTTGTTCTTCGGAGTTTTTGTTTTACTGGTGGATAATCTGGTCGGAGTGGTAATTTGTGAACAACAATGCCTTTGTCTAAACTAGGCATATCTTGATACGACCATGCAAACACATCCACATATTCTTGTAAAAGCTTGACCAATCTTTCTTTGATGTCTGCCCCAAGTGTTGTACCAATCTTGACCTCTTTCCTTACTTCCTCGATGCCAAGGTTGATTGTCTCTACCTGCTCTTGATGTGGTTGGATATCTGTGTACTCGTACTCAACCAATCTTGCCAGTTCGTCGGGAACATCACAATCTTCCTCACCCTCTTCTTCAGCTTGGTAGATTGGTGAATCAAAGTTAAGAGGGAAAGTAGAGTCATTGGATTCAACATGGTTTTCTTTTATTCTGCATGTTTAAATGATTTGTTTTTATTAAAAGTAAAAAAAACAAAGGAATACAAGAGGAAAATGATTTTTATTTTAATGGTTTTGAAAGATTGCCATTTTTCTTTAAAAGTGAAAGAGAAAAAGAAGTAAATGAACAAACAGGAATTTAACAAAACGCCTTCATTGATATAAATCTTGGAAATGCAAAGGTGGCCCTACAAAATAGTCCAATAGCTTTGGGCATAACTATGGAATTTCGAAAACACCAAAGAAAAACAACAAATTACTTTGACAAAGGAAACATCTCTGGGATTTCAATCGCCTTCCAATTGTTCAAAGCCACATCAGATTGGTACACCAGGTTGCTCAAATCTTCATCTTAAAGATATTCATCAATAGCATTGACTTGATATCCAGTGCTGACAAACACTTCTTGGATAGTCTTCGGACGTTCTTCGGTGGAGGTTGATGCTTCCTTCTTGACATTGGTTGGTTTGTAACCCAACCCATAACGGTCTAGCTTTAGTTTGACATCAATAACATCTCCCCAACCCTCGGGACTTCCTTCCTCGATGGTTGATCTTGCTTTCTTCCATGATGCAAAAGATGGAATATCCTTCTCCTTTGATTCTTCGACTTCCATAAGGACAGCGTTGGCTATTTCAAGAGCTTGGAAAGAAGTTTCCAAAGCATCCTCATCAGCCTCAATGTAACTGAACGAAGAGAGGTGGATTACCATAAGATCTTCCTCACCTGACACAATCACCAGCTTATCACCAATAACAAATTTCATTTTTTGGTGCAAGGTGGAAGTCACGGCCCCAGCGGCATGAATCCACGGTCTTCCAAGCAAACAACTATAATTTGGGTTGATGTCCATAACCTGAAAAGTAATTTCAAATACATGTGAACCAATTAATATTGGCAGCTCCACCTCCCCTATGACGGTCCTCCTCGATCCATCAAATGCCTTGACAATCAATGCGCTTGGCCTCATCTCAGTCCCTTGATATGCCAACTTAGCCAGTGTCCTCTTAGGTAAAACATTCAGAGAGGAGCCAGTGTCCACAAGGACTCTTGCTAGGGTATCTTCTTGGCATTTCACAGATATGTGCAAAGCACGGTTATGGTCTTGGCCATCCTTCGTCAAATCTTCTCTACTGAAGCTGAGATGGTTGCATGCTGTAATGTTGGCAATGACCCCATCAAATTGATCAATAGTAATGTCGTGAGTGACATGAGCCTGAGCTAACAATTTCTGCAAGGCACTCCTATGAGCTGGAGAACTCATGAGAAGAGACAAAATGGATATCTTTGAAGGAGTTTGATGCAGCTTATCAATAATCTTGTAATCACTCTTCTTGATAATCCTCAGAAATTCAGCGTCTTCATCAGTTGTGATAACCTCTTTGCCTTTGTCGGTAACAGTAGTGGTGGTTTCTTTCGGTGGATGTGGTGGAGCCAAGTTGAACTGAGGGGTATAAATGCGACCACTGCGGGTCATTCTACTTCCCACTGCTATATCAGTGCTTGCAATATTCAGACCTTCTTTATGACCTACTTTGTCAGACCTTTGGTTAACCACAGATGTATCATACTTCCAAGGAACTGCTTTAGTATTCTCAAAAGGAAAAGAGCTAGGCCTTTGGACAACCACTGGATTAGGCATATTGAATATTGGTTCAACTGATTCTGGAATGTTGAAAATTGGCTGAACAACAGTAGAATCTAGAACGTTGAATATTGGCTCGGGAATGTTGAAGATTGGTGTTGTAGTACTTAACTCAGGTAGATTGAAGATGGGTTCAATCACTGCTACCTCATTCTTTTTCATACGACTGCTTACTTGCAACACACCTTGGTTAATCAATTCTTGAATATCCTTTCGGATCATTTCACATCCTTTAGGACCAATAGTACATTCTTCACAACTCTTATGGCAATTTTTCAATAAACCTGCCTCCACTAACTTTGCATGAAAATCTCTGAGCGGAGTCTTGATTTTGGTTGCATCAAGAATCAGACCTTCATCAGGCTCATCATCAATAGCATTTACAGACCCATGGGCAGGCAGAGGATTGTTTTTGACATTTGGACTGGTATCCCCAAATGAAAGAATCTTTTTCTCAATCAATTCCCTCACAATATGTTTTAAGGCATAACAACCTTCCAAATCATGCCCTGGGGCACCTTCATGGAACAGACAATGTGCATTGGGATTGTAATATGGTGGGAGAGGATCTGGTGGAGGTCCCAAAGGTCTCGGAACAACTAACCCTTTCTTCAACAATGACGGATATAATTCAGTGTAAGACATAGGAATCTGAGGAATAGGAGGTTTTCCACCTTGTCTTCTATTTTGGAATGGAGCATTTTGGCGCGGAGCTGGAGTCCTTTGTTGATAAGCTGGAGCGTTGGGCGCTTGTTGATAAGTTGGAACATTGGGTGTTGTTTGAAAGATCGGAACTGCTTGAGTCGACTGATGCATTGGGACTTGCTGATTGAAAGTTGGTGTAATAGCTGCTACATACGGCTGTTGAGAAAATTGTGGTTGTTGAACATAATGTTGTTGAGCAAAATATTGTTGCTTTTTCCAAGGCTGATTCTTTCTTCTACTACCCATCACTGCATTTGTTTCTCCTTCCTTTTTCTTATGGAAACTACTAGAGAATTTCTTGGTATTGTTGTTATTGTTGGAATTACTAGCTGAAATAATCATCTTGCCATTTTTTAAGCCAAGTTCCACTTTGATACCCACGGCCACCAAGTCAGAAAAACTTGCAGTCACGCTTCCCACCATCCTTTCAAAAAATTCTGGTCGCACTGTGTCGACGAACCAATCTGCCAATTCTTTTTCTGTTAATGGAGGTTCCACTTGAGATGCAGTCTCTCTCCACCTTTGTGCATATTCTTTAAAGGATTCAGAATCCTTTTGGGACATGCTCAACAATTGCCTTCTATCGGGAGCTAGATCCATGTTGTACTTGTATTGTTTGATGAAAGCATCAGACAAATCTTGGAAACAACGAATGCGAGTCTGATCAAGGGTCAAGTACCATTTGGAAGAGGCACCTTTCAAACTGTCTTGGAAACAGTGGATCATGAGTTTGTCATTGTCCACGTGAGATGCCATCTTTCTATAATACATGATGAGGTGACTTTTGGGACAAGTAGCTCCTTCGTATTGATCAAGGTTAGGTATCTTGAATTTTGCGGGGATCACTAATCCAGATACAAGACACATTTCTCTAGCAGCAGCACCAAAGATCTGATCACCTTCCATTGCTCTCAGCCTTTTCTCAATGGTTTCAACATTTTCTCTCAGCTTTTGATGTCTTTCATCACCTTCTTCAGACATATCAGGTATATCATACACTTGTTGATGATCATCGAAGTACGGTTGAACTCGAGTGTGCATGGCAGTGGGTGCAAAAGTAGGAATCACTTGATTAACTTCAGTAGTTAATGGAACTGTGTGTTAAGTGGACTGTCCTTGAGGAGGAGGCACAAAACCATAAGGAAGACCAAAGGAAGGCCAAGTTGCTGGAGTAGTAACTGCTGGCTGAGGAGTAATCACCGGATTGACGATCTCAGAAACAATTGCGGGTTGAGTATCCATCTTTGCACGTATTACTTGCAACATCTCAATGATTTGACCTATATTCCCACATAGATCTGTAAGCTATTCATTCACTCTTTCCATCTCTTGCTCTTGCTCGGCCATTCTACGTCGGGCTTGAGCTCTGGTGTTGTACTGGTGTGAGGGTCTCAATATGGAAACTATTGGAGAAGAAATGACGGAAATGAGTTTTTATTTTGATAAAAAATGCAAGTGTGATGACATGTGCATGAATGCAATGAATTTTTTTTATTTTATTTTTTTAAGTTTCAAGGAACTTAAGAGATAATTGCAAACATCAAAAGGCAAATAACAATGACCAAAAGAAACTCATTTCATTAATCAAAGGGAGTTACAAAATTTGAGTACACTTTCAAAAGTTCTAAACAAAGCTAAATAAAAGCTAGGTAAAGTCCTAAGGAGATTCCCCTAGTAGCCTCAAGTTGAGCTTCTTAATTTGTTCTTCCATCTCAGCCTTCTCGAGCACAAGCTTATCCATGATCAACTTCCAAGGAGTATTTGACTGAACGCCATAGGAAAATAAATCCTCTTGCACCTTCCTCTTCTTGTTGGAGAGCTCTTCTTCATTCTTCATCTTCAACTGCCTTTGAAGTTCTTCATCCTCATTTTTGATGATTTGATACTTGTTCTTCCAAGCGTCCCTTTCTCGATGCGCTTTGGTCAAAGCAATCTTCAACTTCTCTGCATCAGTCATGAAGATATAGGTAGGTTCTTTGTCAGCTAAAGGCAAAGGCTCTTGGCGAGGATAAGGCATTTTCAAGCTGATGGCCCTATCTTGCACCCATTTAAGATAAGGTTCTAAGGAGACACAATTTGTCTTCCCTAAGACTTTCTTTTCTAACTTATGAACATGGCGCCAAGCGTGCACAATCTTCTCTTTGAGCGCTTTGCAATCTTCACATTCCTTAAAGAACAAACCCTCCAAGTGAATATTCTTTGGCTTATCTCTCATTGGATAACCAAGTTGACGCCGAGCTAGGATTGGGTTGTAACTGATGCCCCCTTTTGTACCAAGGAGAGGTACATTAGAAAATTCTCCACAACTATCAATGATACTAACTCCATCATAGTCACGACTATACCAAACAATATCTGAATGTGTGAGAGACATAATCTTCTGTGACCATAAAAGACCATCCTTAAGATCCCAAAAAGCATGAGACCTAGGCAAGTGAGAAATAAACCACTTGTACAACATAGGCACACAACATGTAATCATTCCTCCACTATAAGAATTCCTCATATGAACAGAATGATATGCATCAGCAAGCAAAGTAGGAACTGGATTTCCTATTAAGAAGATCTTGATGGCATCCATGGCAACAAAGTCATCAAAACTAGGAAATAGGAACAATCCATAGATAAGTAGAGCAAAAACATCCTCAAAAGCATCCACACTCCTAATTCTAGCAAAATACTGAGCTTTGTTCATTAGAAACTTAGCTGTCAAACCAAGCATTTTTCCTTTTGTGGTCATGTGATCCCTGATCTCTGAGATTTTCAAGTGAGTAGACTTTGCAATGTCTTGATCTTTGGGATCTTCCTCCAAACCAAAAAATGGAGCTTGACTAGAAATAGGAACACCAATCAGATGAGAGTATTCTTCAAGTGTTGGCATAAGCTGATAGTCGGGGAAAGTGAAACAGTGATACACGGGATCGTAAAACTGAATCAAAGTAGAAAGAAGTCCATTTGCCATGTTGATCTTCAAAAGAGAGAGCAAATGTCCATATCTTTTGCTGAAAGCCTCTGTATCAACAACCAAATATCCCAATTTCCTTAGGTGTTCTAACTTAGGACTCTTGAAAGTGTACTTTTGAGTCTTTTTCCTTCCAAAATCCATGATAAACCTAATGTTTGCAACAAAAGTTCCTAAGTTCCTTGAAAACTTTGTTAAAAAAAATGATGTTTATGATGCATGGATGCATAAATGCACAAACACACAAACAAGGGTCACACACAAATAGGGTTCAAAGGTTCGACGTTGCGAGCATGAGGCCATGGGTCTAACCATCCCAAATGTACTATAGGTTTATTTTGTACCTGTATAACGGGTTCTACAAAGGTTCCCAAAAATTATCGACCCATCTTTCGGATATTATCAACACGCCAATTACTCGGGAGTTAATAATATTCTCAAGAGAATCTAATTTGAGTGTAGTATCGCGTATCAACTATTTCAGATTTACACCTTCATAGTCATCGCACTACATCCTAAAGGCCAAGTGGGGTAAAGGGGGTTACTAAGGTCCTCAGCTTCTCAGGTTACCCAAATCAATATAGTATGTGTTTTCACAATTGCTTGATCAACAATACTAATTGTAAAGGGAACCTCCACATGAGTGGTGGATTCTCAAGTCAGCTTGTTCGGGATTAAACTCCCTATAAGCCTTCTTGACTATACCACATCCTATCTTATTTATATACACTTAAATCCGGGTTAGGACTTACCTCACCACACAATGGATCACCCAAAATAAAGGTCCAAACAAACAAGAGAAACAACCAATAATAACAACACAAATATAATCAAAATAGGCTTAACCCTCTTTCAATGTGTCCCCAGTGGAGTCGCCATTTTTGTCGCGGTGAGAATCGGATATCAAGCTATTGTATTAACTTGAATCACAAAACATTAAATGTTCACCACCGAACTTTAATTTATCCAAGGGAAAGGGAAAAGGTCGAATAAAACCCTAATTGTGCAATGTAAAAACAATGCGAAGAGATCTAAAGTTCGGGGGTTGGTTATACTAAGGGAAGGTGTTAGCATCCTTAATATCTATAGTATCCTATAGGAACCTTTTGAAAGTATTTGTGTTATGTTATTATTTGTTTTCTATTATTTGGAAATGTTTTATTGGGAAGGACCTAAAGGTTTTATTAAGTTTGCTCGCCAAAACTTCGCGGTCATGTGCCTACGTATCCTTACAAGGATGGAATCAGAGCAACCGTAGTTCACCTAACTAAGGGCGAAGGAACACTTGGTAGTGATCAAGGTTCCAAAGGGGGGAGTAAGTGTTCATAACAAACATACTTACAAGAGTTACCAAGTAACTCTTACCTGAATCTAAGTTGAAAGTGAGAATGACTCTAACAAGGTCAAAGGGAAACTAGGGATTGCTAAACTACCTATGACATTAAGTCAATAAAGAGGTCTTTCTCTTGGATTTAGGCAAAAAGATAAACAAAATATAAGCAAGATGAAGAAGATGTTTAAGCATGACATCAACAAAGATATGAAATGAAGAAGATGTTCATACATGACATCAACAAAGATAAACAAATGGTAAATAAGATGTTCAAGCATGACATCAACAAGAACAAACAAGGATGAAGAAGATGTTCAAACATGACATCCACAAAGATAATCAAATGAAGAAGATGTTCATACATGACATCAACAAGTATAAACAAGGATGAAGAAGATGTTCAAACATGACATCCACGAAGATAATCAAATGAAGAAGATGTTCATACATGACATCAACAAGAATAAACACATGATAAAGAATATGTTCAAGCATGACATCAACAAAGATAATCAAATGAAGAAGATGTTCATACATGACATTAACAAATTAAGAAGATGTTCAAACATGACATCCACAAAGATAATCAAATGAAGAAGATGTTCATACATGACATCAACAAATATATGGAAGCATGATCATAACAATATCAAGCATGGTATGTAAACACATATGTACAACATGTGAACATGAACAAGGGTACAACAACATCAATCAAAGATGTATCAAGTTACATGAATATGAATGACATGAATATATCATCATGAAGAAACAAAGATGAATGACATAACAATTCATGAACATGTATATGGATGTCATAATAAGTATGAATGAACATGTGTATGCATGAAGTAAGACATGGTTTAGACATAACATCAACTTGATCATGAAAACAATTTAAGTTATTAAATACATGCATGTTAAGGTTCAATATGATCATAAACAAAGGTTCAACATCATACAAAAAGTTTGAACATGTAAGCATACAAGTCATACAAAGACATGTTACTACAAGTTTAAAGCATTCGTAAACACATAAACAAACACAAACACAATGGCATAAATGCATACAAAGGTTCAACAAGACATGAAAGAATGACATGTGAATCATGGATCAATGGCAAAATAAACACACAAAAGCTCATGGTATAGTAACAAAGTTCAAAGCACAAAAACATGTAAACATACATTAAAGTAAGTCAAAATTAGGTCAAAACCAATAGGCATATATTAACAACACCAAACAAAGTTCATATATAATTCAAAACATTCATACAAGTCATGGTGATCAAGAAAAATTAAAGTATCAACCAAAGAAAGTCATTTGAAACCCTAAAACAATCCTAAAAAGGGTGCCAACTTTAGACAAGTATAAGTGTGTGAAAAATAAATAAATTCTGGAATTTCTTTTCACCATCATAAAATAGACAAAATTATGAACACATAGCAAAAAGAGTGGCTCAAAAAGGCTTAGGGATCATCAAGTTATGAGTCTTTGAAGTTATGAAAAATAACAAAAATAAATAGGCAAAAAAAACAATGAATAAAAATGGGTCTGGGGCAAGCACGATTCGAACCCCAGACCTCTTGCACACACAAAGCCTTAACACACACACTCTAACCGCTGGGGCGGCGATACATCCATTAACTTATTTACAAACATTAATATATATAATAAAACGATTCCAGAAACTGGAAAATTACACCAATTCATCATCTTCTTCCTCATGTTCTTGCATGTTTTTATTAATTTTTTCAGAACTTCAAACAATCATAACTCTCTCAATTTTCCATGAAATTAAAAACCGTAAGAACCTAAATTGCTCTATTTTTCGCAAGGAATCTAATGGTATCAATATCTCATCCTAAAAATCAATGTACAAAGCGTGCCAAGGCAAAAACCAGAATTGCACTTTTAATTTCCAAACAATAAAATCTTAATGCATGAGCATGGTATAATGAAAACAGTAGCAAACATACAACAAATACACTATGTACTACATTTTAACTTCAATAAATATTAAAGAATGATGCATGAACAAGAGTTTAAAGTGTAAGTGCACTTACCTATTGGAGAAAGTCCAATGCTTCTTCTTAGCTATTACAGAGATAAAAGAGAGATTCCACCAGCCTTGTTGGTCCTTGAGGATAGTGTTTGAACAATGAGAATGGCCAGAAACAACTTGTATTATCTTACACAAATGTTCTTGCAAAGTGAAGGAGTGAAATGGTGAATGATAAAGTAGATGTTACAGAACTTATTCAAGTGATTAAACCAGTTCTAAATGATGTCTAGAGATGATTTGTGGTGTTCGTTTGGAAGATACATGTGGAGAATAAGTTTGGCTAGAGAACTTGCAAAAATAGTGTGTTTTTGCAAATTCTAATGGAATGGGAGTTTGATGAAGTGTTAAGGGGTTCTTGTTGTGTGTTTTGAGGCTTAAGAGATCCCTCTATTTATAGGAAAAGAGTGAGGATTGGAACTGATTAGAAACAAAAGTTGTGAAGTTATGGTTTTGGTTGAGAATGAAAGTGAAGTTTGCATGAATAGTTGGATTTGAAGGAGTTTGTCATATCTCCCTAGCCTCTATAAGATTGCTTCTGATCTCTTAAGATTATTTGTGATCTTTAGGGACAAGTTTCAAGGGTGAAAGATTGAGTTGTTGGCATAAAGCTTGCTTTATCAAAGTAGTAATGTGACCTTTTGCAAATTCACCCATAAATGGTATAATGCAATGGACAAAACCTCAACTCCTTGTGCAATGCACTTAGGATTCATATAAACATCTGATTATGGAGAGATTTATACACAAGAGGACCTGCAATCAAGAGATCTTCACATTTGAAATGGGTTTCCTCCAAAAATTCAGCATGAACATGACTTGAAATTCAAGTTTGGAACCCCAACTTCCCATTTTCGAAACTCACAGCTCATGCATGGGAAAAAAATGTACTTGTACTTTTTAAAAAGCCCCAAACATGCTCTACAACTTTCATGTTTTGAGTTTTTTCTGAATCAAAGTGGATCATAATGAAAACTGGCTGTAAAATTTATCACTTTTTAGGGATCAATGCTGTCTTGAAAATTTTCTAAGTGTTTCAACTTGAGACACCAACTTTATGTCCTCATAACTCAAAATCCTTCCACTTTTATGGAATCAACCCTCCAGGACAAAGTTGAAGTATGGAACAAGAGCTTTCATTTGAGCTTTGTAGCAAAGAAAATGGCTGCTCGGATTGGAAGTTATGGTCTGAGAAAGTAATGCACTTGAACATGAAATTTGGGTACTTAGTGAAATTTTCAATGTTTTCAAGATTGCCCTTTTTGCAAGTAACCTCATTTATCTTGATTTTTCTTGATCAAATTCATCAATTAAGCATATACTCATGAAATTTAACTTGAGAAGTTCATATTTGATCATAAATCTCAAAAGTCAAAGGTTTGACTTTGTAGTGCATTGATTGTGTATCAGATGAATTTCAATTCTTGATCTTCAATGAATTCAAACTCTTGAGCAAATTGAACATCATGGATGGGCCCTAATATGTACTTTAGTGTGTTTAGTGATGTCTCAAGGCTTGAGATCATGTCTTGATCAAAATTCTCAGATGAAATTGAATGTTGTTGAGAAACCCTAATTAGTGAACCAGATGAAAGTGAAGCTTGATGCACTTCTGATTAGGACACAATACTCTTATTTGTTGATGGAGAGAGATATATTGAGTGTATGAGAACTTGATTTATTGATGACCAATCCAAAACTTTGAATGGTCAATCCTTTGAGCTCTTTGAGGGAAACCTTAATTCACATATGAAACAAACCAGGCATATCTTGATCTTGAGGTTAGTTATGCATGAATGATGGCTATGATGAAAATGATTATGAAATCTAGGGGTAAAATTTGGGGTGTGACACCGTGTCAACATGCTTCTAGTGCAAAAAGAAATGTCAGATAAAGTGTTGCTAAAAACTAATAGAATAATTGTAGCACCTCAAATTTGCCCTCACTCATTCATGCATTCAATCATTTTTTAGGTCATTTTTCATTCCATATTGCATTGCGCCATGACAGTCAGATTTGGCATCAAGAGAATCCTCAGTGCAAAAGAGCAAGTCTTTCCTTGAGATGAAGGCCACATGATCATTATAAAGAGCTTATATGAGCTAAGGTTCATTTTGAAGCAATTGTACCAAGTGGTATAGACCCAAATTCATCAGTGCACTCCCAGGTCATCTGAGGACCATAAAAATCAACTATGTAGTCAACTGAGGGCTTTGAGATGAGGAAGGGAGTGGAAGCATCTCATTCATGTTCATACAAGGCCTATTCATCATGTCAAACATCTATCTTGAAGATTTTGAAGTCAAATCAAAAGTTTCCAAAAATGGAAAGTGACCTGTAATTCAAGTTTCCAAAAATGGCAAGTTTTTGGAACACATTCAACTTGATTTTCCAACATCAAAGAAGCTTCAAATGAATTTTTGGTCAACATGAAAGTTGAAGATCTTTCTCTTCCATTTTCAAAAAGTCTAAGATCATGAGCATATGATGAATGGTTGAGAAGTTATGAGTAAAGGATCACAATGTGTACATGAAAGTTCAACATGGCATAACTTTGGCTACAAAACTCCAAATTGAGTCACTCTTTTTGCAACATGCTCCTTGTGATCAAGAGATTCCAAATCAACCATTGTTTTGCATGAAAGAAGCTCTCATGACCATTTGTCCATTCAAGTACATTTTGGAGGGAAAACGCATAATTTGAAATTGGTTGATCACATGAGCCAAATACCAATCCCATCATGTTCATGAGCTGATTTTAAGTGGAATTGCACACTTGCATGGCACTGTTCACGTGCATACCATCACATGCTAAGCACACTTGTGTATTTTGCACTTTCACCTCATTCTTCCTTAATCACAATTAGCCAATACTTAAACTTGATTTCAGCATGATTAGTGGGGAGCATATAAGCCTAATCCTAACTGAATTGGATCAGAATCACAATTTCAGATCTCAAATTCTCATTTCCCTCCCAATTTTCTCTCTCCTCGAATTCCCAAATTCTTCACACAAACCTTGATTTTCTCTGCATATTCTTACTCATTGTGGAATTTTGAGCAGGATTGAACCATTGGATTGAAGATTTGATCAAGATTCGAGCTCCACAAGTGCAAGTTCATGAAGTTGGTTTGCTGAAATTAAGCAAGATTCAAGCCATTTCCATTGCCAATTCTTTCACAAAGCTTCAAGGCACGCATAAAGAAGTGAATCTGGAGCTCCATAGCAGCTGAGGACATTGTTTTTGGTCACTGCTCTTCAAACAAGGTGAATTTCGACCTTCACTTTTCTCCAATTCATTGCCATAAACTTGTAGGTCTTGTTGTGCTGGTGATGCTGGTAGTTTTAGAATTAAAAATGGATAAGTATTGAGTAAGATATGATGATTTCAAGTTTGGTTCATGGAATTTCTTTCGTTCGATCCGTGCGTATCATGGAGATTTAGGCCAAATAATTGTTAGATTCGTGTTCTACGTTAAGAGATCTTTCCAACGATGTATAATATGTGCAATTCTGGAAATGTTGTTCTTGAGCGCCGCCGTGGCTTCATCGGGGAAGACGGTGGAAACCACCGCGTTCCACCGTCTGGTTCAAATGCCTAGGGTTTTGGCTTTGAGCACGCGTGAACCATTAAGTCCTCGGTTCGAACCTTGCCTTGCGCTTGTTTTTCCATTTGTTTTCCATCTGAAACGCAGCGTTTCAATTATAGCGTTTCTTTTTACCTTAGGAACCTCAGTTCGATCCCAGCGCATGTATTCTTGGATTTTCCAAATGATTTTTATGCTGAGCGCTTATTTGACCTCGCTGACCTCTGTTCGATACCTCGCTTGGTTTTTTGCTAATTTCCATTTGATTTTTCATTTGAGCGCACCAGTAACCTTGCTTACCTGTGTTCGAACCCTGGCCTTGTGCTTTGTGAATTCCATTTTTGATTTTCGTCTTTGATCCCTGGCACGCGAGTTCGATCCTGCCTGTGTGCATATTTCTGAATCCAATTGATTTAATTCTTGAGCGCGTTGTGACCCTGCCTTGCCTTGGTTCGATTCCGCCTGGTGCACGTTGATGTTTCTTTCATTTCAAATATTATTTCCACTTTATTTCATGTTAATCCATTTATTTCATGCAATTCCAAAAATCATAAAAAATAGCATACATGTCCAATTTAATCCAAAATTTTTTTTCACATGTTCATTTTAATGTCTAGTTTTTTTTAGCATTTATTTCCTGATTTTTGTATTTCTGGATTTTTGATTGTGCTTGAATGTTTGAACATGATGCCAAAATGACATGTTGTGCTAATTGATTTGTGAAATGCTCATGATTTGTCCAATTGCCTTGAAATTTGACATGCTTATTCATAACATGTAACATGATCTTTTGGCTTTTGTGTGGCATTTTTACCATTTAATACCACTGTTTTAGACACATGGACATATGTTGTAACATTTGGTGTCACATTCTTGACCTTATACTTGTGCATTTTCATTCACACACCATTTGTCATCTTATGGACCTAATTTTTGGTATGATGCTTGTTCACAACATGTTTAGTGCATATAAAAATTTTCATGATCATTGGATTCATTTCTGTTTTAATGTGGATTTTCTATGTTTGATGTCCAAATGTGATCACATTGTTTGCCTTTGCCTTATCTTGATTAATTGATGGCCTTGCCTTATGATTTGGCTTTGGTCCTTTTGAGGCTTTCTTCTTGTTTGATTGAATGTGCTTCATATGAAATGTTGACTTCTGTTTTGGGCATTTGACTTGCCTTTGACCCTAGTCTTTGTACTAGTGGTTTGTACTCACCAATTGTGTTTGTGTTTCAGGTATTTAGCACTAATGATTGGTGTGGCCTCATCATTTGAGATGCCATTTGCTTTGTTTACTAACTCTTGTTGTGTTGTAGGTCCATGGATGTGATGAACTCACTTGAGTGCTTGCATTTGAGACTTACCTTGTGTATAATTGTTGGTTGATTCCTCTGTTGTCTGTTTTGGTTTTCTGAATGTAAATATTAATTGTTTGGCTTTTGTACAGGTACATTAGTCGCTTTTAGCTCTTGCTTGAGCTTTGCTTTGGTTTGTGGTTGGTTTACCACTTAGGTAACCTCTCTTTCTCCATGTAGTCTGGAAGTCCTGTCGCCTTTTTGGCAGGCGTTTGGCTGAAGTCCTCCTTAAGAGGCAATGATTGTGATTGTTTATATTTGTGTTGAAGACCTCTAAATGAGGCATGTTACTTGTTAAGTCCTCCTAAGTGAAGAGGCAATTGACAGATAGAAGGGATTTGCAATCAATCCCCTGTTATTCAGTTGAGTCTTTCATTATGTTCGCACTACGTGCTGATGCTTTTGAATAAACACCCAAGATCTTGTATAGAGTCAGTCAAGTGGAATAGGGTCCCTCATTCTGGATCCCCACGCATTCTTTGATTCAAGCTCACCCAGGCCAGGGTTAAGAGCATGAGGTCTTATCCTCATTTCCTTTCATCAGCTTCACCCTAACTCTCAATGTTAGTGGTTAAGAGCTCAAAGACACCCCTACAGTTTTGGCTTGTTTGTCGAGGTTGATATGACCCCTTGACTAAAGCCCAACCAATTTGTCTGAGCCTCTTGTTTGTGTATAGAGTGTGATGATTGCATTTTGTGTGTTTGCATTTGTTGCTTGTTTGTTTGAGGAGTTAGATGTAAGACCATTGATTGGCTATTTGTTTTCTGTTTTGTGGAGTTAGATGTAAGACCATTGATTGGCTTTCTGTTTCCCGTTTGTTTTTGGAGTTGGAAGTAAGCCCATTGATTGGCATTCCATTTCCAGTTTTCGTTGTTCTCTTTTGAGACTTGCTTATAGTCCCCCATAGGATTGCTAGACTTCGTATAGTCTCTCGTTTGCATGTCAATTAAGGTAGCACGGTTCCTTCGTCTAGGACTTCCTTTCTTGCATGAGCATTCCTAAAACACAAACAAACTCTATCTTCTCTTAAGAACACGTTAACTCCTTCTACTACAGGCGAGTAAGTCTCCAGAGGTCGAGCATCCGGTAGATTGCGTAGTAACGTCGTTCACCTAAAAAACACAGAACAAATAGAAACAGGTTAGCCGAGCTACGGTGCTTTGATTCTCAATCCTTCTTGAGATACGTATGCAGCAGGGTAGGGCCTGTGCGAGCAATAACTCTTTATTTTCCCTACTTTGATTTTCTCTCTTTCGCATTGCATGTAGGACTTTTTATACACACACTTTAGACATAGATAGCAATCGTGGATCCTGTGGAGTACCACAGACGTGAAGGGGTGCGATAACCTTCCCTTCACGTAACCGGCCCCCTTACTCGGTTTCTTTGGTTCGAGACTTGTTTTATCCGTTCCCTCTAGGTTATGCAGTACTACCTTTCCCTCCTCTTGGGATAAAAGTACATAGCTGGCGACTCTATCCTTTTCCCTCTCGCCACTCTTTTTCGCGTTTGTACCTGGATTCGGGAAATCCTGGGGAGCGACAGCTGGCGACTCTGCTGGGGATTTATTTTCCCTAGCGGGCCTTTCCTAGCGTTTGTTTGTTTACTGTCTATTGTGTGTTGTTTATTTACTGCTTTGCATATTTACCTGCTTGCATTGCATCCTATGTGCGCTTTACTGTTTCATGCATACTGTGCTGGCTGTGTATCGGTTTCTCTGTGGGGTGGGAGTCACAAGAGGTAAAGGCCCAATACACAGGCTATGAGTGAACTTTAGGACACCTAGGAATAGAGTGATTCATGGGAAGCGGGTGGTATGACGCCACTTAGCGGAACATGGTATCACGAGCAGTTCAGATTCTGATGGGGTATTATCGTTGCATACACCTGGTGTGCATATGATGATATTCTTGAAAGGGTTGTTTATCCTGCGTTTCTCTTGACCTTACCTTGGCCTAGATTACACACGTGAGAGGGGCGGGAATGATCATTTACAGGTTCTGATGGTGACTATTGGATGGTGACCTTGGTCCGTTTCGTGATCCGGGTTCTGTTTATAAGTCGGATTTATGGATATTCATTTCTGACATGCCGGAATGCTGTCCGTGGTATTTATCAGCGGGTTCCGTTTATTTCGGATCCCCGGGTTGAATTTGAAGGTACCTGTTCAGAGGATCTTGTGGTTATCTGTCCAGTGATTGTCCTGTGATGATGGTAGTATATCCTCCGTTCCGTTTATTTCGAAACTCCCCAAGTTGGATTTATGGTTACTCAGGCCCTCAGATGATTGTGATCAATTCAAAGACCAGAACTTCCATACAGTTGGTGTTCAGATGACTTGAAGGATGGCACCGTGACTTGCATTCATGCATCTGCATCATTCCCATTTTGCATTCATCCGCATCAAGCTCATGTCTATCCATACTCAGGGTACATTCTCGATTGAGATTTTGGTTGAGAGACATCCTGATGTCAGAATGTTATTGTCAAATTATTATCCGTCTCGATGAAGCCAGAATCAAAGGACAGAATGTTCCTCATACGGATAGATAAAATGATCTATTATGGGGGATACAGAAGCTCTCTAATTAAATATACTTCCAAAAGTTATTACAAAATATTACAAATGAGTTAGAAGAAAATAGTCACTCAAGTTCCCAAGAAAAGTCATATTTTCTACCCTTAGATATCATTTATAAACTCTCTATATATGAATCACATAAGTACAAGGTGTTTAAAAGTGTTTCCTAATCCCATTAAATGCCTCTAAAGGTTTCCCAAATTCCAAGAAATCCAAGGAATTTCAATCATTGCCTTTCTAAGTTTACCGAGGATTCCTAATCATCCTATTTGTCTTCAATTGTAAAGTTCTAAAGGTTATAAAGACAATAATGATAGATATACATATTTCTAACTACTGACACCCAAAGGATCCTCAACATGACCAAAACATAACCCAATAAATTTTAGAATAAAAAAGATTATAAATATCTTATAATATATTTTATATTAATTTGGAGTATCTTAGAGTATCTCTATTTATCTTATAGTATATATAAATTAATATAAAAAATATTTATAATATTCTAAAATTAATGAGAGGATCCATGAGTTGAATTGACCAAGCCCGATACACCCGAAAATCCCAGACCACACTTGCTGCCTTCTGGACTTACCTCTACGGCTTTGATGTCTTCCACTAACATTCTTGTTGCTTTTTGATTTTATAATTTATAGCAATATCGAAACAAGGTTTCTTTCCTTCATCACTCAAAGTTTTTAAGGCATACTTCTAAAATAGTTACCTTGACTTGAAACCATGGCGACGCCAATTTATTCGTCAACCACCTTGTTGCTCTATATCTTGTTGAATCACTATTCAATAACCTTGATCGAGTTCAAGTCACACTTGGACCTTGATCAATTTCAAGTCTCACTTAAACCTTGATCTTTCCAATTACAACCATTTTATTCCAATCACCTTTTCCTTCTTAGGTAATCTAATAAGCTGACAAGCATGTTTCTTCAGCCATCATTGAAATTTTTTTCTTGTCATTCTTCATGAATCTTTTGAAATTTCGGAGCAACAATGTCATTCCTTCATTAGTATCTGACTCTTTGTTTTCTTCGACTTTGAGAGCTAGGATTTTCTTCTTTTTTTTCTTCTTCTTCGTTATCATCTAGCCTTTTCAATTCCATCTTCTCTTCCTACAACTTACCAAACAAAGTACCCAAATCCATAAAAGACAAGTCGTTATATTTATAAATTATAATGACTTGAGGTTCTCAGTTGCGTCTTAGGTATCTAGAACTTGAATAACTAAATCCCGATTTTGAAAAGCTGTACCCAAGGGTCTCATATGATTAAAAATAAGAATAAACCCTTTTCCATATCCTGAGTGTTTTCTTCAGGTTTCATTCTAAAAAGCTCGTACTCATGGGTTAACGTGTTCATCCTAGTCCGTTTTACCTCAGTTAAACCTTCATGGGTAGTTTGAAAGGTGTCCCATATTTCTTTTGCAGTATCATAGTGAGAAACACATAAAAATTCATCAATGCCAAAAATGATAGTGATAATAGTTTTTGCTTTCAAATTGCACTGCACTTTTTCCTTATCCTCTCTGGTCCAAATATAAACCATATATCTTAGTTGATTTATGTCAGTTGGACTAATATAAACCATTTTAAAAAATAAAAATTTAAATTAATCTCAATTTCTAAATAACAAAATTCACTCCCACGTCACATATTCTTGTGTTTGGAGTCACTTGATCGACTAGTGGAATCAGAATTTAACTCCCGTTTTAAGACTAATCGTCTTTGTCGGAACAAAATTGATTTGTACCATATTTCTTAGGATTTGATGATACCAAAGTATTTAAAGAGCAATTGGGTATAGTAATATGTGTTCAAGTGTGTATGACCATGGACTAAAATTTCAGGAATAAGTTAAGTATTGCTTTTGTTAGTGAACATCTAAAGAAAGGCCTAAAGATCTGAAGTTGAAGACAAGACTCTGAAGAAGTATACTTCTGAAGATCAGACTCTGAAGAGCTCAATGTCTGAAGACCTGACTCTGAAGAAGTCAGCATCTGAAGACCAGACTCTGAAGAAGTCTACTTCTACAGATCCAGACTCTAAAGAAGTCTACATCTGAAGGCCAAACTATGAAGAAGCTAACTTCTGAAGACCAATCTCTAAAGAAGCCAACTTCTGAAGGTCATAATCTGAAGTCAGCCAAAGTGCCAAGATCAAAGTGACTCTGATAGGTCACTATCAAACTTTGTGGCTATTTTTTCATCTTCTGATCACGTTAAAACCTAAGATATTTTTCATATAGATAATTAGGATGTAACTGATAATTACTTTTGAAGCAAAGGAATTTCAAATGACCTTTAACAACATTAATCATTTCAAGAAACATCTCAATGTATTTGGATCAAGCTTCTCAAAGACACTCTTGTGCAAACTCTCCAATAACTCTTTTTCTTCTCTATATATAAGGAGTTGAAGACTTGAAGAACAATAAAGAACTACTGACATTCAAAGAGATATTACTCTGTCAAAACATAATAACAAGTTTAACTTAGGATTTCTTATCTTTGTATATCTTAGTAATCCCTAAGTCTTAAAAAGTCTTCTTGTATTGTATTTTATCTACACCTTTGATTGTATATCAAGTGTATTACCCCAAACAATATTTCATCTGTTAGGTAGATTGTTAGAAGTATCTTACTTAGTGCTTGAGTATTAGAAGTCTCTTTGCATGCTTGAGCATTTGAAGTCTCTTGCTTGGACGCTTGAGCATTAGAAGTCTCCTACTTTATGTTTGAGTACTAGAAGTCTCCATCTTGTGTGCTTGAGCAAATTATAATCTTGGGTGATTATAGTGAAATCCCTTGGGAGTTCAAGGGGACTGGACTACTCTTGGTTTGTGAGAGGAACCATGATAACTTTGTGTGTCTACTTCTTTCTTTCATCCATTATCTGCTGCTTATCACTCACCTCTGATTCAGACTATAGACTTTATGTTTAGAATCCGACTAGAGTTTTAAAAAGAAAGAAAAAAGTCTAACATAATTCAACCCCCTTCTTGTGTTTTTCTCACCTTCAGTCTCAAGAGGAAGGAATGACTTCAAACAATTAAATAAACAAACCCACGTCCTTTAAAGGAGAGGGGGTATGCTTTGTGAAAAGAGATATGAGAATATTTATTGAGGGATGTATTTTGATATGAAATCAATACAAAAATTGTCATTTTATTCACATACATTAAGTTAATGGTGTTGTGGTAAATAATGAGGAAGATGATTGGACCAAAGAATAAAGAGAAAAATGTTGGACATGTGACTTTACACACATGAGGGGGGTCAATTGTGTGTTTCAGAAAAAACTAGGTTTCGAAAAACTTTTTGAATTAGAATTAGAGTTATAAAACATTTTAGACAAGTTTTAGAGTTCCGCAGAAAAAAATTATGGATGATAAGATGCGGAAATATAAAAAGTCAAGGGAAGAGGGAAGACATCGTGAGTTATAGAGGTTCAGTCAAAATAAATAAAAATACCTACTCCTCTTCCCAAGAAATGATCTTGAGAGTATCCAATAAACTTAATATCTTTTAGTAGGTTGAACTCTTAAATCCCCTTATAAAAGGAAAAATGAAGTTTGTGCCTAACTTCCAATCAAATTGCAAACCCGGGAGAGAAGCGAATAGTCTTCCTTCCAAAAGGTGAATTAAATTGGTTAGTCTTCTTTCCACAAGAAACTTGGAGTGGTTACTCTTCAAGCTTCAAAGAAACCTTAGGAGATTTTAACACCGGGATGAGCTCCCGAACCAAAACTTGGTTTTATACCGGGCTAACCAAAAGCCTATGAGATTTTACCACCAGGATGATCTCGAACCAAATCAAGCTTTTACCACCGGGATGAGCTTTAACTGAAACTTGGTTTTATTATGGGATAACCAAGAATATATGAGATTTTATCACGGGCTGATCTCGAACCTTATAGGCTTTTAAGCGGGCTGAACTTTTGAACCTAAACATAGACTTAATCGCACAATCCTCAAACCAAAGCTTTTTATGAGTTTAACTTCGAATTCAAACAATCCCTAAATGAATAAAATCTTCAACCAAGGTAAAAACAAAAAATTCCTCAGTGAACTTACAAAACTAATCTTCTAGAGTTACAACTTCCTCACTCGTAAAATGACTTTCTCAAAAAGCACTTCGACTAAACTTTTTAGTGAGAGAAAGTAAACAAAAGAATATTTAGAGATAGAATGAGAAGTGTGAAAATAAAATCACATTTCTGGATGTGAAAATATGTGGGAAGGGACCTCTATTTATAGACTAGAGGCTGAACTGAAAAATGAAAAAGTTTTAGGGCCAATAATGATGAGCCAATCAATTGGCACAAAGCTCTAATTGATTGGCAAGCATCTGCTAAGCGATTAGTGAGCTCAAAATGGTAAGAAAATGTATTTCGTCATTACCAGTCATTAAGGCATTGTTCTAATCGATTATGACACATTTTTTAACTTCTCCAATCGATTTCCACAAGGTGCCAATCGATTGGCAAGAGAAACAACTTATCCATATCTTTTCTGACAGTTCCTAACTTGCTTGGAACGACTTCAAGGCATTTTTAGAAATGTTTTCTTGTGAAAAATAAGTTTGAAAATGTTTATGTGTGTTTTATTTAGCCATGCACTTTTATGAGAAATCCATTATGCTCTTATAAAATGTTCACTCTGACGTGTCGAGGCAGGCTTCCATACACTTCAAGTCTTGCCAAATGCTTCATCCTTATAGACACTTGCTTGAGTTTACTTTGAGATAAGGCTTAAGTTATATTCCATTTGATTTCCAGTAGAGAGTCAAGTCCATCAAACCCTAATAATCTAATTTGCATCTTTAACCGCTTTATCCACTTTATGCTCGACTTTAGTTGTTGTCATGATTAAACATTTATTTGTCATTTATTAAATGAATGTTCATTTTTAATAGTTGTTATCATCAAAATCATGTTCTATGACCAGGAAACTAGATTCCACATTCTCCCCCTAGTTGGTGATGATAACTCATCTCTCAAGGATGTGGTAGAGAAACAAAACAATGGAGTAATCAAACTCCCGCTTAATTAAGTAGAGAATATATTTTACTCTCCATAAGGATAAGTGACAAATTTATCGGTCGGGGTCAAAGCCATTTTCGTAGGCTTTGGCTCCCCGCAATTTAATTTTCTCATCATAGACAACGTCATCAAATTTATGCTAGCCCCTAAATCATAGAGTGTCTGGCCAATTTTTAATGAACCTATAGAGCAAGGAATCGTGAACATAATTGGATTTATTAGTTTGGCTGGTAGTTTGCGTTGAATGATAGCACTACATTCCTCTTCTAGCGCTACATTTTCATCACCCTTCGATCTGCGTTTACCGTTCAAAAGTTCTTTCATGAATTTAGCGTACATCGACATTTGCTCCAAGGCATCACAAAATGGATTATTGACTTGTAAAGTTGTGATCATCTTCATGAACTTTTTAAACCGCCCTACCTCCATTTATCTTTTTGGCTTCTTCTTATTTAAAGGATATGGTGGTTTGATGTAATCCAGTAAATGAGGGTTTGGTTCATTGAGGATTTGGTTTTTTGTTCTCCGAAAAGGTGAATCTTTATCAATGAATTTATCAAGTGTTTCCCCTTCTCAAGAGTCTCATTAGAAACCTCATCTTCTGTTGATGTGGATTTTGGTTTCTCAATTTGCTCATTATTCTTTTCTACTATTTGTTTATGTTTGCTGGGAGCTGAGAGAATTGTGAAATTCCTTAATTCTATCGCGTCACAATTCCCCCTTTCATGTGTCACTGATATAATTTGTTGGGATATGTTAGATATTTTCCCTTTTAGTCTTTTCATCGACTCCTCGTGCTTTTCTTTCAACGATTTTTGTAACCTGTTAACATCCAAGAATTTTCTTTGTGTTGTCAACATAAATTGAGTCAATGTCTCTTCCAATGATGAGATCTTGAATTCTGTCTATGTTTGTGTTATTCTTAGATTATAATCCATAGTTACAACTTATACTTCTGCCCTAAGTAGTCCTTCAACATAATCACCTGCAAAATGCTCTTGCCCACAGTTAGTACATAATAAAAATACTACCTCATTTGAAGATTCATGCATTATACTTGCTATATCCAACTTTTGATATAGTAATTCCAGCTTGGTGAGAAGTTCCTCGTATCCTCCTAAAGTCAATTCATTATGAGATATATTATTGGTTTCCAACTCGTCCAACCCTCTGGTATTTGCAAAGTTGTACTCATTTAGAATCATTCTCTCTATCATCTCTTTTACTTGCGGTTCGGTTAGTGTTCTTATTGTACCTCCCGCAGATGCATCTAAAAAAATTCGAACTTGTGCTTGGAGACCCTTTACAAAATTCTGCATTTGTTCCATATTGCTCATATTGGGATTATGGCATTTGTGTATCTATAATTTAAACATCTCTCAAGCATCATAAAGAGATTCGGTCTCTTGTTGTTCGAAATGTAAAATTTTAGCTTTTCTTTTCGCGAATTATGTTATAGTGAATAATCTTTCTAGAAATTTATTTTCTAATTATTTCCAAGTTTTGATTACTCCATTTGGAAGACACTATAACCAATCCTTATCTCTACCCACCAACAAGAAGCTAAACAATTTGAGTTTTACCTGGTCCTCTGTAATATCCTCTGGTTGGCACATTCGTATTGTCTCATGAAACCTTGCTAGGTGTTCCCACGGGTCACTAGTTGTGTTCCCGTCAAATGGTTAATCCCTTAAATCTGAAAGCATGGCATGTTTGATGTTGAAATTTACAGGATTAGCTAGAAGAAATCCAATAGAAACATGTGATGTGTAACACCCCGATAAAAATAAGATAATTATTTAATTTAAGTTAATATTATATTTATTAATTTAATTAAATAATTGGAATTACTGGATTATTATTATTATTATTGGAATAATAATTATTGGAAAATATATATAAGTGGGAAATAAGAAAAAAGAGTTCCAATTGGTAAAGAGGGTTTTCACGTGAAAAGCAGAGAAGCGGCTGAAAAGAGGAAAAGGGCAAAGAGACAGAGCAAGAGGAAGAAGGTTGGAGAAGAGAAAAGCTTGAAGCTTAAAGATTGCCGGATTAACTCAGGTAAGGGGGGTTTATCGTCGTTTAATGGGTATTATGGGTTAACATGTAATGGGTAGTGATAAGCCATTGATTTGACCCTAATTGGGATGTTGAATGCTGAAAAATTGTGTTGGATAAGTTGTGTTAAAGCTGTGATTGAATCTGTAATTGTGTGAGTTGTGAATTCCCGAACGTATAGCTTTTTACGGAATTGGAATCGGAGGTCCGGAAGTCCTCCAACGGCGGAAAATGCGGAGAATTCTGCATTCTGCTTCGTGTTAGCGCAGGAACAGCTTTCTGTCTTGCGTTAACCGGTTAACCCAGGGTGTTAACCGGTTAACACTGTTAGGAATTGTGAAGTATTGATGTTTTGCTTGCGTTAACCGGTTAACCCAGGGCGTTAACCGGTTAACACTGTTGTGATTTATGTAAATTTGCTGTTCTGTCTGCGTTAACCGGTTAACCCAGGGCGTTAACCGGTTAACACTGTTGAGTTTTGCCAGGAAGCATGTTCTGTGATGCGTTAACCGGTTAACCCAGGGCGTTAACCGGTTAACACTGTTGGAAATTGGAAAAATTGATATTTTAATATTGTGAACATAATTGGTGATTGGCCTATATCGGTGTGTGATATAGTAGGGATTATTTCCCGTTGTTTTGAGTAGGATAGGTATTAGTAGAGTGTGCTAATACTGTGACTGAATTATTTGGCATGACATAATATGATTATGTGATAAATATGCTGATGATGTGTGAAAATATGCATAATGTTGTGAATGTATATATTATGTATGTAATTGTGGATGGACTGTTTTATGGCTTAGAGTGTGAGCATATGTCCATTGTGGATTGTTGTTGATGTTGCATGCTAGGTGATTTGGCATAGCATAATGTGGCCTTTATGGTGGTAGCTAATTCCCATGGTGAGGAATTAGTGATGTTAGTCATCTTGGACTGTTGTTGATGTTTGCATGCTAGGTGATTAGCGTGCATAGCATGGCCCTTGGGGTGGTAGCTAATTCCCATGGTGAGGAATTAGTGATGTGAGTCACTAGGTCTCAAATGAGTGGGACTAGTGAGCTTGGTAGCCGTACCTGGATTTGGTCGGTGAAGTTGAACTATATGTTCACGAATAGTCGGTACCGCATGCATGGAGTCTCATTGCATAATGTATGTATGGCGTATAATATGAATGGATGTATTCCAATATTATACGTGTGTTTGTGTTGGCATTGAGTATGAGTATGAATTGTGTTGGTATTGAGTATGATATTTGAGTTGATGTGCCGTTACTGAAGGTGTGATATGATTAGGGTGATTGATGTGTTATTTACTTAGCATTACATGATATTTTATAATGCTTATTATATCGATTGAGGAACTCACCCTTACAACTATGTTTTCAGGTAACGAGCAGTGATTGAGTAGAAGCTAGTGCTTGGAGTCTAGTGTAGTCTCCTTAGTGGGTCATGCTCTGATAGATGTAACATCGGGACGGGATGTTTTACCTTGTTGAATAATTTTACATGTAATGTGTTACATGTTTTTGAATGATCGATTTGATCTCTATCCGCTGCGTATTATGCAAATGCTTTATGTTTTGAATTAATAAAAGAGCATGACAGTTATTATGGTGAATGGTGTGAAATGATTGTGTGACACCCTTAACTGCATAATTACTCTGATTGATTTATATTTGTTATTTTAATTAAATATTTGGGGTATTTTAGAAGGGTGTTACATTAGTGGTATCAGAGCATAGTCGGTCGAGTCGAGTCGTAATTATTCTGTTTCCCTGTACGTGATAGGCGTTGTGTAACCCTATCAGTACTTATTGTTTTAGCTTGTTGGGTTTTTAGAATAGAGATGGCTGGAAGAGGTAGAGATGATGCTGCGATTGCTGAGGCTCTGGATATGCTAGCTGGAGTACTTGGAGGGAATCCGAATGTTGTGGGGCTGGGAGCTGCTCGTCAACTGAGTGAGTTCCAAAAGAACAATCCTCCAATGTTCAAGGGAGCATACGATCCAGATGGTGCTCAGAAGTGGTTGAAGGAAATCGAGAGGATCTTCCGAGTGACTGAGTGTGCCGATAACCAGAAGGTCAGGTTCGGTACGCATATGCTGTCAGAGGAAGCAGATGATTGGTGGGTTGCTACCCACACTGAGTTGGAAGCTGCCGAGAGTGCTGAGGTCACTTGGGCGGTGTTCAGAGAGAGATTTCTGAGGAAGTACCTTCCAGAGGATGTCAGAGGAAGGAGAGAGATAGAGTTCTTAGAATTGAAGCAAGGCAACCGGTCTGTCACTGAGTATGCTGCTAAGTTCACAGAGCTGTCGAAGTATTACACTCCCTATGATGAGGCTACTGGAGAATTTTCAAAATGCGTGAGGTTTGAGAATGGGTTACGTCCCGAGATCAAGCAGGCTATTGGGTATCAGCGGATTAGAGTGTTTTCTAATTTGGTCGACTGTTGCAGAATGTTTGAACAGGATACCAAGGCCCGAGCGGAAAGCTATCAGCAGAGGGTTGATAGGAAAGGAAAGAATCAGAATGACCATGGAAAACCGTATGCAGTTGGCCAAGGTTTTCAGAGACATAGTGGGATGAAGAGGCCTAGTGGGGGAGACTCTAGTGCCCCTGCTAAGTGTTACAGATGTGGTCAGGCTGGACATCATGTCCATGAGTGTACCAGTGCTGCGAGGAAGTGTTTCAAATGTGGCAAAGGTGGTCACTTGGCTGCAGAGTGCCGGTTGAAGACTGTGACTTGTTTCAACTGTGGAGAAGTGGGTCATATCAGTCCACAGTGTCCTAAGCCGGAGAAAGAGAACCAGTCGGGAGGCAAGGTCTTTGCTTTATCAGGTTCTGAGACTTTTGCAGATGATCGTTTGATCCGAGGTACGTGTTATATTAATGGCTTTCCTCTTGTAGCTATTATTGACACAGGTGCGACTCATTCCTTTATATCTTTGGATTGTGCTGTGAAACTTAAGTTAGAGATATCTGAGATGCTAGGAAGTATGGTGATTGATACTCCTGCGAAGGGTTCAGTTACTACTACTTCAGTTTGTTTAAATTGTCCTTTGAGTATTTTTGGTAGAGACTTTGGGATAGACCTCGTGTGTCTTCCACTAGTGCAGATTGATGTTATCTTGGGTATGAACTGGTTGGTGTTTAACCGAGTTTCTATCAACTGTTTTGATAAGACTGTGATTTTTCCTGAGATTGAGGAAGGAAAGAGTTTGTTTCTATCAGCAAGGCAGGTGAATGAGGCAGTAGTAGATGGGGCAGAGTTGTTTATGCTGTTAGCAACTTTGGAGGCTAAAGATAAACTGACGATTTGTGATCTGGCAGTGGTGTGTGATTTTCCTGATGTGTTTCCTGAAGAAGTGAATGAATTACCGCCAGAGCGTGAAGTTGAGTTCTCGATTGATTTGGTACCTGGTACTAGGCCGATATCGATGGCTCCGTACCGTATGTCTGCTGTTGAGTTAGCTGAATTGAAGAGTCAGTTGGAAGATCTGTTGGATAAGAAATTTATTCGTCCGAGTGTGTCACCGTGGGGTGCACCAGTGTTATTGGTTAAGAAGAAAGAAGGTACTATGAGGTTGTGTGTTGACTATAGGCAACTGAATAAAGTGACGATCAAGAATCGGTATCCTTTGCCGAGGATTGATGATTTGATGGATCAGTTGGTTGGTGCGAGCGTGTTCAGTAAGATAGATTTGAGATCTGGGTATCATCAGATACGTGTGAAAACTGAGGATATTCAGAAGACTGCCTTCAGAACAAGGTATGGACATTATGAGTATTCTGTGATGCCTTTTGGTGTGACTAATGCGCCTGGAGTATTTATGGAGTATATGAATAGGATTTTCCATCCGTACCTAGATCAGTTTGTTGTGGTGTTTATTGACGATATTTTGGTGTATTCGAAATCTGAAGAAGAGCATGCTGAACATTTGAGAGTGGTTTTAGGAGTTCTACGAGAAAAGAAGTTATTTGCTAAACTGTCTAAGTGTGAATTTTGGTTAGAAGAGGTTAGTTTTCTTGGTCATGTGATTTCAAGAGGTGGTGTTGCGGTTGATCCTTCTAAGATAGAAGCGGTATCTAAGTGGGAAGCTCCGAAGTCAGTTTCTGAGATAAGGAGTTTCTTGGACTTGCAGGTTATTATAGGAAGTTCATTGAGAGATTTTCTAAGTTGGCGTTACCGTTAACGATGTTGACTAGAAAGGGGCAAGCGGTTGTTTGGGACTCAAAATGTGAAGAAGGTTTCCAAGAGTTAAAGAGAAGGTTAACTATTGCTCCTGTTCTGATATTACCAAGTCCGTCAAAACCATTTGAGGTTTACTGTGATGCTTCATTGTTGGGTTTGGGTGGTGTTTTGATGCAGAATAAGCAGGTTGTAGCTTATGCTTTGAGACAACTTAAGGTTCATGAGAGGAACTATCCGACACACGATTTAGAGTTGGCAGCTGTGGTGTTTGTTCTGAAGTTATGGAGGCATTACTTGTACGGGTCAAGGTTTGAGGTTTTCAGTGACCATAAAAGTTTAAAGTATTTGTTTGATCAGAAAGAGCTGAATATGAGACAGAGGAGATGGTTAGAGTTTCTGAAGGATTATGACTTTGGTTTGAATTACCATCCGGGTAAAGCAAACGTAGTGGCTGATGCATTGAGTCGGAAATCATTGCATATGTCTATGTTAATGGTTAAGGAATTGGATTTAATTGAGCAGTTTAGAGACTTGAGTTTGGTGTGTGAGAGTACTCACAATAGTGTTAAATTGGGAATGTTGAAGTTAACGAGTGGTATTCTGGATGAGATTAGAGAGGGTCAGAAATCCGATGTGCTTTTGGTTGGTAAGTTGACTTTAGTAAATCAAGGTCAAGGTGGTGAATTCAGAGTTGATGAGAATGGTGTTTTGAAATTTGGTAATCGGGTGTGTATTCCGGACGTTACCGAACTTAAGAAGAGTATTCTTGAGGAAGGACATCGTAGTGGCCTGAGTATTCATCCTGGAGCTACAAAGATGTATCATGATTTGAAAAAGTTATTTTGGTGGCCGGGAATGAAAAGAGAAATTGCGAGTTTTGTTTATTCTTGTTTGACTTGTCAGAAGTCAAAGATTGAGCATCAGAAGCCGTCTGGGCTAATGCAACCGTTGGCTATTCCAGAGTGGAAGTGGGATAATATCAGTATGGATTTTGTTTCTGGTTTACCGAGGACAATTAAGAATTTTGAAGCTATTTGGGTGATTGTCGACAGATTGACAAAATCGGCTCATTTCATTCCGATCAGAATGGATTATCCATTAGAGAGATTAGCCGAGTTGTATATTGAGAAGATTGTAAGTTTGCATGGTATTCCGTCTAGTATTGTTTCGGATAGAGATCCTAGATTTACATCGAAGTTTTGGGAAGGTTTGCAGAAGGCTTTGGGAACTAAGCTGAGATTGAGTTTTGCATATCATCCGCAGACTGATGGTCAGACTGAGAGGACGATTCAGTCACTAGAGGATCTTTTGAGGGCTTGTGTTTTGGAAAAGGGAGGTGCTTGGGATTGTTATTTACCTTTGATTGAGTTTACCTACAACAATAGTTTTCATTCGAGCATTGGTATGGCACCGTTTGAAGCTTTGTATGGTAGGAGATGTCGGACGCCTTTATGTTGGTATGAGTCCGGTGAGAGTGCTGTGGTTGGACCAGAGATTGTTCAACAAACTACGGAAAAGATTAAGATGATTCAGGAGAAGATGAGGATTGCTCAGAGTCGTCAGAAGAGTTATCACGACAAGAGGAGGAAGTCACTTGAGTTTCAAGAGGGAGATCATGTGTTTCTTCGTGTTACTCCGATAACTGGTGTTGGTCGAGCTTTGAAGTCGAAGAAGTTGACACCTCGATTTATTGGTCCTTATCAGATTTTGGAGAGGATAGGGGAGGTAGCCTATCGTATCGCTTTACCGCCGTCACTTGCGAATTTGCATGAGGTTTTTCATGTGTCTCAGTTGAGGAGGTACATTCCTGATCCGTCGCATGTAGTCCAAGTAGATGATGTACAGGTGAGAGATAACCTGACTGTTGAAACATCACCTATGAGGATCGAGGATCGAGAGTTGAAGCAGTTGCGGGGTAAAGAGATTGCTTTGGTAAAGGTAGCTTGGGGAGGACCAGCAGGTGGCAATGTGACTTGGGAACTTGAGAGTCAGATGAAGGAGTCTTATCCAGAGTTATTCGCTTGAGGTATGTTTTCGAGGACGAAAACTCTTTTAGTGGGGGAGAGTTGTAACACCCCGATAAAAATAAGATAATTATTTAATTTAAGTTAATATTATATTTATTAATTTAATTAAATAATTGGAATTACTGGATTATTATTATTATTATTGGAATAATAATTATTGGAAAATATATATAAGTGGGAAATAAGAAAAAAGAGTTCCAATTGGTAAAGAGGGTTTTCACGTGAAAAGCAGAGAAGCGGCTGAAAAGAGGAAAAGGGCAAAGAGACAGAGCAAGAGGAAGAAGGTTGGAGAAGAGAAAAGCTTGAAGCTTAAAGATTGCCGGATTAACTCAGGTAAGGGGGGTTTATCGTCGTTTAATGGGTATTATGGGTTAACATGTAATGGGTAGTGATAAGCCATTGATTTGACCCTAATTGGGATGTTGAATGCTGAAAAATTGTGTTGGATAAGTTGTGTTAAAGCTGTGATTGAATCTGTAATTGTGTGAGTTGTGAATTCCCGAACGTATAGCTTTTTACGGAATTGGAATCGGAGGTCCGGAAGTCCTCCAACGGCGGAAAATGCGGAGAATTCTGCATTCTGCTTCGTGTTAGCGCAGGAACAGCTTTCTGTCTTGCGTTAACCGGTTAACCCAGGGTGTTAACCGGTTAACACTGTTAGGAATTGTGAAGTATTGATGTTTTGCTTGCGTTAACCGGTTAACCCAGGGCGTTAACCGGTTAACACTGTTGTGATTTATGTAAATTTGTTGTTCTGTCTGCGTTAACCGGTTAACCCAGGGCGTTAACCGGTTAACACTGTTGAGTTTTGCCAGGAAGCGTGTTCTGTGATGCGTTAACCGGTTAACCCAGGGCGTTAACCGGTTAACACTGTTGGAAATTGGAAAAATTGATATTTTAATGTTGTGAACATAATTGGTGATTGGCCTATATCGGTGTGTGATATAGTAGGGATTATTTCCCGTTGTTTTGAGTAGGATAGGTATTAGTAGAGTGTGCTAATACTGTGACTGAATTATTTGGCATGACATAATATGATTATGTGATAAATATGCTGATGATGTGTGAAAATATGCATAATGTTGTGAATGTATATATTATGTATGTAATTGTGGATGGACTGTTTTATGGCTTAGAGTGTGAGCATATGTCCATTGTGGATTGTTGTTGATGTTGCATGCTAGGTGATTTGGCATAGCATAATGTGGCCTTTATGGTGGTAGCTAATTCCCATGGTGAGGAATTAGTGATGTTAGTCATCTTGGACTGTTGTTGATGTTTGCATGCTAGGTGATTAGCGTGCATAGCATGGCCCTTGGGGTGGTAGCTAATTCCCATGGTGAGGAATTAGTGATGTGAGTCACTAGGTCTCAAATGAGTGGGACTAGTGAGCTTGGTAGCCGTACCTGGATTTGGTCGGTGAAGTTGAACTATATGTTCACGAATAGTCGGTACCGCATGCATGGAGTCTCATTGCATAATGTATGTATGGCGTATAATATGAATGGATGTATTCCAATATTATACGTATGTTTGTGTTGGCATTGAGTATGAGTATGAATTGTGTTGGTATTGAGTATGATATTTGAGTTGATGTGCCGTTACTGAAGGTGTGATATGATTAGGGTGATTGATGTGTTATTTACTTAGCATTACATGATATTTTATAATGCTTATTATATCGATTGAGGAACTCACCCTTACAACTATGTTTTCAGGTAACGAGCAGTGATTGAGTAGAAGCTAGTGCTTGGAGTCTAGTGTAGTCTCCTTAGTGGGTCATGCTCTGATAGATGTAACATCGGGACGGGATGTTTTACCTTGTTGAATAATTTTACATGTAATGTGTTACATGTTTTTGAATGATCGATTTGATCTCTATCCGCTGCGTATTATGCAAATGCTTTATGTTTTGAATTAATAAAAGAGCATGACAGTTATTATGGTGAATGGTGTGAAATGATTGTGTGACACCCTTAACTGCATAATTACTCTGATTGATTTATATTTGTTATTTTAATTAAATATTTGGGGTATTTTAGAAGGGTGTTACATATGTGCCATGCAGTAGGCCTGCAGTAGTTCCCCATAGTTTGGGCTCTTGGCTCTGCCATACTAACTTGTCAACACCTGTGCCATGCACTTCACCAACAAGAACAAATACCCACAATAGTATTTCTCGGAAAATAGAAAGCAATAAAAAAGAATTTAAATAAATGTTGTAAAAGTAAAAAAGAATATAACATGTTGCACAAACGTCGCATCGTTGAGATCTTCAATAGTCGTCGGCAATGACGCCAAAAACTTGATGACTTTTCGGAAAGTGTATTGATAATGTCAAAGTAATAAAAAACATCGAATCCACAACAAGACAAAATGTGTGCAGTGTATAAAAATTACTAGTAAAAAGGGGAGGTTTTCGAGTTTTAATTTGAAAAGTAAATAAGAGATTAAACATAATTATGAAAGCGGTCAGGTTGTGTTTTAGAATCCCATATTTCTCTATGTTAATGTTTGATGACTCATATGAATGATCTTATCACTATAATCCCATGATGAATTAACAAAACTATTATAGCGGATCCCTCACGAAATAACTCAGTAACTACTACTCTGAGCTTTCTATCCCTAGTCCGCCGGGGTAAGCAGGGTTAGGCGATGCACAAAATGTTAATTCCCTATGCCACTACTCGGGGTCTCCTATTTCTATTCAACCAGCGTAAGTACAATAATTGCCCTAGGTCCAACACATAGACTAATGGTCAGTATTTCATATGTGCCCAAAATCAATTTAAAAGGGTATCTCACATAAAAAACATTAAAAATAATAACCAATTGAATGACATTATAGATCAAAAGGTTCACACAAAGTCAAATTAACATATAACTCAACAATAGTGAAAAAGGTGCATCATAATACAACCTAACCTAGATGAGCTTAGCTACTCATAATTCAGACAACAATACTATAACTGATAGATGAAAATAACATATGATTTCTCTTGAAGTAATGGCGTCTGATGGCTTCAAATGCCCTAAAAAATCTCCTTTGAGGCTCTCCAAATCGCGCTTTGCTCTCTAATTTTCGTAACCCTTATCAAAGTCCAATAATTCCCCTTAAAAAGATCTCATAATGGATCATACGCGTCAGAAAAAGCCCAGAAAAAGGGACCATCGTGTGCGTGATGACTTGCATCGTACACGCGATGCAACTTTTATTACTCTATCACGCGCGATATTGTGCGATGGTGCATGTGATTATTTCCGAAGCTTCACTCTTTTTGCTCCCCTTTTCACCCAAAATTTTCACATTTAATCATTTTTTCTTCATTCTTTGGTCTTTCTTCTTTATTTTGGCTCATCTTTTACTTGTTTTGATCCGATTCTTCGACTAAATTCATGCAATGACGAACTGTCATCAATACCCATTGATTACTATCCAATTTTCACCAAAGTGGATTGATCAGTGCATTTTGATGCACGTCCTTCCATGTTTGTACTTAAGCATTTCTTCGATTTGCTTTGATTATTTTTATGTTTTAATGTGTTTTCATAATTTATTTTATTTTTGCACTTATTTAATTTTCGTATTTAATTTTCAGCATTAGCAGCTTTCGCGAGAAAAATCATATCTTAAGTTAGGAGTATCGGATTGAGACGTGCTACTAGTCGATGGAAAGCTAAGAAAAAGATCTACAACTTTTGTTCAGAAGTTGAGAGTTGAATCAGACTGTAGCAGGGCCAAAAAATTCGTTGAAGTTGCAACATTAGTTTTATTTAAATTTTGGGTCATTAGTTTTGGGCTTGGGTTATGTTTTCGATCCAGTTGGGTTGTAAACCAAATTCCTTGTTTTCTATATACCTAGCAGCCGCATAACATTAGGAAGGGGACTATTCACGAAATACTTGAAAGCTTTGGCAAGAATTCTCATGAAGAACTAATCGATCCAAACAATTTGCTGTATTCGGGTTCCGATACCTTGAGATTTTAGTAATTCTTATTCAGGTTTTTTCTTCCTTGCAATATTAATATATGTATTTTGTTTGCTTAATCCGATTTACATATGCTATATTGATTTAATCCGATTGATTGTGTGATCCTAACTATAGTCACGATTTCGTTTGCTTAATTCGTTATCGAGTCCGTTTAATTCATGTTTGCTTAATTCATGAAACTTAATCCCGTTTGCTTAATTCGGATAATAGGAACATACAACTTATACTATCAATTGCGCTTGTCATTTGATATTATAATCGAATAAGAATAGTTAATCTGCGGTTGGAATTACGATAGTCGATGATAGGCAAAGACCGAATCAGTAAATTGTTGCTACAACTTAGTTCAATAATCACTTATTTTAATCTATTTTTTTAATTGAATCCTAAACCAACTAAAACCCCATTAATTGTTACTATCATTGGTTAATTCATTCAAGAATCCTTGTGAGAACGATAATCCGAGTCAATTTGTCGCTAACTACGTTTTGTCAAAAATACTTGTTTTTGATCCGCGCGCGACAACAGATCAAATTGGCGCCGTTGCCGGGGATTCCATTCGAATTAGCCAATAGTTTAGTTTTAAGTATTGTGTGTTTTGTTGTTCTGCAATTTCCTGTTATTTTTCCGAATTTTTCTACAGTTTCGCGTTCGGAGTTGCGTCTAGAGTCAGAAAAAACCGGTTTTTGGAAAATTTGTGTTTGATTGTATAAGTTTTTTTGCTTACTGGAAGCAAAAAAATCGGACGATCAATACTTAGAGTAAGGGACTCTGACGTCAAATTTTCCAAATTCCTTGTTTTTCTATTTTTAATTAATTTTTTACTGTTTTCATAGTGTCGAAAAAATCCAAAAAAAATCTCAAAATTTTTATTTCACGTCATTAGATTAAGTTTGGTGATTTTGTATTTTTCTGAATATATGTTAATCGTTTTTCTTCTTTCTATTTGTTTTTGTCTATTTCGGATATAGTTGGTATTTCTGTGTTTTTTTATTACATGGATGATCAAAGAACATTAAGGCAGTTTGTTGCTCCTGATGTTAATTATAATGACTTTTGTATTGAATATTCTGATGTTTCAGTTCCTTTTGAATTGAAATCTAGTTTAATACACTTGTTTCCAAGGTTTAGTGGTCTTGCAGGTGAGGATCAGCATGAGCATCTGAAGGAATTTGAGGTTGTGTGCTCTACACCTTCTGGACTTTCACTAGAAGATATTGTCAAACAAATGGCTGCAAATAATCTCCAGTTTCAGCAACAAGTAGATTCTACTTTAAAGACTTTGCAAACACAGATTGGGCAGTTTGCCACTTTGGTGAATGCTATGCAGCAAGCTCAAGGATCAAACCAACAACCCTTGGAAGAACATTCTGTTTTTCAAATAGATTTAATTTCTGAAATTATTGATGATACTTGTAGTGATTTGTTTGCATCTGATTTTCCATCATTGTCTGGTTTTTATGATGTTTATTCTTGTGATATTTGTACTGAAACTAAAATTTGCTCTGTTTGTGCTGAAATTGAGGCTGCCTTGCAAGTTGATATTCTTACTGCAGATGAGGTTGCAAATAAAGTTGTTCATGTAGATAAAGCTCTTGACATCTCGGCTGCCTCAAACACTCCTTCTATTGAGCAGCCACCTTCCCTCGAGCTGAAGCAACTTCCTGAAAATATGAAATATGCTTATTTAGTGATGAATGAAAAACTACAGGCTATAATTTCTTCTAACCTTGATTTCGATCAAGAAAATAAGCTTTTGCAGGTTTTAAGGAAACATAAAAAGGCATTTGGTTGGACATTGGCTGACATTCCAGATCAGATCACCTTCACGTGTCCATTTGACACTTTTACTTTTAGAAGATTCTTTGATCCTGGAATAAAAGGCGAAGATACTAATAAAAATTTCAAGTTAAATGGACATTACCCAAAGCTATTCCATGACAGCCCCACTTTGGAAGAAGAAAATGTAGAATATATCTCTTTGAGAAAGGCTGCTTATGTGATCACCTATCCTCCTTGACTACTCGGGTGTGTTCTTTCCTCTCTCTTCTCTCTCTTATTTTATGTTTGTTTCTTTCATTAAGGACAATGCATATTTTAAGTGTGGGGGAGGGAATACTTTATTTTCTTTGTTTTTGTTCTTTGTTTTGTTTTGTTTTTGTTTTCTTTCAAAAAAAAATTGCATTTTTGTTGAAAGTTTTAGGCTATAGGATAATTTGAGGTTGGTTTGTAGAGACTTGGGAAAAGTTCACAAGATCGGTATCGTTTTAACACCTTAAATCTCCTGAATATGAAAATCATTTTGAATACTTGTTATGACATAGCCTTGAGTTCTCATTTTTCTTATAGCTCTTGAGTAGTTTATTTCAGCAGTCAGCACCATCTCACACGCACTCTACACAGGGAAGCCGATGAATATAAGTGAGTGCTCCGGAAAAAAAACAAAAAAAAACAAGGAATGCACCTTCTAAGTTTGGTGACCCTTACCCCGTCACTTAACCCAACAGATGTAGAACCTTCAAATTTTTTTTTGAAAATAAGACTAGTTGTCAGTTGGTTCAGCGGTTTCTGGTACTGAACTTGGTAGGGCAGATTACGGTCCGATCCCCCGCAACTACAAGTGAGTAAGCAAAGGGTTATGCCACTTAAGTACCAAAACCCCGTGCAGAAAAGGATCAGAGTCACTAACCGGTCGCCTTGCTATGGGTGTGTGGAGATAACGGGCTTAATGTGATTGCGCCTGAATGAAAAAGAGCAAAAAGAAGGAGGAGTAAGTTAGGCTTTAAAATAATAACATGATTCGAGTTGATTTGTGTATTCAGGAGGTTTATGACTGCATAATTATGGATTAGTGTTCCTACGATATCCTTAGTGTGCAAGATTAGTACCTTTCGATGCAAACTTAACCGAAGATGACTTGTAGCCTAGAATGAGTAACCGTTGATGTGTCTGTGTTTTGTTTTGTTTTTCATTTTGCTCGGAGTGCAAAAGTTCAAGTGTGGGGGAATTTGATCAGTGCATTTTGATGCACGTTCTTCCATGTTTATACTTAAGCATTTCTTCGGTTTGCTTTGATTATTTTTATGTTTTAATGTGTTTTCATAATTTATTTTATTTTTGCACTTATTTAATTTTCGTATTTAATTTTCAGCATTAGCAGCTTTCGCGAGAAAAATCATATCTTGAGCTAGGAGTATCGGATTGAGACGTGCTACCAGTCGATGGAAAGATAAGAAAAAGATCTACAACTTTTATTCAGAAGTCGAGAGCTGAATCAGACTGTAGCAGGGCCAGAAAATTCGTTGAAGCTGCAGCATTAGTTTTATTTAAATTTTGGGTCATTAGTTTTGGGCTTGGGTTATGTTTTCGATCCAGTTGGGTTGTAAACCAAATTCCTTGTTTTCCATATACCTAGCAGCCGCATAACATTAGGAAGGGGACTATTCACGAAATACTTGAAAGCTTTGGCAAGAATTCTCATGAAGAACTAATCGATCCAAACAATTTGTTGTATTCGGGTTCCGATACCTTGAGATTTTAGTAATTCTTATTCAGGTTTTTTATTCCTTTCAATATTAATATATGTATTTTGTTTGCTTAATCCGATTTACATATGCTATATTGATTTAATCCGATTGATTGTGTGATCCTAACTATAGTCACGATTTCATTTGCTTAATTCGTTATCGAGTCCGTTTAATTCATGTTTGCTTAATTCATGAAACTTAATCCCGTTTGCTTAATTCGGATAATAGGAACATACAACTTATACTATCAATTGCGCTTGTCATTTGATATTATAATCGAATAGGAATAGTTAATCTGCGGTTGGAATTACGATAGTCGATGATAGGCAAAGACCGAATCAGTAAATTGTTGCTACAGCTTAGTTCAATAATCACTTATTTTAATCTATTTTTTTAATTGAATCCTAAACCAACTAAAACCCCATTAATCGTTACTATCATTGGTTAATTCATTCAAGAATCCTTGTGAGAACGATAATCCGAGTCAATTTGTCGCTAACTATGTTTTGTCAAAAATACTCGTTTTTGATCCGCGCGCGACAGCGGATCAAATTGTGGATCCTCCTGAAGTCCTAGACGCTTACATTGTCGACTGCTTAGCCTCATGTATCACACCTGTAGCTTATTCCTATGAAGAAATTTCAGATGCTCCTCCTAAACTTCCTCTCAGAAGGAAAATGAAAGCATTTAAGAAGGCTGGTGAAGAACCTTTTGGACTTGCAAAGGTGGCTAAGACTTCTACAACTATGAGAAGGCATCTGGGATCGATATTGAAATCTGAAGGTGAAAGCTCTGAGAACGTCGAGACAGCTGAAGAATCTCCTGCTCATAATCAACCTTCTGGTAAGTCTCCTTTAGCTGAGATATATTTACCTTCTGATCAAGTTGTTAACACTTCATTCACCCATTTTCAACCTACCCCATAAATACCTTCTGTAAATATACCATTTGGAACCATCTCTACCCCTTAAACAAAAACAACCCTTTGCATCTGAACCATCTGAAACCATTCTCTCTAAACAACCCCAAATTCCTAAAATGCTCCTTTCACAACTTCAATCACAACCTGAGAATCCCCCCTCTAAACGTCCCACTCATACACCCACTAAACATTATACAACCAAAATTTACTAAACCAATCTCATCTCGACTTCAACCAACACAGTCCGAAAATTCACCCCCTGAAACTCTCCATTCCATTCATACATCCTTTCAAATTGTCATTCCTAAAATTCGTACCTTTCCAGATTTAACACCTTCCGCACCAATACCACCACCTCAACCAAATGTCATAGATGCCCATATCATTGACACTTTCATGGAACATATCTGAAACAATTCCCCCTCTACTACTGACTCCTCAGATAAGACTACTACAGTCTCATCTGACTCTGAGGATGAAGTTGTACCTAACCCAAACTTCCTCAGAACCCAATTAACCATCAACATAACTAAACCAAATGAATTAGTGTTACAATTTGAGGCTGAAGCAAATGATCATCTAACTGTCTCACGCAAGCTTGCACAAATTGTGTCAACCCTACTAAGAGTGATTCTATTTGGAATGATTTCATAAAATGAGTAATTTCTCGTTCAAGGCAGCTGAAATAAGTTTTTTACTCCCTCTGTCTCATAATTCGTTTAAAAAGTATCCTCACAGTTCGATCAGAAATCAAGAATTATAAGACAACTCATTTTATCATCCCTTTTTCCAATTTGTCATTCACACTCTTCTAAAGTAATGAACCAAACACAACTCTTCGTTCATTGTGTTCAAACTTTCTGATATCTTTGACGGTAAAACTTGAATCGGACTTGAATTGGAGTAATTGTCGATATTTTCTCCTATTACAAATACTCAGTGAACATAAAATATATAAATATAACACATATAAATAATATAAATAATATATGTAAGTTAAAAGACACGTACAAATAATATATTTAAATTAAAATATATAAATACATTACATATAACTTATCAGTAAATTATTATTGATATTTAAGTTTGATTCTGATTGCTATTGTGATTCTTCTATTTATACATGATCTTTAACCCTGTATCATCATTTAAATCGTCTTGAAAATTAAGATTAGGGATTTGAGCTTGTGCATCAGTATTAAGATCTGGAATATGAATTTGCACTTCTCTGAATTGCTCATCTTCGTTACCATTGTCAACATTTGGTACCATTTCTAAATTAAAATCCTTTTTTTAAATAAAATTATTGTTATCTATTTATATTTATATAGAGAAATTCTGGTGGAAAATAAAAATTTTGCAGAAAATTTTAGTGGAAAAAGTATAGGATATTGAAATACTCCACTTTAGCACTTCATTATCGTGAAAACTTTAGAGCAGAAAATTATGGATTGATATTTACAAAAGTTTAGTTTTCGGTAGAGTATTTAAATAAAATTACAGTAACCTATGTATTCTAGTTAATGATTATAGAAAAATAATGACTAATTTAAGAGAGGGGATTCATGAATCAATTTATGATGGTACTGCATTATCGGAACAGTTACACTGCACTATTAAGGGATCAATAGGAATCTCTTAAATTACATTGATTTAGTAAAGCCTTTTGTATTTCTCATTTGATGCCAAAATTAACAAATTAATTTTTTTTAATATTCAGAATAAAAAATATAAAGTATTATGAGGATATTTTTGTCTTAACATATTATTTTATCATTAGAATTAACGCAATTAATTATTATCTTAAAAAGTATGTAAAATTCAAAGAGAACACTTATTATGAGCCATAGGGAGTATGAATCTGCTAGGAAAAAATTTCATGAAAAACTTTATGGTATTATGGAGTCTTTTCTGGAGTAGATCAACCTAAAATTTCTTACTACACCAGAAGCTGATATGACCATGATTGTTTCTGAAAAAAAGGTTGAGATTGAACAAGTTGATATGACCTTGGTTGCTCCTGAAGTTACTTCTGCTTCTAAAGTTACTTATCTTCCTGAATAACAAGTTGTTTCTCAATCTGTGATTGGAGCTATCTCTGGAATGAAGCCTTTTGAATTTGAATCTCTTCCTCTAGTGTTGAAGACTTTGAAAGAATTGAAGCAAGATAATGAAGTTGTTAGGTCTCGTTTGGACAAACAAGATAACATGTTCAATGAACAAGCTCAAACCAACACCAAGATCGAAGGTCTGCTTCAAGTGATTCTTTCAAGACTGCCACCCCCAATCTAAAACCTTTTCTTTTTGTTGTTGTTTTTTGTTTCTATTTAATTTTTTCCTTCTTTGTATCTTTATCTTTTTATATCAATGATATTTTCTTTCTCTTTTCTATTTTATTTCTTTTATCTTTTTTTATCGATGACAAAGGGGGAGAAAAGTATATATGATTTTGATATACTTATTTTCCTTTCTAACCCCAAACATCTAACTCTGACATTTCTTGTTAACATCTGACTTTTATAATTCCGAATGATCTGGGAACTTTGAAAAAGTTCACCAATGTTACTAAGAATTTTTAATTAACCCGGCTATCCAGAACTTAGTTTCAGAAAGAAGAAACGTAGATATGGCTTTGAACTAAGCTCTGATACAAGTCAGATTCTGATAAGGGAACAAGAATCTATAACCATGCTATAAGCTTCATCATGTTCTGATTAAACCAAGCTTAAAAGTTAAACCAGACTCTGATACAAGACATATTCCTGATAATCAGGCTTTTTGATACAAAAAAGATTATGATACAAGGAATCAAGAAATTTTAATCAGAATCTCATCCAGGGAAGTTCTTACTTTCATGTTGATTGAAATGTTTTATGTATTAAAGTTATTGTGAGTCTTAAACTCAGGGGGGGCTTGTAAACCTCACTCTGAAGATTTAAGTTGAAAAATATTTTTGATAGTATAAAACTCATTGGGGGCTTACAAACCTCACTTTGATGTGTTTTTATGTGATTAAACCAATTAAAAATTGTTCATCAAAATATATGGTTTTGTCATCATAAAAAATTGGGAGATTGAAAAAACAAGATTTAGTTATACATATGGCCTTATGTTTTGATGATAACAATACATAGATTCATAAGGAACAATTTTGTACCCTAGTAGTTTTGTTAAGTGTGTAGATACTAGATACAACTTCTAACTCTAAAGAAGTGACGTGTGACATCATCAGACTCTGAATCTAGTGCATTCTGACTCTGAGATGTGTGTTCTACAAAGATAATCAAGCTCTAGATTACTCTGCTCAACGCTTCTGAATATCGCTTATCCAAAGCTTCATATTATGACTCTGACAAGAAAAGCCTCTGATGTTGTTAAGCTCTGAATCTTGCGCTCAACAACTCTGATGAACTGTGTCACCAGACTCTAGATCAATACTCTGAAGACAAAGTTCTGAAGACTCTCTCATACAGACTTTAATTCTTCTTCTATGTATGCTTCATCAACTCTCTATTTGAAGCCTCTGAATAATAGAAGGTAAGATCAAAAAATTTACGTGAGAAAATAGTACACAGTATAAGATCAATATTCTTTCCACTGCACTGATTTCTTGGGAAAAGGATTGTACTATTGTACCATTGTGTCTCCCATTTTCAGAGACCGTTATGCAAGGATACAACTACATTTGTGAATTTCATTTCTTCCCTCCTACGAATCTTTTCATTGTCTATATAAAGAAGTATTTGAAGAATGGAATATAATGCCCAACTACATGGTAATAACTATAACGTGAACATTGCATACTGTGAATATTTTGAGAGAAATAAAAATAAACACACAAGGAACTTTTGTTCATGCACTTTCATAGAAAATATTTGTGTGTGTAAATCTTTGTAATATATTTGTGTAATATACTTTCTTAGAAGCAACTTTATAACACACTTTGTTTGTCAACTTTTGAGTTGTATTTCCTTGAGAGACTAGGGTATAATTAGAATTTCTCAAGAAGACATTGACGGTTATCCTTTGTGGTTGTAATCAAGTTTAGTTATAGTGGATTAAGTCCTTGTGATAAGGTGAAATCATCTTAGCGGGTGGATTGGAGGTAACTTAGTTAACAACAAATCAGGATAAAAATATGTGTGTTCATTATTTTTAATCTAAGTTATCTTCTTGCTGTTTAGGATAGCAAAACATTTTCATTCTAGAAACCCAATGCAAATCCCTCTTTCTTGTATTTCCATTACCTTTAGGAACGACATAACATACATTCTCCTATATGTAGATGTCATTATTCTTACGGTCTCATCTGATCCTCTTCGTCATTTCATCCTATCTAAACTCAGTTCTGAATTTTCTATGAAAGATTTGGGTCATCTCATTTACTTTCTGGGTATCTTAGCTACTAGACATTCAAGTGGCATTTTCTCTCTCAATATAAATATACCAAAGAGATAATTAAGGGAGTTACCATGTCATCTTGCAAACCAGTTTCTACCCTAGTGGTGACTAAAGCAAAGCTTATTGGACTCTCAGGGAACCTATATCATGATCCATCTGAATATCGAAGTCTTGCAGATGCATTGTAATATTTAAGTTTCATAAGGCTTGATATGACTTATAACGTCCAACAAGTGTGTCTCTTTATGCATGATCCACAAACATCACACATGATTGCCTTAAAACGAATTATTAAGTACGTTAAAGATACAATTACCTACCGTCTTCATATCTCTCCTTCCTTAATTGATACACTCACCATATCTATTGTTGCTGATTGGGGAGGTTGTCTAGATACTAGAATATCCACATCTAGATATTGTGTTTATCTTGAGGATAATTATTTTAACTTTTAATATCTCTCTCTCTCTCTCTATCTATCTATCTATCTATCTATCTATCTATATATATATATATATATATATATATATATATATATATATATATATATATATATATATATATATATATATATATATATATATAATAATTTAAAATAATAAATCAAAAACATAATTATATATTAATAAAAAATAAATTTAATTATAATTATTTTAACTTTGAATAACTTTTATTTTTTTTATGTATTGACTTTTTATTATAATATTTTTTATGTCTATTCGTATTAATGAAAAAATTGAACTTTTTAAAATTTGGGTCCATATAGTAGAGTTTGTTGTGATTGTATAGATCTTGGATACAATTTTATTGATCTCGACACCATTATTTTTAAGGAATACATAAAGCTATAACAATTATTCGAGTAAATCTAAAATAGAATTATGCAAGATCAACCATAGACATAACTAATCCATAATGGTAATTCAAAATTGATTTATAGTAAAGAGAAATACAAAATTGAAATCAATTGTAACTATAATAAGAAAATTCTAAAATGGAACCGTAAAAAATCACTTCAAGAGAGGATGAAGAAGGATTTTTGATATGGAAAGATTAAAAAAAATTGTGACGTAAATGACAGATAGTTATGAATCAATAGAATGATACAAATAAATTTGGTTGAAAAAAATTGAACAGGGAATAACCCCATAAAAAAACACATGACAGAAAATCAGGTGACAAATATGTAATGTACATGACACTAAGTTTTCTTATATTATTATAGATTATAATAAGTTAAATTCATTAATTTTTTTATTTTACTAAATTTATCTTTACTCACAACAAAGCAAGGCATCAAAGGAGTTGTCCTTCCTTCCTCTACACTGTGACAGCCTAAAAGAAACCATATTTTAGTTTATACTATTATAAAATACTTTATATTATTGATTTAAAATAATAATAATAATAACAGCATAAAGGAATACATTTGCAGTGGAAGAAAGCAAAGAAGCAAAATGACAAAGGGAAACGAACAGCGAGTTGTTATCTTAGGCGGCGGTATCGCCGGTTCCGTCGTCGCTAAATCTCTTCAATTCGATGCGCATGTCACCCTCATTGATCCGTAAATTCAATCTTCTTTCATTTCAACTTAGATTTTAACAGCACCTTTCGTTATTTTTCTGATTTTTTATTGGAATTTTGATCAATAATTGGAATTTTTGTTTACCCTTTTGTGTTCATGAAATCATAATGGCTTTTTAAAATTTCCCAATTTCTCATGTTTCAATTTTGAGGCTGAAAGGTGTGTTTTTTATGAGTTAGGTTATGTTTGAATTGACTTATGCATAAGTACTTATTTGGTAAGTGTTTATGCAGGAAGGAATATTTTGAGATTTCATGGGCAAGTTTGAGGTCAATGGTGGAGCCGTCCTTTGCAGAAAGGACAGTGATAAACCATAGAGAGTATTTCACAAAAGGTGACCTTGTTACGTCCAGTGCTGTCAATGTGACGGAAACTGAAGTTTTGACTGCAGACGGTCGTCGGGTTCCGTATGACTATCTTGCTATTGCCACTGGTCATGCAGATCCTGTGCCCAAAGTTAGGACTGAGAGACTTCATCAGTATAAAGAAGGTAAGCTTTAACTTGTATCTTTTATCAGGTAAGATGGCAAAAGTGTTGTGAATTTCAACTGACGCAAAATATGCAGACAATTTAGTTTAACCTACATTACCATTAGTATTGTCAAATAGCGGTTCTAGCGGCACTATAGCGTAGCCAAATTTTAACAAACCGCTTTTGCTCTCCATTATGTGATTTAATAAAATGTTGGCGATTGATAATATTGATTGCCATTCGGTGTTGCTAACATTATAATGGCAAAGCTAATCTTTGAGGATGATACTGAGTTTCTTCCATTGAACCCATATTGGCTAAGTTATGATACTATCTTAGAATTTATGCGGGACCTAACTTAAATCTTACAAAACCGACTTGTAAGACGAGAGATGTTTGAGTTTAATAAACACTACACGAGCCATACCTCTAGGCAATGCAGGACTAAATCCACCCTTTCACACCCAACACAAAGGTGTTGGAGGAGGCTGCAATGAAATCAACCCAAATGCCGCAATGAGGTGGCTCGAGATAGACAGCAATGAGGCAGAGTTTCTACCAATATGAAATGAATCATTGCAATGTATTCATTAAATAAAAGGACCCCGTGGAAGAAATACTATAACCAAAATAACTGATTGAATTTTTAAAGCATAGTTATGATGTTTATTGATATTTGTGTTGTTGTTTTTTATTCGAAACATATCACATACCAACATTGTTCATTTTTAGCATAGTGATTTGTGAATGATTTTATAGAATAGATTCAATTAAACAATGTAATGAATTGTCACTGTCATTATTTGAGTTATGAATTTAATTTTCTCTTGCAGAAAATCAAAAGATAAAATCTGCTCATTCCATTCTGATTGTTGGAGGAGGTCCAACCGGTGTGGAACTTGCTGGAGAGATAGCTGTTGATTTTCCAGACAAGAAGGTTACACTAGTGCACAAAGGACCAAGACTGCTGGAATTTGTAGGGGCAAAAGCTGCTGATAAGACTCTAAAATGGTTGAAATCTAAGAATGTTGATGTGAAACTAGACCAAGCAGTTGACTTAAACAGTGCCTCAGACGGACACAAGATATATCGAACTTCAGTTGGTGGAACTATTGAAGCAGATTGCCATTTCTTATGTACAGGAAAACCACTTGCTTCGGCATGGCTTAAGGAAACTGTGTTGAAAAATGACTTGGATGCTCAGGGAAGGATTAAGGTAGATGAATACTTGAGAGTTAAGGGCCGGAGCAACATTTTCGCAATTGGAGATATTACAGATATTCCGGTAAGTGCTTACTATTAGCAATTATTATCTCTTAGAATTTGGGTTTGACCTAACTCATCCCTACAAAACTAGCTTGTAAGGTGAGGATTGCCCCCACTTATAAACACAACACAAGTCATATCTCTAAGCAATGTGAGACTAAATCCAACCCTTCAAATTCAACACAATGTAGGTGTTGGAGGCTGCCAAATGCCGCAATTAAGGCCACTAGGGGCAGACCGCAATGAAGACGGATATTCCAACATTATCCATTTTTCCTCTTACTACTGTTACATATGTAACCGTTCCCTGACTGAACAAGTTGAAGTCACCCTGATCCTATTTTGATAAACAACTTAATTAAACGCTTATAACATAAACTTTTACCATACCCGTGTTTATGTATAAACTATTTCTATAATAAAAGATAAAATGCAGTCAAACTATTTTTATATAAGTTTGAAATATGCCGAAAACAAATTTGAACATGTCCTCCTAATCTATTCTCATTAGTTATCGCAAACAGTCTCACAAGTGTTATATCAGTAGATAAGTCAATCCAAACAAACTCTTGGTATCGTGCTAGTCCCTTGATGTTTTGTGCTTTCCTCTTGAACTAAACTGGGAGATCAAGCTTTATTGCTTGGATTTTTACTATATACGAGTTCTACTCACTAATAATGAAAATATTAATGTCAAATGTATGAGAAGTACAATGCTTGTATGGCTGCTACTTCAGAAACAGTTATTGACTAAATTTGTTTTACAAAATTAGCAAGCTCGTGAAACTAGTGTTTTTGCAATTGTATTTTAGATATTTTCTTGATTGTATTATTGTACTCCTGTCCCTTTTTTTCTTGCGACAGTTGATCGGGGGCTTTACTGCTTATTAATATATTTATGGTCTGCTTATTGATTTATTTGAGTTTATCTGCTGACATAAGCATTCGTAAGGCTGTTTGGAAGAACTTACAGAAACAACTTTTGATATGTCTATAAGTTGTTTTTAGTCTATTTCCATAAGCCCTTTGGGACAGCTTATGAGAACAGCTTATAGTTTAATATGAAAACCGTTTGACTTTGACATTATTTTATATTTTGTTATACAATAGTTTATATGTAAGTGTTTATACTATAACTGCACAGTTAAACAAATTATCCAAACATGTTCTTTGGGTCTGTTAGCAACAAATCCAAGCATGTTCTAGAAGTAATATGCATAATTTCTTCAGATTTTAGTGTTTAGCAATTTTAATTTTTTTTCCAGATAGTTACGTCTAACTCTTTGATTTTGTCCAAACTATTGCATCTAAATCTCTTTACAACCCTCCTGATAGTTTGTTTGTTTTTTTTTATTAATAAAATGCAATCCAACAGGAAATCAAGCAAGGGTTTTTAGCACAGAAGCAGGCGGAAGTGGTTGCGAAGAACGTACGGTTGATGATAGAAGGAGGAAGAGAATGTCGGAGGGAAACTTACAAACCACATTCGGTAATGGCAATAGTTTCACTTGGGAGGAATGATGCAGTTGCACAGTTCCCATTCCTAACACTAAGTGGAAGAATTCCTGGCGTAATAAAATCTGGAGATTTATTTGTTGGTAAAACAAGAAAACTAATGGGTCTCAGTCCTCATATTGTATAAACTTGACTTGATATTATTCACGCATGGTATGCATAAATCAATCTGATTCATAGTTTGTGTAATAATATGTAATTTATCTGTATATGCGACTGAGAAGTGGTGTTTCTTGACATGTAACTGTGTAAAAGTTAAAAACTGGAAGCTGATGTTAATGATGCATTATTGTGGTATTGACATATTTGGTATGACATAATCGTTTTAAAGAATAGCTGGTCTATGTGCAAAATGTTTGATATGGCCCTTCTCTCATACATTTGAAATCTCTTTGTTATATCATTAGGATAGGATGAAGATCCATAAATCTTTTGGGTGTTGTTCACTACACCAATGTAGTGATCACAAACTATAAAAACTCTAAAAATACTGTTCGTATTGTATGGATTTCAAAATTCAGGTGTGCCTATTATTCACCAAATTATTAAATCAGAGGCAACACCATTTTTTAAAAAAGAATGTCTGGATTTTAATCTCAAGACTAACCTTATGCATTGACTAAACATTTTATGTATTTTCTTATTATCGGATGTCTAAAAAAGTTTCAGATTTTAAATTATGGACAAATTTCATAACTTTATTTTACACCCTTGGACAATAAATTAAAAGAAATTTGATATTTTTTTAATAAATCTTACATTATAAGTTATTTATAAATCAATCATAAATAAACCATACACACTTGTCATTCAATAATAATAAGATCAAATAATAAAACAAAATGTTGTTAAACTATACATCTTTGTTCATAAAATACAATGAATCATAATTCAAAATTTCAAAATGTTAATATCAGACTACAAAGTAAAAGACAACGACTACGTATACTGACACCCACGTTCTTCCTTTGCATCATGTACTACAACACATGTCGTACCTCTACTAAGATGGCATGTAGAATGATCATCTGAGTAGTGTCTTCCTCAAACTCGCCCCTAGACATGACCTCTCCCCCAATAGATGGTGACATATCGACACCAGATCAACGACATGGTCCACCCTTTCCCGCTCCTCTCATAGTATCTTATGATGAGATGATATATGTGGATCTTCCTTTGCATCTGGTGTTATGTAAGGATGTGACACTCAATAAAATCATTGGATGTAGTTGTATAGCGTACTCCATGGACGAAGAGCTGACATACGATGTATATCATCTAGGACTAGATGATCATAGTACTCCGCAAATATCCCATCAACATCTTTGCGTAGGACAGTGACATGACAAATAATAATGGGTCTCTAAGTATACCCTATACATGTTCGAGCTACTGTAGAACTCACTTAGGTAGATGTGGGACACATAAGTAGAGACCCACAAGCCATTCGTCTAGAGTACAAGGATAACACTTCCACAAGTCATGTCTAACGGTGATCGGCGTACGACATAAAACAAGTAGCATCCGGCACAATACGGTCAAGAGAAACTTGGAACGACTCGATCATCCGATTCCCTATGAGCAGGATGATCGAGCACGCACGTAGCAAACCTCATAATAGTCTTCCAGATATGTCCAATCGAAGAGACGTAAATCATGCTGATGGGCTCATGCATGAAAATAGTTCAGATAAAATATTAGTAACATTGTAACATAAGTATTATGAAATTAATATCAGTAAGGGTGCAAAAAAAACTATCGTGTCAACTGTCTCGTCTTCCATAAACTAGTTTCAGTGAACTTGGAGTAGATGTACACCAAACAAGAGGCCTCTCAATTGTACTCGTTGTAAGTTGAGTGCGCACCTAAGAGGGGGTGAATTAGGTATTATGATTTTTTCTTCCGATTTTTGACTTGTTTTAAGAATCTTTCATAAGTGATTACTATGTGATGAAAGCAGTAAATGCGGAAAGATAAAGAACACCGAGAGATATCCTGGTCCCCCTCATAGTCCGAGAGTACTTCAGTTCTCTTTCAACATGAAAGAGATTTTACTATTGTTAGGACTTATACAAGACTCTTCCCAGTCTTCCTATACAGACACTAACAATCACGCCAAGAACAATCCTCTTTGATTTTTCACTAAGTTCAAAAAGAGAATAATCCTCCCTTTAATGAACCTCTTGTTTCCAACAATCCTGGACAACAAGGATACACAAAGTAATATGAATTTTTTTATAAGTATGTGAAATAGAATTTTATAAGTATCAATTTATAGATTAATCTTCTCCTTATAACAAACAAATCTCTTAATGATATACAAGTGTTCACTGTGAATGAAATGAAACTTAGAATACTTTTCTATGAAGGTTAAGTGCAGAAAGTTTCACTCTTAAAATTCTGGTTTTGAACACTTAGAGAAATTTTGAAAGATGAAGAGAATATTTGAATGTTTGAAAATTTACAAAAGGAGGTTAAATTAAAATCTAAAGAAATGGTGATTATATAGCCCTAATGCACATCTACAAATGAGTACAAACCATGAAAGGATGCCATGCTTCAAGAACTATTTTTGAAAACCAAAGGAATGAAAAAATGTAATTTTTTCAGGCACTGGTACAGTGGTAATCGGTTAACCAAAAGTGGTTAATCGATTACACCATTGTAACGTGCAAAAGATTTGAAAACTTTCGCCTGTTAATCGATTAACACAATGCTGTTAACCGATTAACAACCCTGCAAAATACAAAAATAGTTATTTTTCAAAGAGAAAAACTTTGACAAGATGTATCCAAACATTTTAAACAAACATGATATGAATGTATGAGGACTTGAACACTTGTATACTCATTAGAAAGGTTGAATGCTATATACCTTATCATTCATGATCAATCCATAAGTATTTCTTCAAGACTTGACATAATATGAAACTTGTCATTGCTTTAGAAGTCTTTGAGCCATTTCTTTTTGTCAATCCATTCTGACTTTGTAGAATCTTGTTGTCATCGAAATACTTGAGAAGCATGCCTTCACATTCTCCCCCTTTTTGATGATGACAACCATATCTTGAAAGTTTGCTTCAATCTTGTTTCTCTAACACAAAATGCTCCCCCTTGATCAATGCTCGAAAGAGTTTTTGCTACCTGCATTTTGTTAGAGAAAAAGCATACAACATCTTGTCATTATCAAAAAGGAAGGGAAACAACTTATAAATTGAAACTTCATATGTTGTATGAATTTAGCAAAAAAATAATTATGTTTAGCACATGTAAAACATAAATCATATGAACCATAAATTATAGACACAACACATAACATAAAAACATATAGCATAACATAATTGTTGTACGGAAACATAACACACAATTGTTCAAAACATAAACTACTTAGAACATAACATAACATAAACCTTAGAACAAAAGTACTTAGAAACTTAAATGAAAGAAACATAATAGCAATACAATGCAATACAAGACATCTATTCACTTAAATGAATAAAATACATTTATGCACAAATAAATTAACACATGTGGCAATTCGTCCCAGGTGTAATCGGTTAAACCTATATGGTTAATCGATTGCAGCATCAAAATATGCAGAAAACACACATGAAAAGGGGTGTTAATCGGTTAGCCACTTTTGGTTAATCGATTAACGCATAAAAAACAGTGACTTCATAACTGGCAACATGCATCAAATTTCCACAATTTATCACTTTGACATGTTATAACATATAATAATACAACTTTGGATTAACCATACATGCCATAAAAATTATTTTAACATCATGTAAAATGAAAATTTGTAAATATAATGAAAAAATCACAGTCTTGAAAATTAAATAAAATTTTTGAAAGTTAAAATTTTGTGTATTTTTGATTCATTAGAGTATAATGAATAAATATTGAAGAATTATATTTCACGTTCATTTAAAATGCCAAATTCTCTTCTAATTTTATAAAAAGCCCGAGAAAGCGTCTTTGTATTGCAATCATCAGTTTATATGACTTTTCAAATAGTTAAAATAAAAGTCAAATATTTTGAATAAATCAATTGCTCTGCTTAATTGACAGGTAAAAGAATCTTTTTTAAATTTAAAATAAAATTATATATTTTTAGTTATTTTCATGAAACAAAACACTTCCGCATTAAAAACCATAAATAATATCACATTTAAAAAATATCTCTTAACAAACAAATAATAAATCTATACATATATATTTTTTGAAAATAATATATAAATATTGAGTTATTAGGGATTCTAAGCCCAAGCCCAATCCAGTGAACCACTTCGCCTCAGCAGCTCCATCAAATCAGTAAAAACAAGTTGAAGTCGCACAACTCACCGTCGCCGAAAAACGCTTCCGGCAGAAACTCCATTCATTCCACATGTATTGTTTCCTTCTCTCATCTCTTTCAATTTTTTCTTATTCATAATTATGTTTTTACCATTACGTTGTGCTCTAGCGTGAATTTACATCCAGTGTCGTTGATTCATATTTTATACCGTAACAAAAAAAATTGTGTATTAGGTCTGTAATTGTGTGTATCTATATTCATATATGTGTACTGTGTTTGTGTAGATTCACAGGTTGAATTTTGTCACGATGAAAGTAAATAAGGGGAAAAGAGATATACGAACTGGGGAAAAGAAGAAAAAAAGAAACTTGGAACAAAACGTTAAGGATGTTGAGACATATGTTACAGTGAACAATGATGGTATTTATGAATTTTTTGCTATCATGTTTTTTTTCACGTAGCTCTGTTTTTAAAATTATTACCGGTGTCGTCTGTGTCAATGTGAGTGTTGTATCATAGCTTCATACTTTGTTGAACTGTTCCTGAAGTAGATTGGTTATTTTAGTAGATCATGGGCTGAAGGTTATGAAGAGAAAAAAGGTGAAAGTTTCGGCTGGTAGAAAAAAGAACAAGGACATAAATGTCGTTGCGACACAAAGACCAGAAGATGATGAAGTTGATTTAGAAGAGCAAAGTGGTGAGTTGATGATACTGGTGTGTAGATATATTGCTTTTTTTTGTGCTTGGGCTTTGTTGGACTTTCTCTGAGGTGTAAATTGGTTGTTTCAGTGGTTCATGAAGTGCAGGCTATAAAGGGAGAAAAGGAGAAAGTTACTACTACCAGTCGAAAAAGGAAAAACAAAGACAGAAACCTAGTTGGAAGACAAAGACGGGAGGATGTAGAAGTGGATTTAGAAAAGGAAAATGGTGAGTTGATTGTTATGGTGTGGTTTTTATACTGTGAATAGAATATTTTGAATTGAACTATTCATGTTGATCTTACCTTTCTTCATCACTAATATTAGATGGAGTAATGGAACATTGTGATGCTAAACAAGAGGAAGTCAAAGACTCGAAGGAGCATAAAGATTCTAATACTGGAGCATTTATCAAACCTTGTAATAAATGACATTTTCTGGTTGATTCCGTTGTTGTTTTGTGAAATATCAAGTCCTCTTTTCATTTTCCTTATGGGTTTTATCCTGTTTTGTAGGTATGTCAAAGGATGCTAAGAAGAAAAGAAGAAAGGAGGTTCCAAAATCACCAGAAAAGAGAGAACAAGATCATCAGGAGGAAATTCATATTATTTCTTCTGGAGATGACGATGGCTCAAATGGAATGAAAAGTATGAAACACTTTTTTTTCTGAGAGAATTATTTAACATTTTCTTAAAACAATATAAATATCGTAACTTTACATGTATGTTATTTCCTCGGGATGATATCTCTGGCATATATTGTGAAGTTTTTTTTACATGTACTTTGGTACATATTTACAATAGTAGTTGCCATGCAATTTTACATATATTTACATATATACATATGAATAACATTTCAATTTTCAACATTCTTTATGTTAACTTTTATGTGCATTATGTCTTTCATATTTTTGCCCACATCCACTCTACTTCCTAATATCCTTTAACATTATTCTTTCAACATGTTGACTATTGGATAGTTGTGCACCCTTGTACTTTGTGCAAATTTTATGCTATTGTTCATTTATTTCCATATATGATATAGTTTCTTTCTGACTGGGAAATACTCCAACTACAGAATGGATCATGGAATACCATCAAAGTAGACCAGGATTGGAGGTGTTGCAACATCAAATTGACGATTTTGTAACTGATTACGAGGAGAAATTGGAAGAGGTAAATGTTTTGAAAAACTTCCGTCAAAATAAACAGAGAATGGATTCTGTTAGCCAATGTTTCAAAATTTTGTTACTTTATACAGATTTCTTCCAAATAGTAGTGTTCTATAACCCTTTTTCAGTGGGAATTATTTATTATATATTAAAGTTGAAAATAAATTGATGTTGGAAAATATTTTGTTAAGTTTTCTTTGTATGCCTACTTGTTCTATGGCTTTGGAAAAAAACTAGTAAAAGAGTAATTGATACGATTATGAAATTTTTTTGAGAAAAAAATATGGAATGACCTCTTTTCCCAATGGTCTCTATATCCTCTACAATGACTAGAATCACTTCCTCTCAACTCTCCTTTTTCATTTATAGGCAACATGCCTTGTTTCTTCTAATTATCTTAGCTCAACTAGCCTAACTAACTAAGGAACCCTCTAAAGATTATTAATGGAGACACCTATCTAAGGGAGACCCTAAAGGCATGTTTGGATTGGTGGTATGAGATGGAGTGGAATGAAGTGATAAATAATGGGATTCCATTGTTTGGATTTGCAAATAATGGATGGAGCGGAATGGAACATGATGGAATCCATTCCATCATATTCCATCTGATCTTTCAATTTTCATTCCGTTGGATTTTGGGTGTATGCAATGGGTGTATGCAATGGAATGAACTAATTTGTTCTGTTCCGTTCCGACAAATTATAAAAACTACACAAACAATGGAAAGAAATCTTTGTTCCATTCCACTCCATTCCGTCATGTTCCATTCCACTCCGTTGCATTCTAGTCCAGCAATCCAAACATAGCCTAATAGTCCTGACCAACACCTAACAATACTCTTGAAAAATATTCACCCTGTTATTAGTGAAAACATTATTTTGCCAGGGACCCAAAAATTGAGACATGATTACCAAGATAATATGATAGCCAATAATGACCTCTCAGGTCCACACCCTCAATGCTCAGAATGATGGCTAGCTGAATACTTTTAACAGTGACATCTATTTTGCCATTGGTCTCCTTGATGAACATTGAATAGCTGAATTCCTCAACATCTATAACTCCAGAAATTGACGCTTTTAGACCAATTGATCGGAAATAGATCAGATAAAAAAATGGTGTTTATTGATAAAAAACAGTAGTATGTATTTGAGAGGCTTGGTACTCTCCCACAACCCTTTACAAAACTCAAGATTGCTCCTTTAGTCCCTTCTCTCATCCCACACCCCTAATTGACTGACTTACTTTGGGATCCTCAAGTGTTTAATATTCAATATACAATTTTCAGTTATGAATGATCTCACATTAGTTACTTATTTTGGTTTCCAATTGATTATTTTGTGGTCAATGTAGGAAAAAAAAGCAAAAGAAGCTCTTGCTGCAGAAGGGGGATGGACGGTGGTTGTACAACGCAAGGGTAGGAAGAAAACTACCGACTCTGAAAGTGGAATTGCCGTGGGCTCAGTTGCTCAAGCTGCTGTGGAGGATAAATTGGCCAAAAAGAAAAATAAAGGAGTTGGTCTAGATTTCTACCGCTTTCAAAAAAGAGAAGCTCAGAGAAATGGTATGGCTTGTTTCTCAAAATGTTTTGCCCCATTTTTATATCCTAGAGATATCTTATTGCCGATGTTATTTGTGTTCCTTTTTTAGTTCAACACTATACAACATCTATCCTGTTACAAAGTTAAAACATTCATCTTTTGCTTGCAGAGCTAATGTTATTGCAGAGCAAATTTGAGGAGGACAAAAAACGTCTGCAACAGTTGAGAGCTGCCAGGAAATTCAGACCTTACTAAACGGTGTTGATGGCAGCCGACGGTTCTATTCTTGGGGGTTGAAGATTATATTTATGAAATCCGGAAGGTGAATTATCGTATAGTCCCGAAAATTTGTTCATTTACCATTCCAATTTTGCCAGAAATCTGTAAACGTAACGAAGTAGTTATTTTAATTTGAGTTATATGATTTTGCCTATTGTGAAAGGGTTGTTTCTAACACATATCACCGATTTAGGGGGTTCTTGTACGCACTTTGAATGTTTGAAACTTATTTATTTTATGCATTCTTGGAATGAAATCTCTCCCCATGGATCTGGATCCTCTGTAGTTTTTTCTCTGCTGCGCTCTATGCAGCACAAATTTTAACCCTTAGATTATATTCTATGTATATATGCTAGATCATTTTATTGCCTATCAATCATTGGATTTGAAGCAGCATCCAGATTGAAGATAAAACTCCATTTTTCAACCTGATTAGTCAAAATAGTATGAAAGTAATGGGTATAAACCTTATCCATTAAGGTCTTATCTTAAACCAATTTTTTTTGGACTAAATCAAAGGCATAGTTCATAGGTTAGTCATGGATTAGAAGTAGGAAAAGGGTCATTTTCTAAGTGAGAATGAGAAGAAAAAATACATTACTTTTTCTAAGCATGTAATCACAATGCGTTAATCAGCAGTTCACACTCCATCTTCTGTATTATATTCATTTCATGACACCCTTTTTCAGCTTATGATAGAAACAAGTATTATAAAAAAATACAAGAAAAATTCAATTATGATTTTTCGCCCGATTTATTTAAACAATATATTCTTCACAAACAAGATTGATCTTGTGCAAGTTGGCAATTAGACTTTCATTTTAAAAAAGTAGCCGCCATCACGAAGATTCACGATTAATATGGTTATAGTTAGGATACGTTTTACTATTTGAAACTATTTATTTTGAGCCAATTTTATTGTTGATTCTGTTATAAAGAAAAAGACAAAAATTTACTAGGTCCTTTAACGTGTTTTAATTTTTAAAGCTTCCAACAAATAATTTATATTTTTTTATCAAATTAGTAAAAAATGTTTATATTATAAAATCATTGTAATTCTTAGTTCAGCCCAATTAAAATCGTTTTGATGTATTAAATATTCTAAAATAGATTCTAATACAATTTCGATGGTTTCTTTATGGAATAAAGATTAATATACTTTTTTGAATTATTAAGTTAAATTTTGTGACAAAAGTTGAAATTTAGATTAAACAGGATCAACTTGATAGAAAAATAATAATAAAAGGGGATAGTTTTGTCAAGAAAATAATAATATTAATGATTCCTCGAGAAATTGTAAATGAGAAATTGCATTGCACAACCTAATTCTGGTTGAAAAGTTGACCATAGGTACCATCTGGCATTGGTCGTTTTTATGTCTAAATTCAAACTAAGACGTTTCAATTTGATGATCCATGCAATGACGCAACTACATCTATTTATAGTGTTGCCTCATGTTATTTAACAATAAAACAAAAACAATCATTACCAAGTTAGTTTCAACTCTTATCAAACGAAAACGAAGTTTAAGAAAATGGTGGAAAAGAAAGTTGTGATTATAGGAGGTGGTGTGGCTGGTGCAACCCTTGCTAAAACTATACAACATCACGCTCATGTCACTCTTATTGATCCGTAAGCTTTCTCTTTCTTTTGGAGCAATATTGTATTCTATGTATCAGCGACATCTCTGTCAACGTGACAATGTCAGTGGTATTGTGTCTGGTGTCTGTGTTTGTGTTTTAGTGGCTAATTTTGATTGTTGAATACAGGAAGGAATATTTTGAGATTCCATGGGCAAGTTTAAGGGCAATGGTGGAGCCATCGTTTGCAGAAAGGACAGTGATAAACCATAGAGAGTATTTCACAAAAGGTGACCTTATTATATCAAGTGCTATCAACATATCTGAATCTGAAGTCTTCACTGCAGATGGCCGTAAATTTTCCTATGATTATCTTGTTATTGCCACTGGTCACACAGAACCTATCCCTAAAACAAGGACAGAAAGAATAGATCAATACAAAGGAGGTAAGCAAATATAAGTGCTTATTTCATGTAACTTGTAGAATTTTTGTAAATAAGCTGTTTTCATAAGTGATGAGGATTCTTTACTTTCATTGACAGAAAATACAAAGATAAAATCAGCACGTTCAGTTTTGATTATCGGAGGAGGTCCAACCGGCGTCGAGTTAGCCGCAGAAATTGCTGTTGATTTTCCTGACAAAAAAGTGACTATAGTGCATAAAGGATCAAGGTTGCTGGAATATATTGGGACAAAAGCTTCAAGAAAGACTTTAAAATGGCTTAAGTCAAGGAAAATTGATGTGAAACTAGAACAATCTGTTGACTTGGACTCTTTCACAAATGAAAATAGAACATATCGAACTTCACTTGGAGAAACTATTGAAGCAGATACACATTTTGTATGTATAGGGAAACCACTTGGTTCAGCTTGGCTTTCTGAAACTCTTTTGAAAAATGATTTGAATGGTGATGGAAGAATACAAGTTGATGAATACTTGAGAGTTAAGGGAAAGAACAATGTCTTTGCAATTGGTGATATTACAGATGTTCAAGTAAGTGCTTACCGAAACCTAGTCAATTTTAAATATTTGAATATTTGTTAGTGTTTATTTTCGTTAGGGATGGCAAATCGGACTCGGTCCGTGGCAATGTCTGTTTTGCCCGGACTTTCTTTCAGGGCAGATCAAGATTTTGCGGGCGGGCCTAGACGGAATGGACATCCGTGTTTGCCATGCCTAATTTACGCACAAGAAATTCTAGTTAATGCCTATTAAGTACATATTCCGACACAAACACTATAAGGACACAGACTTCCAACACATATGTACCAGTGTCACACAAGTGTTGGATCCTACGACACGTCTAATCCTAGAGGTGTTTGCGCTGGTTTATGCGATATTGTTTGAATTGAAAATTGAAATATATGTTGCAGGAAATAAAACAAGGAGTGTTTGCACAAGGTCATGCAAAACTAGTTGCCAAGAATCTAAAGCTATTGATAGAAGGAGGAGGGAAAGAACCTAAACTTGGAACTTACAAGGCACAAGCACCAATGTCAATTGTTTCACTTGGAAGAAAACATGGTGTTGCACAGTTCCCTTTCATGACAGTTGTTGGAAGGTTTCCTGGTATGATCAAATCAGGAGATTTGTTTGTTGGGAAAACAAGAAAGGAATTAGGACTTGAACCTAATGTTAAAAAATCTTAATTTCATAGAGTGTTTGTGTGTGTATATAATTATTCAACTCATCTTTCATAGTTATTGCTGTTCATGTTTGTGTTCATTATGAGTTTTCTTTCAGAGTGTATTATTCCATTGAATTTCAATGTATCTGTTGTAATATTTGTTTATAATTTTGACTTTTGTAAGTTTTGTATTCTTGCCTTTTCATTATAAATGAATGATTTGATTTTTTTCTTTTATACTGAAATATTTTTTCTTTCTATAGCATAATTTTTTACTCTATGTGGTTTTCTTCTAAGATAGAAACTCAGATGAAAAAAAGAAGTATGTTACCTGAACTAAAAAAAAATTACTATGAGTCATACAACATGATGATGACTAAAAATATTTATTATAAAAAAATTAGTGTCCCATTTCTTCTCTTCTAATATTTTTTGTTGGATAAATTTCATTCAATAAAGGAGACCAAATCAGGTTCTAGATCCACGTGACTTAGCAAATCCAACCAAGTTATGAGCTTCATTGTTACCGATGACATAGCTAACATACGAAATTATTTAAATGTCCTTAATTTTCGAAGATGTATCTTCGAACATACCAATTTTTGAATAAATATTAAAATATTTCGAAGATGCATATCCGAAACAATTTAAAACATTCATTACATTTTACTCCGAAGCCATTTACATTTGAATTGTATCGGAGATGCATCTCCGTACATATTCCGAAGATACATCTCCGTAATGTCTCAGAACTTAATCTTTCATGTTATATTTTATTCATCTGCATTCAAATGAAGATTTATATCATACCATACGATCGAAAAACAAAAATTTACGTACAAAATTCTAGATGGTCAAAAAATGTCATACATAAATAAAATACCAATAAATGTCAAAATGTCATACAATCGAGACCAATAAAGCAGCAAGACCGTCAAAATAAAATATAGACCATAGTACTACTACTATATACTAAGACACTATTGTGTATGTCTAACTATCTCTCATCTGCCTCCTCTGTCAGCTCTGCCTCCTTGACCATCAATCTCACCCCTCTGACGCTGTCTCCAGTACATCAATGTCGCCCGTGCCTCCTTCATGATGGCATCTAGGATCTGCCTCACATTAGACCCATCAGGGAAGATACCTCTATCAATGTCTGTCTGCGCGATCTCTACTAAGCGACGACACATAGGCAAGACATCTTCAGCATGATCTAGCTGTGTCTGCTCCTCCTATAGTATCTCCTGATGAGTTGATCTCAACAGGTCTTCTGGAGTAGCCTGCACCATGTACGGATGTGACATCCTAAAGAACCATCTGATGTACCCTTCGACGTAACTCTAGTCGCTCTCAACTATGGTAACCCGTGCCTCTTCCGATACCTGATGACTCTCATAATCATCAAACATGTCCTATATATGTATACATGTCAAGGCAAGAAAAGTAGAGACAACATGGTGTCTAGGAATGGTCTGAGTGTAGTCGAACTATCGCATGACGCGCTCAGGCAGATGAGGAGAAATGAGACACGATCCACATGCCAACCATCTAGAGTATAACATTATCTTGTCAAATGGTCGTGCCTCACAGTGATCAACATAGTTGTTGAATTGCATGTCATCAGCAACCAAACAGTCAAGATAGACTCTGTAAGGCTCGAACGCATGGTTCCCTCTAAGCGGGATAAAAGCAGTAGCACACGGAATATCCTTAGTGTAACCAAGTGCACTCGTCCAACCAGAGATGTGCGGGAAGTGCTGGAGGATCCAACCCTGAAATGAAAAGTTTGAAACAAACGAATCATCAATAATGGCTTTGCAAAGATGAAATGAAAATGACAAAGAAACATTAAAGACCAATAATTATTATCGTCAGTAGTGTGATGCTGTCTATGACCTGCTCAACCCATAAACATACCAGATGATTCTGAAACAACCATATTTTCTCCCTCATCTATCTCATGCCACACCTCTTCAAGCCATACCCTTGGAACCCACTACATCTGAACCTACCCGATCAGGAGGCCTAAACAAACCTGTTTAAATTCAAATTCAATATGAAACTGAATCTGCACAAGCCATTCAAAAACCACCCAACCTTGCTCAATATGAACATATAGACCAACATGAACAAGCATTTTCACACCAAATAATACTAGAAGCCCATCCTGAACCAAACCTCTGAATCACACATACTAGAAGACCAACATCAACCACAATCCCATGCACCACAAATCTCACGACCTACACAGTATGAACACCCTTATAGCACTTTAAAAGAACACAATGTTGTGTCAGAAGCTGGCACAATAACAATTTTGTTCTCTGAAGACCTATCCCAACCTAAACAAGATGCATCCCTCCACCTTAACCATCTCCACCACCTAAACCATCTTATAATATGAACCCTCCACCTCGCATAACATCCCAAATGGAAGAGTTTAAAATTGTTATCTTTGATATAATACATGATTTGGTTGCTGAGAGACTCATAACATTTGTCTCTGTGGAATATGCCGTTAGGTGGGATATGTAACACCCTAAAACCTCACATAAAATTATCTCATAATTTAATAAAAAGTACAATCACATAGGGTGTCACTTACATCAAACATATCCTGCTTTGTAACACGAGTTACATCAATTCACATTAAACCTGTCATCGCATGCTCACTTCTATTATAAAGTATCATCGCTGCGGAAATATCATAAAAAATTATTTAAGATAAGGTAAGTAATGATATTTGATCTCAAACTCCAACTTTAATAATAAATAAGGGAGTTGTAATCAATCCACTCAACTTGCTTAAGAATGCACAATAACAAAATTAGCCTTATGACTTCAACATAAATATGTCATAAAATTAAAGCAAGCGTTCTCAACCCGATGTTACATAATCAGAGCAAGATACTACTAAAGAAAATGCTAAACAGAGAAGTAAATCCAAGAGCTGGCTTCCACTTACTTCAACAATGCTACTCCTGAGTATTTGCACGATGTCCATGTAAAGGAAACATTCAAACAAAAGGGGTGAGAATTCGTTTCAATAATAATCAATATAGAATGTAAAATAGAGTACAACATCTACACAATCATGCACGACAACATGTCACATTATCACTCCCAAAATCATCATCAACATCATGCGCAACAACATCTCAATTATCGTCAACATCATACACAACAATATTATCATCACACATAGTCATATTTCGCACATACATTTCATTCATGTTATCCAAATCATCACATGATAACGACTCACATGCATGTGGTACCGATCTCAACAATGGTTCTTATCATGAACCGGTTCCCAATCAAATGTGAACCCATGAACCCCACACCGAGCTCCAAGACCCACACCAAGCTTCAAGCCGCACATCGAACATGAGACAGCCACAAGTCCCCTCACCGAGACTTGTAGCCCGCCTCTTTCACCACCAACAACAACTCAAGATGTATGAATGAATGAATACATCATTGTTACAATTTAACAATAGTTATCTGTATCACATCGAACTGTACGATTCCTGTACAACAACCACAAGGTAGTTTCCACGCTGAAACTACGTATCTCAACTTAACATGTTATCATTATATGTATAAAAATTCATCTCATAATCACATCAACAATATAAATACTATACTCATCGATATAACAACATGATTATCACACAACGGTATTACCACAATGCAACAGTTCATCAACCAAACATATAATCCGACATATTTATCAACACAGTAGGCATATGAATAATATTCAAACATTTCACCAATCACTACCGTGTTATAAATCTGAACGCTAGCTTTATAATACTTCAAACGACTTATCATTTGGACATTCAGATCAAACGTTATGGTCAAAATCGTCGAACACTGCAAAACGAACATTCTGGCAGTTGCGTGTCGACACATGACTTGTACATGTCGACTCATAACCTATACAGGTCGACACATAACATGTACAGGTCGACGCATGTACCTCATTTTTAAATCCTGTAGCATTCTGTTAGATGTGCTGACTGCATCGACTCATGATCTTTACAGGTCGACTCATGCCCTATACATGTCTGCACATGCGTCGAACAAGTCGACACATGAACTTCATAGGTCGACACATAGTGCTATTTTTTGTAAAAAAATCAGGTTTTAATCATCTAAACACTAACCTATATAATAACAACTTATTTTACGAAAATCAATCATATAAATCCATTTTCCTACTGTTATAACCTCTTAAACTCATCATCTACACCATGAGTTCATGAATCAACAACATATTGCAACAATATCATCATGTTCATCATCTCTAAATCACCATTAACACACTTAAGGTCATACCCCTCAAACATCAATCATTGGCATAATATCATCAACAACATCAAAACAAAATATATGCATACATAGGATACACCAATTTCACATCAATTTCATCAAATTTAACATGATTCATTTGACCCAAGCACATCACAACAACAACATCTTAATACACATGATTATAATTCATTATCATTGCATATAACATAGTATTATCATCATTAATCAAAAGAATAATCAAATCCTATGGAAGATTATGAATCCCTCCATTATACCCTTCCATCATACCCATTAGTATTGAAACAATTTCTCACCCTTACCTGAAATCCTTGCAAAAATTCTTAAGTGCAACCTCCACTCTCTTCCTCTAGATCACCTTTAGCCTCTTGCCATAACCTTCCTTCTCTTTTCTCCAAATTCCTACGTAAGATGAATTCTAATTCCTTTTTACCAATTCCTCTTTTTCTACTAAACCTCTTTCTCCCAATAGACTTTCCCTATACTACCCTCAACTTAACCTTGTAATTACCACCTTGCTCTCAAAATCTCTACACACTCCTTTTTTTCTTATTATTCAGTTAAATAATCAATTAAATCATTACTATTTTATATATCTAAAATAACTCTAAATTATTCTAGATTAATCCTATGATAACAACCCCTTAATTATTCTCCCATCTCAAGGACACATACACCACCAACACCCAACAATAAAACAATCATAAAAATACATAATTCTAACAAAATACATAATTAAATTAAAATGAATTATATAAAATAAATTACTAAAATTGGGGTGTTACAGAATACAGTAAGAACCTCTATGGATACAGTTCTGCAGAATTTGAGGAATTTTTCTTCTGAGTTTGTAGCTTCTTCCAGTCAGAGGTTAAACTGGATTCTATTGTTGCTTCTCAAGAGGTTATGGGTGCTCAATTCCAGTCAGTTGCTAATTATCAAGAGGATATGGAAGCTCAGTTGAAGATTGTGGTTGCTAGGCATAATGACATGGGTTCTGATATCAAAACTCTCATGGAGATTTTGAATAAATCCCAAGCTTTGGGATTTAGAACCTTCTTTTATTCTGTTGTTTCAGACTCTTTCCAAAGTTTTTGGAAATCTGACTATTTATTTTCTTGATTTTGTAATATTTTTCCTAAGTATCTTTATTGTTTCCTTATTCTTTATGTTTTTGTTGATGACAAAAAAGGGAGTAAGAAAGATAGGTGTTTAAGCACCTGAATCTGAAAGTTAAGAACCTTTTACTTGCTTAAAATCTGAAGAATTATTTATCGTGCTTTAAATATTAAATTTAATTAACCTGGATCGAACTTAGGGGGAGCACAAACCTTACCTTTTGGACTATTAGACTCAGGTGGAGCTTACAAATCCTAGACTCTAAAGTCAATTTGTTAATTAAATTAACAACCATTGTTCTTAAATACTTGTGTTTGTCATCATAAAAAAAAGGGAGATTGTTGGAATAAAATTGGTTTGTACCATATCCCTAAGATTTTGATGATAATAAAGTATTTAAAGAACAATTGTGTATACTAACATATGTTCAAGTGTGCAGGACCAAATACTATTTTTTTTTGATATAAAGTCAGTTATGATACTAAAGACGAACATTTAAAGAGAAACTAAAAGATCCAGAAGCTGAAATATCAGAACCAAATTCTGAGGACTCAGACTCTGAAGAAAGTCAACTTCTAAAGACTCAGACTCTGAAGGATCAGAACCTGGAGTCTTAAAGACTCAGACTCTGAAGTCAGTCAAACACGAGGATCAAGAAGACTCTAATAGGTCACTATTAGACTCTAAGGTCAGTCAACGCAAGGATCAAGGAGTCTCTGATAGGTCACTTTCAGACTCAGAGAATAATTTGTCTTCTGATCACGTGAAGATTTAAACAAAAATCTTCACAGACAATTGGATTGCAACATATAATTTCTCTTGAAGCAAAGAGATTTCGAATATATTTTCAAAGGGATTAACTATATCAAGTAGCATTCCAACGTCTCTGATCAAGCTTCTCCAAGACTCACTTGTACTCTTCAGCGACTCTTTTCTTTATCTCTATATAAGGAACTGAAAACTTGAAGAAACAACAATGAATCATTGACAATAAAAGAGTTGTTACTCTGTCAAACAAAAAACACAAGTTTAACTTATAATTTCTTAACACTTGTATATTTTAGAAATTCTTAAGTCTTAAAAAGTCTTATTATGTTGTAATAGAGAGTGGTTTTGTTAGTAGTGCTATGCAACGTGTCATTGATCTGTTACAGCTATATGCCAGCTGTACAGTTTGTTAGATCTAAGGCTACTATATATACCATGCCTTTGTACTCTTTAAAACTAAGATCAATATATGAGATTCTCATCTTTCTTCTTTTCTCTCTCTTATGGTACTGTATCATGGTATCAGAGCTAGCCACAAAGGCTTGAGGAGGAGAAGGTCGTGGTGCAGCTGGTCTAGGTGAGGAATAACCAAGGACAGGAGGATACACAGGACGAGCATTCACCAGAAATGGATTGAAGGGAGCTTGTTGCGGTGGAAACGGCTGTGAAGAGGACTGAGTGTACCTGTAGTAGCAAACAGAGGCATCGTGTCCACTTTTGCGACAGATTTGACACTGAGTTTTGCCAAAACGACCGCCGTTACGACCAAAACGACCGCCACCACGCCCTGAACGACCTCCTCTGTAGTAAAGAGCCCTGAATTTGGATTATTTTCTTGGCATAGAAGTATCTCATCTGCCCAATGGCTCCTTACTTCTTTCCCAAGCCAAATACCTGACAGATTTGCTAGCCAAAGTTAATATGATCAATGCCAATGGCATGCCCACGCCTATGGTCTCTACTAGCAAACTCTCTCGGTTTGGTTCTGAACCTGTCTCTGATCCCACCCAGTTCAGGTCTGTGGTGGGTGCCCTTCAGTATGCTACCCTCACTAGGCCAGAGATCTCTTTTTCTGTCAATAAGGTGTGCCAATTTCTGTCTAATCCTTTGGAAGAGCATTGGAAAGCAGTTAAAAGAATACTGAGATACCTTAGTGGGACTCTGCACTATGGTTTACTGATTCAGCCTGCAGCACCTCACAAACCTCTGTCATTACTTGGTTTCTGTGATGCTGACTGGGCATCAGACCCTGATGACAGAAGGTCAACATCAGGAGCTTGCTTGTTTCTAGGTCCTAATCTCATCTCTTGGTGGTCCAAGAAACAGCAGCTGGTGGCAAGGTCCAGTGCTGAAGCTGAGTACAGGAGTATGGCACAGTTAGCATCTGAAATAATCTGGGTTCAATCTTTACTGCAGGAACTTCACTGCAGATTTCTTACTCCTAAACTGCTGTGTGATAACCTCAGCACTGTGACACTTGCACACAATCCTGTCTTGCACAACAGGACAAAACATATGGAACTGGATATATTTTTTGTAAGGGAGAAAGTGATATCTAAGAGCCTAATTGTGGAGCATGTTCCTGCCCAAGACCAGTGGGCAGATTTGTTGACCAAACCTCTCTCAGCCATCAAGTTTTTACCTCTGCGTGATAAACTGCGAGTGTTCAATAAACTTAGTTTGTTAAACACACCCTCAGTCTCTAAGGGGGACTAATAGAGAGTGGTTTTGTTAGTAGTGCTATGCAACGTGTCATTGATCTGTTACAGCTATATGCCAGCTGTACAGTTTGTTAGATCTAAGGCTACTATATATACCATGCCTTTGTACTCTTTAAAACTAAGATCAATATATGAGATTCTCATCTTTCTTCTTTTCTCTCTCTTATGGTACTGTATCATGTTGTATTTTGTTTACACCTCCGATTGTATATCAAGTGTAAGAAACAAACAATCTTTTATTTGTAAGTTAGATTGTAAGAAGTCACTTACTAGTGTGCTTGAGCATTTGAAGTCTTTTGTTGTGTCCTTGAACATTAGAAGTCTCTTACTTGTGTGTTTGAGCATTGTAAGTCTCTTGTGTGCTTGAACAAATTGTAATCAGTTGTGGTTGTAATGAAATCCCTTGAAAGTGCAAGGGGATTGGACTACTCTCGATTTGTGGGAGAAACCAGGATAAATTTATTTGTGTCTATCTTTCCCTCTCTCTCTCTCTAACTCTGAATTTGATTTATCTGCTGCAAACTTTTAACTAAGTATCGAATTCCAGACCTTGTGTTCAAAATATAATAAGAGACATAGAGAAAAGAAAAAAAAGTTAACACAATTCAACCCCTCTTCTTATGTTTTTCTCTCCTTTAAAATATTTACTTTTTGTAATTTTAATTGTATTGATTTATAAAATTTTAAAATAAAAAATATTAATAATTGTATTGATTAATATTAATTTTAATCAAATTAGTTAATTAAATTTTATTTAGCACAATTTAATTATTTACATATTTATTGATAATATCACAACAATACCTAAAATCTACTGTATATTGTCTTTTATCTTTTTTACACTATTTATTGAGTATATATAAATGAGATTTATCTTTTTTACTCTTTAGAATTACATTTATTCAAATTCTTCATTCGAAATTCTAAATTCAAACTAATCTAAGACAAATCAAATTATACGAATATGATGAATACGAAATTCTAAATTCAAATTAATTTAATACAAATCAAATTATATGAATATGGTGACTATAAACATTGTTCTCACATCAATACAAAAATAATACTAGTAACATACACACAAACACAACTCTTTTAATACACAGGAAAAACAATTTTTTATTACTAATTGATAGAATATCATAAGAGAGAGAAAGAAGAATATTCTATATCATGATCAGAAAATTACAGAATGAATACAGTGGCTCTGTATATATAGAGCAGCTAGCACTAACCGAATACAGCTGGCACAGCATAGCTGACACACTATACACCACTAACTACTATATACTCTATTAGTCCCCCTTAGAAACTGAGGGTACAGCAAGCAGACTATGTTTGTTGAACACTCTCAGTTTGTCCCTTAGAGGAAGAAACTTGGCTGCTGAAAGTGGCTTGGTTAAAGCATCTGCCCATTGATCCATAGCTGGCACATGTTCAACAATGAGGCTTTTGGACAATACCTTTTCCCTCACAAAAAATATATCAAGCTCCATATGTTTTGTCCTATTATGCAGAACAGGATTATGTGCAAGAGTGACTGTGCTGAGATTGTCACAGAGAAGTTTAGGAATGGAGATTTTGCAGTGAAGCTCAAGAAGAAGGGACTGCACCCATAGGATTTCTGCAGCAAGCTGGGCCATACTCCTGTATTCAGCCTCAGCACTAGACCTAGCCACCAATTGTTGCTTCTTAGACCACCATGAAATCAAATTAGGGCCTAGGAACACACAGGCTCCTGAAGTAGAGCGCCTGTCATCAGGGTCTGATGCCCAATCAGCATCACAGAACCCAAGCAAAGATAGAGGTTGATGAGCAGGAGCAGGATGAATGAGTAATCCATGATGTAGAGTACCACTTAGGTATCTCAAAATCCTTTTAACTGCCTTCCAATGTTCTTCCAAAGGATGAGATAAAAACTGGCAAACCTTGTTTACAGAAAATGAGATTTCAGGTCTGGTAATAGTGGCATACTGAAGTGCCCCCACAACGGACCTGAACTGAGTTGGATCTGGAATAGCAGCAGAGCCAACTTTTGACAATTTACTTGTAGATACCATAGGAGTAGGCATACTATTTGCATTGAGCATGTTAACCTTAGAAAGCAAATCAGTTAAATATTTAGCTTGAGAAAGAAAGAGTGAACCATTAGCCAAATGAGTAACTTCTATGCCAAGAAAATACTCCAATTTTCCCAACTGTTTCAGAGAAAAATCAGTATTTAATTTGCTGATCAGCTTGGTAATGAAAGGGGCAGAATTACCAGTGATGATAATATCATCAACATAGACCAATACCATTATAGTTAAGTTTGCAGTATGAAGCAGGAATAGGCTAGGATCACATTTGCTGGCATGAAAACCATGTTGCAGTAAAGAGCTCTTAAGCTTGTCAAACCAGGCTCTAGGAGCCTGCTTTAGCCCATAAATAGCCCTGTTCAGCTTGCATACAAGAGTCTTGTCAGGAGCTTCAAAACCAGGAGGTTGCTGCATATATACCTCTTCCTCAAGGGTGCCATTCAGGAAGGCATTGTTCACATCAATTTGCTGGATAGGCCATTTGTGTGTCACTGCAAGAGATAAGACAGTTCTGACAGTAACCTGTTTAACCACAGGTGAAAAAGTTTCTGTAAAATCAGTACCAGCCTGCTGATGGAAGCCTTTAGCCACCAACCTGGCCTTATACTTATTGATGGAACCATCAGGGTTCTCCTTAACCCTGAATACCCACTTGCAGCCAATTGGCTTCCTAGAAATCGATGGTGACACCAAGGTCCAAGTCTGATTCTTCAACAGGGCCTGATATTCATCTTTCATGGCCTGAAACCAATGGGAGAGGCCAAAGCCTGACCAACAGTAGTAGGTTCCACATGAGTGAGTAAAAGGGTGGGGTGAAGTTTAGGTTTTATAATGCCACTTTTGGCTCTAGTTTGCATGGGATGAGTATTATGGGGAAGGATAAAGGTTGGATGGGGGGCAGGTTCAGGGCTGGAATGAGCAACAGATTCAGGACTAGAAGAAGGAGAGATAGTACTAGCCTCTGCAATATCATAGGTGAGAGGAGTGAGAGATGCAGGAGTGATAGGTGAGGTGATGGGATTAGGGAAGGCCAAAGATGTATTGCTGGGAGCAGGAGAGGTAATACCGGAAGGTGTTCTGCTAGGGGAATTGAGAGCATGCCCAGGAGTAGACATAGAACTGCTGCCAGAAGCAGTAGTGGTAGCAGGGATAGAAATAACTTGATGGAGAGGAGCTACAGAAAGAGGACCTGCTGGTATAGACCAGGCAAAAGTGGGAGGAGAAGAAGATGTGGTAGCAGCAGGAGAAGTTGAAGGAAATAGAGAAGCATAAGGGAATCGTGTCTCATGAAACAAAACATCCTTAGAGATGTAGATACGACCAATGGCTGCAAGACACTTATAGCCCTTATGGTTAGTGGAGTAGCCAAGAAATATGCACTCTTGGGATCTATAGTTCAATTTATGAGTGTTATAGGGGCGAAGAAAAGGAAAACAGGCACAACCAAAGACTCTAAGATGAGAGTAATCTGGAGTTTTGTGAAGAAGCTTGAAATAAGGAGATTGGTGGGAAATAGATACACTAGGCAGCCTATTGATTAAATAAGCAGCTGTAACAAAGGCATGGTCCCAAAATTTGAGTGGTAAATAAGAGTGAGCTAATAGAGCCAGGCCTGTTTCTACAATGTGACGATGTTTTCTTTCAACTAAACCGTTCTGGTGATGAGCATGAGGGCATGTAAACCTATGAGAAATACCAAGATCAGTGAGAAATTTGGTGAGAGGTCTAAACTCACCACCTCCATCACTCTGCACAACCTTAATTTTACAGTTAAACTGAAGCTCAACCATGGTTTTAAACTGAACAAACTGAGTAAAGGTATCAGACTTGAGTCTCAAGGGAAAAACCCAAACAAACCTAGAAAAGGCATCTACACATGTCAAAAAATAGGAGTAACCCCCTGATGACTGTATGGGAGCTGGTCCCCACAAGTCACACACAACTAACTCAAAGGGTTGTGTATAAACAGTGGTGGATAGAGAGGTAGGCAGTCTATGGGATTTCCTAGACAACAGGCAGTACATAGTTCAGTTAGGGACCTGGAAGGGAGAGGAATGTGACAAGTTTTAAGCACTTCAGCAAGAGCTTGATAATGAGGATGACCAAGTCTTGTGTGCCATAAAGCATACTTGCTGTTAGACATAATATTGGGAGTAGGAGCAGAACTAGCACAAGTAGTAGAATAAACAAGAGGTGAAGTAACACAAGAAGAGTCAATTTTATTGATTGGAATAGCAGTAGTACAAGCAGGAATAGCAGCACTGTTGGCTGTAGAATGCAGTAAAGTATTACAAGATGTACTAGGACTATAAGAGTTTGATCCTAAAACAGCACTTGAGTTGAGACTAGAGGGAGGCTTGGGCACTTGAGAAGAGAGATTTTGGAACTTGTATAGACCATCAGCTCCTACAACTCCACGAAGAAGCACCTTAGAAGAAGCCTGAGATTTAACAAGGCAAAAATAAGGATGAAATTCAAAGAAAACTTGGTTATCTTGGGCAAATTTGCTGACACTAATCAAATTCTTGGTGATATGAGGAACAAGAAGTAAATTGTGAAGGGTGAGAGGTGTGTGAGGAAAGGTAGGGGAGGTAAAATTCATGGAACCTATAGAGTTGATATACAAACCTTGGCCATTCCCCATGTAAACTTGCTCAGAACCAGTCACAGAGTGAGCATCAGACACATTAGAAGAATCAGGTGTAACATGATGTGACGCACCTGAATCAGGATACCACCACTGGTTATTGAAGTTAGGATCTGCACTTGCCATAGACGCTTGTGGGAGAGAAGGTGTGGACGCAGCTGGTCTAAGCGCAGCATAGCCAAAAGATGGAGCATACACTGGACGAGTGTTCATCAGGAATGGATTGAAGGGAGCACGAGGAGGTGGAAACTGCATAGACGGAGATTGCGAATACTGTGATAGCAGATTGAAGCGTCATGGCCAGTTTTGTGACAGATCTGACATTGAGGCTTACCAAAACGGCCACCGCCACGGCCAAAACGACCGCCACCACGTCCAGATCGGCCTCCTCTGGTGTTGTAATTGTTGTTCTCAGAGCGATCACGTGACTAGTGCCAGTCGGAAAAGACTCTGTAGTAGGCGCCGAAGGTTCCACCGAAGAAAACGAGGTTGACGACGGAGCTTGCGTCAAATTAACAGACACCGGTTCCGTGAGAATCGTTTTCCGATGCTTCTCCAAGCGAGATTCATGAGCAAGGAGACACGATTCGAGTTCATCCAAAGAGCTGAGATCTTCCTTACTATTGACAGCGGCGACGATAGAATCGTACTCCTTAGGGAGTGCATCAAGAACGATTTCAATTAGGTTTCGAAGGGGAACAGGATCCCCAATTGAAATCAAGGACTCATTGATTTCACGCACGCGCATCATGAACGATTCAATTGCAAGATTACCTTTGGAAAGACGACGCAACTCTGAGCGAAGCTGACGTGCTTTCGTGGTGAGCAACGTGGAGAAGTAACGGTGAACTTCCGTCCATACCTGCCATGCGTGCGTACAATCAACAAGTTTCGGAAGCAGCGAATCGAAGATCGTAGAGAGGAGGCAGGTGCAGATGAGAGCATCTTGTTGCTCCCACTCAAGATAAGCATCATTCACCTCACTGAGATTAGGATCAGAAGACGACGGCGATCGCTGAGGAATCACTGGTACTGTGACGAAGCGTTGAAGCTTGTGGCCACGAACAACACCATCAATTTGTTGTTTCCATTGCTTGAAATTTTTATCATCAAGCTTTACAGAGATCAGATTTAAAATCTTGATGTGAGAGGAAGAAAAGGCGCCGTCGTTGCGAAACGGTGACGCCATGGGTGAGGGTCACTGGATCGGAAAAAAAAGAGCTCTAGATACCATGATAGAATATCATAAGAGAGAGAAAGAAGAATATTCTATATCATGATCAGAAAATTCCAGAATGAATACAGTGACTCTGTATATATAGAGCAGCTAGCACTAACCGAATACAGCTGGCACACTATACACCACTAACTACTATATACTCTATTACTAATGATTTACGTTAAAATTAAAATTTGACTTAAATATTTTAACTACATTTTTACTATTGAGTATAACATTTACTTTATAATATTCATCATTTTTTTTTCTATTGGTTACTTTTTCAAAAGCAATAACCATTGCCCTGTATTGCAATTGCAATGAGGTTTCGAATAGTGAGAGATGCAGTTGTATACCGAGACCATGTTCAAGCAATCAAATCTGGTTTTACATCAAGTGTTTTCACTTGTAATCAATTGATTCACCTTTATTATAACCATGGTCTTTTGCAAGATGCCCACAAACTGTTCGACGAAATGCCCCATCGAAATGTATACTCTTGGAATGCCCTTATTATGGCTTACATAAAAGCACACAACTTGACACAAGCACGGGCCATTTTTGATTCAGCCTCTCATAGAGATTTGGTTTCATATAATTCTATGTTGTCAGCTTATGTTGGTGCTGACGGACACGAGACCGAGGCACTTGATTTGTTTAATAGAATGCAATCTGCACGTGACACAATTGGGATTGACGAGTTCACTCTCACAACAATGCTTAACCTTACTGCGAAGCTACAGGTAGTTTGTTATGGGAAGCAGATGCATTCACATATGGTGAAAACTGCAAATGATTTAAGCAAGTTTGCGTCGAGTTCTCTTATTAACATGTACTCTAAATGTGGGTTGTTTCTTGAAGCGTGCAATGTGCTTAGTGGTTGTGATGGGGTGGTGGACTTGGTTTCTAAGAATGCAATGGTTGCTGCTTGTTGTAGGGAAGGGAAAATGGACATGGCTTTGAATGTCTTTTGGAAAAATTCTGAGGTTAATGATACTGTGTCATGGAATACATTGATTGCAGGATATGCTCAGAATGGCTATATGGATAAAGCACATGATTTGTTTGTGCAGATGACTGAAAGAGGTGTTAGGTATGATGAACATACTTTAGCAAGTGTATTAAGCGCCTGCTCTGGCCTAAAATATTTGAAACTTGGCAAGTGCATCCATGCGTGGGTGTTGAAAAATGACTTCAGTACTAATCAATTCATTAGCAGCGGCATCGTAGACTTATACTGTAAGTGTGGGAATATTAGGTATGCGGAGTCGGTGTATGAAAAAATTGGTATTAAAAGTCAATTTGAAGTTGCTTCATTGATTGTAGGCTATTCATCTCAAGGCAACATGACAAAAGCCCAAAGGCTTTTTGATACTCTATTGGAAAGAAATTATGTTGTCTGGACAGCTCTATGTTCCGGCTATGCCAAATCACAACAATCTGAGGAAGTCTTCAAACTTTTCAGAGAATTTATAAATACCGAAGCACTAATTCCTGATGCAATGATCATCGTGAGTGTGCTTGGTGCCTGTGCAACACAAGCCACTCTTTGTTTTGGGAAACAGGTTCATACGTACATCTTGAAAATGAGACTTAATATGGATAAAAAAATGCTGAGTGCCATGGTTGATATGTACTCAAAATGTGGTAATATCATGTACGCGGAGAAAAGCTTCCAATTAATGACTGATAAGGATAGAGATGCAATCTTATATAATGTCATGATAGCTGGTTATGCTCATCATGGTTTTGAAAATAAAGCTATTCAACTTTTTCGGGACATGTTAAAGAAAAGTGTCAAGCCAGATGCAGTCACTTTTGTAGCGCTTCTATCTGCTTGTCGGCACCGTGGACTTGTAGAACAAGGAGAGAATTTGTTTATCTCTATGCAAGAAGATTACAATGTATTGCCCGAGATATACCACTATGCATGTATGGTTGATATGTATGGAAGGGCTAATCAACTAGAAAAGGCGGTAGAATTCATGAGGAAGATTCCCATACAAATAGATGCAACAATTTGGGGAGCATTTCTTAATGCTTGTCAGATAAACAATAACACATCCCTTGTCAACCTGGCAGAAGAGAAACTGTTAAAAGTTGAGTCTCATAATGGGTCTCGGTATGTGCAATTGGCCAATGTCTATGCTACTGAGGGAAAGTGGGATGAGATGGGAAGAATAAGGAAGAAGATGAGAGTGAAGGAGGCAAAAAAGATTGCTGGTTGTAGTTGGATATATGTGAAAAATGGTATTCATGCATTTACTTCTGGTGATAAATCTCATGCAAAAGCAGATGCAATATATTCAACTTTGTTGTGCTTGAATAGGGACAGAACTGAAGCAATTTCATGAAATTGGGGTAATGTTCGTGTAAATATATCTTGATACTCGTCTAGCCAATGATACTAAACATTTTCAGATCAAAATTATTTTGCCAAGTGGAAATCGTATGATCACCATTCGATGTAACATGCTTATGGATACCATTGCAGCACAGAATTGAATATGGTGTCCATCGGCGTTTTAGTACTACTATGAAAATGATTGGATGGCTGCACTTTTTCATGAACTCCCAAAGGGAAAAGTGGTAAGAAAGTTTTGAGAAGCAGAGACTCCTATGTCTTTAAGCCAACCTAAATGTAGACACTGAATCAATGACAAGAAATTGCCACATAGCTGACATGTCTTCCTTATTATTATACATATAGCATTTAAGCCTTTACTCACAGATATCCAATTCACGACCCATTGCAGTCTTTGTGTAATTAGCAACTGGTATTGTAGGAATGAATGACTAAACCAATACATTATTTTATAGTATTGTTGTAGATATCTTGGCAAATGGTGTAAACAACGACGCAGAATATTAAGTTGACAATGAGTTATACTTTTGCTATCAGGAGGCATGCAAACTTTTATGGCGACACATACAGAAAAGCTGCCTTATTCCTTTCAAAGTGAAGGTCTGTTAGATAAGAAGTTCTTTGAAGGCACTAATTCAAGTCAAAAAAAGGCTTCAGTCTATATGATCTACAATGTCTCATATTTGGTGACATATGGAACATGAAGGACTAAGACTAACACTCAGTAATTAGGAGTTTATGAAAGTTTATGTTGTATCCACCTTTAAGCAAGTTGGTGCTACTATGAGTGATGTTGAGCATGCAAGTGGTAACATAGGAGCATGCTCTGATTCTTATTGGTGGGTTTGTTTACAAGCACATCGAGGATCCAGGAGATAGTCAGCTCCTTCATTCTTGTTGGTTGATTTTAGCATATTGTTGTTCCTGCTGATTTGCTCTTCTTCTGTTCTTCTGGCCTTCTGCTGATTGTAAGAGTCATACAGTAAGACATTCTGCAGGTATGAAGTTTCAGATACCTCCCACAATGTCAAGCCAGGAATTCTTCATCTATACATGTTTCTGAAGGGCTTGTGAAAAATTCATGTTTCTGAATATATTTTGATACATTTTATTGTTACATTTGTCAGTAGTTAATAATTTAGTACTCTATACTTGCTTCTTTATTTTAATCTAGATAGAAATGTACTGATTCCTTGTCCAAAAAAAACATGGTTCTAACTAGATTGTTTATAGGAGTAAGAGAAGTTTGAGAAATTTTAGGAGTAGCTGCATTTTCCCCCTTTCCATGATTCTCCCTTATTATCTTGTCATGATGTATGACCAAAAACTTCTTAGTATTTTCGCTAAGCAGACACAAAGTAAAACAGTGTTTAGGATTGATCAATTGGCCAAAGTGAATATTGAGGCAAAGAATATACATCCATAAAGTGACTACCAATTTAGCAATAGTAAAATACTTAAACCCAAGCTCCCAAAGTTCAGTAACAATAATGAAGTCCAGGCTAGTTTCCCAAAACTTCCAGATTGTTGCTTTCTATCCGTTGTAACATCACACCCTGCTCCATGCCCTCGTCTGGAATGTTGCCATTCCAGACATACACGGCATACATTTATTATTCACCAGTTACGCTTTGAGCCAGACGGATTTCCTTATGCCATCCAGGCAAATTCATGTATCGTACTAAGGCAAGTCATTCCCAAGCTAATTCCTTTGAAAGCAGGTAATGAAAAGTGAAGTCATGAGAGGTTAATTCAGTTCCTTTCCAGCTTGATTTTGATTGGAACTCTTGGATGCTCTTCCTTTGAGACTCGGGTAGATATAGTTTAACCATCTCCACCAAATCAGATACTCCTAGACCTGCACTTTTGGCAAAGGAATCAACTATCTTTGGGAGAATTATTTTATGTTCCTTGGTTATAACGACGTTGGATTGAATATATTCTTCTTTTGCAGATTGTAGCTCCTCCAAGACTCTCTTGGACGTGTACAAACGTACCTGAGAAAGTTACAACCAAGTGCAGCTGAGATTCAGTGTAAGCTGTCAAAATAAGATGATTTTTCTTTTTTGTTGCCAAATACCAAAAGAAGAGGTAAACAACAAAATGAAAGTTTATACATGTTCTTCTACGAACACAAATTCACAAATAATAACAGAAGGACCAGAAGTCTACCGCAGGATCGGAATGGCTTCCTGTGCTAAGAGCAAATAATAATGAAGGTTCTGGACGATGTATAGCATATCCTTTTCTTAAATCTTTGACCTTTAGTTTTGTCTTTGAAGGAAACCACAGCCGCAACCACTAGAAGGAAAAAAAACAAAGGTGCAATTAGAAAGAAGTTTGAGCAACATGATTTGATATGCAAGTTTCTGGAATTCATAGTTACTTGTCCTGGACGTGGCAATCTGCATCCCAGAATTAATTTCTGTATCATTTCCACACTTACAGTATGACCCCCAATGTCATATGCAGCCTGAAATATCCACTAGCTTGTTTCAGCAAAAATTCATTTCTGTTAACTCTTTGAGTTTTATGAGTGATCAACTTACTTTAAGTACGGAAGACATTCTCTTGACATTGTTGGCTGAAATTCCATAAACTAATAAGGCCTGTGGAGGATAGACAACAAGATGGTAGGAATGATTTGTTGATTTTTGAGAAATAAATTGCACGAGAAAAAGCAGGATAGAGATTTAGAAATTTTACATGCATTACTAAGGCATTGTGCACATTAATCCAAAAGGCTAGCTTTTCTTCGTGTTTCAGATTTCTTGGATTAATTTCTTCAAGCCTAGAAACAAGTGACCTGCGAAAGCATAGGATATGGTTCATAGAGATGTTCCATCTCTTGTGAATTTGAATTAAACAGCATGGTATAAAAGGGTAAGCAGTGTAAGATGGCTTACCTAAATCTGCGTAGCATGTACTCAACTTCTTTTAATTTCTGACTATCTGTGCATAATTTGTGAATCCTTATCATTGAACAATAAGGTCCACTGAATTTTTTTGACCCTTTGACATGGAGAGAGTTACTGGAGTTTAAACTGAATAGCGAATGGTTCTTCCATTGTGATCCCCACTTACTGCTCTGGATCTTTGAAGATACCTCCTCATAAACGGATGATGAGAACGGAATAAGGGATGACGCGTTTTTATGACAAAGAAAAGGTGACTCTGAAAGTTCACAAAATATTGCTGATATGCATTTGATCATCTCCTCAGAAATCCAATTTGGCGTCTCTGGAAAGTTATCAATGAAGCTATTCCCAAGGTGTTCTGCTAGACTAGTTGAGTGGGATTTAGCGCACCGAGCTTGCTGGTGAAATAACATTTAGAAGGTAGATATTAGAGGTCTGTAAATGAAATATAAGGATGTAATGTACAAGTTCTCTTCTGTTTTTAAATATACTTACCTCTAGCATCGATAACGGTAGAGAATGGTAAGAGTCTGCAGCTATGGTCTTAATGTTCTCAGGAGAAACATCAATTGAGCAAACTGTTTGTTGAGATAATGCAGAGTAACACCGATGAATACCAGAGTCTAAAACACCTAAATTACTTATGATATCACTTGAGTGTCGAACTGAAATTTCTTTGTCAGAGAAAGCACCACTGACAGGTATTACAGATGTTCGTTGGTTAATGTGTGAAGCTAATTCCAATCTTCTTTCTTTGTCTGGAATAGCATCGTTTCCGTTTACTGCAGAAGTATCTTTGTTAATGTATGAAGCTAAATCCAATCTTCTTTCTTTGGTTGATAGAGATGAAATGTGTTCATCAAATCGTTTCCGATACAAAGAGAGCAGATATTGTTCCAAATACCTGACTTCTAACTCTAATATCCCAATTTCCTTAATAAGTTCCTTTGCAGCCTAAAATTTAGAGATGAATATAAAATGATAGTTAGAAGCAACAGCCAGTAAAAACTTTAAAGAATATAGAAGAATTCCAATTCCATGTATGTAACTGTTTAAGAGGAAACCTTAGGTATTGAGTCTTCTACTGTAGTATCCTGTGAAAATTGTCGATAACATGTTTTCTCGAATGCTTGCCGCATCATAAGTTGTTGATGTAATCCTTTTTGAAGTTGTATAATCTTCAGAGATACAAAAAATATATTATATAACAGAATACTACATGCTTTGGTTCAGGACTTATGCATATAACAAGGACAACCCTACTACATGGCTGAACAATAATCAGACAAAAAAATCGATCAAATTGTTTACCTCCTGAGTCAAAGAACTTTGAAGGTCCATGTTATTGTACTGCCTCTTCTTGGATTCAATGCTTCTCTTTAGATCTCTCAGTTCCTTTTTATAAAACAAACAGAAAGATAGAAGAAAAAAAACGAGTGAAAGTCATTCTTTTATGAGAAAAATATTCATATGTCAGTGCTCAGAAATATGCAGCAAGAAGAGAAAAGCAGCTTAATACCGGTTTAGGCTGATAAGAAGATTCTCTGATGTTCAAAAAATCATCTTCCATTACTCTCCATTTCATTGGATCACTGCCAAACAGTTAAAAAAATGTCAATAAAACATTATTAAAGTTAACGTAAATTTATCATGTTTTGCAACTGATATGTATAAGTAAGGAACTGTTAACTGTTGATCGGTTGATCTGTTGTTATGGCTCATGTGAAGTGAAGGGTCTCTATATATATCTTAAAAAACTATTATTCTGTTTAGAAAGAACACAAGTTGATGAAATGAGAATAAGACACAAATATTTGAAATGGAAAAACAAAAATGCTCAATTATGGAATACGAAACGGGTTCTGTCAAAGAAACCTTGTCGGAGCGCTTGTGACTAGAAATAGAAAAATGTTTGGCATATATATGAATAACTTACATTGCTTGAAACCAGATTGGTGCCACATTATTTCATGCATGTTAAAGACAGAATTGGCTTAAAATAATGTCCATGAATAAACCAAAAACTACATTAAATGCTACAGAGAAAAAGGACAAGATTTTGACAGTGACATCTGAAAATGGAAGATGGATCCAAAATGCATTAAATAGTAGCAATCTGTGTTGAGAAACAAGAGAATCCCACCTCTGATAGAGTGAGACTTCTCAGAGAGAGGAGTTTTGTGGATGAAAAAAAGATTGAGAGCTCAGTTATATGAAGTTGAAACTCAGTAAGTGTTATTTTCAACCATAATGGTAACAGGAAAACATGAGAGTATGTTTGTGCTGTACTGGTGCTGCTGTTGGCAAAGTTAATGAAACTTTTTAGCTTTGACTAGTCTCATAAAAATAGCTTACCCCTTTTCAGGCCTTTGGTAAAGTTATGCTTTTTTTTGTATTTCATTAACACAATCTGCTCTATATATGTGTGAAATAATTTCCAGTGATAATAATATTATACAAATTAAATCGTTATTTTTTTATGAATAAAACTTAATTATTAAAGAAAATGTTTCATGTACACTCCATTTTATTTATCCATCTATTATACACCTATTTTATCTCCCATATATAAAATAAAATTATTCCATTCGCGGATCAGAAATAGTTAATGACGATCTAATAAAACTCAGGTGTGGTGGAATATGTTTTAAATAAATTGAATTGTGGTGGATTTGTAAGGTTATCATTCCAACGCTAAATTAATGAATAAATGAGAAATAATTTAAATGTGAGAATAAGTAGCATATAAATTTTGGGTTTTGACGTGCGAAGAGTCTTATATATGAAAGTTAGTCAGAACCATCCTAGATCATTTAGCGTGGAATGCAAAAGATCATTCGATTAAATTTGACGAAAACCAATCATATGAGAGTAAAGATTGTATGCTTCCCTCTTGACTTCCCGAGACCATTCGACCTGCGGCAACCCAAATACATGTCTTTGGATTAGATCTCCTTGTAATTGCTCTTTCAACCCTATATGGTGTGCCTACACTACTAGAATATGTCATTTTAGCCTCCTAGTTTAGAGTCGGCCACCGACACGGAGACTATTAGTGTCGGCTAAGCCTACGTTAACGGACTCTATCTAGGTACATCTTTTAAGACATGTTATTTTTTTATTAGTGTCGGCAAAACCGACTCTACTTGTTCTGTTATCTTTGAAGAATGTTTAATTAATCTATTTAGAGTCGGTGCGACCGATTCTATCTAGTAGCATTATTTTTTAATTACTATTTATTTACTTAGATTCCGCTTAGCCGACTCTATTCTTATAACATATACATTTTTTATTGATTTATCTATAATATATATATATATATATATATATATATATATATATATATATATATATATATATATATATATATATATATATATATATATATATATATATATATATATATATATATATATATATATTTTAGATTTAAGTATTTTATTTATTATTTAGAGTCCGCTTGGCGGACTCTATGGAATTTTCTATTTCGAACCAAAAATTACACAACAGCTTATTTCCCTCTTTCCTTTTCCCTCGTGATATTTCACTCTCCCTCCATTTCATTTCACAAAACCAAAACCCTAATTCCATGGAGTTTTGGTTCGTCAATCCCTAATTCGTGAATCCCTTTTTCCGTTAATCACTTTCGTGAATCCCTAATTCGTGAATCCCTAATTCGTGAATCTATTGAAGAATCCCTAATTCCCTAATTCAAAATCCCTCGTTAAAGGGTTTCTGAATCATCAAAGGTAATGCATATTCATCTCAAGTCATTTCCATGGAGTTTTGGTTTAATGAGTATGAGATAGTCATATGTTTTATGTTTTCTGAATGTAGGTTTTCCAGAACTATCGGCTTTGTGGATGCTGGAAACAACTTTGCTTTGCAAGTTTAGTAAAGTCTCCTTTAAGTCTGAAACTACAAAAATCAAATTATTTGCTAATTGGTTTTCTGAATGTAGGTTTTCAAGAATGCTCATCTTACTTAGTGGAGGCAGTAAGCAGTTGTTGAATGCAAGTTAATTTGGAACCGAAGCACTATATCATCCGGGATTTTGCAAAGACAACTATTTCTCAAGGTTAGTCATCCCTATGTTAATTTGGAACCAAACTGAACAGTTAGTGTTTGCAATAGTTAGTGTTTGCATCAGTTAGTATTTCTCAAGGTTGGGGTTATAATTTATTTTGAAGGAAATGTTTTTTCTGGACTCAAATTTATTAACTGTTTGCATCAGTAGTGAAAGTTGTGTTTGTGAACATATGTGTGGTGTTAAATGTAATTTTGATTGCTCTGCTATATAGTTTCTACCTGTGTTTGTGAAAGTTGTATAGTTTCTACTTGTATCTTATAAGCATCACTTATTTTAAACTAAATGGCAACTGTATGTTCTATCAAGATTATAAAAATGTGTTGCATCCGACTGGTTAAGTTTCAAATAGTTTTGCATCAGATCCGTTAATTTTCTTGCTAATTTAACTTAGCCATTTTACCTGAATAGCGATGAGTAGGATTAGGAGAAAGGAGCAATAGTGAAAAGAAATCAAAACTGCAGGAAAGTAAAGCATATTTCAATTCACTACATCATTCTTGAACTTCCATTAGAATGTCTTGTTTCCTACTGCTAAGATTCTATTCCTAGGCATATTAAACAACATATATATATATATATATATATATATATATATATATATATATATATATATATATATATATATATAATCACCTACAACCAATCAACCAATAAATGAATTATTCTGTACACAATTTCAACTAATTGTAAATTGGGTGTTACAGGTATGAATTCAAGATAATCATGTCCTGATATTTATACACCCAAGGCCATAGTTGCTGAAACTTATAATCTAATCCAAAACCTCTTCAGGGAGTTTTAAGAGGTTCTTTAAAAATGTGTTCCATTATTTTAACTCATTTTGTAAAGTGTAACAAACTGTTATTACAATTGAAAAAGGTTTTCCCTTTGAGAGAATAATAGAAAATTCTGTTATTCATTGGTTCTTTCTCTTTTCTTGTTCTTTCTTTCTCTCCTCCTTGTTCTTGTTTAACTCTTCAAATCCCTAATAACTCAAGTTCTACCAGACATTATCATTATCGTATACAAATTACTTTTTTTAGGATAAATATATAAAAGCTAAAAGTTTCAACTTTTCAACATAGTGAAGAAAAAACAAGGTATCTTACTGAACTCTGACCCCCAAGAACAAGATAAAATGTTAACACTCAAAACGATAAATACAAAATAAGCTGAGATTTACCTAACTTGAACATTTCAGGATTTTTTTAGTAGAGCACAATATTTTATGGTTTGGTTTAAAGGGCCTAGCAAAATAGAAAGGTCAAAGGTACTTACTAACTGAGCCATTATCATGTGTGGCTGGAGCAGGACGTACACATCTTTATCAAGAACAGTTATAATTTGACTCTCACTTACTTCTTTTACTGGCAGGAAAAAGAACGTTTACTAGCAGCCTTCCCATAAAACTATTATTCCTCTGGAACATGGTTGTCCTTGAGTACATTATAAACATAATGATTTTTTTTAATTATGTGCATGTTTAAAATAATAAAGTTTTAATAGCACTAAGCAAGCATAATAATGTATATTTTCGACAGTATTGTCTTTAGTCCAAATGAGGTAGCATATGCTCCATTTCAAAAACAAATTTCAGAACATATTTATTATATATGGTTCTTCCTTGTAGTTGTAGGATAATTATATCAGCCATTCATTTTTGTCTAATATATGTTTTAATTTTCAGTGGTTGACGAGTTAATTGTTTGCCTTATAGAAAATGGATCGTACTTGGATGTACGATAAAGTATATTCCAATAGACACGGATTGAAAGAAGAGTATGTTCGCGGGGTTAAAGACTTTGTAAAGAGGGCTTTGAAACAACCTATTTGTAAATCTGAGGGAGGGATAAGGTGTCCGTGTATAAATTGCAAGTGTCTCAAGATAAGAACACCAACTAATGTTAGACTTCACTTGTATCGAGATGGATTTCAACCAGACTATTGGATTTGGACTCAACATGGAGAAGTATAGCTCAATGTTAATACAAGGAATGATTCAAATAGTAGTGAGCATGTGCATCATGATGACCAAATTGAGGCAATGAATCAGATGGTGTATGATGCTTTTAGGCCTTATGGAGTATTCTCTCATGTGAATGATAACATAGAAGTTGAGGAATATACGGAGGATGAGTTTCCCAACGAAGATGCCAAACGATTTTATGACAAGTTGATATCTTTCAACAAGCCCATTTATGAGGGAGCTACCCAATCAATATTATCAATATCTACTCAACTTTTTGAAATTAGGTCTAATTGGCATGTTCCACAAAAAGGTTTAGATTTTGTTGCACAAATGCTTAAAAGTGTATGTCCAGTTCAAAAATGCTTGCCCGAGAACTATTACCAAGCAACACAGTTGGTATCTAAGTTAGGGCTAAAGGTTGAGAAGATTGATTGTTGTAAGAATGGTTGTATGTTATATTACAAGGATGATAGCAAGCTATCAGAGTGAAAATTTTGTAATGCTCCTAGGTTCATTCCTCGTAAGACTGGCATGGGAAAGTACAAAAATATCCCAGTGAAGAGAATGTTCTACTTCCCAATCATTCCCAGATTACAAAGATTGTATGCATCAACTGAGTCGGCAACTGAAATGAGATGGCATCATATGAACAAAAATAGTTCCAACATCCTTCGCCACCCGTCATATGGAAAAGCATGGAAACATTTTGATAGTGTATATCTTGACTTTTCTAGGGAACCCAGAAATGTAAGGTTGGGTCTGTGTTCAGATGGTTTTACTCCTTACATTCAAGCGTCTGCTTCTCCATACTCATGTTGGCCAATAATAGTTACTCCGTATAATCTCCCCCCTGAAATGTGCATGACCAAACCATACTTGTTTTTGGCATGCCTCATACCCGGACCTAAAAACCCTAAATTAAAGATAAATGTCTACTTGCAACCATTGATTGATGATCTACATCGATTGTGGTCCAATGGAATATTGACCTATGATATATCTACAAAACCAAACTTCATCATGAAAGCCTGCTTGATGTGGACAATTAATGATTTTCCAGCCTATGGTATGTTATCTGGATGGGGAACACAAGGTAAATTGGCATGCCCTCATTGTATGGAACACACTGATGCTTTCACCTTGAAAAGTGGCCATAAGAATTCCTGGTTTGACTGTCATCGTCGTTTCTTGCCATCTAATCACTCCTTCAGAAGGAGTAAAATAAGTTTCCTAAAAAATAGGGTTGTGACCAATGAGCCACCTCCCATTTCCACAGGGAAAGATATATGGGCGGTAATAAGTAATTTTCCAAAAGTTACTGAAATTGGATGGGAGGCGAAATGGAAAGAATTCGAAGGGTATGGAGTGGATCACAATTGGAAAAAGCGAAGTATTTTTTGGGATCTCCCATATTGGAAGGATAACTTGTTAAGGCATAACCTCGATGTGATGCACATAGAAAAAAACGTCTTCGATAATATATTTAATATTGTCATGAATGTTAAGGACAAAACAAAGGATAATGAAAAGGCAAGAGAAGACTTGGCTAAATTATGCTTTCGCGGGGACTTGGAGCTCCAACCCTTAGAAAACGGAAAGAATGGTAAACCAAAGGCTAGTTACACTCTAACCAAATCTGAAGCCAAGTTGGTTTGTAAATGGCTTAAGGAATTGAGAATGCCAGATGGCTATGCTTCAAACCTCAGTAGGTGTGCCAATGTAGAAAAGGGTACGGTGCATGGGATGAAGAGCCATGATTGTCATGTTTTCATGGAATGTTTACTCCCAATTGCATTCCATTCATTGCCAGATTTGGTTTGGAAACCATTAACTGAGCTAAGTCGATTCTTTAAAGATCTTTGTTGCAATACATTGAGGATGGACGACTTAGTTAAGTTGGATGAGAATATTCCAATTATCATATGCAAGTTGGAAAGGATTTTTCCACCAGGTTTCTTTGACTCAATGGAGCATCTTCCAATCCATCTTGTCAAAGAAGCAATTCTGGGTGGTCCAGTACAGTACCAATGGGTGTATCCATTCGAAAGGTAATTGTTGTGGTTGATTTTATTAAGTTATTGCATGTTTATCATAAATTAATAAACGTGGAATGATTGAATGTGCAGATTTATGGGAGTCTCAAAGAGGGCAGTGACAAATAAGGCTAGAGTTGAAGGTTCCATATGCAATGATTATATACATCGCGAGACAAATTACTTTTGCTCTCATTATTTCAACTCTTTCCGTTTGTTGCCAACCATAAATCTTAGTAACAAACCTCATTTATACAATGATGACATTCTACCTACAATGTCCATTCTACAAAGTGGCGGTCGACCAAGTGGGAAGTCACGAAAATATTTTCTATCTGATAAGGAATGAAAGTCTTCACATGTGCATGTCTTGATAAATTGTGATGAGGTTAAACCATATCTTGAGTAAGTGTGCATCATAATATATTCAATCAAATTATTGATGCATATCATAATAGATATTTACTTATGAATCGTGTGATTTATTTCAGCATATTCTTAGAGAACCACTCTCTAGATATAGAATATTCATTTGGGCGCATACATATAGAGTTTCCCATATGGCTGAAGAAATATGTAAATGAGGAGACAAATGGAGTTACTAACCAAGATATAATTGCCTTGTCTCGCAGTCCTGCATCAATGGCCATATCATGGAACATGTATTTTATCAATGGGTACAAGTTTCATACTGAAGAATGGAGCAAAGGTAGAAAAACTAGCAATTGTGGTGTGCACGTGAAAGGTCTTGCAGAAGGAGGAAATACTGATTTTTATGGAATAATCAAACATATCTTTGAGATAGATTACTTTGGTCTGAAGCATAAGATTCCAGTTTTTTATTGTGAATGGTTTGATCCAACAAGGAATACGGGCACAAAGGTTCACCCACAATATAAAACTGTGGATATTAAGATGGATAAACGTTATCGTCCTTATGATCCTTTCATCCTTGCGCAAAATGCAAGACAAGTGTATTATGTCCCATATCCAGAAATGTGTAGAGATATGCGTGGATGGTGTGCGGAAATCACCACAAAACCAAGGGGACGCGTAGAGATTGACAACATAGAGGATGAAGTACCTTATCAATCTGATGGGATGTTACCTGTGCTACCCAATGTAGAAATTGAAGCAATATCTTGTTTGTGTGACATGTCACAATTAAATGTGTTTGAAGAGATTTTTGATTGCTCTACTAGTGAAGCAGATAAAGGGCATTGATGAAGATAAGCGTGTTATGACGTGAATGGGGGTTCAAATAGAAACAAAAGGGTGAAGCAGAACTAAATTTTCTTTTCTGCATCACCAACATCATCAAAAACAACATTGTTATGATAATGTTTGGCAATTGCATTTGAATTATCAGAAACAACATTGTTTCTTTTCTTTTACTTTTAACTTTGTTTTGGTATGCTCTATCATTTTTCTTCATTTCTCTATTTCCTAAAACCCAAAAATGCTCTTCCTTTGTCTGAAGATACACCTCCGGGCGCACCTAAGATCGCACAAGCCCTCATAATTTAGCCACACATCTAATTTTTGCTAAAATATGATCCGAAGATGCATCTCTATAAAAAAATTGGAGTGTATCCGAAGATACATCTCTGAAGTATCCCCTAAAGTCATTTAAAAGGTATTGATAGCGTGTTAATTGCACACAATGGATATTTCAAGACATATCTCCGGAAATTCCAACACTGTAACTTTTCGAGGCCAAATTATATAAAAGTAAAATCAAGTTATATTAAAAATAAAAAGTCACACATTAATTAAAGTAAAAGAAATGTATCGACCATACATAACTTGTTCTGAAAATACAAAAAATAATACAACCAAATATAACCTACTGAGTATGTTTAACCCCCCGACTTCTCTGCATGTACTGCAAGACATTATGTGCCTCGACAATAATATCTTCTACGAGGGCCAACTGGGGTCCGCGTTCCTAAAAAAGTCATGCCTTTATTCCGATCTCTCCATATCCATAATACACTAACAGACGATGCTTAGGTCTTGAGTCTGGACATCCCTCGCCTAAAGTACTTCTTGATTAGATGACCTAGATGGTATTCCAAGAGCGTCTAGTATCATGATAGGGTGTGGCACCCTATAGAACCATGTCATGTAGCCGTCAACATAAGCCTAATGTACAAGAGTTGTCACCCTGCGATACTCCTTTGGTACCAAATAACATTCGAAATCCTCAAGTATCACATCAAGATCTCAGCAGCGGATGGTGGGGGGAGCGAACTCTGAGGGGTGTCTCAAAATAATTTACAAATATCCAAACTGGTGCGTCACTCGCTCGGGCAAATACAAAGACATTAGATCTGTCCCACATGCTGACCATCTGAAGTATAATGAAATGAGGTCCAGTTGACGCGTTTGGCGGTGGCCGCCGTATGAGAAGAAGGCAATGTCATCTGCTACACGACGCTTAAGATACACCCAAAATGGATCGATCATCTGATTCCTTATGAGCGGGGAAAAGGCAGCATCACGTGGCAAATCATTTATGTAATCAGACACAGGTCCCCACTCGGAGATGTAAGTAAATTAGGAGATGATCCATCCCTGAAAATGATTCAGATAAAATATTAATAATAAGTGTAAAAAAACAGTTATGAAAATATTAGTAACAGGAACAAGAGGTAACAAGTTGTACACGTGAATCACCATCAAGCCGATGAAGTATCTCAGATAGACCAATTCGATGTATGTTGCCCTTTTGTCCACAAACATGGACATGTCAACCAAAAATAAGAGGTAACACCTCAATGCACATTGTCGGTGGTTATCAACCAACATATAATCACCTTCAGCATCCAACGCCATCTGCAGGTGATCTTTACTTCCAAAAAAAATTAATCTAGCATGAGCATCCATGGTTTTAGCTACCTCATTTGCAGCGGAAGTTGGGCCAACCCCCAAATATGTAACTAGTATCTCGTTGGCTTCCTCTCGACCGAGCCTTCAGTGGTCTAGTAATTTTCCCTGATGGAAAGATGCAGGAGACATGATACATCATCTCGGGTGATGGTCATCTCGCCAATAGGAAGGTGGAAAGATGACATCTGTGAATGCCATCTCTCTATAAATACCGCCTACATGCCATGGTTTATGGTATTGTACGCAACAATACATAAACTAATAAGACCAGAGTAGCGGATAACATTCTTGAAACAATCATTATCGGGCTATTCCAAATCCAATATCTTCCTTTCGTGGTTTACAGATTTTAAATATGGACGCTCTTGTAAAAAAATCAAAATAACCATCAATCACAGTTAAATTAGTTTAAAATAGATGTAATGCAAAGGTAACTAAATATATCTCTCATTCCTAGACATGTCTAGCAACATGGTCTCCATATAGATGAAGTAAGGAGGTGTCAAATTGGCCACTTGGATAACTATCTACAAGGGCATTAACAATGGGTTTCTCACGGGCTTCATAAGCACGAGACACATAGCCTCATGAAGTAGACGCGTGAGACAAGCGACTATGTGAAGTAGAACTAGATGGTTGTGAACCCCGACCTTGTGAACCATCAAATGAGGTGTCATTGACTCTTGGTCTTGCCCCTAACCCTCTCACGTCGTACAAACGTGTGTTAGGACACACGAAAGAGCCTAATTATGTCAAGGTTGTTTTCATCCATTGCACCTGTAATAAAAAATTCAACCAAAATGCAACCAGTCACAAATACACGGAGATACATCTCCGAAAATATTCTAGACATAATTCGGAGATGCATCTCCGAATTAACTCACAATTTTTATCAATGGTAGAAACCACATTGTTGCTCTAACCTCCTAACCAATGGCAATGTATGTCTATAACAGCTACCTATTTCGACTGTACTACTATCTAGTGCTACTTAAACAAAATCTATCACCTAAAATATCATTCAAAACACAAAAAAAAGAATGAAATGATAAACTTATCAAAATAGTGTTGTGATTGAGAACCTTGAATGAAATGAGTAACTTCCAGCAAATGAAGTGAGTGGACTTGATGAAACTTGCTCAAATAGGATTTGGAAATGGTTTGCAGCAAATGATTTGGAAATGAAGCGAGTATTCAGAAAATGAAGGAGAAAAAGAAAATGGTGTGGCACGGGTTAATATATAAACGTGTATGGAGATGCATCTCCGTAACACCCACTAAATTTTAAATTAATGGTGTTTAAAGATATGTATCTCCAAACTCATTCTTATGTATACGGAAATCCACCTTCAAAATAAATTTTAACAAAATAAAGATGATTCATTTGCGTTAAAAGATATAAAAAAAATGCGTCCGAAAAATAATAAAAATGGAAATTAACTCCCAAATAAAATAACTATTGACTCTGATCTTAAAGCTATGTAGATAGTTGTTAAATGAGTGTAGAGAAAATAAAAGATGTAGATGTATAAAAGCAGTCAATTATAAAATGGTGTTTATAATAAGGGAAATAAGTACTAGTGTATTTTTAAAGTAAATGAAATGTTGTGGATCATAAAAGAAGAAAAAGACAAGTACCATGAAGACTGACTGAGATTTATATTCATGGCAGATTATGCAATCAACAATCATCCATGCATGTTTAAAGGCATACAAATTTATAGACTTTTTGTGAGTGGATGTATTTTTTTGCATTGCATTAAAAGAAGCAAAACCAGCTTGTTTTTTATATTTTATTTTATCTTTATGTAGCAATTTTTCAAAAGTTAAGACATTCACCTTTTGCATGGAACAAAGTGACAAAAATAGAGAGAGTGGTGATTAGTAGTTTATTGGAGAATGGACCTTCATAATGCATAAAGTTTCATTCACTCGTGCATGATCAAATTCCTAGGTAATATATTTCATAAATCATTTGCTACTATTTGAAAAAACTTTATTAATAGTTTTAGCAAGTTTAATTATCTTAATAGAAGGTGGTTGAAACCTTTAGCTAATAAAGCTCATGTTTCAATTATCAGAATTTAGTCTAAAGTCAGAAACATGTCCTGCAAAGAAATATAATTATAATAATGTATAAACAATAATAGAAAAGACATGCATAATTACTAGTTATGTAAACTAATGGAAAAGTATGATACTTTTTGTATTGCTTATTACCGTGTTTTTTAGTAGTACTTTATCTCATATTTTTAGATATTAGTTTAGGATGCATATATACTAATAAGATTAATAAAAAAAATAGTTTTTATAAAATTATTATTATTTATTTATTTTTATAATACTATTAATTATTAATTATTTAATTTATTATATTTTATTAATAATTAATATTGTATTGAACATTAAAAATAATAAATAAAAATAAACATATTTTTTTTATAAAAATGACAATTAAAAATAAAGAAGAGAGTATGTTAGAAAATAAAAATATTTTTAGGATTCAAAGTTCAATTAAAATAAATATATTTTCAAAGTTTGAAACTTCAATATCTTAATTAAATGGGTTTCTTTATGTCAATAATCAACCTCTTTTATAATTTATTATTATAAATAAAGGTGCTAAAATTATAGACAATACATCCCGATACAAAAAGTTCAAAAGAATACGAGGTTTCAACTTTAAATTAGAGTTTTTTCTTCTTCATATTTCTTTAGTCTTGATATAAAATGCTTGTTATCCGGGGACTATCTTATATGAGTATCCTCTATAAGTCATAAATAATTTATATGACTTGTATAACTATAAATTTAAAAAATAAACTAATATATAGGTTGTTTCACTCAAATATATTGAGTTTTTTCAATTCACTAAATTTTATCTTTTTATTATATTCAATATTTTTACGTTAAAATAAAATTTAAATAATGTAGTGGTAATTCATATTAGGGATGCCTGTGATCTTTGAGTTCTAAAATGTAATATAAATAATGCAAATAAATCTGCAAAATCTTTTCGACGATGTATCAAATATTCAAATCGATGCCCATAAAAAGTCAAAGAAGAAAGGATTTATTAAAATATTCTTCATTTATCACTGCGTTGGTATTATCAATTTCTAAAAAATTATAAATTCTACTTCATCGAAGAAGGTGTGTAATGTTTTTGAGAAAGAATGTGTTGGTGACGACAAACTCAACGAATATTAAGAAGACAATTTGAATGATTGCATATGGAGAATAATTGTGTTAGTTAATTACTTTACATAGATAATCAATTAATTAAGTTAGTTAGATAGTTGTATCATGTTAGTGATGATGGTAAGTGAGTGTACAAAATTGGTATTCATTCTATTTGATTATTGAGTGAACATGACAATTTTAGAGAGAATCTGAAAACAATTTTAGTGAAAAATCTTTAATAGTAAGAATTGGGATAAATAGACCAAATGAAGGAAGGTGATCTTTGAGTTCTAGAACGTGATAAAAATAATGCAAACAAGTCAGCAAAATCTTCCCGTGCATCAAATGTTCAAATTGATGCCCAAAAAAAAATCAATGAAGAAGGAATTTAAAGAGATGTTCTTCATTCATTAATGTGTTGATATTGTCAATTTCTAAAAAATTGTAAATTCTACTTCTTCGAAGGAGGTGTGTGGCATTTTTGAGAAATGATGTGTTGGTGATGACAAACTCGACAATATTGAGAAGACAATTCGAGTTATTGTTGATGGAGAATAATTAGAAGATTATTGAGTATTTCAACAAAATCACAACGGTCACCAATCAGATGAAAAGTTATGTTGAAATTATTTATGATCAAACCATTCTGAACAAAGTGATATGCAATTTCTCCTTTAAATTTGATTACATTGTGGTGACAATTGAGGAATCAATAGATATATTTGTAATGAAGGTTGAAGAATTGCAATATTTTTTGGAAGCACATGAACAAACGGTGTTTGAAAAAAAGCCAAATATCAAGTGACCAAATAGGTTCTATAGACTTAAAGATCTAAAAAATTACGGTGGTTCAAAATAGAAAGGAAATGATAAATAATAAAAAAAAAAGATCTTAATCAGATAAATTCAAGAAAAATAATCAATATGAATCTTCTTCAAGAAATAAAAGTACTAATCAAGATATAAAAAAGAAAAGAAACCAATATGATGTGCGATACACACAAAATTATTTTTGCTTTCTCTATTTCTCTCATATATTTATGTATTAACATAGTTTTAATGGGTGGTATCAGAGTCTCATACAATCCAGAGACACGTGAGTTATGAGTCCATCAAATAACCGCGGATATGACTTCTTGTGTAATTAAGTATATTTCAATCTACAATGTAACTTATGCAATTTCTATTGATTGAAGTGATGATAGTAGAAGAGAAATAAGTGGTACTAATAGTCGAGAGCAAATTAATAATTAATTAATCTTGTAAAGAATCTTATAGCTCATAGAAAGAGCATGCACAATACAACTAAATTTCACTTTTTTATTGAAGCAATGGCGAAATTACCTTAACATACTGCAAAACATGGGATCAACTAGCCGTTGTTTTTACCAACCACTCAAAATTAAAAAATGGAAAACATGCTCAAAATAATTAATAAGTATAGAGACTTTGAATTAAGAGATGCCAGTGTAATTTAAGTTTAGAAAGGTGTTACTTAAATTATTTGTTACTCAAATAGTTAACTAGTTGATTAGATAGTAAGACATTGTAAGTCAAATTAATAGTGTATACATAAATATCTTAATCATTAACAATAAGAACTAATGTGAAGTATAATATATACAAATTAATTATGCTTTCACATTTTTCTTCTTTTATTTATATATATATAAAAATAAGTGTGTGTCTTTTTCTGTGACAGCTATACCTTACAGCATGATCTCCACTAGCTAATGGTAGCATATCCGGGAAGATTGAAGATGAAAATACAGTGAGAGACACTTGGAATGGAATAAAAAAAGAGAAGACGCACTTAAAAAGAAAAGAGAGCCTCAAAAGGGCTGAAAGTTACTCGTCAAAGGAAGAAATTTTGATGTGAAAGGACTGGTTTTGGTGGGCTGTCTCTAATTAATTTCATAGTAAAAATTTGAATACAACCAATATTTGCATTGTCGTGACATTTTGGTGGGAAAAAGTGGGCTACCTTTTGTTATTTGATAGAGGGTATACACGTAGGGAAGGGCATCTAATATTGTCTCATGTATTTACAAATACAGCCAAATATATTTGCATGTCGGTATAAATAATGCTAGTATACTATAAGTATTTTTGTAAGATATTAGATGTTGACATCAAGACATGTATTGTATTTTTAACACTATATCATTTTAAAGATATTAGATGTTAACTTCAATACGTGTTTTTATCACATTCAATACACTTTTAAAGATATTAGATGTTGATATATGGTTGGATTGGGTTGATAGGTAATGATCATAGATTCTGTTTGGTTGAGTATTTTCTTTCTTTGGATGATAGGGATAAGTTTAAAGATGGTTTTTGCTGCGATTTGTCTTGTTGTTTGGTAGACTTTTTTAATGGTATTTAAACAAGTGTGAAAGAAGTGGGGTGAAAAGTATTTTTTTGTTTGAAAATTGTTTTTAGATAGAATAGAGATAGACTCTTTCATATCCTAAAATTTGTCCTATATATTTTCATTTTATTTGGTTTATGGTCTCCAATTCAGCTACATAGCCCTCTTAACATTCATTTAAGAATCATTCATTTCCATTCATTTGCATAAGATAACATCATTGGTTTAAAAGACTCATGATTTGGGGTATTAAGGATTTTGTTGGTTTTATTATTAGCATAGAGATTGAGAAAGTGGGAATTTCGATACTTTTATTCATAACAGCCAAAACACTTATAGTGTTTACAAAAGTAAAACAAACCACCACCACATTAGGAACGTGGGGGTAACTGACTAAACTTGCTCCTAAAGTTTAGGATCCACTAATTGACTAAAACAGAACTGAAAAAATAATGAAAAAAAACTTAATGTAGTCCAAAAGCAAATAATTAACACTCCTCCTTGCTTTAGGATCTGCAAACTCCAATTTTCTGCCTCAATAGCTCAAACTTGCTGACTGGAAGAGGCTTTGTAAACAAATCTGCCAATTGATCTTCTGACTGCAATAAACCAAAGTCACTTCTCCATTTTGCTGCATCTCTTTTAAGAAGTAGAGCTTGATGTTAAAATATTTAGTCTTGCCATGACACACTGGATCCTTTGTGTCGCAACCTGAAAAATACAGTGCGAAAAAAAAACAACCGGCGAAAGAAAAAGACAGAAGAGTCGCCACCGTGCGTTATTCATCCCAAAGGAGGGAAAGGAAACGCTCGAAGTAAACCTGAAAAAGGAAAGGACAAGACGGGGTCTCGCAACCAAATCTTGGGTTCGGGAGTCGGTTATGCGAAGGGAAGGTATTAGCACCCCTACGCATCCGTAGTACTCTACGGGATCCACTTTTGTAGTTCTTGTCTAAAGGGTGTGGGTTTATCTTGTGCTGTTTACCAAAAAAAAGGGTTAAATGAAAATGACTCGCGCGGATGTCGTATCCACTGCATACGTATCTCATCTGAATATGAGAATCAGAGTCTTCGTAGCTCGGCTGACCTATGGGTTATGGGTAATTGTGCTCGCTAAGACATCGCGTCTTATGCCTACGTATCTCATCTGGAATGAGAATCAGAGCAAAACGTAGTTCGGCTAACTACGGGGTTATGGATTGGGTTTTGGACGAACAACGTTACTACGCAATCTACCGGATGCTCGACCTTTGGAGACTTACTCGCCTGTAGTAGAAGGAGTAAACGTGTTGCTTTGGGTTTTAGGGTTTGGGATGCTCGAGGGCAAAAAGGCAGTCCTTGACGAAGGAACCGCGCTACCTGCAGGGATATGAATACAAAACACAAAACATGTATCTCAAAGTAAAATGCCACCAAGGGGTTCAAACATTGCCTCCTATCGAGGTCTTCCAGCTAAGAAAGCGATAAAGTATGAGAAAGGGAAAAAATTACCACACGGATAAAGATCCGAAGCTATAGCAGTTAAAGGGGCAAGAAACCCTGAAATGTCTCCAGCTGGACCGTCAAAGGAAATCAGTCAACACGAATAATCAGAATAAAACTCCAGGGGGTATCCCACAAATAAAGTGGGAAACCACGCGAGTGTCTCTGCGAAAGCCATGTGAGCCCTCACAAAACTCGACAAAGGGTTAGAGTAGTAGGATGAAATCAAGAGAAAACAATGCCATGGAAACACAAGACAGGTTAGAATAAACAAAATAGGGTAACCCAGAGTTGCCCCTAAATCAAAATGTAACCACATGAATAATTCCATCAAAATTCACAAAAGGCTCACAAAAAGGTATCAAATTCACCCATAATACCTCATACATTTAGAGCATTCAAATAAAAGGCATAAAGATGATGGATATAGGGCAAACCTGATTGGAGAGCTTGATTGAGTTGCGCCCGTGAGGTTTACAAGTTGAGTTCCTTTCAGGGTTTGGAGGTTGCTCTGAACTCTGTTGGCTTTTCTCTCACTATCTTTTCCTCAGGGTTTTGCTTCTCTTCCTTCTTTCTCCAGTGAATCTCCCAGTGTACTCCAAGTGTAACTCCAAGTGTGTTTTCCTCTACTGAAACTTCAGTATTTATAGACTGATTTTCGTGGGTAATGGGCTCAAATGAGGGAGACCCAAGTCCAAAATAATTTGTTATATTTTATTTATTTATTTTATTTATTTAATTAATTAATTAATTAATTAATTAAATTATTTTTATTTTTATTTTATTTTTTTTCGTTTTTTTTTTTTCAGAAAAAATGAAGGGTAAATTTTGGGGTATTACAGCTGCCCCTATTCAATCAACTGGAGACCCGGAAAGAAGATGGCAGTTGCTTTCGTACTTTCGAGGTATCAAGGGATTGAATACAATAAAAGCCCAAAAATTTGCACTGAAGTGAAGTGAAGTAACAATGTCTGTCAGAATCAGCAAAGAGGTGGTCTTGAAAGAAGAATTCGTCTGGTACGGTGAGAGTCAGTTTGAATATCGAAAAAGAATGTTAAACTGGATACCAAAATAAATGGTAACACAGAAATAACCATGGCTTGAATGCCGCTCATCAGTCTGAATACTGGAAAGGATTTCGATCTGAACATCGGAAAATGGGCCTGAATGCCACAAGTCGCATCGACCTGAATGTCGGAACCTTCTTCGATCTGAACATCGGAAAATTGGCCTGAATGCCACTTCGATCTGAATATCGGAAAATTGGCCTGAATGCCACTTCGATCTGAATACCGGAAAACTGGCCTGAATGCCACAAGTTGCATCAACCTGAACGTCGGAAACTTCTTCGATTTGAACATCGGAACACTGGCCTGAATGCCACTTCGGTCTGGATACTGGAAAACTGGCCTGAATGCCACTTCGGTCTGGATACCGGAAAACTGGCTTGAATGCCACTTCGGTCTGGATACCGGAAAACTGGCCTGAATGCCACTTCGGTATGGATACCGGAAAACTGGCCTGAATGCCACAAGTTGCATCGACCTGAACGTCGGAAACTTCTTCGATCTGAATATCGGAAAATTGGGCTGAATGCCACTTCGGTCTGGATACCGGAAAACTGGCCTGAATGTCATAAGTTGCATCAACCTGAACGTCGGAAACTTCTTCGATCTGAACATCGGAAAACTTCTTGCCTGTCAGCATTGGCAGAAATAGGGAATGATAATAGAGGCGGCGCATGGGCCAATGACACTTGCTAGGGATAACAAAGGTAAGTCATGAACAATCTTCAGTCTGAGTACTGGAAACAACTTCTAGCTTATCACTTGGGATACCGAGAATGTTTTATGCTTACATGCGTATGTTTGAATTTTTCAATGGCGTAATGCTCCATGAAAATGGAAATGCTACGCGATTTGGAAGGATGCAATGCAATATGATTCTACATGCAGGGATGCGAAATGCTGGGTAGAATGCCAAGCCGGGGCAAGGGGATCTGCTGGGGAAATGATTACCATCCTCTGGGCTCTGGCCAGGCTGCTGGAGATACACACCACAATGAACTCTGTGGGGAGATGACTAGCCATGCGGTGTTCTGGCCATACCGAGACTCTGATCGGGGAAAGAATGACATTGGAAGCCTGCTGCTGAGGAAAGCTACAATGATTCTGGCAACCACGGTTTGCGAGAGATGACTCAGGAGGGGGAGCAAACACTGATACGGTACCGAGGTTCTGCTTCAAGAAAAGAAACCATGGATCTGGCATTGGGATTATCGATCTGGCATCGAACTCTAAGGAGCAGCCACTTCTGCTGGGAAGATACAGTCTGGCACTGTCAACTCCGCTGGGGAGTGTATGATCTGGCACTGTCAACTCTACTGGGGAGTGTATATTCTGAAACACCCGCTTGGGGAAGTACGGTGGTGAGAACCTGCTGGGGATTGAAGAATCCAACACTCTGATCAGCTCTGCAGGGATAAGACACCGAATTTGTCTGTTGGTGACTTCACTGAGGAAGATATTCACGATCATCTGCAGGGAATTTTAAGGAAATGCCCCGAGGGTATCTGTTCTGAATAGACGATCCAAAGCACTTAAAATTTACAGCAATTTTAAATGTTTATTAAGCATGTACCTGTAAAGCCCTTATGTGTCATGATGCAATGTTTATCAAAAATTCGGACGTCATTTTTGCAAACAAAACAGTAAAATGAAAATGAAAATAGAGATATACTGAATAACATGATTTTATTGATTGAACAGCCTCTGAATAGGCATTTACATCAGGAAGCAATCCCTAGAAAGAGGTAATCGCACAAAAGATAAAAACAAAAATTAATCTAATGGCAATGTGAAATGGATTTCTATTGGGTTCCAATTCTGCTATGACTTGCCCGTCTTCAAGATCCTCCAGATGATCAGCTTTCTGAAAGAGTGATTGGACTGTTTCCTATCCTTCAAAAATTTCCAGTCATTGGCACGAGATGAGATTCAGAACTACTCAGAACGCAGTCATTCGCTTAATCCCTAACTTTTGCCTGGATCGCCCTTTTCGGGTTTTCAATCCACCGGGATACCCATTTTTGCCTAAGTTGCCTTTTCAGGTTTTCAACTTACCGGGTGTACAATCTTTTTTTTATTTTTGTCCCTAATTTTTTCCCGAACCTTTTCATTTTCTTGGTTCGTCGGGATGCCCATTTTTTGCCTGGACTATTCTTTTTACTGTCCAGCGGGTCTATTTTATGCGAAGTATTTTTTTAACTGCGTCTGAGTTCACAGGGGAAGTGAAGTTTTCACCATCCATAGTTGCAAGCATTAAAGCCCCACCATCGAAAACCTTGGTGACAATATACGGTCCATCATAGTTAGGAGTCCGTTTGCCCCTGTGATCTGTCTGAGGAGGAAGGATCCTTTTCAACACTAAATCTCCGACTTGGAAACAACGAGGACGCACTTTCTGATCAAAGGCTCTCTTCATCCGACTCTGATACAACTGCCCATGACAAATGGCTGCCATTCGCTTTTCTTTGATAAGACTCAACTCATTGAACCTTGTCCGAATCCATTCAGCTTCATCTAACTTGACATCCAACATGACTCTTAGAGAAGGAATCTCCACTTCAACAGGTAGGACTGCTTCCATACCATACACAAGGGAGTAAGGGGTTGCCCCGGTCAATGTACGTACTGAAGTGCGGTACCCATGCAAGGCGAAAGGTAGCATCTCATGCCAATCTTTGTACGTGACGACCATCTTCTGCACAATCTTCTTTATGTTTTTATTTGCCGCCTCAACAGCGCCGTTCATCTTAGGGCGGTAAGGGGAAGAATTGTGATGCTGAATGTTGAAGTTCTGACACAACTCCTTCATCATTTTGTTGTTGAGATTAGAACCATTATCAGTAATGATTCTTTCGGGAATCCCATAGCGACAAATGATTTCTTTCTTGATGAAACGGGCAACCACATGTCTGGTGACATTCGCGAACGACACTGCCTCGACCCACTTGGTGAAATAGTCGATGGCAACAAGGATGAAGCGATGCCCATTGGAAGCAGTCGGCTCAATCTTTCCAATCATGTCAATGCCCCACATGGCAAACGGCCACGGCGAAGACATCACATTCAGAGGATTCGGCGGTACATGCACCTTATCAGCATAAATCTGGCATTTATGACACTTCCGAGCATACTTGAAACAATCTGATTCCATGGTCATCCAATAATAACCCGCTCTCAACAATTTCTTAGCCATTGCATGTCCGCCGGCATGAGTACCGAAGGAACCTTCGTGAACTTCCTGCATTAACATGCCCGCCTCGTGTCTGTCCACGCATCTGAGCAAAACCATGTCGAAGTTCCTCTTATACAGCACATCGTCTTTGTTCAAGAAGAAACTGCCTGCCAATCTTCTCAAAGTCTTTCTGTCATTGTTGGATGCCCCTGCAGGGTACTCTTGATTCTTCAGAAAGCACTTGATATCGTGATACCAGGGCTTGTCATCGACTGCCAGTTCAGCAGCAAACACATACGCGGCCCTGTCAAGGTGCATCACATCGATCCTGGGAGCATGGTTCCAACGAATTACCTTGATCATGGAAGATAGAGTAGCAAGTGCGTCTGCCATCTGGTTCTCATCACGAGGTATATGATACAATTTTACTGTTGTGAAGAAAGTCAACAGTCTTCTCGTGTAATCTCTGTAGGGGACCAGAGTGGGTTGGAGAGTATTCCAATCACCATTTACTTGATTGATCACCAGAGCTGAATCTCCGAAGATGTCCAAAGTCTTGATTCTCAAATCAATGGCTTGCTCAATACCCAAGATACAGGCCTCGTACTCAGCTTCATTATTTGTGCACTCAAAAGTCAAACGAGCGGTGAAAGGCATGTGGGCACCCTTCGGAGTAGTAATGACAGCGCCAATTCCACTTCCTCTAGCATTGACAGCCCCGTCAAACAACAAAGTCCACTTTTCGTTTGGATCAGGTCCCTTCTCAACAACTGGCTCTTCACAGTCTTTCATCTTAAGGAACATGATGTCTTCATCAGGGAATTCAAACTTCATTGGCTCATAATCATCAATCGGTTGCTCGGCAAGGTAGTCTGACAGAATACTACCTTTGATGGCTTTCTGAGATGTATACTGGATATCATACTCTGTTAAAATCATCTGCCAACGGGCAACACGTCCGGTGAGAGCCGGCTTCTCAAAGATGTATTTCACTGGATCCATCTTAGAAATCAACAAGGTAGTGTGGTTCAACATATACTGTCTCAGTCGGCGAGCAGCCCAGGCCAAAGCACAACAAGTTTTCTCAAGCTGCGAATATTTGATTTCACAGTCGGTAAACTTTTTGCTAAGGTAGTATATGGCATGCTCTTTTCGACCAGACTCGTCATGCTGTCACAATACACACCCCATCGAGTTCTCAGTCACTGATAGGTACATTATCAGAGGTCTCCCAGGAACTGGAGGTATAAGGATCGGAGGTTTCTGTAGATACTCTTTTATCTTCTCGAAAGCCCTTTGACAATCTTCATTCCACCTGATAGCCTGATCTTTCCTCAGCAATTTAAAAATTGGCTCACACGTGGTTGTTAGGTGAGAGATGAACCTTGCAATGTAGTTCAACCTCCCTAAGAAACTACGGACTTGCTTCTCCGTTCTTGGCTCTGGCATTTCCTGTATCGCTTTTACTTTGTCGGGATCCACCTCAATCCCTTTTCCGCTAACAATAAAACCCAGCAATTTTCCCGATCTCACCCCGAAAGTGCACTTGTTCGGATTAAGTCTTAGTTTGAATTTCCTCAAACGCTCAAACAGTTTCTGCAAATTCACCAAATGTTCTTCTTCTGTCTGAGATTTGGCAATCATATCGTCCACATAAACCTCGATTTCATGATGAATCATATCATGGAACAGAGTCACCATTGCTCGCTGATATGTTGCTCCGGCATTTTTCAGACCAAACGACATCACCTTGTAGCAGAAGGTGCCCCATTGGGTTATGAAAGTTGTCTTTTCCATGTCTTCTGGTGCCATCTTGATTTGGTTATAGCCAGAAAAGCCATCCATGAAGGAGAATACCGAGAACTGAGCTGTATTATCCACCAAAACATCGATGTGAGGTAATGGGAAATCATCTTTAGGGCTAGCTCTGTTCAAATCCCGGTAGTCGACACACATCCGTACCTTTCCATCCTTCTTAGGTACTGGGACGATGTTTGCAACCCATGGCGGATAATTGGTGACTGCTAGAAACCCTGTATCCAACTGCTTTTGCACTTCTTCCTTTATCTTGACAGCCATCTCTGGTCTTGTTCTTCTGAGCTTCTGCTTGACCGGAGGACAACCTTCTTTGAGAGGCAAGCGGTGCACCACGATGTCTGTGTCCAGCCCAGGCATGTCCTGATAAGACCAGGCGAAGATGTCAACATATTCTTGCAGCAATTCAATCAACCCTTTCTTCACATCATCTCTCAAAGCAACCCCTATCTTGATTTCTCTCTTGGCGTCTTCGGTGCCGAGATTAATCACTTCAACAGACTCTTGATGCGGTTGAATAACCCTTTCCTTTTGTTTTAATAACCTGGTAAGCTCTTCAGGGAGTTCACAGTCTTCATCACCCTCTTCTTCAGCTTGAAAGATTGGATTTTCAAAGTCGAAACGAGCCATAGCAGAACCGTTATCAATAGGATCCGATGTTGTGCATCTGTGTCATACGGTGAACTGACTTTGGGTGTTTTGCTTTTTATCGCAATGTCGCGGATAGCAAGAGTCGCCACCGACTTTTCTTTTATCCAATAAGGAAAGGTGGAAAAGAACAGGAAAGACCTCAATAGATTTTGGGTTCGGGAGGTACATTATACAAAGGGAAGGTGTTAGCACCCTTTGTATCCATGGTTATCCATGGGCTCTTAATTGCTGGATCACTTATATTTTTGTCTGAAAAGTGTTCGTGAATTGTTTGAGAAATGTTTCGGAAAGAGAGTTAACTTTGTAATGATTCTCGTATGAATGTATACAAAGTATTTATCTCGTTTGATTTTGAAAACGGTTTAGAAAAATGTAACTTGGTAATGATTCTAGTATGAATGTATACCAAGTGGTGATTTTCTAGGATTTGTAAAGTGTAAAGTGTGAGGGGTGAAAAATGTTTTAGGTTATGATCCAGTAATTGAGAGTTATACCTTCCTGAGGTCGTTATGAACGTTTCCTATCCTTATGAGGGTAAAACTGTCCTTACTATTGAGAAGTAAGTAATCTTACCCTTTTGGATGTTTAAGGGTCACCGTAGGGTCATCGATAGGTCATTGAAGGCAACAGTTGTAAGGATACCTTAGCATTCGAAGGGACGATCATCATTTAACCGTAGGCTACACCGAAGGGTCATCGAGGGACAAAATCGTATTTTCGAAGGCAACATCCGAGGGACCATGATTTATTTTATGATGATTTAATCGAAGGGTCTTTGCTAAGTGTATCCCTACATTCGCGGGACATGACCGTTATACCGTAATACCGTAGGGCAGCAAAGAGAGGTCCAAGATCACTTATTTAAAGGCAATATTTTAAAGTCAATTAAGTAATTAAGTCCATACTAAAATCAATACATTAAAATTAATACATTAAAATTAATACATTAAAATTAATACATTAAAATTAACACATTAAAATTAATTAAGCAATTTAGGGTGAGTCTCCCCAAGGGTATCCCACAAATAAAGTGGAAGACCTCAACGGCGATCTTTTTTCTGGGACCTATGAACCTTTGCAAAATTCAACAAACGGGTTAGCATACCAAATCCGGGTGCAATCGAGGATTACACCGTAAAAGAAAAACAGCAGCAAGAAAACAGTGTATAATTAACATAGAATCGACCAGATACGCATAAGACATAACAAACAAAATATTGGCGGCTGCCCTTGTTCGCCTCTGCTTCGCCTAGCGAAGGTCTAGCGAACACTCGCTGCGTGCTCGCTTAGCGATGTGCTAGCGAGCGGCTGCGGGTTTTGAATTTCAAAACAGTATGACTTCAACCTGCGGCATGGCTTATGGCATCCAACACATAATTATATGGTTCAGCATTCACAATATCCAGGCACACTTAAATTCACATGCAAAACCTCAAATATGTTTATGAATTCAATTATATTATCACATGCAAGTTAAGAACATAAAGCGGTATCACATGCAAATTAAGAAAATAACACGATAATAGTAATGCAAACCTGTTTGCAATCGAATTGCAACCTTGAATTGGCGAGCCAGATTGAGTTGGGCGGCGGTAGCTTCGGGGCGGGGAAGCGGCCTTCAGGGTTTCCTTTAGGGTTTTCCGTCTGTGAGCGCTAGGGTTTGCTTGCTAGAGTTCTCCTTTCCTCCTTTTTTCGTCCTTCTTTTCATTACTGAAGTGCTGGTATTTATAATGCCCTTTTTCATGACCTAATGGGCTCAGAACGAAGCCCGAAATTTTTTGTTGTCTGTCAGCCTCGCTAGGCGAGCTGGTAGCGAACATTTGCTTCGCTAGGCGAGCGTGTAGCGAACGTTCGCTAGGCGAGCGTGTAGCGAACGTAACGTTCGCTAGGCGAGCGTGTAGCGAACAGGCCAGTTTGGGCCATTTTCTGGATTGGGCCATTCGTGAGCTGGGCCTTTGTCCCTTTAAGATCAGTGCCATAAAATGAGTCGGAATGCCCCTGAAAAATGTCTTGAACTATTGATGGGCAAATTTTGGGGTATGACAGCTGCCCCTGTTCAATATTCTTGAACCGAGAGAGTCAGAATGGTATGTGCCGTTCGTGGTCTGGAGGTGAAAGATTATTGAACACTAGAATGCCCCAACAATTTGCGCTTGTCCATCAGTCTTGACGGAGATGGGCTTAAAGATGCCATCCAGGAAGTTTGATGAGGAGATTTCCAGATTGTGTCGTACGTTAGACGATATCTGGAGACATGGGTGTCACACCGGGTCGTACATCAGACCGTATAGTGAGTCATCCATTATGCTGTCGACTTCGCCGGGGAGTCGGAGTATGCTATATACTGCTGGGGATAAGGGATCAGAATGGATCATACACTGGACCGTATCTGAATACCAGAGTGAGCTGTTCGTTAGGCAGATGACTTTGCCGAGGATGAAAAATCAGAATGGATCGTACGCTAGATCGTCTCTGAGTTGAAGATCCAAATGGGTCTTATGATAGACTGTATTGGAGTTGCAGGATGAGCCGTCCATTAGGCTGAATCTGATGATAAAAGGGGGTAGTCGTACACTAGACTACACTTCAGAAATGTACCGTACACTAGGTAGCATCTGAGGAGACGAAGGTCCAATTGGGTCGTACATTAGACCGTATCTGAGCAGACTGAGCCGTCCATTAGGCTGAATCTGATGATAAAAAGGGGGTAGTCGTACACTAGACTACACTTCAGAAATGTACCGTACACTAGGTAGCATCGAAGGTCAAATTGGGTCGTACATTAGACCGTATCTGAGCAGAATGAGCCGTCTATTAGGCTGAATCTGATGATAAAAAAGGGGGTAGTCGTACACTAGACTACACTTCAGAAATGTACCGTACACTAGGTAGCATCTGAGGAGACGAAGGTCTAATTGGGTCGTACATTAGACCGTATCTGAGCAGAATGAGCCGTCCATTAGGCTGAATCTGATGATAAAAGGGGGTAGTCGTACACTAGACTACACTTCAGAAATGTACCGTACACTAGGTAGCATCTGAGGAGACGAAGGTCTAATTGGGTCGCACATTAGACCGTATCTGAGCAGACTGAGCCGTCCATTAGGCTGAATCTGATGATAAAAGGGGGGTAGTCGTACACTAGACTACACTTCAGAAATGTACCGTACACTAGGTAGCATCTGAGGAGACGAAGGTCTAATTGGGTCGTACATTAGACCGTATCTGAGCAGAATGAGCCGTCCATTAGGCTGAATCTGATGATAAAAGGGGGTAGTCGTACACTAGACTACAGTTCAGAAATGTACCGTACACTAGGTAGCATCTGAGGAGACGAAGGTCTAATTGGGTCGTACATTAGACCGTATCTGAGCAGAATGAGCCGTCCATTAGGCTGAATCTGATGATAAAAGGGGGTAGTCGTACACTAGACTACACTTCAGAAATGTACCGTACACTAGGTAGCATCTGAGAAGATGAAGGTTTAACTCGGTCGTACATTAGACCGTCTTTAAGCAGAATGAGCCGTCCATTAGGCTAAATCTGATGATAAAAGGGGGTAGTCGTACACTAGACTACACTTCAGAAATGTACCGTACACTAGGTAGCATCTGAGAAGATGAAGGTTTAACTTGGTCGTACATTAAACCATATCTGAGCAGAATGAGCCGTCCATTAGGCTGAATCTGCTGAAAAGGGAGTAGTCGTACACTAGACTACCATTCAGAAATGTACCTGTCCGAAGGTAGCATCTGAGAAGATGAAGGTTTAACTTGGTCGTACATTAAACCATATCTGAGCAGAATGAGCCGTCCATTAGGCTGAATCTGCTGAAAAGGGAGTAGTCGTACACTAGACTACCATTCAGAAATGTACCTGTCCGAAGGTAGCATCTGAGTAAGGGAGTAGTCGTATACTAGACTACCATTCAGAAATGTACCTGTCCGAAGGTAGCATCTGAGTAAGGGAGTAGTCGTATACTAGACTACCATTCAGAAATGTACCTGTCCGAAGGTAGCATTTGAGGAGGGAGTAGCCGTATACTAGACTACCATTCAGAAATGTACCTGTCCGAAGGTAGCATCTGAGGAAGGGAGTAGCCGTATACTAGACTACCATTCAGAAATGTACCTGTTTGAAGGTAGCATCTGAGTAGATGAAGGTTTAACTCGGTCGTACATTAGACCGTATTTGAGTGGTATTTGAAGATTTGAAGGTCTAACTGGGTCGTACATTAGACCGTGTTGGGAGTAGTTGAAGATCAGAATGGATCGTACGCTAGATCGTATCTGAGTTGTTGAAGGTGTCATATGTTGAGATGAATCAGGAGGAACCGTATGCTAGGCTATATCTGATAGTATTTGTGTATGTTGTATTTGCAATAAATGTCTGGGATGGGCTTATAGATGCCATCGTTAGGAGGATGTCAGAATGGATGTTGACATGGAGCAGATCTGAAAGATGTATCTGAAGAAGAAAGTAGTCGTACGCTAGACTACACCTCGGAATATACCGTATGCTAGGCAGTATCTGAGGGATATAGTTGAATCTTGAATGTAATTGATAAAGATGTCCGTCTGAATGGACCTTTGTGTTGGTTGTATCAAGAGGATAATTAACCTGAAAAATAAAGTTAGCTTCATGCCATGTCATGATGCATGAGATGCAAATGTTGTATGCATGCATGTGCTGTGAAGTGATGTAATGAGTGAATTATGCGTCTGGAATGAATGCGAGCTTTGTATGCATGTATATGTTATGAAATGATGTAATGTATATGATGCGGAATGAAAATTGTATGTAGGTATGTGATGTGAAATGATGTAATGAATGCACTATGCGTCTGAAACGTTCTTCCAGGGGACTCTACTGGGAAAATAAATCTCCTTTTTCTGGTTGGAGATATTTGTATTGATGACCCCTCCTTAGCTAGGGGTATTTGATTTCTGTCTGATGGTGGAAACACTCAACAGAGCCTGGCTGGGGATGGAAGAGATGACCTTTCGGTATGGTGGTGCCGACCTCTTCTGGGGAATAATTGGCGTTGCCGGGGAATCGAATTAGCAACGGATTCATTGGAAAGCATGGTTAGACCTTCTCCTTGGTCCTGAAGTCTTGTAGTAATCGTTATTTCTATTTTAGGCATGTATTTTTGTAAACATTAATCATATTCAAATGCATATATCAATTCAAATTAAATCAATGGACGTTTATGCAATCAAAACGGAAAAAGTAAAAACAAAAGCATCTTTTTTGGAGATAAAATTGTATTGATTTTGAAAGAGGGCCTATAAACAGGCAATTTGTGTACAAGGAGACAGAAATCCTAGTAAGAGGAAATTGTCAAGAACACAAAGAGAAAGCTATGCAGAGAAAGTCCTATTGATTTTAATTCCACTACTGTCATCATGTCTTCGAGCATCTCATCTCCTGCTGGCGGATAGAAGTGATTGGCTTGTTCAGTCCCTTGAACTTGGTTGAAGCTGACAGAGAACGGGACATAGTCCTACGCTTTAATCCCTAATTTTTGCCTGGACCGCCTTTTCAGGTTTTCAGTCCACCGGGATACCCTTTCTTGCCCAAGCCGCCTCTTCAGGTTTTCGACTTGCCGGGTGTACATTTTTATATGTTTATCCCTAATTTTTGCCCGAACCCTTTTGGTTCGCCGGGATGCCCTTACTTTTGCCTAGATACGTCGACCTAGCGGGTCTCTTTTATGCGTAGTATTTTTTTAACTATGTCCGCGTTCACAGGATGCGGGAAGTCTTCGCCATCCATTGTAGCAAGTATCATGGCTCCACCAGAGAATACTTCCTTAACCACAAACGGCCCTTCGTATGTGGGAGTCCATTTTCCTCTGGGATCACCTTGTGGTAGAATGATACGCTTTATTACCAAGTCGCCAATTTGATATACCTGTCTCTTGACCTTTTTGTTAAATGCCTGGATCATGCGCTTCTGATATATCTGCCTATGACAAACAGCCGCAAGTCTCTTTTCATCAATCAGATTTATCTGATCGAGTCGAGTTTGAATCCATTCATCCTCATCTAAGCCTGCATCTTTCGCAATTCTTAGAGAGGGAATCTGAACTTCCACCGGTAAGACGACTTCCATCCCGTAGACTAAAGAGAAAGGGGTTGCCCCTGTCGAAGTGCGGTAACCATGAAGAGCAAATGGTAACATCTCATGCCAGTCTTTGTACATTACCGTTATTTTTTTGATATTGTTAGCAGCCTCCACGGCGCCGTTCGTCTTTGGCCGGTACGGAGAAGAGTTATGGTGCTTTATTTTGAACTGCGTGTAGAGTTCAGTTTAGTACCATTATCAGTGATAACTCTCTCGGGAGACAGCAGGTTTCTCAAGTAGATATTTGATAGAATCCATCTTAGAAATCAATAAAGTGGTATGATTCAACATATACTGTCTTAGTCGGCGAGCAGCCTAAGCCAAAGCACAGTAAGCTTTCTCGAGCTGTGAGTATCTTGTTTCACAGTCGGTACCTTTTGCTAAGGCAGTATATGACATGCTCTTTTCGACCAGACCCGTCATGTTGCCCCAGCACACCTTATTGAATTTTCTAATACGGCCAAATACGTGATTAGAGGTCTTCCTTCAACTGGCAGCATTAGAATTGGAGGTTCTTGGAGATATTTCTTGATTTGGTCATTCATCATTCCATACCATCTCTTGATTTTTCTTTTTTCTTGTAACTTGAAGATGGGTTTGCAAGTTGCAGTCAAGTGCGGGATGAGTCGGACAATGTAATTCGAGTGCCCCCAAGAAACCTCTGACTTCTTTCTGGTCTGTTTCAGTACCCATTGCAATTTCAATTGATTCCTCCTGCAGCTGTATGGTCTTTTCTTCTTGTAGTAACAGTCTGGCAAGTTCTCCAGGGACTTTACAATCTTCCTCACTTCCATCCTCGGCTTGGTAGATCGGATTTTCAAAGTCATAATGAACAGTAGCAGAACTATTATCAACAGGATCCAGAGTGGATATGGATCGAAAAATTGTTACGTGAGTGTGTGCAAGAAAACATAGCTTGTTTGAAAAAATGACAGGAAAGATAAAGAGCGCAATATTTGAATGCAAAAAGTCCATTGATTTATTGAATATGAATATGCATATGAAAATGACAAACCCTTAAAATTAGCTATTATGCCCCGGGTATAGACATAATGCTTTTGAAATACTAAAATAGCAATAACAATTACTCTCGACTAAAGGAAATCGGGATAGTGTCTTCAGCCTTCCAATTGTCGAGTCCGTCACCAATTGTTGGGGAAATCCAGCTATCCAAGTCATAATCGTCATCAGTATCTTCCACAGCATTGACAGTCTCATCTTGATTAGGCAGAGGGGCAGTGATGACATTAGGAGTCTCAGGCGGATCAAATTCAGATTCTCCGGCGTCGATCATATCCTGAATTTTGTTCTTCAACGACCAACAATTGTTTGTATCATGCCCGGGGCTATCGGAGTGATATGCACACCTGGCATTGGGATTATAACGAGGAGAAGTAGTGTTGGGTTTTGCAGGAGGATCTCTGAGGGTAATTAAATTTGCTTTTAGCATACCCTGCAGTGCCTGTGCTAAAGTCATATTGATCTTCGTAAACTGCCTTCTTCCCGGGTTAGTGTGCCTCACAGATTTCTTGTCTTTTTTCTTCTCGAGCAAAAGAGCCTTCAGTTCCTTCTGCCCCCTGGATAAGTTCAAGATTATCTTCTGGAGTTGAGCATTCTGAGCCTGGAGGTCTTTGACAATTTGTTCGAGGTCCATTTTTCCGTGTGGAGGAAAACCGTGAGAACACTGATCCCTTTAGAGTACCTGTTATGCTATGTTATGCTATGCAATGCATGAAATGTTTTCAAGGCCTTTTGGAATTTAACTTTGCATAAACTACCGAAAAGGGAAACTTTTTTTTTTGTTTTTTTTTCATACAAAACAGAGCAAAGTTAAATCCCTAAGTTCTTGAAATGGTTAGTACAATGTTATGATGTCATGATGTTATGATGTTAAGATGTTAAACAAACATAAACAAGTCACACAACAATCATCCCTAGGTTTTAAGGCTTGCATGAGTTCCATAGGTAAGTACCCTCCCCACTGAAGTTTGGTTGGTTCAACCTGTCCTAGAAGAGTAACCGGGTTCTAGAAGGATCTCAAATCATCGACCTTTCCTTAAGTCCACTTCAGTGCAACACCAAGTGGTTGACCGAAGCTTCCCTAAAGTCCAATCTCAAAGAGTGTAGTATCGAGTCTCAACCAACCCCAGTCGGAACCGAAGTCAGTTATCTCACTACTTTCTAATGGCCAGGATGAGTTAATTAGGGTTCTAAAGGTCTGGTTAATGCTTTGATGACACCACGCGGAAGCCAAATTTTTCCTCAAGTAACATGAGGAACATCAGGACAACCAAAGTGTCACATTAACCGTAGCCATCATTTTAACCATTCCGGTATACGCCGGATAGTCGCGATGATCTATTGCTACTTACCTAAGGTACACTAGATCCGGGTGTAGGATCTTTCACTCAAGAATACCCAAGCAATCCCTTAAAAGTAAATCAGACAATTTGAATATGTGATCTTGTTATTAAGGTAACCTCTCTTTAAGTGTCCCCAGCAGAGTCGCCAGTTTTGTCATACGGTGAACTGACTTGGGGTGTTTTGCTTTTTATCGCAATGTCGCGGATAGCAAGAGTCGCCACCGACTTTTCTTTTATCCAATAAGGAAAGATGGAAAAGAACAGGAAAGACCTCAATAGATTTTGGGTTCGGGAGGTACATTATACAAAGGGAAGGTGTTAGCACCCTTTGTATCCATGGTTATCCATGGGCTCTTAATTGCTGGATCACTTATATTTTTGTCTGAAAAGTGTTCGTGAATTGTTTGAGAAATGTTTCGGAAAGAGAGTTAACTTTGTAATGATTCTCGTATGAATGTATACAAAGTATTTATCTCGTTTGATTTTGAAAACGGTTTAGAAAAATGTAACTTGGTAATGATTCTAGTATGAATGTATACCAAGTGGTGATTTTCTAGGATTTATAAAGTGTAAAGTGTGAGGGGTGAAAAATGTTTTAGGTTATGATCCAGTAATTGAGAGTTATACCTTCCTGAGGTCGTTATGAACGTTTCCTATCCTTATGAGGGTAAAACTGTCCTTACTATTGAGAAGTAAGTAATCTTACCCTTTTGGATGTTTAAGGGTCACCGTAGGGTCATCGATAGGTCATTGAAGGCAACAGTTGTAAGGATACCTTAGCATTCGAAGGGACGATCATCATTTAACCGTAGGCTACACCGAAGGGTCATCGAGGGACAAAATCGTATTTTCGAAGGCAACATCCGAGGGACCATGATTTATTTTATGATGATTTAATCGAAGGGTCTTTGCTAAGTGTATCCCTACATTCGTGGGACATGACCGTTATACCGTAATACCGTAGGGCAGCAAAGAGAGGTCCAAGATCACTTATTTAAAGGCAATATTTTAAAGTCAATTAAGTAATTAAGTCCATACTAAAATCAATACATTAAAATTAATACATTAAAATTAATACATTAAAATTAATACATTAAAATTAACACATTAAAATTAATTAAGCAATTTAGGGTGAGTCTCCCCAAGGGTATCCCACAAATAAAGTGGAAGACCTCAACGGCGATCTTTTTTCTGGGACCTATGAACCTTTGCAAAATTCAACAAACGGGTTAGCATACCAAATCCGGGTGCAATCGAGGATTACACCGTAAAAGAAAAACAGCAGCAAGAAAACAGTGTATAATTAACATAGAATCGACCAGATACGCATAAGACATAACAAACAAAATATTGGCGGCTGCCCTTGTTCGCCTCTGCTTCGCCTAGCGAAGGTCTAGCGAACACTCGCTGCGTGCTCGCTTAGCGATGTGCTAGCGAGCGGCTGCGGGTTTTGAATTTCAAAACAGTATGACTTCAACCTGCGGCATGGCTTATGGCATCCAACACATAATTATATGGTTCAGCATTCACAATATCCAGGCACACTTAAATTCACATGCAAAACCTCAAATATGTTTATGAATTCAATTATATTATCACATGCAAGTTAAGAACATAAAGCGGTATCACATGCAAATTAAGAAAATAACACGATAATAGTAATGCAAACCTGTTTGCAATCGAATTGCAACCTTGAATTGGCGAGCCGGATTGAGTTGGGCGGCGGTAGCTTCGGGGCGGGGAAGCGGCCTTCAGGGTTTCCTTTAGGGTTTTCCGTCTGTGAGCGCTAGGGTTTGCTTGCTAGAGTTCTCCTTTCCTCCTTTTTTCGTCCTTCTTTTCATTACTGAAGTGCTGGTATTTATAATGCCCTTTTTCATGACCTAATGGGCTCAGAACGAAGCCCGAAATTTTTTGTTGTCTGTCAGCCTCGCTAGGCGAGCTGGTAGCGAACGTTTGCTTCGCTAGGCGAGCGTGTAGCGAACGTTCGCTAGGCGAGCGTGTAGCGAACGTAACGTTCGCTAGGCGAGCGTGTAGCGAACGTAACGTTCGCTAGGCGAGCGTGTAGCGAACAGGCCAGTTTGGGCCATTTTCTGGATTGGGCCATTCGTGAGCTGGGCCTTTGTCCCTTTAAGATCAGTGCCATAAAATGAGTCGGAATGCCCCTGAAAAATGTCTTGAACTAATGATGGGCAAATTTTGGGGTACGACAATCTGCATGAGTGATGGTATGTGCTTATGAGTGTGAACAAGAAGTGAAAACTAAACAAAACATTGCCATTTTTTTTTATTTTGAAAAACTGCAAAAATAGAAAGACAGGGAACGAAATATTTGAATGCAAAAAAGACGTCCTTTATTTATGATAAAAAATGCAAGTGTCACATAGGTGGGCCCTACAATGAGTCATTACGCCCTGGGCGGAACGTAAGACTTGGATATGCATGAATAAACAAAGAAAATTACTCTTCAAGAAGAGTGACTTGGATAATCTCTTTAGAAGACCAATTGTTGATGACTTCACCCGGGATCTTCGGACGCACCCAATTGTCAATGTCACAATCACTATCCCCATCTTCTTCGTCGACTGCAGAGACTTGACCATACTGAATGATGCCAACACTGGAGAAAGTGATCGGCCCCTGATGAGTCTGAAGTGTTGAAGTTGTAGAAGTTAGAGCTGCCTGATACCCAATCCCGAACTTATCTTCTTTCACTGGTAATTCCAACAGACGCCCCCAACCGGGAGCAACACCTGAATCCACCACGGCCCGTGCCTGCTTAAAGGATGAGATAGAGGCACCCGCTTTAGCCTCTTTCACAGACTCTTGGACAGACAAATCTTCAACCTGGAGGATACCTTTGTCGAGCAAGGCCTGGATACCCTGCTGTAGCTTCAAACAACCTCCACTCTGAGTAGCACAATCCAAACAACCCTTCCCACAACCGGGGAAGACATCGGCCTTCAGCAAGCATCCTTTGATATCTAACAATGGAGTCTTCAACTTCAACACATCCTTAATGGGCTTGGCTTCTCCCTCTACCAAATTAACGTTCGCACCACCATGCTGGGGCATGGGATTGTTAACGACATTCGGAACCGGTGCAAGGTCGATGGCCTTTGAATCTATGAGGTCCTGAACTACGTGCTTAAAAGCTTTGCGGTTCTCAATATTGTGGCCAGGTGCCCCAGAGTGGAAGCTACACCTAGCGTTGGCGTCATAACCCACCGGAAGTCTACCAACAGGAGGAGCCAGAGTGCGTAATTGCACAAGTTGTAGTTGTTGAAGACTAGAAAGCAACTGGGCGTACGACATTGGAAGGGTGTCGAAACACCGGTCCATCATCCTTTGCCTCTGTTGATAAGCGAGTCTGTTACCTGGTTGTTGTTGCTGTTGATACTGAGCTGGTTGACGTTGTGATTGTTGTTGTTGTAGTGGTGCTGCAGCTGGAATGGTCACCCCCGCGGCAGTACCTGTTATGCAAGACATGCTAATGAATATGCAAATGCAATGACATGTTTATCAATTCCAAAGGTATTCTACCCCCTTGATTCCAGTCTCACATTTGATAAATAGTGTAAGAAGAAAACCCCGACTAGAATCAAGAAGAAGATTTAAACCCCCTTGAAAAGGATAAACATGTGTTAAGTGATGTGAATGCAAATGATGTGATGATGTGAATGCAATGCAGTGGCATGTCAATCAGGATTGCTGTATCTGCTTGAACATCTGTCAGGTTGCACTGTCTGGAGAGAAATTAAGAGTACACCAAACAAAGGTCATGGGATGGGTCATGTTATCCTTAATATCAACCACCCATTTTGGTGGATTATGGTTTACACCTTATCAACACCCGAGTTTCATTGATATTAAGGATACCTGATCGGATCAACCATGAATCAAGGGTTTGTCGCAAGTCACGAGCATGGAGTTTAGGTTAAGAACCACCCAAAAGGAGTGTACTAAGGTTCAAACCTGCCAAACATGTTCTACAAAAGGTTCCCATAGTCATAATCCCATCTTTCGGATATTATCAGAGGAACGACTACTCGTATTCCAACAATATTCTCAAGAGAGACTCTTATGAGTGTAGTATCGTGTAACAATCGTATCAAATCTTACATTTGAACGACTTTCGCACTACGTCCTATGAATAGGCCAAGATGGGTTAGGTAAACTAAGGTCCTTGGCTTCTTAGGTCTATATTGGAACAAGTAATGTCTAACCACAACTTACTTATGTGACATTATTGATCTCAACATGACCTCCACCAAGTGAATGGGCTTGCAAGTCAACTCGCTAAGGAATACTCCACACAAGTTGACAGGACTATGCCATTCTCCTATCTTAAGTGCACTCGAGTTCGGGTATAGAACTCATCTTACAAAGATCACCAAGCAGCCAGCCAACAGATACAACAATGATATGTACACAATGCAATAAGGTAAAGCAGGTAAATAAATAACTGTACAAAAGCATGAACACCCAATAAACAAACAAACTACAAAAGCTAGGAGGGACTCGCTTAGGGAAGGTGGACCAGCAAGAGGTCAACTTCTTAATGTCCCCAGCAGAGTCGCCAGCTGTCGCAACCTGAAAAATACAGTGCGAAAAAAAAATAACCGGCGAAAGAAAAAGACAGAAGAGTCGCCACCGTGCGTTATTCATCCCAAAGGAGGGAAAGGAAACGCTCGAAGTAAACCTGAAAAAGGAAAGGACAAGACGGGGTCTCGCAACCAAATCTTGGGTTCGGGAGTCGGTTATGCGAAGGGAAGGTATTAGCACCCCTACGCATCTGTAGTACTCTACGGGATCCACTTTTGTAGTTCTTGTCTAAAGGGTGTGGGTTTATCTTGTGCTGTTTACCAAAAAAAAGGGTTAAATGAAAATGACTCGCGCGGATGTCGTATCCACTGCATACGTATCTCATCTGAATATGAGAATCAGAGTCTTCGTAGCTCGCCTGACCTATGGGTTAGGGGTAATTGTGCTCGCTAAGACATCGCGTCTTATGCCTACGTATCTCATCTGGAATAAGAATCAGAGCAAAACGTAGTTCGGCTAACTACGGGGTTATGGATTGGGTTTTGGACGAACAACGTTACTACGCAATCTACCGGATGCTCGACCTTTGGAGACTTACTCGCCTGTAGTAGAAGGAGTAAACGTGTTGCTTTGGGTTTTAGGGTTTGGGATGCTCGAGGGCAAAAAGGCAGTCCTTGACGAAGGAACCGCGCTACCTGCAGGGATATGAATACAAAACACAAAACATGTATCTCAAAGTAAAATGCCACCAAGGGGTTCAAACATTGCCTCCTATCGAGGTCTTCCAGCTAAGAAAGCGATAAAGTATGAGAAAGGGAAAAAATTACCACACGGATAAAGATCCGAAGCTATAGCAGTTAAAGGGGCAAGAAACCCTGAAATGTCTCCAGCTGGACCGTCAAAGGAAATCAGTCAACACGAATAATCAGAATAAAACTCCAGGGGGTATCCCACAAATAAAGTGGGAAACCACGCGAGTGTCTCTGCGAAAGCCATGTGAGCCCTCACAAAACTCGACAAAGGGTTAGAGTAGTAGGATGAAATCAAGAGAAAACAATGCCATGGAAACACAAGACAGGTTAGAATAAACAAAATAGGGTAACCCAGAGTTGCCCCTAAATCAAAATGTAACCACATGAATAATTCCATCAAAATTCACAAAAGGCTCACAAAAAGGTATCAAATTCACCCATAATACCTCATACATTTAGAGCATTCAAATAAAAGGCATAAAGATGATGGATATAGGGCAAACCTGATTGGAGAGCTTGATTGAGTTGCGCCCGTGAGGTTTACAAGTTGAGTTCCTTTCAGGGTTTGGAGGTTGCTCTGAACTCTGTTGGCTTTTCTCTCACTATCTTTTCCTCAGGTTTTGCTTCTCTTCCTTCTTTCTCCAGTGAATCTCCCAGTGTACTCCAAGTGTAACTCCAAGTGTGTTTTCCTCTACTGAAACTTCAGTATTTATAGACTGGTTTTCGTGGGTAATGGGCTCAAATGAGGGAGACCCAAGTCCAAAATAATTTGTTATATTTTATTTATTTATTTAATTAATTAATTAATTAATTAATTAATTAATTAATTTTTTTTTTTTTTTTTTTTTTTTTTTTTTCGTTTTTTTTTTCCAGAAAAAATGAAGGGTAAATTTTGGGGTATTACACTTTGAAATTGCAATTGCTGACTGGTTGTCGATAAACACTTCTGTCTTATGATTCTGTTGGAGATGTAAGTCACATAAGATATTTTTCAGCCACAAAACTTGATTTACGGCTGTTGTTGCTGCTATGAATTCAGATTATGCAGTGGATTGTGCTATTGTCTCCTGCTTCTTTGTGCACCATGAAAAAACTCCTGAGCCTAGACTGAAACAATATCCTGAAGTGCTCTTCATGTCATCAATGGATCCAACCCAGTCACTATCAGAGAATCCACATAACTTGAAATTTTGACAGCTCTCAAACTTGACACCATAATCAGCAGTACCTTTAATATATCTCAATACCCTTCTTGCTACCTTTAAATGCATTTCACTAGCACAATGCATAAATCGAGAGAGAAGACATACAACAAACAGAATGTCCAACCTTGTTGCAGTGAGATACATTAAACATCCAATCAAGCTCCTGTAATAGCCTTCATCAACTTTGTCAACACCATCTTCCGTGCTCAGCTTCTCCTTTTGGTTCATTGGTGTGCTAACCGCTTTGCACTCCTCCATTTGATTTTTTTAAGATTTCCTTAGCATTTATTTTTTGACATATGAACACATCATCCTCATTTTGTTTGATCTCAATTCCAAGAAACTAAGACATAAGACCAAGATCTGTCATTTCAAAAACTTGCATCATTTCTTGTTTGAATTCTTCAACCAACCTTGTATCATCTCCAGTCACTAAAAGATCATCAACATAGAGGGAAACTATGAGAAATTTTTTTCCCTTATGTTTTACATAAAGAGTGGCCTCAGATAAGCTTTTCACAAAGCCTATGCTCAATAGGTGTTCATTTATCCTACTGTACCAAGCTCTTGGTGCTTGTTTTAATCCATAAAGGGATTTTTTTGAGTAGATAGACTTTATCTTCTTCACCATGCATAACAAATCCCTCTGGCTGCTCCACATATATCTCTTCTTGTAAAACTCCATTTAAAAAAGTTGATTTGACATCTAACTGGAATACTTTCCAGCCTTGTTGAGCAACAACTACTAACACCAATCTAATTGTATCTAATCTGGACACTGGTGCAAAAGTGTCAGAATAATCAACACCAAAAATTTGTGCATGCCCTTTTACTACAAGTCTGGACTTGTATTTATTTATAGAGCAATCCGCATTAAGCTTTATTCTGAAAACCCATTTAACTCCAATAACTTTTCTATCTCGAGGCTTGTCAACCAGCTCCCATGTGTTGTTTTTTTTAATCATTGAAATCTCATCTTCCATTGCCTTTTTCCATTTTGGATCCTTGAGTGCTTACTCACAGCAACTAGGTTCGCATACTGCTACATTACATCTTTGATATATGTCTGACAGCAGCCTTGTGTCTCTAATAGGAGGGTCATTTTCTAATTCATTCTGACACAACTCTGTTGTTTGGTTTCCGCCATAATCATTTTCAATATTGTTAAAAAATCCAATTGTCTTTTTTTTTGTTCTTCCAATCCCATTGTTGATCTTCATTGAAATGCACATCTCTAGAAACAGTCAACTTTCCAGTTTGAGGATGATATACTTTGTAGGCTTTTGAAACAGAACTATAACCCATAAAAATACCCGGAATTGCTTTCTTGTCAAGCTTGTCGCGCTTAACCTATGGAACATGTGCAAAACAAACAGAACCAAACACTTTGAGAAAGGTTAATGAAGGCTTATATCCATACCAAGCCTCAAAAGGAGTTTTGTCTTTCAAAGCCTTGAATGGAAGTCGATTTTGAAGAAAAACGGTTGTGTTTGCCGCTTCGGCCCAAAATTCTTTAGGCAATTCCTTCTCATGCAGCATGCATCTGGCCATCTCCATTACTGGTCTATTTCTCCTTTCACTAACTCCATTTTGCTCTGGAGTGTATGGGGTTGTGAGTTGATGTACAATACCAGCTTCTTCACAAAATAGATTAAACTGTGTTGAGGTGTACTCCTTCCCATTATCTGATCTTAGAAATTATATCTTGCAACCACTTTGAGTTTCCACCATATTCTTGAACTTTACAAAGACTCCAGCCACTTCATGCTTGAATTTCAAGAAAAAAATCCAGCACATTCTTGTAAAATCATCTATGGAAAGAATAAAGTATAGACTACCTTGTAACGATGGAGTTCTTTGAGGTCCTGCCACATCAGTGTGAGTGAGTTGCAGCTTTTGAGAGGCTCTCCAATCTGTTTTGGGAAATGACACTCTGTTTTGTTTACCAAATTAATAGGCATTGCAATTTGGCAAATGATCAGAAAGTACTGGTATACCTTCAATCATGTCTTTCCTCTTCATGTTCAGCATCCTTTGAATATGATAGTGACCAAGTCGCTTATGCCAGAGTTCAGTGGGACTGACTTGAGTGATGTAAGTTGCCTGCTCCTCCACAATTGGATCAAATGAGAAGCTTTTACCTCTCATTTTAACCCTTAAAATCTCCCGAACGGTAGTGTCAAAGATAAGACAATGTTGATTTTCGAAAAGAACTTTAAATCCCTTTTCTAACAATTGACCCACACTAAGCAAATTTTGGTCAATGTCAGGCACATACAGAACATCTGAGATTGTTTTCATACCTGAGCTAGTTGAAATTACAATGGTTCCTTTTTCTTTTGCAGAAATATAGTCACCATTCCCAATTCTGACTTTTGAGAATTTTACAGGCTTCAAATCCTTGAAAAGAGTTTTATCATATGTCATGTGGTTTGTATAACCACTATCAATCAGCCAACATTCAGAACTACTCCTTGCTGAGAAGCATGTTGCCACAAAAATTTGATCTTTTTCATCTTGCTCTACAACCTTGGAATTGGCTTCAAGTTGTTGAAATTTGCCTTTGCAAATTACAGCTTCATGTCCAAGCTGATTGCACTTGTTGCACTTTGCGTCTGGTCTTCTCCAACATCTGAACGGTGGGTGACACATTTTGCCACAATACTCACAAAGTGGGTAATTTTTCTTTTTACCTTTGTCTTTGCTTTGGCTGCTTTGACTACTTCCAACTTCATGATGCTTGGCTGGTAAAGCAACTTCAACCACGTGATCTTGTCTCATAAGCCTTTGCTGCTCTTAGGCCTGCAAGGCATGTAACACTCCTTCTAAGGTGATTTTGGACAGATCCTTAGTATTCTCCAAAGTAGTTATTGATGCTTCGTATCTCTCTAGCACTGTAACCAGAATTTTTTCCACAATTTTGGAATCAGTGAATTCAGTGCCGAGTAATCTAACCTTGTTCACAATGGAAAGCAACCTGTCAGAGTATTCTTTTATTGTCTCGGAATCTTTCATTCTCTACATCTCGAATTCCCTCATCAAGTTAAGCATTTGCATGCCTCGAATCCTCTCATCCCCTGCGTATTCTTCCTTTAAGTAGTCCCAAATTGCTTTTGGTGTTTTGAGAGTCATGATTCTGGTGAAGATTATTGATGAAACACCAGTAAAGAGACATGATCTTGCCTTTGCCTTCTTGGTTTTTTTCTCCTTGTGCAATTTTAATTGAGCCATGGTAGGATTGTTCGGCAGCGGAGGAATTTTGTAATCCTCTTCCACGGCTTCCCAAAGGTCCAACGCCTCTAAGTAAGACTCCACTTTAATTGCCCAAAGGTCATAGTTATCTCCATCAAAGGTGGGCGGAGCAATTTGATATAAACTTGCTTCACCTTCCATTTTCACAGGCCCCGTAAGAAGAAAGCTGTGATACCAATTGTTGGTTTTATTATAGCAGAGAGATTGAGAAAGTGGGAATTTCGATACTTTTATTCATAACAGCCAAAACACTTATAGTGTTTACAAAAGTAAAACAAACCACCACCACATTAGGAACGTGGGGGTAACTGACTAAACTTGCTCCTAAAGTTTAGGATCCACTAATTGGCTAAAACAGAACTGAAACAATAATGAAAAAAAAACTTAATGCAGTCCAAAAGCAAATAATTCACAGATTTGATCAAATGACTATGATTGATGCTCTTATGGGACAAGATGTTGTGAATTTCAAGTGGATGATATTGGTCTCATGGACTAGGTTTTGTTATGCTTGCTCATGGATCAAGTCATTTTAGACTACTACTTGGAAAAAGAAGAAATAGTGTGGTTAAGTTGATTTTGGTCAAAGTCAATTATGAGAGGTTGAGTTTTGTTGACCTATTAGAGCTTTCTTATTCAATTTGGATCATGACTACATTTTTGGATACATTTTTAAATAAAGATACTAAAAGATTTCACACAAGACTCAAATTGGTGATTAAGGCATTGAAAGAGGATTTTGGATTCGAAGTTCAAAAACTCAAATTCAAAATTCAAATTGGAGGAAAATGTGTTTGTTACTTGAAAAGCAAGACAAGTCAAGATTTCAATCCAAAAATTCATTACAATGTATCAATTACAAAGAAAAAGTGAATAGTACATGGAAAAACCTATATTTGACATACAATTGACTTTTGGTCAGTTGTTGATTTTTGGTCAAACAGTTGACCAAAATCTGACACTAACCCTAAGTTAATCCTAGACCTATTTCCAAGTCTTCTTCAAACATCTTCAAGCCATTACATTATGTCTTTGCATCACGTGATCAAAGTTTCCATGTCCACTAAACCACTAAAAATGGACTTTGGCATGACCATAACCAAACATATCCAAACATGCACCAAATGACCTATCCAAACTTGTACCTGCTATTGCATCACTACAACATCCCTGCAACATCATCCAAAACAAAACCATATCATTATTCCAAGCATGTATCAAGTTCCACATACAACTATCCAAACACACTCAATCCAAACCATGATTCAATTCACATTCAATATAAATCAGTTCAACATACATTCTTACAATGCAACATAACACAAACATTCAAAGCATAATTCATATCATGCTATAACACATATACACTACATGCATACCATAACTCAAATGCAATACATCATCAAAACCTGCAACATACAAACAGATCCACACATTGACAATCAACATACATTATTTAAGCCATACATATTATGCATACATAACCATTTAAAACCATTGACTAACTATCCGAATCCAATTAACTTTCTCAAAGTTAAAACAACCAAACCTAACCACTAACAAACCCCAACTGTCAAATTCAGTTATTAACCTAACTACTAACATAACTAACTACCTCAAGTTAGTTGCAAACTAACTTCCTAACCATCTCAAGTCAGTTAACTGTTAACTCCCATTTAACAAACTTCAAACCGATTCATAGTTGCCTAACTGACTCTAGCAGCTAAGTACCACATGTTCACCAACATTGACCTAAATACCCTTAACACTCAAATTCCCTCTAAATTAGTTTTCAAATCCTAACTAACTTTCAAAGGCCCAAACCAACACACTTCCAATTTAAATTTTACATTAAACTTAGTGTAAAAGAAACACATCCTCACTGATTTTTTTTCACTCAAACTAACTAAAACCTAACTACTTTTATAAATTATTCTCCACCCTTGATAACTCCTAGCCATAGATTATAGTCTAGTGGCCATTAATCAATCATCTCTAACCAATTTCATAACAAAAATTCCCTCCAATTTCATGACCCCTCATTCTATATAAACCCTATCTCTTACTTCATCAAAAAGCAATCACTGACCCTAAGAAAACTCTGACTAATTCTCACCCCAAACCTCTCAAACTCGCTATAAAGCTCTTAATCCACCATTGACCAGAGCTTCACATTGAAGCTATGAATCAATTGAGCTAGACTTCAACTCTCCATCCACACACCTCTGATCTCTACTTGCTATACTAAACCTCCTATGTTAATACATCAATTTCTAGAAACAACAACACTCAACAGAAAATTCAAGAAAAAAGAAGAAGAAGAGAAGAAGAAAATCAAAGTGTAAAAGGGTAGACAAGTAACTTACTTGAAATTGTGTGTTCCTCTGGGTTTCTTCAGCATCTTTTTCAAGTTCTTCACTATAACAACCACCGAAACACCCATCTGTTATGTAGGTAAACACGACACACTCAGCTCTGCATCCCCCTTACTTCATCTCTATTACCAAATTATAGCCCTTGTGTTGATGAAGCATAGCCCTAAGGTCTTGCTCTGAATTCATGAATTTATGTCATTTAATTTTTGTTTAAAATTTCTTGGGTTTTATGGGATTAGGGTAGAACAAGGGTTTAGGTTATAGGATAATCAAGGTTGAGAAATGGACAGAGGAGAGGAAGACATGGTTTTTGGTGGAAGTTTAATGTGGTTCTGGGCTCCGCCGTCGCCGTAGGCGATTTCTAGTGTGGCAGAGCGATTTCTAATGAGCAGAAGGTGGGAGGAGACTGAGACATTGAGGTGAGTGAAGTGAATGATGGAATGTCCTCTCCCTTTCCCATTTTGATTCCTTCATGGGCTCAAATCCAAGCCCAAAGGGCCTTTCCCCCAAAGCACCCTATATACCTCTTACACCCCCATCTGAAACAAACATTAAATAATACAACAAAGTGTTGGTGTAAGCCCTAGAGGCCAATACTTTTGGTACTTGTATCGAATTATTTATTAATAATAAAAGGCTTTTTCTTTATTATGTGTGTTTAATAAAGTCCCTAGAATAGCTAGTCCGTTTAATGTATCAAGTGTGACTTGATCATGAGATCATGATCGGGAAAATAGCAAGTGTACTATTTTTACCGATGTAGTAATAAAAAGGAATTTTCCTGAGTATCGATCTCGAGGACTGCGTAGGAATTATCAGTGTTGATAATGATTCAATCAAACAAAATAACCTGTGTTTGGTAAGTGAAGAATAAATTCGCTCTGTAAAATAATAAAGAAGAATAGAGAATTTTTAACGCAGAAAAGTTAAACATGCTAGGTCCGGGGTGTATGAATTGCTTTAAAATAAACTTAATCCTTATTTCATAAAATCTATGCTAGAATGATCCAATATGATTCTCAAGAGTAGTTTCCCCTAATTCCTTAGCCAGAAACCATTAACATTCAATTTTTAAATCCCAATTCCTTAGCCATTCAAAAGAATATTAATCTCAAATATGAATATCAAGAATTTCCCATCATCACTATTAGATCATCATTCCTAAGAAAAATTAGCGATGTTCTTATACACAAAGTGGTAAAGGGATTTGTCCGACCTCCTTTACCTCCAAATCAATACCTAATTTTCCAATACGGCAAGCATTACACACGTGTATAACAAATTGGATTCATAAAAACATAAACATTCATAAAATTGTAGGAAAAAGGTTCATTACAAAAGCAATTCAGGGACACCCCCCTAGCATAGGGGGTTTAGCTCATCATACTATTCAAAGAAGGTACAAATGTAAAATTAGACATTACAAGAGATTAGATAGCTTCGATCTTCAATTGCTTCCGCGCTTGATGATCTCCGTTCTTCAATTATCTCGATTCTTTCTTCTCTTTTTTCCGTCCCCAATTTTCTTCTCTCCTTAGGTCTAAATAGCACAATACACATTACAACCAAGCCAAAAAGTCCAAAATGCCCTCCGGGATCCCTTCATGAGTGAAAACAAGAAAATCAGAAAATTCAGCGCACCTGCCAACACGGCCCGTGCCAAGCAACACGGCCGGCCGTGTTGGCTCTCTGGTTTTTGTATGGGAGGAAGTTGTGTGTGCAGCACGGGCCGTGTCAGGAGACACGGGCCGTGTTTGGCTCCAGGATTTTATTTTTTTATTTTTTTCTTTAACTCTTCAATCCTCTTCCATTGTTGCCTTGGCACTTCCGACTCTTCCACTACTTCTGAAACATGCACAATACCATGGAAACGACATTAAACGCATCTAAAAACTTAAATTAATGCCAAAAGCAAAATAAACATAAAAATACTCAAATATGAAATACTTAAAACTCAAACACTAAAACTCAAACACTAAAACTCAAAATAAAGTGTTACCACATTGATGAATTTTTGCCGACAACATGATGAAAATCAAGTAAAATGGTGACCGATCACAACCCCAAACTTATCTCATTGCTTGTCCTCAAGTGATGCAAGAGACAACAAATGGAGGTCACCCCAGAATTCCTTTTTACCACTATACAGCCGATGTTATTCGCACCGAGTTTCCTACCTTCATGATCAAGATTTCGGCCACCCAATCCGAACTATCCGCTACACATCACAGTCCAACACCTCTTTACCTGCAAGCTTTTCATACATCTCACACAATCTCTCAGGGTTAGCACTCAAGACTCAGCATATGCAATATTGACTCTTAGTTTTTGAATAAATTCTACTTCTATTGCACAAACATAATTCACACACTTTAGGAGGACTTAGGGTTGTAACCGGGCTTAGGACAGGTGGGATAAACAACAAATGGATACACAAGGGTTTTTTTTTTGTAGGAATTTTTCGCACGCTTGTCCCTTTTTGTATTAGATTCACCACCCCAAACTTAGAATTAAACACGGTTTCAAAATCCACAACATTCATGTCGAGCAAGGGTAAAAGAGATTATTAAAAAAAAAAATTCTTTCTGGCCACAGGGGAACATAAGTGGTTTAAAAACAAACAAAATGGTAAAAGGCTCAAAAGGGGTTCGCAACGGATAAAACGTACAAGGGTGGCTAGAAAGGCTCAAGGTTAACAACAAAAACGTGCCTCAGTGTGTGTCTTAATGCAGTGCTATGTCAGTAGAACGTACGCAAAACCAGAGCGATAGAGTCATACCTAGATTAACTCTCATGATGATCTCTTAGTATTTGGCTTTTTGTAATCTCACCATGTGGGGTAAACTTGCAGGTTCCAAAGCACTCTATGTGTAATGTAGCTTCTTTTTTTTGGTTCAGGTGTACCATACTTCTATCTCAATTCAGCTTTAATCCCACTGCGTCCAACAATAGTTTTTCTTCGGCTGCATAAATTTCCAAGGTGCCTCGGGAGAGTAAGTTCGGGTTGTGTCTTTCCTCCACTAAACACCCTTCCATCACGCCTCTGGTTTTTATCCATCAATCTGTAACCCAACACCCAAACAGTTGAAAATAACAGAAATCAAAGTTAACTTAAAAAGAAATTAAAAACCAAAACGGAAAATAACTAAAACAATGAAAAGAACCCCCCCCCCCCCCCCCCCCACACTTGAACCAAACATTGACCTCAATGTTTAAACCCAAATGCAAGAGGGACTTATAGTGCCTACTGCGGAGGAGGGTGCTGTGGAAAGTGCAACATCATCTGTTGCATCATCCTCTGAATATCATCAACGGCAACCCCTTGACGGAGCTGCTCTATCACGATCTGATCAATCTCCGCTCCCTGGCGAGCCTGCTCGACACGGAACTGATCCATGTCCATGGGTGTCCATCCAGCAGAGGAGGCTCCCATACCTCGGTGGTGAGAGGTGTGAGGGTGAGGAACACTCCTCTCCCTTGCCGGTGCATCTTCCTCCATCGTTTCACCTGCACGAAAATCATCTTCTCCCGCCTCTTCGGGGTTAACAGAAGTATACAACCAATTCTCATTGTTATCAACATTAGTTTTATCAGTGTTCGGTAAGCGGAACAGCCGGCGTGTTCGGCTTACCAACACATACCCATGACGACTTTGTTCGAGCATTCCTTGCGTGCACAGGGCATTGAGGTCAAGTTTACCCAATGCCTGCATCGGGGTCTCTCCATCCAACACCGGCCTACACCCACACCAGTCAGCAATTTGTGTTATCATACCACCCACAGAAATGGCTCCTGAGCTGGCACGCCCCATGGTACCTAAATGGTCTGCGGCGAATGCCGCCACATTCACTGGTTCCTCATTAACCATGGCATGCATCAAATATAATTCCCGCTTTGCCGCTACACCTGTACTGTCTCCTCGTCCGAACAAGGTGAACGCTAACCCTTTTTGAGCATATCGGAAGCACGGGTTTTGAATCCATGATGCCTTTGCACTCCGGGGTTCGTACTGCGGTAAACCTGTAATAGAGGACCAAAAGGAACCTGCAGGAAAGTCATTTGGCACTGCCTCGGATCCTACCAATGGTAACCGGAGGCATTGCCCAAGCTGAATAACCGACATCGAATAATCTTCGTTATAAAGCCGGAAACTCATAGTACCAAAATATTCATAAACATGACCAGTCCAGTTCTTTTCCAATTTAAATTTAACAGTGCTTAGGAGCTCTAGAGTGATGCGTTCATAGGAAGGCACATCAGCATGCATAAATTCAAAAATACCTAAATTGTGGAACATTTGAGATACATCATCTAGAATTCCTAAAGCACTCATAGTATCATCACACACATACCTTGTAGGTACAAGCTTCCTTTTAAGGTGAGTCTTGTACCTTTCAACATGATCATCATCCTCAAAAATGATTCCGTGTGCATTTGGCATCCTCCGGGCTCTTTGTCTCGGTCTTGAGGTCTCTACCACGGCCTTTCCTCGCTCGGCTCTTTTCGGGGGCATAATGGTCACCTGAAAAAGTTAGCAGAAAAAAATAGTGGAGATAGAGAAAAATAATACCGTCACGGTGTAGAGTGCAAGAAACGACCCAGCTTTTGTGAAGGAACTTTGAAAAAAAATGGTTGGATGATGATGAAATATGAGGTTTAAGGTGAAGGTGGTTATGGAGTTTGAGAGATTTGAGAGAAAAATAGGGTTGGAGAAGATGAAGTGGCTGAAAAGTGAGTGGGGGAGTGGTAAAAGGTATTTAAAGACGTGTGGGCCCCACTCCAACGTCTCTAAATTTTAAAAAAAAAATTGAGTTACGCATTGCAACACGGCCCGTGCTAGCCCACACGGCAGGCCGTGTTGCACCCCTGGAAATTGTATGGGGACAAAGCCATATGAGCAACACGGCCCGTGCTGGCACACACGGCTGCCCGTGTTGCTCCTCTGGAAAATGTATGGGAAAATGGGAAGCATGCAACACGGCCCGTGCTAGCCCACACGGCCGGCCGTGTTACCTTGTTCTGTCTTGCATTTTTCTCTTTACACGTCCACAGTTGAACACCTTAGTTGTTACCCCATTCGAATTTTTCACCTTCACCAGTAGCACACTGCGATTACCTACAAACATTCAAACTCAAAAAAAATAGAAACACACAAAAATCATTAGAGAGAAAAATTGAAAACCCGTGGGTTGCCTCCCACGAAGCGCTTCGTTTAACGTCGCATGGCTCGACGGTTGTTCCTCTCATCCTGTGAGACGAGCAACATGTATTTGACCGATTTCTTGTCCTTGGTAATACGGCTTTAACCTCTGACCATTGACTTTGAATGTATCCCCGTTTGCTTGATTCTTTAATTCAATCGCTCCATGAGGGAAAACTTTGTGAACAACAAACGGGCCTGACCATTTGGATTTCAACTTCCCAGGGAATAACTTTAATCGAGAATTATACAAAAGGACCAGTTGTCCTTCATAAAACTCTTTTCTCACTATCCTTTTATCATGCCATTTCTTTGTTTGGTCTTTATAGACCTTAGCATTCTCATACGCACGATTCTGAAATTCTTCTAATTCGTGGAGCTGAAGGATCCGAGAACTTCCTGCCTTGGATAAATCCATATTCAAAAAATTTGAAGCCCAAAATGCCTTGTGTTCTAATTCAAGCGGGAGATGGCATGCCTTGCCGTAAACTAACTGGTACGGTGACATACCAATTGGCGTTTTGAAATCCGTTCGGTAAGCCCAAAGTGCATCATCCAACTTGCTTGCCAATCCTTGCGGGATGAGTTTACATTCTTTTCAAGGATTTGTTTGAGTTGCCTATTTGACACTTCCACCTGCCCACTAGTTCGAGGGTGGTACGGAGTCGCAATTCGATGCTTCACATTATATTTCAAGAGGAGCTTCTCCATTAGATGATTCAGAAAATGTGTTCCTCCATCACTTATTAAAGCTCTTGGTACTTCGAACCTAGCAAAGATAGTCTCCTTTAGAAACCTAATCACCACTTGAGCATCATTAGTTGGTAGGGCCACGGCCTCCACCCACTTTGAGACATAATCCACCGCCACTAAGATGTACTGCTTCCCAAAAGATGGTGGGAAGGGACCCATGAAATCGATGCCCCACACATCAAAGAGTTCAACTTCTAACATGGCATTTTGAGGCATCTGCTTTCTTTTTGAGATGTTGCCCGTTCTCTGGCATTTGTCGCACTCTTTAATTATTTGTTGAGCATCTTTGAATAAAGTTGGCCAGTATAACCCAGATTGGAGAACTTTGGCGGCGGTTCTGTCACCACTAAAGTGTCCTCCATAGTCGGAGTCGTGGCATGCTTTCAACACATCCCTTTGTTCCTCCTCTGGAACACATCTCCTGATAAGTCCATCCACTCCTTTCTTATACAAGAAAGGATCATCCCACAAGTAGAAACTGCAATCACGCACAAACTTTTTCTTCTTGTTAGCATCAAAATCATCGGGGATTACCCCACCGACCAGATAGTTCGCATAATCGGTAAACCAAGGCACTCCATTGATAGCGAGGATATGTTCATCGGCGAACTCATCCTTTATTAGACGTTTGTCTTCTGTCTCTTCTATAGGTGATATTCGGGAGAGGTGATCGGCAACAGTGTTTTCACATCCTTTCTTGTCACGAATCTCCACATCAAACTCTTGAAGGAGTAAGATCCACCTAAGAAGTCTTGGCTTAGAGTCCTGTTTAGCAAAAAGATACTTCAAAGCAGCATGGTCAGTATAAACAATGACTCTAAAACCCAACAGATATTGCCTGAATTTATCAAAGGCGTACACAACAGCTAACAACTCCTTTTCAGTCGTCGCATAATTCATCTGTGCGGGGTTCAACACATGACTAGCATAATAAATGACATGTAACAATTTTTCTCGACGCTGCCCAAGAACTTCCCCCACTGCAATATCACTTGCATCACACATTATCTCAAAAGGAAGAGACCAGTCCGGGGCTACAACAATTGGTGCTGATACTAATTTTTGCTTTAGTGTTTCAAACGCTACAGCACACTCTTTATAAAAAAACAAAGGTATTATCCTTAACTAAGAGAGTCGTTAAGGGTTTTGCTATTTTAGAGAAATCTCTTATGAACCTACGGTAAAAACCCGCATGCCCTAAGAAACTTCTAATACCTTTTTCATTCATCGGTGGGGGAAGCTTTGAGATGAATTCAATCTTTGCTTGGTCCACTTCTATTCCTTTGTAGGAAATTTTGTGACCCAAGACTATCCCTTAACGTACCATGAAGTGACACTTCTCCCAGTTTAGGATAAGATTTGTTTGTTGGCACCTTTCTAACACAAGAGCAAGGTTAGTCAAGCAATTATCGAAGGACTTACCAAAAACTGAGAAATCATCCATGAAGACTTCCATATGCTTCTCAAGCATATCTGCAAAGATTGATTGCATGCATCTCTGAAAAGTTGCTGGTGCATTACATAACCCGAATGGCATTCTTCTGTAGGCAAAAATACCAAAAGGGCATGTAAATGCGGTCTTCTCCTGATCCTCTGGTGCAACAGCTATCTGATTGTATCCCGAGTAACCATCGAGGAAGCAGTAATAGTCATGACCGGCTAACCTTTCCAACATCTGATCAATGAATGGTAAGGGAAAATGGTCCTTCCTGGTGGCAAGATTCAGTTTTCTATAGTCGATGCATACCCGCCAACCAGTGACTGTCCTTGTGGGTATCAACTCATTCTTCTCATTTTTTATCACAGTAGTTCCACCTTTCTTTGGCACCACATGAACTGGACTTACCCACGAACTATCAGATATGGGATAAATCATCCCTGCATCCAACAGTTTAACTACCTCTTTTCTGACAACTTCCTTCATTGCTGGGTTAAGTCGTCGTTGAGGTTGGACAACCGGCTTGTGATCATCTTCCATGAGAATTTTGTGCATGCATATTGTAGGGTTTATTCCCTTCAAATCTTCAATAGACCAGCCAATAGCACTCTTATGTTTTTTTAAAACTTTGACAAGCTTATTTTCCTGAAGAATTTCTAGATGTGAACTTATGATGGCCGGGCACTTACTCTCTGTTTCTAGGAAGACATATTTGAGGTTTTCCGATAGTTGTTTCAATTCGGTCCCCTTCTTTTGTTCATCTTTCTTTTCTTCCACTAAGGGTTGCCTTAAATCTTCCCACCGGTTGTGTCGATACCCTTTAAAAGGTTGTGATGCTTCCATCATGGTTAATACTTCCATATCTTTCTCGTCAACTACTTCCTTTTCATGAAAAATTGATAAGCTCAACACCCTTTCCAAGGGTAATTTTTGTGTTGTCAGGCCATTTTCCTTTTCACATATTTGATCGATTGTCTTAATATGTTGACTAGTGGCAACCTCATCCTTGTACTTCATGGTGTTTCGCACATCAATTTTTAACTCTTCATCATACACTTTCAGAGTCATCGTGCCTTCTTCTATGTCGATCAAACATCTCCCGGTCTCTAAAAATGGTCTCCCTAAAATGATTGGTATCTCTTCATCTTCTGGCATTTCCAAAATGACAAAATCCACCGGAAACACAAACTTGTCGATCTTTACTAGCACATCTTCTATTATCCCATAAGGTCTCTTCACAGAGTGGTCAGCAAACTGGAGTGTCATTCGTGTATCTTGAATTTTACCTATCCCCAACCTCTTATAGATGGACAGCGGCATAAGACTTACACTCGCTCCCAAATCAATTAGAGCTTTCTTGAAGGATCTATCTCCAATGGTACAAGGAATAGTTACAAAACCTCGATCCTTCTTCTTCACCGGAACCTTCATACCCTGCAAAATGGCACTACAAGTTTCCGTTAGAATAATCGGGTTAGTCTCTATGGTCCGCTTCTTCGAGATGATGTCTTTCATGAACTTTGCGTAGGTAGGCATTTGCTCAAGCGCCTCCAAGAACGGAATGTTTAGCTCAAGATTTTTAAACATCTCCAAGAACTTCTCAAAGTTTTTCTCATGCTGCCCTTTCTTCTTATTTCTTGTTGGGTATGGCAGTTTGACGACCGGTTTAGGATTAATAACTTTGTCTTTGACCACTCTTTCATCACTAGTAACCTCTTCATTTGCGACCTCATTTTCTTTTATCTCTAGATCAACTTCAAGCAATAAGTCTTCTTCTTCAGAACTCTTCTCAGGTACTTCTTTCGACTTACCATTCCTTGTGGTCACCGTATTCACATGATTATTTTATCTTGGATTAGTAACCGTAGAACTTGGTAACACGCCTTGTTGTTGAGAACCCGCTAGTTGTTGGGCTATCTGACTCATCTGTATTTCAAGATTCTTAATTGAAGCACCTGTGTTTTTTAAATTACTTCGAGTCTCTTCTTGAAATTGAGAGCTTTGAGCGGCCATCTTCTCAATGGCAAGCTCCCAATCAACTTTTCTTGGTACCTGTTGCTGAAACTGTTGTTGAGGTTGTTGATATGGTTGTTGTTGCTGAGGTCGAAATTGTTGTTGCTGTGGTTGGTTCTGCACCTGTCCTTATTGATCCTTCCATGAGAAATTTGGATGGTTTTTCCAACCCGGATTGTATGTATTTGAATAAGGGTTGTTCTACCTTAGAAACTTGATCTCCTCAATTTATTGTGCGGTTGCAACGCAATGTGCAGTAAGATGAGGTCCTCCACAAATTTCACAATTACTAGCTTGAGTTGGTTGAACCTGTGCAACAGTTTGGGTATCAATAGCCATCTTCTTCAGTCTCCTTTCTACTTCAGCTGCTATTTGATCTTCCATCTTCACCACTTGGCTTGCCAATTTCAGGTCAATTATCCCTTAGGGTTGACTAACACTGCGGTCATACAACTCCAGGTGCTCATTGGCTGCAATGGCTTCGATAATCTTTTTAATACCAGTGGCTGTTGTAAATTTGGTTGAGCCACCAGCTGCTGTGTCAATGAGTTTCTTAGTCTTCATCCGAAGACCATTTACAAAATTCTGCATTTGCTCCGTTGCATCCATATTATGAGTAGGACATGCAACCAACAATCGTTTAAACCTCTTATACGCATCTCCAAGTGACTCTCCTTCCTTCTGTTTAAAATTCACTATGTCGTACCTCTTTCGGATGTAAACAGAGGCCGGAAAGTACTCGTTGAGAAAAGTTGTCTCCATCTGTTGCCAAGTTGTGATGCTTCCAGCAGGTAAAGAGTAGAACCACTCTTCATCATCCTCTGACAATGTAAACGGAAACATGACCAGCTTCTTAGCTTCGTCAGAATGCCCCTCAATCTTTAACGACGTAGTCATAGTCAGAAACCTTTGCAAATGCTTGTTGGCATCTTCATTAATTTTTCCTGAGAAAGGTCTCCTTTCTAGTTGCCGTATTGTTGAAGGGTGAAGTTGAAAGTGGGCAACATTGACTGGTTGATTCACGATTGTCATCCTTCCAAGCGGGGCATTTCCTCCCCCGTAATCACCTAATAGTCTCTCCACAGGAGGTGGGTCAGCTGCCATAGTTTCAGGCTCGGTATCCGAATTTCCAGAATCAGAGTGTTCCGAATGAATTGAAACGGTTCCCTCTTTCTCGGAATCAGAAACTATCGGCGGTTCTTCTGGCGCTTCCAGTCTGTCGTGTCTGGCTTTTCTGATTCGTGCTCACAACGCTCGTTCTGGTTCTACGTCAAAAAGAAATTCAGCTGAGGCCTTACGTCGCATAAAAATATTAGGCAGTTGTTAGGATAGGCAAAGTGAAATAAACAATTAAAATAAAGTCAAATTTTAGTTGCAGAGCAACAAAATTCCAATTGAATAATTATTAACAGATAGTTTGGCAGTCCCCGGCAACGGCGCCAAAAACTTGATCGGGAAAATAGCAAGTGTACTATTTTTACCGATGTAGTAATAAAAAGGAATTTTCCTGAGTATCGATCTCGAGGACTGCGTAGGAACTATCAGTGTTGATAATGATTCAATCAAACAAAATAACCTGTGTTTGGTAAGTGAAGAATAAATTTGCTCTGTAAAATAATAAAGAAGAATAGAGAATTTTTAACGCAGAAAAGTTAAACATGCTAGGTCCGGGGTGTATGAATTGCTTTGAAATAAACTTAATCCTTATTTCATAAAATCTATGCTAGAATGATCCAATATGATTCTCAAGAGTAGTTTCCCCTAATTCCTTAGCCAGAAACCATTAACATTCAATTTTTAAATCCCAATTCCTTAGCCATTCAAAAGAATATTAATCTCAAATATGAATATCAAGAATTTCCCATCATCACTATTAGATCCTCATTCCTAAGAGAAATTAGCGATGTTCTTATACACAAAGTGGTAAAGGGATTTGTCTGACCTCCTTTACCTCCAAATCAATACCTAATTTTCCAATACGGCAAGCATTACACACGTGTATAACAAATTGGATTCATAAAAACATAAACATTCATAAAATTGTAGGAAAAAGGTTTATTACAAAAGCAATTCAGGGACACCCCCCTAGCATAGGGGGGTTTAGCTCATCATACTATTCAAAGAAGGTACAAATGTAAAATTAGACATTACAAGAGATTAGATAGCTTCGATCTTCAATTGCTTTCGCGCTTGATGATCTCCATTCTCCAATTATCTCGATTCTTTCTTCTCTTTTTTCCGTCCCCAATTTTCTTCTCTCCTTAGGTCTAAATAGCACAGTACACATTACAGCCAAGCCAAAAAGTCCAAAATGCCCTCCAGGATCCCTTCATGAGTGAAAACAAGAAAATCAGAAAATTCAGCGCACCAGCCAACACGGCCCGTGCCAAGCAACACGGTCGGCCGTGTTGGCTCTCTGGTTTTTGTATGGGAGGAAGTTGTGTGTGCAGCACGGCCCGTGTCAGGAGACACGGGCCGTGTTTGGCTCCAGGATTTTATTTTTTTATTTTTTTCTTTAACTCTTCAATCCTCTTCCATTGTTGCCTTGGCACTTCCGACTCTTCCACTACTTCTGAAACATGCACAATACCATGGAAACGACATTAAACGCATCTAAAAACTTAAATTAATGCCAAAAGCAAAATAAACATAAAAATACTCAAATATGAAATACTTAAAACTCAAACACTAAAACTCAAAATAAAGTGTTACCACATTGATGAATTTTTGCCGACAACATGATGAAAATCAAGTAAAATGGTGACCGATCAGATCATATTAAACATAAGGACACTATTCTTAAAGTATCCGTAGTCGAGCTTTATTGTGAAGTGGGATAACATTAAAGCATTAAGACTATTATGTATATAGACTGATGATCACATCTCATGGATCATGGATAAGGAGCTATCAAGTCTTAAACATAGGTATGAGTGTTAAGAGTAATATTTATACCGGATTGACCCGCTATGAGAATACTATATAGAAAAGTGTCATAAGTTATTCTCGTGGTGATAATGGTGTATACCACTCTTCGACCTGAAACCACTATGGACCCTAGATGTAGAGTCGAGTGCTTTATTGCTTATCAAACGTTGTCCGTAACTGGATAACCATAAAGACAGTTGATGGGTACTCCACGAAGCATGCTGAGGGACATGAGTGACCTAGATGGAATTTGCCCATCCTGCGTAATAGGATAAATGTCTATGGGCCCAATATTGAATTGGACAAGGATGACACGGTCTATGCCTTGTGTTCAATATAGACATAAGGGCAAAAGGGTAATTATGCACATAAGTATTATCACAGAAGGATTTGTCAGATCACATGACATTTTCGTGTCTTGGGTAGCAATGATGTGTTGCTAGATACCGCTCACTGTTTATTATGTTAAATACGTGATTTAATATAATTGTCAATGCCACGAAAACCTACAGGGTCACACACAAAGGATGGATTGATGAGAGATAGAGTAACTAAGGAACACCGTAAGGTACGGTGCCCTTAAGTGAATTGTAGAACATCGTAAGATAGGGTGTACTTAAGTAGAATACGAAATATGGTAAGGTGCCATGCGCTTAAGTGATTTTGGGCATATTATAAGATATGGGCCAAATACACTTAAGTGGGCTTTTTAGCTTGAAGCCCACACAAGTGGTTCTATAAATAGAACCCTTGTGCAGAAGCATTCATTGCGGTTGCATTATTTTCGTTCTCTCTCTCTCTCTCTCTCTCTCTCTCTCTCTCTCTCTCTCTCTCTCTCTCTCTCTCTCTCTCTCTCTCTCTCTCTCTCTCTCTCTCTCTCACACTCAAAGCCTTCATTCATAGCAGCTAGCACTGAGATTGAAGGATTTCGTTCGTGTGGACTGAGTAGAGACGTTGTCATCGTTCAACGTTTGTGATCGCTCCGTAGATCTGCATCAAAGGTTTCAATCGTCACAAGAGATCTGCATCAAAGGTTTCAACCGTCACAAGAGGTAACTATTCTATCACTGATCATGCCCATTCGTAAGGATCTCTAAAGGAGAAATTTTAAATTCCGCTGCGTTCTGGATCATACTTCTCCTTCACAAAGATACCACGGGCCTTAAACACTTGGTCCCATAACCCATTCACTTTTTACGCCTATTTTACAATTCTGCACCCCCTGGCATAGTTGTTTTTGTATATTTCTATTTCATTAGGAATTTCCTTTTTAATCTTCTTTTTAATAACAAAACAAATTTACTTCTAGTTTCTATTAGGTTTAATATTGATTATTTTTAGGATTAATTTTCCTAATTAAAATTAGATTATATTTAATTATGTTTAGAACTAATTAAAAAATTAGGGTTATTGACATTAATCTTGTCTTTTCCTTTTTCTTTGCCTTTAAATCATAGTCCGTGATCTTTCCTTGATTAGTTTAATTTGTATGGATTGTTTCTTGACATAGTTTCTTGCATGATTTCCCTTTGTCTTGATTTGATTAATTTATTGAAAGTTATTTGGTCAATTAGTTGAATTAATGACTTTACGGTTTTGTTTGATTAATCCTTTAGGTTAATTGGGTGATAAAAAACCCTAGGGTGAAAACTTTGAAACAATTACATGATCCCTTAAGAGCTTGTTCAATTAGGTGATTAAAAGTCCCTTTATCACTTAGGTTGAATTAGATTGACTTTAGGACTTGTACCATGTTCCCTTAGGTGAAGGATTCCATTCTTACAAAACCCTAGAAACATTTGCATGATAACATTAGGATTAGTACCTTTTTGGTATCTTAATACTCCTTTCCTTATTGTCCCACTTATTTTGATCACTTGTCCATTTAAAACAAAAGCTTCTTCTTGTAAATAAAACTCAAAAACACAACAAATATGATACGAATTATGTGCCATGAGCCTTAAGAAATGGAAAAGGAATAAGAGGGAGTATTCCTACCCTTATTCTGAATATATTTGGATACGGGATGCATGACCCAGTTGTTCAAAGTATTCACATTCATTCATAGACTTTATTATAATTCAAATCAAGGCAAATTTTCATTTTATAAGGAAGAAAAAGGAGGAGGAGGTAGATTCTCTCTCCCCGAACGTTCATGCATTGTTGTATAACTCTTTGTCTGAATATTCATCTTCAGACTAAAATCAATCACAACCAACATCAAGAACATTCCATTCTCTTTTGGTTCCAACACAACTCCTCTTGGTTTTGACACTTATACTATTCATGTTTTCCTTGTTAATCCCCCGGTTTAGACAAACCCTTATTCCCGTTTGCCTTGTTAACCCCTGGTTTAGGCAAACCCTTACTCCCGTTTGCCTTGTCAATCCCCTGATTTAGGCAAACCCTTATTCCTGTTTGCCTTGTTAATCCTCTGGTTTAGGCAAACTCTACTTTTCCCCCCATTTTCCTTGTTAATCCCCTAGTTTAGACAAATTCTTATTCTTTTTCCAATTCGCCTTGTTAATCCCTTGGTTTAGGTAAACCCTTATTCTCGTTGCCTTGTTAATCCCTTGGTTTAGGCAAACCATATTCATGTTTGCCTTGTTAATCCCCTAATTTGGGTCAAACCTATTTCCGTTTGCCTTGTTAACCCCTTGGTTTAGGCAAAATCTTTTCCTTTATCATGTTTGCCTTATTAATCTTTGGTTTAGGAAAACCTTTACAATTTTGTTCCTGGTTCAGACACCACCTTTACAATTTTTTGTCCTCGGTTTAAACACCATCTTTACAATTATTTGTCCTTGGTTCAGACACCACCCTTACAATTCTTTCAGACACCACCCTTACAATTCTTTCAGACACCACCTTTACCTTTACAATTTTTTGTCCTTGGTGCAGGCCAAACACCAATTTCTTTTCGTAAAAGAACTGTTATAATCCATTCCTTAGCAGTCAGACTAATAACTTAAAGCATATGAACCAGGATCAAACAGCTAATGTCAGAACACTTCTAGAATATGATTATAACATTGTTCCCTAAAATCAATCAACAAATATCTATTTTCTACTCCACGGACTCTGAAGCTCTAATTTTCTCATTGCACTATGGGAATACGTAGGCACGGGATTTCGAAATTTTGGCGAGCACATTAATTAAAAACTTATTTTTCCCTTAATTAAAACCAATCACAAGTAATCTTTAGATAATAACACCCATATGCACAAAGAACAATCAAAATGGTTCTCGTTGAGTAAAACGGATATGAGGGCTGCTAATATCTTCCCCTTGCATAACCGACTTTCTTACCCTTTTTCTCTTCCCTTTGGATTTTATTGATATTTGTCTTGATTATGAGGTTGATACTAGTTTATGGTTTTTTGTTTCTTTCTTGGTGTCCTCGAATATGTTAATGGTGGTTATGACAGTTTGAGGACTCATTTGAGTTTTTCACTGTTCTAGTGCTTTTTTTATTCTTTAAGTGTACTTTTGTTTTATCTTATTGTGGTCTGTTTAACACTCCTTGTGTTATCTGTTACCCTCCTTTTTGTTCTTTGTCGGCATACACCTCTTTATTAATATAGTATTCTGTTATTTAAAAAAAAATATTAGATGTTGACTTCAGTACAATATTTTGATCGCATTATATAGGGTTTTTAATTTTATATTATTCTAACAATATTTTTGACATAAAATTGTTGGGGAATTCAGGGAGCGCCAAAAGTGTTAATGGGCTAAACGTTCAGGATTCAAGAGACCTAAATACCACATATTCATCTAAAACCTTAAGACAATGAGACTTAACTAATCACACTTGAATCTCAACAATCTCCCCCACTAGTAAGAGCCACACCCACATCACTAATCTTAATTGACACTAGGATCGACTTCCACTCTTTCTCTGAACCTAACTAGACTCTGATACCACCTGTTGGAAAGTCCAGGGAACGTCATAAGATTATTGACATTCATTTATGAGTGATTAAATCTCACATCGACTAGAAATGGAAGAAATGTTAAATATATAACAGGAATGATCCATACACCTAATACTTTAAGTTTTTTTTATAGGTGCGTGATGTCAAGATCTCTTGGATCCTGGGCGTTTCACCCATTAACACTTCTGACGCTTCACGAACTCCCTAACAAAAATTATTTTTACTTTTTAATATATAAAAACATAAACAATTTTCAACACAACTCATTTTAAATCAAAATTAATTCTACTGACTTAATTCAACCAAAACTCGAGAAAAAAATGTTTGAAAGCAAAATTTAGGAGTTGGATAAAATTGAGTTCAACAAGGTAAAAATTATGTTTGAATGCAAGAGTCCAAAACCCTAACTTTAAATTGATTAAAATATATTTCAAAGGCTTGAATCCTACTTTAAAACAGTCAAACATTATTATTTTTTCTTATAAAATAACTTTTCTATTTCATATATATGTGAAATTATATGTATTAATATACTTACTAAAAAAATTAATATCTTTTTATTGATCATAAATATTATCATTTTTAATAATTTTTTAACATTTTTAAAATATTTGATTTGTTCAAATGACTCCTCTCGAACATGTAAAAAGACACTATATTTTTTAAGTTGCATTTTTTTATATAAATTAAATATGGAAATTTCTTATCCCATACTACGGGATGAAAAACACCATATGGAAAATCCAAAATGTTCCTCAGATTCTAGAGATTTATATCTGAACGCACCCTTCCACCACCTTATAGTGCATCAAATGAATGTCACCCCAAAGTAAAATAAAATTTTATTTTGGAGATGCATCTATATATTCTAAAGATTCTAGAGAGGCATATTTGAACAACCCAGTGGATATTTCAGAGGCGTTTTCAAAGGTTTGAGACGGAATTTTGAAATATTTGTCACCTTTTCATGTCACGTATTTACGGAGATACATTTCCGGAATAAGGAAACGTGACGGTAATTTTGGTTTTCGAGTTGTTTCGGCTTTGCTCGCTAAAGGAGAAAATGATCACACACTTGTCTGCCATCAACTTACCCATGAGTTAAGGATCCATAAATAATCATACACACGACTTTACAGAAAGAAAGAAAATTTTGATATAACTTTTGAGTCTCTTGTTCTTTGCATTAGTGGATTGGCACCGAAGAAAAAATGGATGTGCTTCCTTGAAATAGGTCATCTCATAGAAAATGTTATGATAGCGTGTGTATTGATCTTACAAGATACAATTTTTTAGAAACTATTTTTCCATTGCGCACCGTCCCACCTCAAAATCCAAATGATTGTATTATGTGTATTGGGTGACTTTCAAAATCATGATACTTTGTTCAAGTTTATTTGAAACTAAGATGCTATAGACCACTTACATAAGTGGAGTGGACGACTCATTCAACAACAAAAGTCGAGACTTGGCCATACCGATTTGTGGAAAGAATGCAAGAGTTCACCAAATTGAGCGACATTGAAATAGAATTAAATGCACAAAAGTCAAAAGTGAAACCAACCATACTTATAGATTTAGCCGACGACAAATCTTTCGATTCGTTTTAGTTTTTCATTGTCAATTAATTATATGTAATTGTGTATTAATATTAATGAAGTGTAATATATACAATTTCAAATATTTTAATACATTTTGATGTTTGCCAAAAAATTTATCCATTTGCCAAACAAAACACACAGGTTCTGTTTTCTGTCGGGATCAGGAGAGGTTCATGAGATGCATCTCCAGAATAAGAGAATATGGTGGTATCAGAGATGCATCTCCGAAACCTCCACTGATACAATATAGAATTTTTGAGATCCATATTTGTTTACAACTATTATAAATATTGACTATTGTATCATGTCTTATACAAATATAAAATATCGCAAATGAACATCATCTAGTATGTCGCAAATGTCTCATTTTCCAACGCGACACCAGAACGAGAATTTAAGATTAATGAGCACCCCCCTTTTGTAGATCTGCAATACGAAGTGCAGAATCTCCTACCTAACGGAGATAATCGAAAAAATGTGAAGCTCGAGTACTATTCACCGTCAATTAACAACGAATGCAAGATTAAGTTCAACAAGAGCTTAAGACAGATGCATATGTAAGGGCTATGTAAACTATATTTTTCCGTTTTGAAAGAAAAATTTTGATCGAGGTGGAAGCGATGATTTCAAGATCGGTTGAAGATATTGTGAAGATGTTGAAACGTCAACATAGATATGAAAATGTAATATTCGATTTTATATTAACATCACCTATGTAATGTTGATTTTATGTTATCAATGGTAATCTTATTTTGTCAAACTATAACTTTATGATTTTCTGCTTCTGATTATGTTACGGAGATGTATCTACGAACAGGTTATGAAGATGCATATTCGGATCTAAAAAAATCACACTCCTAGGGCATGACTCAAAATTGGCCCAAAATTGGTCAGTGTAAAAAGTTTTATACTGTCAATGCATCACAATCATCCGTTTGTATTACTTTTTAAGTGGTTAAAATAAAAGTCAAACATTTTAAATAAATCAATGGTTGTGATTAACTGACAGTGTAAAATCTTTTTACACTGTCAGTGTATATCAATTAAATTATATCTTCAGAATCATGAATATTTTTGTATTTTCACGTGATTTTTTAATATATATATATATATATATATATATATATATATATATATATATATATATATATATATATATATATAAAAAATCACTATTAAGTATTTCAAAAAATGTTGGAGGAAGACAAGATATCAATAAATAAATATAGGAAAAGAACATTTTGTGTTTGACTTGTGCCATTGTTCAACATGGAGATCTTGAACCAATGTTTCTAATATATTTTTTCTATGTTTTTGGTTCTAATTAGAAACTACTATATAATAAAAGATGCTTCAAGTTCCTCTTTGAGTCTCACAATGACCAACACATAGAGAAATTGTTAACCCCTCATCGAGTAAAACAATTAGTACTATCAATTTTTCATAGGAAAATGACAGACATACTTGTGTCTTTAATATATAATATAACAGTACACAGAACACTACCACAGCTTAGTAAAACTAAAACTGTTTCATTTAATAATCCAAAACCAACAAAAATTCTACTAATTTCAAAACCTCAAAATTAGTGAAAATATACAACTTAGACCATAGATATCTTCTTAGCATTTAAAAATTATTAGAAGGTCAAACAAAGAAAATAATTAAACACATAGCAATCTGCAATTGGCTACTAGTGTGCTTTAAAGTTTGGAACAGGCACTGAGATCAATAGGGAAATTTATTAGAAGAATCATATACAGATATATTTTTTTGAAGAGTGTATCATGAACAATTTATTGCACCTTTCATAGTATATGCAACCAATGCATGCATATTGGGGTTGGTAACATTTTATAGTAATAAGATTGTCAGAAGGTAACAGAAGTTTCTTTTAACAAAGAAAAACAGAATCTTTTAGTTAAGATTGGAAAGACTGGGAGTGTTTTCCTGCTACTGTGTGTGAGATTGAGAAAGACAAAAGGCATGGAAACCTGTAACACAAATTGGAAACCTAAAAATGTTGCACCAACAAGAAAATTGCCCATCATATTTAAGACCTTATAACTAATACTTCATACAGAATTAAATACTATGCAAAATCATCTACTAATATTTTCTTTTAAATAAAATTTTAACAATTTATCTTATATTTAATTTATCTTTAAATTTCTTTTTAATTTATTTTTTTTATAAATCTAATGGCCGTATAATGGATATATATTTCTAGTGGATCATCCATATTATATTTGGGTTGGATGTTTTATTTTACCCAAATTTTGTAGGAGGGTTTCTTTATGCACCCATATGCTTCTTATGCACTATGTGTAATTTCAAAAATGTCCTTCGTTTTCGGAGATGCGTCTTTGGATGCACATAAAGGTAAGTTAACGTTAAAATATTTCGGAGATGTATCTTCAGAACAATTTGGAGGTTAAGTCGCGCCAGATTCTTCTTTTTCCTCATCACACAATGTACTCACCTCTCAACTCAAAAAAAATCTCTCAAATTTCATCTCTACACCAAATCAAATTCCATTCAACAAGGTTCAAGGGAACATCAATCTCTATTTGTAACATCATTCAACTTCATCAAAAACATCAATTTCTTATAAGTTTTTTGAGTTTTCGATAAATGTTTGAGTTTTTGTGTAAATGAGTAGAAATCAATTATTAGGGTTAGAAATGAGTAGAAATCACATTTAAGATAGTTTAGCCATAGTGTATTAGTTGTTTGTTGGCTGAAATTGATGATCAAAATAATTTTTTTCCATTTCATTGAGGTACGTTACGTCATTATCGCGACCTCTGAGTTGCAGAAAATTTTGGAGATGCATCTCTGGAATTTTCAGCGTTTTAGTTTTCCATAAACCGAAGATGCATCTCAGTAATTTTTCAAAGGTTTCCCAGAAATCGGAGATGCATCTTTGGAGATTTCTCAATATTTTTTTTCTTTTTTTTTCTTACTTGTGTTGTTTGCATGCACTAATGGTCTGCCTTACTATAACTTACATGCATAATGGTTGATAGACATGATAGATTGAAGTATGGTAAGGTTGTTCAGCACGCATTTGTTACACTTATTATTAATATTGTATTTTAACAATTTTTAGTGATGGGTCATCTCACACTTTCCTTGCATCATCGGGTTCGAAGTTGCGTTTGCCTACACTGAGGATTGGTCGTGTGTTGTCGCATTTTTTCTTGTAGAGGGGATAATGCAGTCGAGTCATTCAGAGTGCATCTTGACCGTCTTGTGACATATGACATTTACTTCTGCCCATACGCGGGCCACCGTGTGACGCGTTCATTTGACATCATTTCCTTATAAACTAGATGACTGACATGTGGGTCAGGTCTGATGTTTCCTTATTTGCACGATTGAGTGATGCGACAGTTTAGCTATCTGCATATTATTTTGAGACACCCCTCAGAGTCCGCTCCTCCCACCGTCTACGCATAGAGATCTCAATATGATACTTGACAATTTCGAGAGTAACCTGGTACTATAGGAGTATCATAGGGTACTAGCTCTTGTACAGTGGCCATATGCAGACGAATACATGACCTAGTTCTATAGGGTGCCACACCATATCATGGCACCAGACAGTCTTAGAAGACCATCTAGACCAGCTAACCATGAGGTGTTTGAGGCTTAGAGCGGCCACATCAAGAGAATGACGGCGGTCTGTCGGCATGTTATGAAGATGGGTAGAACATGCGTAGAGGCATAACTCTTTGAGGATGACATTCCTCATTTGTCCCTCATGGAGAACATGTTTGTCGAGTTACGAAATGTCATGCCGTACAGTCGGAGGAGGAGAAGGCTAGGAGTTTGACATACCAAGTAGTTTATACCTGGATGTATTTTTTTTTTGTATTTTAAGAAAAATATTATGTATGGTGTTGCATTTTTTAGTTAATGTATGACTTTTTGCTCTAATTTACCTTTAGTTAAAATTGATTTTACTTCGATTTTACTTTGATTTTATGTTAATATAAATTGGTCTCAAAAAATTATAATGTTGGGACAATGGTGTTGTTCTGAAACCATTCAGGAGAGTTTATGGAGGTGCATCTCCAAATTAATTTCCTCCTTGCAATTACCATACTTCCAATACATGTAAAAGGACTTCATGGGATATTTAGGAGATGAATCTCCAGATACACCCAAATATTATACGGAGATGCATCTTCGGACCATATTTTGATCAAAATGGGGTGGATCTTAGAATGACGCATTTTGGTGTGATTTAGGTGCGTGTAAGACCCCAATTTTGACCCTAAGATCCCTCATGCTTTCTCATCATTTGCATTGGCTTTGGGATCACACCTTGGTATCCTCCTTACCCCTCATTCACTGGGTTTGCATTTGGAGAGATCACCAAGCACATTTGATTGTATCATACTTTATTTTTCTTTGTTTACTAACCAAAATACCAAAAATATATCTATGTATAGCTTTGTCTCTTTTATAGGTAGTATGTGCATCCACCAATACCCTATCAAGCTCACAACTAGGGTTTGAGACCCTCAGTGCAAGGAGATCAATCAAGATATGGTTCACAATAGTTCTAGACATCATATATGGATCCCCATGTTCTTCATTTATCATTTGGATCAAGAATTCATCAAGAGTTTGAAGCTAGTTTGCATTGGAAACCCTAATTCATCTGGGTATCTTATGTGACTTTCTTAGCAAGTTTCTTCAACAATCGATCCAATATATCAAGGTATAATTCATTATTAATCATCTTGAGCATATATGATTCTCCATGAGTCCCAAAGATTAAGAGAACTTCAAGTTTGCAAGTTGGTTCAAAGAGGTTGACCAAAGAAAGTCAACTAGTCAAAGTTGGGGTTTCCTAGACCCTATCTCCTATAATTTTTGTCATATTAAAATGATTCCAAGAGAAAAGTTACTCCTTATGACATTCCAAACAACTTTCATGTGTACATCAAGAGCTAGTTTTTCTTGGAAAGTCATTTTTAATGGTGAAAGATTATAGGTCATTTTGTTTGTGCCCTAGTTAGGAGGTCAACTTCCAAGGATCATAACTTGGTCAATTCTTATGATATGGAGGTCATCCAAGTTTCATGATCAATTTAAATGTGTCTTATCTAATGTTGATTCTTTGAGAAACTTCAAATTTAACTTGCAAGGGCATGTGCCAAGAGGAAACATTAGGGGTCATTTTGGGCCATTACCATTGAACAAGCAATTTTCCTCAACTTCTAAAATGAATAACTCCCTCATGACAAATCCAAATGAGGTCAAATGTGTGACAAAATTGAATAGGGATGAAATAGCTACAACTTTTATGATGGAACTTTTTCCGTTTGAAACTCATAGCAAAAGTTATTCAAGGTGGAAGAAGTGGTCATTTTGACTTGGTACTTAGAAAATTTTCAAATATGTTTGATTTCTCAAACTTCCACCTCAAAGTTCATCATGATCCAAGCTCCAAATGAAAAAGTGTTCAACATAAAAGTTGTTCCCCCTTATGTCACCTTTCCAAAAAGTCCAAGATCACTTCATTTGGATAAGATTTAAGGGACTTGCGCATGGTTCCTTTCATAGGTTTATTTTGGCAAGATTTGAATTCAATTGATTATTTACTTTTGCATGCTTACATGTTAATGTTGCAGGATCCATTGTGCACGAATTGGAATGTGATCACATCATGAATTGGGCCTAAATCATTGCCCATGCATCCATGCACCAAAGTTGATAAATTTGGCAAAATTTCAAAGTGTGTGAAAAGCAACTCGATACCCTATAAATACATGACCATTGTGATTAGAAGGAGGATCCCTGCTTGCCCAAGCTTTAAACCATTGCTTCCCTAACCTCCATTAAAGGATAAACTTGAAGATTTCACTTGAAATTGAGTTTTAAATCTCCTTCTATTTTGAGATTGAAACTCCAAGAATCTAAGCCTCTCTTTGATCCATGTCACTTCCTGCAAGCTTATAGAGTCAAGCCAAGGCCAATTGGAAGCGAGATCAAGCCAGATTCAAGCTACCCAAAGGTGATTCTTTCAGAAACTTTGAGCCTTTTATTCTCTCTCAATTCTTCACTATTCTCTTTGATTTTTGGTTAGCTGAAGTCCTACCATTGTAGGCAACAAGATTGAGTTGCTTTGAGGTCAAATTGAAGCAACGTAGATCATGAACCTCAAATTTTAAATCCTTGTATTTTTCAATATACTTGGAATTAGATGAAATTGAGGTCAGATTCGAACTCCTGAGCATTTTTCCTTTAAAACCATGTCCTTACTTTTCATTTTTGTGATGGTTTGTGGTGGACCAGTCTGGTGAGGTCCACCGGAGAAGATGACCGAATCTAGGGCTCCGGTGGTGCGTTGGCACCTTCCAAACCATCTTATCCTTTTAAATTGTTTTAATCTTGGCCCTTGGTTCTGATTACCATTGATGTGCCGCATTGACTCAGGCCTTTGGTGGAACGTGTGCGCTTGGCCATCAGATTTGCCACCTCAATTAATGAAGGAGATCTGATGGCCCTTGTTTTTTTTATATTTTTAGAATTTCCATTTAATCCACGTATTTTATTCAATTCATAGAAATTTCATTTTTAATCTAAAAAATATGGGACTTTCACCAAAAATCTTTAAATATTTTTCTCTTCCATATTCTGAATTAAAATTATTTTTTGGATTAATTTTGATATTTTGTATGAATTAAATGTTTTTGTGCATATTTTTAATTGTTTTAAAATACTTCTGACTTTCTAAAAATTGTGAAATTTTTTGTCTAAGGTCATTTGATCTTGTTTGACCTGGGATAAATCCTTTGGCCATTTATTTGGTATTTTGAGGGATTTGAGGTTTTGACCAAATTAAAATGTATTTTAATTCATTTTTAATGGGATTTTTAATTATTTAAATGTTTAAAAATTATGTTGAGTCATTTTTATGGTCTTGTGATGTTCGACTTTCTGTTTGGACCTTGGTCATGGTTGATTTAACTTTTGTTTGATCAAAACCATTAGATTTAAGGGATTGATAAAATGTACATTTCATCTCCCAAAATGAATGGATGGTATTGATCAAATGAAATTCCTCTCATGATTAATTTGTGTTTCTATTTCCCCATCCCTCTTCATCTTCATCCCTATTCTTCCCCATTCCCTCATTTGACCAATGAAATCTCTAATGTCTAAATGTTAATTGATTCATCAATGGCCTTATGTCAGATGAGTCAATACAAATCTGATTGAGATAGGTCCCTCCGATTTTTTTAGTGTGTAGTATGTTTTAGGAGTTTGGTTCTTTGTACCAAATCTCTAACATGCATTAACACCTATATTTTTATTGTCCGACCTCAGATAGTTGTGACTTCTATATAAGTCCAATTACGATTGCTTAACATAGAGCTAAATTTGACCCTCAAGGCATAACATTCTAGTAAGTGAGATTGTAAGTCTCACATTTTTCATGGTATTGTGTGGAGGCTTGACCTTTTTTCCTTTCATGAGAGCTAGTGGCATACTTGTTGAATTATCCAAGTTGAAGCCCTTCTCATGGAAGATGTCTTGGTTTAAGGATTCATACTTGTGAATGAATGGTTGAGTGTTCTCCAAAGAATGACTTAATAATATAAAATTCACCACTAACGTTTGACTAACCATTGACTAACTCTTATTCATTATGATTTTACTTTCAAGTCATTTACTTTATGCATCTTAAATTTCAGTCATTTACCATTCATTTACCATTTACATTTCATATAACTTGTTTATGTTTCAAGTCCTTTTCACTTTGCTCATTTGAGCCATATCTTGTGATTGTATATATTGTGTGTTTGCCTTTGTTTTGTTTGTGGTCTTAGAACCTTAAGACACCTAATAACAAAAAAAAAACCTAAAAAACATTTGGTGGACTGTTGGGACTTGATCTGAACTTCTGGACTTAGAATTATGCAACATTCCCTGAGCTAAATGACTTGGCCAATGCCAACATCTGAGACTGAGCTATCTTTGACAGTGACTTTCATATGATGCAAGACCTTAGATCTCTTTTATTCATCTTCTAATCTGTCTTTATGCTTAATTTTTATTTTGTTATTTCCCATGTCTGATGTTTTATTCTTAGATGATCAAGGAATATGTCATCTGATACATTGGAAGATTTTGAAGACTACTAGATATTGGAATGCTTGCTTGGATATGGATATCTTTACTTGATGTCTTGATCTTCATTGATGTTTGGATATTGCTCATTGCTTATTATTTGTTGCTTGATTAAAGTCCAAAGGAAAATGGGTTTCAATATGACATTCTTGTCTGTTGGATTGTGTCCCATTTACCAGATCTTTTCAACTCTTAACTTTTAAATTTTTGCTTATGGTAGTCTCTTCATCTCCTACCTCTTCTTAAATTTCAAAATCTCTCCCTCTTTTCAAAAACTTTCTTTGCTTGCGATTAGAAATTTTGGCCTTATGCCATTGAATTTTTCAAACCTTTCTTAAATCAAATTTGTGAATAAACTTAACTATATTGACTTAAATTTCAAAAAACAAAAAGAACTAATAACCCCATTCAAATCTTTGGCTTTTTATGCCCTTTTACTTAAACTTTTTATTAAAATCAATTCACCAACTTCTTTGAAATTTTTACCACGAACTACGGGGTTTTGATCCCTCATTTTTATGTTGGTACGTAGGCATAAGACCGAAGGTCTTGTCAAACACAAAAATATAATCAATGAATTCTTTTCTCATCCCCACACTCTATATTTTATCAAACATCATTTATACCCAAAAACATATGCACACAAAAAAAAGCTCCCTAGGAGTACCTAGGACACTTTGGGTGCTAACACATTCCCTCTATGTAACCAACCCCCTTACTTGTAATCTCTGTCATTTTATTAGTTTTGATTTGAAAACTTCTTACCTTTGGGTTTTGTTCATACTTTTCCCTTTTCCTTTGGAAAAAATAAAAGCGCGGTGGCGACTCTGATTTTACTAACGTCAAGTTTATCCATAGCTTGATGGTCATGAATTTACCGCTACAGTGCGTCCGAAGATGCATCCCCAAATGCATGAAGAGCAATTTAAAATTTTCAAAGGTATTGGATGCACATATAAGGGTGTAATGAGAATTTCCTTTTTTTATTTTGTGGGTATTTATATTCAAACATTCATACTTCATAGATGTTGTGCAAGTTTGTTCAAAAGAAGAAGAAGAAAAGATATTGTACAACTGCAATGAGAGAGAAAGGATTTGATTCTAGTGTTTCAATGGCTAATGAGATCTTGTGGTGTTTTTTAATCGAAAAGTTGATTTTAAGGATACATGGGTGATGGACTTCATGGAATCCTATGCTGTAACAAAATTGGTTAATACTATATCCCTTGGGTTTTAATGATAACAAACTATTTAAAGGAAAATTGGGTATTCTAACATTTATTCAGTATGTAGGATTATATCATTAAGAATAGATGAAGAAATGCTTGAGGCATCTGAATCTGAAGGTTAGACTCTAAAGAAGTCAACTTTGAAGAAAGACAACCTCTAGTTACCCAGGAGGGGCATCTGATGTGATCAGCCTCTAAAGAGTGAAATCTGAAGGAAAGTCAACCTCTGAAGCAGAAGCTCTTCTACCAAGGCAACTCTGACAGATTCAAAACCTTTTTGATCATGTGAAGACTTAAGGAAATATATCTCTCTTGGTTGTCTGAGCTTCAACAGACCATTCCTCTTACAGAAAGATGTTTGCTTGATGTGTCTAATCAAGTACAAAGGTTAACAAACCTTTTGGTGAAATTCTTCAACGTATCTTTTCTCTCTTCTCTATATAAGAAGTTGTAGACCTAAATAATAAGACTACCATACAACATTACACCATACCACAATACTATGAACATTGACATTCAAAGAGAAGCTACTCTGTCAAATTTATTAGACTTAGAACATATTAACATTATGTATATTTTAGAAGTTCTTTAGTCTTAGAGTCTTTCTAAGTTGTATTATGTTTACACCCTTTATTGTATATCAAGTTTCGTTACCCAAATATCTTAATAGATTGTTATAGATTCAGAAGTCTATTAGTTTAGTTCTTGAGCATTTGAAGTCTTTAGCTTGTGTGCTAGAGCAAGGAAGTCTCAGACTTGTGTGTTTAAGAAATGAAGTCTTGAGCTTATCAACTTGATCAAGGAAGTCTCAAACTTGTGTGTTTGAGAAAGGAAGTCTTATACTTATGTGTGTAAGCAAAGAAGTATCTTGCTTGTATGCTTGAGCATTTGTAATCAATTTGGTTATAGTGGAAATCCCTTAGAAGAACAAAGGGACTAGACTACTCTCAAGTTGTGAGAGAAACCAGGATAATATACTTGTGTTCTTGCTTTTACTTTCTTGCTTCTGTAGTTACATTTTCCGTTGTTGTTAACTCTGATCATCTAAATCAGATTTTGGCTCAGAATCAGATAAGGTACTTCAGAGGTCAAAACATAGCTTTTGAGTCAGACTCTGAACCTTGTGTTCAGACTCTGATAAAGAACCATCAGAAGCAGAATCTCTCAAGCCTTAAAATAAGAAAAAGTCAACACAATTCAACCCCCCTTCTTGTGTTTTTCTCACCTTTAGTTGGCATCAGAGCAAGGTTTGTGATAAACACTTAACAGTGATACATAAAAGATCCTGAGAGAAACACATTTTAAATTTTGGTAGGGTTAATCATGATTACAGTATCTCTGAGAAAAATAATCATACAAGTAGACCTCCTACTTCTAGTGGAGAGATTCCACTAAGTTTAAATGGTGGAAAAGCAAAATGTATACTCACGTCATATGTCTTGATGATGAGTTGTGGGAAATTTTGGAAGATGGCATTAATATCCAAGTCAATGGTGTCTGGTAGAAAATCTCTCACACTTAAGCAGAAAAAGATTTACAAAAAACACCATAGAGTTATAGGCATCTTGGTTGATGCTCTACTCCTCGGACCATCTTCAAATCCTTAAGTACAACCTATGAAGGAAACTAGAAAGTCCAGGAAGCTAAAGTTAATCTTTTGGTTCAACAATATAAGTTGTTCAGAATGGAAGAGGATGAGAACATTGAAACTATATTCTCAAGGTTTCAAGTACTTGTGTTTGGACTTTAGGTCTTGAACAAGAGCTACACTACCTATGATCATGTCAAGAAATTTAAACACATTAAGCACATTAAGTCTATAAAGTCTTATTAGCAATCTCCAAAGCCATGAGATGGAGTTGAATGGAGATGAGTTTGTAAAGAAATTTAAATCACTGGCCTTGAAGTCAATGGTAGATAAATCTGGTGATACAATTGCCATATCCTCAAAAGTCTAGAAACCAGAAGAATCTTATGATGAAGAAAATTTTGATGGTGACACTAATGATGAGGAAATGGCCTTTATCAACAAAAGGTTTCAAAATCTCTCTAACAACAATGAGAGGTTCTATGGAAGTGGATCTGGCCTCAGAGGAACAAGCTCCAGAGTTAACAAGACTAGTCATAAAGGGTGTTTCAACTGTTAGAAGCCTGATCATTTCATAGTTGATTGTCCAAAGCTTCAAAAGGACAAAGCTAAAAAGGGAAGCTTCCAAAAGAACAACTTCATAAGCAAGTTCAAGAAAAGTCTCGTGGAAACATGGGATGAACTTGATAACGAAGAAGAAGCTAATGAGAATAAATAAGAAGCCAATATTTCTTTTGTGGCTCCAACTCTCTCAGAATCAGAAGTTGATTCTGACTCAGACTCATAGGATGTTGATGAGGTATTCTCTAAAATTACTAGATTTGATATAATTACTTTTTATCATGATCTTATGGACATACGTCAGCAGAAAGCCAGACACATGAGAATGGTGAAAAATCAATATGACTTTTTAAAAGATGAACTAGAAGCATCTCAAAAGAAAACGGAATCTCTTAAAAGAGATCATATCGCTCAAGTAAATAAAGTGTCTGATAATCCCTTGAGTTAGCATGAAATGGCTCTGCAAGAATTTATCACAATTGGTTTTGAAAGAACTTAACTTGCTTCTATGATCTTGTAAGACCCCAATTTTGGCCCTAAGATCCCTCATGGCCCATATCATATCATATCATGGCCTCAAGGATCATTGCATGCCCTAACTTCCCTCCTAGTGGGTAGGTTGCCTTGTGAGTTTGATTCTTGATCACCAAGCATGTCTTGCATTTGTATATTATTGCCTTTCATATGATTACTAACCAAAAAGTACAAAAATATTGTCATTCTAACCTTGTTGCTTGCAGATGAAGCAATTAGGTCAAAATCAGTCAAAATCAGGCATTGCAGTGGATGGTGGCCATTCTTGCAGAATTTGGGCACCATGATCAATAATCAAGAGTTCATATAACTTGGGACATCATTTGGAATCAAAATCTCAAGGAATTAGGGTTTGGAATTCATCAGAAGGTGCTTCAGTCAAGCAAAACCCTAGAAAGTCAAACTTGGTCAAATCAGTGATTTGGTGATGGGATTTGGTCTGAGAGGTCTCATTCATGCTTATACAAGCTTCATATATCATGTCAAGCATCCACAGTGAAGAAAATAAAGTCAGACAGGAAATTTCCAGAAATAGAAACTTGACCTGTAATTCAAATTTGCCAAAAATGGAAACTTCTTGATCCTCAACTTACATCATGATACAAGCTCCAAATGAATTTTCGCCCAACATGAAAGTTGAAGATCTTGTTCTCCCATTTCCAAAAAGTCCAAGAACTCTCAAATCCCATGTATGGTTGGCAAGATATGATCAATTCATTTTCAAAAATTTGTGAACTTCAAAAGGCCATATCTCATGAACCATTTGACCAATTTTGGTGGGGTTTTTTCCTACAAGCTTTATTTGTTCCCCTCTTTCCAAAAATTAATTCATCATTCACCAAAACCACACCATGCAAAATGGCATTTTTTGACTTTCCTTCATTAATTTCAAGTATGTGCAAAAAGGGACTTTGTGATTTAAGCAATTTTAACACTCGTGGCCATTTGGAACTTGTTTAAGATGACATTTGAAGTTTGTTCAAGGCCAAAACTCGGCCAGAATCCACACCTCCATGTGCACATGTTCAAAATTAGCAAATTTGCAATTCACTTCATTTAAGATAATCTGGCTTAGCACATTCATTAGCAACCTTAAACAGACATATATAACTTCATTTTCAGCAAATTGAAACCCTAGCAGCAGCCTTTACACATCAGAAAACTCTCATTCTCTCTCAATTTCGATTTGCTCATTTTGCCATTTCTGCTCGAAAACTCCAAAAGACCCGAGCATCCTTTCTTGGTTTCATCACCTAGCCATCATCTGGAAACCATTTGGAGCATAAAATACCAGCTGGAAGTTCATTTCATGTTCTGTTTTCTTCAAGCATCTTCAATGGCCAAACTCGATTTAAGCTGGATTTAAGTGGACTGAGCTAAACTTCTTCAAGAACCCATCATTTCCAACCATCAGCTTCACCTGTTTGAGCTTACATCCTCTAAATCACCACTGATTCACAAGTTTCTTCATAACCAAGTAAGATTTCGACTCTCTTTTTTCTCTAATCCATGCTATGTTTCTGGTAGATCTTGCCTTGCTGGTTATAATGCAACTTGAATCATGTAAAATGGTTGAGTATTGAGTGCAATATTTGGATTTGAAATTTGTTGTTCATAATGATTTTTGCTCGATTCGTGTAAATTAGTTGGATTCAATGCAAATGAGGTTTAGAATATGCATGTTGGATGTTTGTTGTGTTGATTGCCATGCTTATTTTCTGATTCTGGGCACTTTGATTTTCTTCGATTGATGGAGATGATGAAGCTTTACAGTAATGAAACCCTATGAATCTACCCAGAAAATTCACATGAATCGTGTTTGGTTTATTGTTGTTTGATGTTGCATGAATGTTAATGTATCACTGCCATGCTGTTTGCATAATTCTGTTTGAAATTCGTTTTTCCATGATGATGAACATGAAGGTGTAGCTGCTGTTAAAACCCTAAGTTTCCTTAAACCCTAATGGCCATTTTTCCAGAAAACACGATTGGTTGCTGTTGGTTTGAATTTTCTGCATGAGTTACTGTTCCATTGGTGACAACCAATGAGAACATTTCATTTGCCCTCCCTAAGCGCTGCGTTTTGATAAGTGTTATGCATATTCACAAAAATGCCACTCGGTCAACTTGTTGACTTGTTAAACCATGTCCATTTTGTTTATTTGTTCCAAATTGTTACTCAACTTCTAAAAATCACAATTCACTCATTTCACATCCAAAATTCATGAAATTTTTTCCATCATATTCACATGAATGTCTACTTTTTTATCATGATTTTTATTGATTTTTTTGGATGGCTGGATTTTAAATGGTATTAGGTTTCTTGACATGTATGCACATTTTACACCTTTTGCCATTTCTTTTGTGAAATGATGATGATGTATCCAATGCCTCTGAAATTTTTTGTGGTTAATCTACACTCATTCATGTTTGTTTTGATGTAGAGTTCTTGAATTTATCATATGTGGTTGTTAAAATATGAATTGTTGAAGTAGGGTGTGACAATTTGTGTCACACCAATGATATGCAATTTCATGATTTTTGTTGACATGCTTCCTGACCTCCAATTAATGTGAAATTTTGCATGAACCTTCTCTTATATGTCTAGTTGACTTGTGAATTTTCCTGGAATTAATTATACCATTTCCTAATTGTTTGAGATTTTTCTCCCCTGTCTAGTCAAATGTTGACTTTGTGTGACACATCTTGCCATTCCATTTGGGAAATTCTCATACTTTATTGGATGATCATGAAATTTTACATGTGCATACTAGACGTCTTAAGCTTTTCATTGGTGTTGATCCCATTCATTTTTCATCTGTTGTCATTGAGTTATGATTTTTTGAAGTTGATACATGTTTGTTTGACTTCTTTGTGCATACTTGAAATTGTTTTGACTTTCTGATTTTAATTGACTATCTTCCCATGATCCAAATGAGCTGAAATTTTATATGCATGTCATGTTATGGATTGTGATTGAGCATGAATTATTTGGTGGTTTTTGGAATTGATTATGTTTCGTTTTGAGCTAAGTCTTGCTGTTGACTTCTATGAGCCTTCATTTGCCATGCTTTGACTTCTTTTGTCTATGAAATGATGATGATGCATGATATGAACATGAAACCAATTGGGTTTGCTTCTTAAATGTTTGAATTTGATCTTGATTGGATATGGCTTGCTGTTTTGACTTTCTCATTTATTTTTGACCCTAGGCTTGCCCTAGTGGTCCTGTGGCTTATGTTTGAGTTCCTGTTTTCAGGTTAAGCACAAATGCTTCAAAGAGAACAATACAATTTGATTGAGCTTGATTGTTTATCATGAGCTAACCTCTTTGTTTTGTAGGTGGCTTGACTCATTATGATTTGAGTCTTGTGCTTTGCACATTCATCTGATTATGTTGGCTGTTAATTCTATTCTCATTTTGCTTATCTCTTGAAATGTGTACTGATTCTGTTTGACTATTTCAGGTACCATTAGTTGCTTAGTTCTTTGAACTTGCTTTGCTTTGCTTTATAGCAATTTGCATTGAGGTATAATCCCTTTTCTTCATGTAGTCTGGAAGACCTGGCCTGTTACTTGGCCAGGCAACTGTCTGAAGTCCTCCTTAAGAGGCAATGCTTGTGTGTGTTTATATTTGTCCCAAGCAGGAAAAGTCCTTCAAATAAGGCAATTGGTAGATCAAAGAGATAAGCAACCTATCTCCTACTATTCTGTGAGTCTTCTCCTTGCTCCCATTACATGGTTGTAGCATTGAGATCCAAGCCCAAGATCAATCGAGTCAATAATATGTGGAGAGAGTTCCTACTTTCTGAACTCCCACGCTTTCTGATATTCAAATGCTCTCCCTGATCAGGGATAAGAGCAATGAGGCACACCCCTCATATCCTTTCATCTGCTTCACCTTAGCCCCTCAATGGCAAGGTTAAGAGCACCTGTGACCCTATTCCAGTTGGCTTCAATGCCTAACCCTTTTGTATGAGCCTCATTGTGTGGTTATAGAGTGTGCTGTTTGATATTCATTGATTGATTGATTGCTTCATATGCACATGTCTGATTGTATGCTTCATGCATTTATCATCATCATTAATTGCTCATTAATGCACAATCATCTCATTTGTCTTTGTGATATTGTCATTGCTGTTTACCCATTGAGGACAATTGTAAGACCATCCATTGGCCATTGCTCCTATGATATGGAAGTGAGTATAAGACCATCACCTTGGCCACTCATCTTATCTTTGCTTGATGCATTTGTTGATTGTATGTGAGGATGCAATTGTAAGTCCCTGTAAGTTGGCATTTGCTTTCCTATGATCACATGTTGCTTTGTTTGTTTGTATGTGAGGATACAACTGTAAGTCCCTGCAAGTTGGCATTTGTATTCCTAGGACCATACTGTGGAGGTTAGAGTAAGCCCAGACAGATTGGCATCTGACATCCATGTTTTGTTTTTCTTTGTTTATGTGAGGATACAATTGTAAGTCCCTGTAAGTTGGCATTTGCTTTCCTATGATCATGTGTTGCTTCTGTTCTTGTATGTGAGGATCCATTGTAAGTCCCTGTAATGTGGCATTGGTTTTCCTATGAGCATCTGTGGGGTTAACCTAAGTCCAGATAGATTGGCAGTTGACTTCCATATTTCATCTTTGTTTTCTTTTGAGGAGATTATTGTAAGACCATTGAGTGGCATCTGATATCCAGTTCTGTTTTAGGAGATTGGTATAAGCCCAGTGATTGGCATCCGGTATCCGCCCTTTTGATTTTCTTGTTTGTTTGTTATTATCCATTGCTCATTCCAAAGGACACACTTGAATCATCTCTTATATGATCTCAAGAGGTGAATCCTCTAAGAAGTTTTACAATCCATCTTCATCCATTCATCATTCATGATGTCCTAAACCTTTTCACACTTTACTTTTCAAATTTGAGATAAGTGTTGTGCAAACATCTTCATGTTTTCAAACTAAAAACCTGGACCCCAAGTCCTTGACTTTTTTCAAACTCCATTTCATAATACTTCTTTGAATTAATCTTAATCATACTTTGACTCTACTTTCATAATCACAATCAATTAACTTCACCCATTCACTTGTTTTGGCTTTGTCCATTGTTAATCTTTTCATGCATTAGCCATAGGTTTCAATTATCATTGTGGTTGATGTAAATCTTGCCTATCCTTAGTGAGTCGACTATAAGACTTCCGTACTGAAAACAGGGCTAACCCCTCTAGTACGTCGAAGCTATCCTCGCATGGTGGATGTTGTTCCTTGGTCGAGTTTTCTCCCATTGATAATGAAGAGCCTCAGTGCTATTGTTTAAAATTGAATCCACCAACTTTTGGAAATCTTTTAGCCGAACTACGGCGTTTTGATCCTTACCTTTGATGGAAGGTACGTAGGCAGCGGGTTCATCCGTTCGAACACAAAAATAACTAACTTGTATATTCTTTTCTCATCATCCCAATCATGTTTGCACAATGTTTATGTCATAACAAATAACAATTTTATACAACAAGTGTGAAAAGGGCTCCCTAGGAGTACCTAGGACGTGATGGGTGCCTAACACCTTCCCATTGCGTAATTTACCCCTTACCCAGACTCTCTGATCTTTTTATTAGTTTTCTATGTGTAAAACTTCTTAGGCTTTTGTTCGCTTTTTAGCCAGTCCTTTGGATAAATAAAAGTGCGGTGGCGACTCGAAAATTCATTGTATGCTTTGCTTATGGTTTAATCGATAAATCATATAGCGACGAATACACCGCTACAGATCTATGGAGTAAGTAAGAGAAAAGGAGAAGGTCTTGGTTATCACCAAAAACATTTTAATCCAAGGACTGAAACCCTGATTAAACCGTCAGATCCTTCTTCTTCGAGCTCTGCTAAAAAAAGTGTTGTATTCTCAATTTATGCATGATGGTAATGATAAGGTTCTAAATTAATCAGAACCTATAGTTGTAGAATCATAAGTTCTGAAGAAATCAGAACCAGAGACCTCAAGGTCAAAAGGTATGAAGAAATCAAAACTAGTGATTCTTAAGTCAAATGTTCTAAAAGAATCAAAATTTAAGGCCTCAAAGTCAATGGTTTCGAAGAAGATTGAACCTAGGACATCCAGTTACAAGGTTCTGAAAGGTCTAAAATATAAGAATAAAGCTCATTCAAGACAACAAACGTTTAAATCTAAAGTCTTGAATAATCCAAAGTCTTATTATAGAACAAAGGCTCAAAATAATATGAAGCCCAGTAAAACTAACCTAAAAGGACTCGTAATACTACTTCTATCAAAGTTAAAAAGAATCTTATGTTATATCTGAGTCAAGCATCTTTAAAAATCTTTTAAAATTTGTGCTTACATCTGATTGGAAAAGCATAGTTTGATGATGTTTAGAAGCTATTATGATCAAAAGCTTTGAACAAGCTTCTGGTGAATAATAGCCTCTAAAGAATATCAGCCTCTGAAACCCAGAATAATATTATCTGCCTATGATATGCACACAAGTGGAAAAAACTTTTCAACTACCTCTGACACATGTCCTCTTACGTGTCATAGATTTGATACCTTCTTCTAACATGTGGATTGTAACTACTGGATAAAAACCCTTCAGATCATGATGACTTGTCTTAGATTCTATCACTCCCCACACTTTCACTTTCTCAAACCTCATCTGAAAAACAACCCATTTTAAAATAAACTCTAAGAAACGTAAACCCCTTTTGAAATGGCTTCATCATCTTCTCAATATGCATACATGAATGTTGAATCTGGCAAGAGTCCGACTATCAAACCCAAAACCATTAATATCAAGAAGGAGGATCTGAAGCTGATAGTGGAACAAATGTTGATTTTGACTCCTTCAATCAGAATGGGTATGACCTCTGGAGTTTCTTCAGAGTACATAAATGGTATTTGTTTGTTAATATGTTGATTTGACCAACTTACCCACATCTAGTAAGGGACTTCTGGATTAGGGATGAAGTTTATGATAAACTTGACGCATCTACGGAACAAAATTTGATGGTGCAGAATGAGAAATCCTTGAAAGGTAAAAGAATAAAGGAAATGAGTCTGAAGGAATTTAAAGAAGTGAAGATGAGGTCAGTAGTGATGGGTGTTGATGTAACCATCACTCAGAGGACTATTACTAAGCTTTTGAGGGTGACAAATACTAGGAGGTTCATTTTGAACACAAAAGAAAGCAGTCCTGAAATTGATGCCATTGAAATAAGTTTATTTGAACTTTCTAAAGAATCATGTTCTTTTTCAGACTTTGGAAAGGTCAAAAGCATGAAGAATAATTTCAAACTTCTGTTCAAAATCCTCATTGGCAGTCTGATCCCTAGAGAAGGCTAATCAAATTTTATGGGATTACAGACACTTCATTTTTTACTTGGTCAATAAAGATAAAATAAATCTCCATTCTTACATATTCCATCATCTTTGTGAGGTTATCAAGGAAAACAAGAATCACAATAAGAAGAACGTACCATATGCTAGACTTCTATCTGAAGTGTTTCATCAGGGTCGTCTGACTGATGCCCTTAAAACTGTTTCTGATAATGAGGATCTGGAGGAGATCTATGGGAACATTATTTTTGCTTCTTACCTGGCCAACATGAAGCTTCTGAAGAAGAGTGAAGTAGTTGTATCTAAAGATCCTCTTAAATTCAGATGTACAAAAACTGATTATCTTGAGGACTATCCTATGATTACCAAGCATGATAATCCTAAGGTAATCAGTATATAAAATGAGATGGCAAGAAAAGAAGCTGGTGTGGTTATAAGATATGAAGATTTAAGAGAATCATCAGCTGACATGCACAGACCTTCTAAGAAGAGAAAACAGGTGGCTTTTTATATTCAAGAGTTTGTTCATAAGCCTCCTAAAAAAAGGATGTGCAATAGAAAGGATATTGAGAAAGAAGTTGAAGAAGTTATTGCATCCACTATTTTGATGCCCTCTAAGACAAGAAATGGAAGAATTCCTCATAAGGTATCTTCTTCTTCTGCTGTCACATCTGATGCACCTGTAAAGAACGAGAAGAAGTTAAGATGATTGTTTATGATGAAGTAGAAGAGGAAGAGGAATAAGATGAAGTTGAGGTATCTTTGATCATGAGAAAAACAATTGCAGATGCTGAAGCCCATAAGGTTGTAGAAGGAACTGCTTTTAGGGGAGCTCAATTGTTAGCCCCTTCTATATTAGAACAAGCAGAGAAACATTATGCAGCCTCTGATGCTTTGTTAGAAAAAGTTGTTGTTGGAAGAGAACTTATGGAGAGTGTTGAAGTCCAAGCTACTGAAGTCATTGCTTGATTGAAGTCTACTAAGAGGACCTCTAAAGTTGAAGCTTCTGATGTACCAGAAGAAGGTCTATCCGAAGTTGCTGCCAACCCTACTTCTAAAGTTGTTGGTGAAGATAATCAAGCTACTTCAGATGTTATGGAGATTGATATGACAGGTAACAATATGAACTCTAACTTTGAATATTGTTTTGATTCTTATACCTTAAATCACATATCACCAACACCCTCACCCAATCCTTCACTCAAACCATCTCCAAAACACACTTCATCGCCTGTTCAATAATCAAAACATATGGTGGAGTCTCCTAACCCAACACCTATCATCCAGATTCTAGAAAAAGTTATGAATTTAGCTTATTCTGAACATCCTGCTGGTGAATCCACTGATGATCAAAAACAACTAACATACTTTTTTGCTTCTGAACAACCAACACCTTTGAACACCATGTTTGAACCCCCCATAGATGTTTCTAGTGGGAAAGATTCTTCTATCTCTGAGTCAGAAGTTGAAGAAATTGAGTTCATTGCTCGTCTTGGACTCAAAATTGTGACTCTCTCACCTGTTTTTATCAGAACTCTTCAAGATATACTTCTTCAAACCTTCCCCCCCTCTAAACCTATAAACTGACCAAACATGTTCTACTGATGCAACTTCTGAATAGAATAATTTATGTATTAAGAATGAAGATGAACATGTAACCTTAAATTAACCTTCACCTCAAACCTCACTACAACCTACACCTTAACCATCACCTTAATCTACACCTCAATCAGAACCTAGTCCTATTCAGAATCAATCTGAAGTTCAAATCATCTCTGAACCTCAGATTGAAATTGAACAAGTTTCTTTAGACCAACCTCAAACTGAAACCAACCAAATTGTCCAAGAGAACCTTTCATCTGACCATCATCCCTTCTCCCTAAGAAGAACAAATGTTATGTTAGTATCTGACACAAAAATCCTATCAATTCCCTCTCAATATGGAAATCCTCAAATAGACATTCCACCTCTTCCACACTATATTTGAATCCAATTGGAAGAAATCAATTTTTCCTTTATAGAGCACTAAAACTAAATGGGATTCTCTCACAAACTATGTGGTACCAACTTCTCAGAATCTGAAGTATGTCTCTTCAAAGTCTGTTGGCTCTACCAGTCAGAAACAAACACTTCTAGAAACAAAGCTGGAAGCCATGGATGACAGGCAGAAAGATATGGATGATAGGATGAAGGCTATGGATGTCAGACAAGATATCATGGATGTTGACCTGAAAGCATTGTTAGAGCTTCTGAAGAAACCTTAGGCTCTAGGATTTACTCACCCTTTATTTTTATCTTTTCTGAACATTGGCTTCAATTTTTTTCTAGTTAATGAAAAAAAACTTTAGTATCTCTTCTGTGCTTTTTTAATCTTTTTTATGACAACAAGGGGAGAGATTGAAAGTATTTAAGCACCTGAATTTGATAATTATTCTATTGTGCTTGATTTCTGAAAATGAATGTTATTATGCTGCCAAAGAAGTTTAATTAACATGGATATGACTTAGGGGGAGCTTACAAACCTTACCCTCTGGACTATCAGACTAAGGGAGAGCTCAGACCCTGAAGTCAACATATTAATTAGAGAGATTTAATTAACTTGGATAAGACTTAGGGGGAACTTACAAACCTCATCCTCTGGACTATCAGACTCAAGGGGAGCTTACAAACCTCTGATCTTAACAAGTTAACTAAATCAACAACCATTGATTTTTAATACTATTGTTTGTCATCATAAAAAAAAGGGATATTGTTGAAATAAAATTGGTTAATACCATATCCCTTTAGTTTTGATTATAACAAAGTATTTAAAAAACAACTAGATATTATAACATCTGTTCAAATATGCAGGATTATATCATTAAAACAGATGAATAAATGCTTGAGAAATCTGAATCTGAAGATCACTTCTGAAGACTCTGTCTCTGATGGAGATTCAGACTCTGAAGAAGTCAACTATGAAGAAACTCAACCTCTAATGACCCAGACTTTGAAGCTTCAGAAGTCAAGAAGAGGACTCAGATGTGATCAGCCTCTCAAAAGTGAAGTCTGAAGGAAAGTCTTCCTTTGAAGCAAAAGCTCTTCTATCAAGAAAACTTTGACAAATTCATAACCTTTTTTATCACGTGAAGACTTAAGGAAATATCTCTCTCATGATTGTCTGAGCTTCAACAGACCATTCCTCTTGCCGAAAGGTGTTTGATTGATTTGTCTAATCAAGTAAAAAGATTAACCAACCTTTTAGTGAAAATGTTCAACGTCTCTTTTCTCTCTTCTCTATATAAGAAGATGCAGACCTGAAGAAGAAGACTATCATACAACAATACACCATACCACAAAACTCTGAACATTGACATTCAAAGAGAATTTATACTGTCAAATTTATCAAACTTAGAACATCTTAATATTGTATATATTATAAAAGTTTTTAAATCTTAGAATCTTTCTAAGTTGTATTATGTTTTCATTTATATTATAATGTGATTAATGATTATATCTATTATATTATGTCAACATTTATTTAACAATGTGATTAATTATTATATACTTTATTATCCTATTAGGATTGATTTGTTTTTTATTTGACCACTTCTAAAATAAATTACCATTTCCAATTTATAATGCAATATTAATTATATTTTTCAATTACACTGTATAATTAATATTACTTTTATTGTTATCAACTCAATATGTTCTATTTTATATTTATGGTATTTTTGAATCTACCAATACTTAAGGAATGTTAATTAATTAAAAATATTATTTTTTCTTTTATATATATATTTTTTAATTAGTGTAAAATAATCAAATAAATCACTTATCGTAAAGCGATAAAAAATTATAATTATAATTTTATATTTATTGTTATTTAGATAATTAACTTACATGCATCACACGAGTTTTAATATAGTAAATACTTTCTTCGTCCTACAATGAGTGATTCAGTTAATTATTTCACGCAGATTGAAAAGAATAAATTAATTATTTCACGCAGATTGAAAAGAATAAATAAATAAAAGAGAAATAATGATATTTTTACTAAAGTATATTTATCATGTATTGAAAATGATGAAAATAATATTAATTAGAGGATAAAATAGAAAAAAAAAATATTAAAAATTAAAATGAATCATTTATTTTGGGGCAATTGATCATTCATTATGAGACGGATGAAGTATTGATAACTTACATTCTAATCCAACATAATTTACCGGATGTATGTTTACCTCGCCTCGAAAATCAAAATTTACAAACTTTACATGAACTAAAAGTCTACCTACGTCATCTTAATTCACCTTAACATAATTCACCTTAACATGCTTATAACCATTTTATGCTACTCCCGATAATATTCTCCCACGATCCTAAATTATAAGACGTTTTGTATCTTTTACGCAAATTAAAAAACATAATGATTGTTATATGAAAAAGATAAATTATGCATGATTTTATAATATTACTTTTCATTTATTATAAATAAAAGAGAAAATTAAAAAATTAAAAATTAAAAAAAAATTATAGAGGATATATTGAAAAAAAATTATTAATATTACATTTAAATTATAAAACGACTTAAAATTTAGAGCAAATATTTTTGGTAAAGTGAATTTAAATGAGACGAAGAATGATGTGTGATAATGAGTTTCAACAACTATGCCACATTCCAATGCCAATTTTGAGAACCCATATATCTGAGTTTCACTTACTTTAAACGCACTCTTTTTGGGAATTTAAGGAAGTGTTATCCACAATTGCTATCTTTTATTTAACGTGAGTCAAAAATCTGTATTCTCCAAGTCAAACCTGAACAACCTCAATGTTTATAAAAAAAAAATAAAAAAAGTTAAACAAGTGAGCTACAGCTGCACCAATATATTGAAAGAGAAAAAGAAAAAAAAGAGAACGTGACAAAACCAAACCCTTCAAGAGTGACAAAGTCTACAATTGAGAAGACTACCAATTGAAACTTGTCTTGTTAAGGTCTATATTGGCCAACTTATCGGCTAAACTATTAGTATCTTCTCTATAAATATGAGAGATAGTAGAAAGACACAAGAGAAGGAGAGTTGTAAGCCAAAATGACCACTCTGAAATCCGTTTCAATTCATAGCTTATATGCCCAACCTCGAGCTGACTCCACTTTGAAATCTGCATGAAAAGCAAATGGCTATACACATTGAAACTACCCAAGAAAGATCATGTATGATCTCTAAGCACACCAACACAAGAAACAATGTACCGGATCCTTCAACACCCTACTATACCCTTATTTTCAATAGAGTAAATCCTCCAATGTAGAGGAACTCTATAAAAGTACTGAAAGAATATTACTGTTTTTGAGAATTTTAAATAATTTTTTTAATTTATTACTTCTCTTTATGATACTTTAAAAAATAAATAATTTTTCATACTCTAATTAAAACACTCCCAAAAAAAGTGACAAGATTCTATAATTTTTTACATATGTCCAATATTACGTTGAATAGGTGTAGATCACTAAAAAAAATTGAAAATTTTGCAAACCTTTTGGAATTGTTTAGACAATTTTTGGTTTCCTAGTTAAGTCTCACATATTTGAGACATTATTGACTATATTTCTATAGTATATATCTCTTGGTGATTCAAAGGAATGACCTTAGAATCTGAGATATTTTTATTACAAATCAGAATAATTTGTCCTCAATTCATTTGCATACATACTATATCACCGCTATCTTTTTATTAAAGGAACATCATTGAGTAAAAAAAGAGTATCAATATAGGAAAGTTATCCAAAAGAAAACTGTGAAGTTACCTTCACTTGAAATCCATAATAAGATAGAAATCAAACCTTATCCTAAAAGTTGTCCTCTAGAAACCCAACCAAGTAGGCATTTATATAATCTAATTGTAAATAAGTGAATAAGTGCCTCAAGGCTATGTACAAGCAAAAAGGAACACTGAATCTCTTTTGGAAAGATATCTCAGTAGAGACATTAGAAAAAAAATGAGGGAGTAAACCGCTCGAATGTGAAATCCAAAAATGGTTGATTCACCCCATCAAATGCAGCAAGGCAATTTATGTTAGACCTGTACGCCTGTTTGTTTATAAAGTCTCCTTCAAAGTCAAATTCTGTCTAGAGCCTCAGCTGGCAAGTTTAGATCAAACATTTCACCGTCTTTTCTGGCACGCTTACGAGAAGAACATCCACTCTCTCCTGACCGATCAAACTCTGCTGTTACACCTACGCTTGCAGCATATATATACAAGAATCCTTTCACTCAGTAACATTTCTGAGCATCCACTAAGTCAAACTGAAGAAAACATATATAACAACATTCATAACATAATACAATAACAAAGCTAAAAATATAAATGAATTTGGCACAGTTTTCATGTTGCAATTATTCATTCATCTGCAAATATCACAGTTCAATTGTAGAAATTAAATCCCAATATGATCCCAATATTCATTCATGTGCGAATCCTACTAACAACTATTTTATTAAAATTAGGGTGAGAGCAAGGTTACTATCCAAAACTAACCGATCCCAATATGATCCCAACATATATACATATTAAGACACAACAATGTTAACGAGACATATTAGTTTATATATTAAGAATCCAACATGATCATAAAATATGTGTTGAGTCACAGCAATGACAACTGATGTACTGCAGTCAATATATGGTGCTATACTGTTGATAGTACTCTTACCCGTATTGTTGGCTTTATTGCTCCAACAAACTTGAAGTTCTGAAGCTTTCTCTATGCCCTTTGATCTATAAGGTGCTATACTGTGGATAGTACCAAGATTAATAGAACCCAATAGATCATTCTCGATGCACTCATACCTGCATTCATTATAAGAATTCACAATTATCAATGCCAAATGGCAGATACGTACTAGAAACTTATCTAAAGCAAGTCACTTACATTTTTTTACAAAGACCATCAATCAGAGTTGTTAGATCTATTATCTGCATTCTTATCTCCATAACCTTATCATATTCAAAAGTATCGAAAGGCTCCTCCAGCATCTTAGAGAGTTTTTCAACATTTGACTCAAACTGCTGCTGTTGATCCTCAAATAAGTTCTGTTTGATTTCCCTTTCAGCTTCTGACATTTCTTCTTTAAAAAGCTCATCTCCAAACATATAAAATGCAAATGCATATGAGTATGAAAGGACACGCCTAGATCTGAAAAGTCTAGAGAGTCCATTATGTACCCAGCTATAATCACTGAGTTCAGAACTTTTTGTTTCTTCCGATATAGAAATCCTCCCTCGTATGCTATCTTTCAGTTTACTTTCAAGCTTAAAGGAGTCTGTGTGAGCTTTATATCGGTTATGATAATGCATGTACCTATACAGATCCCTCTTTGCCCGTTCAGCTGTTTTCTCTTGTTCTTTGTAGCGACCACAGCTGTGACCTGCTATACTTGACCAAGTATGCTCCCGGCCAGTAGCTCCACCACACAACCAACTGTGCGAGAGAAAAAAAGGAAATTATATTAGAAAACACAAGTTTGTGTTAGCTAGAACAGTCGTAAACAGCACTTGATGCATATTATAATACATATTTAAAATAAATCGAATCTATATATAACCAACTAAGTTATTGCATGGAAAAGAGTAATAACTGGAAAAGTTGGATGAGAATATATAATGCAATAAGAAGGAAAACTCACCAAAATGCTTGACCACAAATACAGCTAACCAAATTACAACCCCCATTCTTCTCCACCGGTTTGTGGCACTTTGGACAAGTTTTTGTATGAACCGTTATCCAATTAACAGTTTCTGATTCATCCCGACACTTCTTTTCCCAAAGCTCCCACATCAAACATGAACAGGGCGAGTGTGCTTCTGACAAGCAATTAAAACAAAACTGATCGCCACACGAACATTCTACTTCACACAATTTATCACCCTCAACACGAATTGCATTCCCACAATGCGGCGTGCTCGGACACCATTTAACTCTTTTATTGTCTTCGATGTAGGATTCAAGAAGAAACCGTTCATACTTCTCTGCCATATCAGGGTGCTTTCTACCGAGTAGAGTTCTTACAACAGCTTCATCACAAATGGAATTACACTTGTGAGCCATGCATCTGATGCGTTTACTTTGACCCTCATTTATCTTGACAATAAAATGCTGTGTCCAACCTGTAAAAGTAGATGACCAAGATTAATTTTAAGTAATCTTTTCAGTCATTGACAAGGGCATAAAAACAGGCTGATGCAGATCCTAACTCACTGCTTAATGCATTATCAATCAAAACAATATAAGCCAGGCCATCTGGCTAATACCTTATATCGTTGAAAGGTGATAGATGTTCTATTGATATGAATCCTTTTATGCTGCCTACTAAGTTGACATCATGTAAGATGTCAGAAAATTCAGTAGGACCCACCACTATTTATATAGGGTCCATTAATTTCACCTGTGTACTTTTCTCTCTTACAAGATGGCATATTGTCATGTTCGTGGGTAACATTATGGACTCAAATGCAATTTTTATTTTTTACTAAAAAAATTTCTTTAAGAAAATAAGACCGATAGTGAAAGAATAAACAAACACTCACAGGAGTTGCAAAAGCAGTGACCACAATCCACTCTTGTTGCTTCATCACTAGGAATGTCGTCCATGCAGATTTCACACATTACTGAAGCACTAACAAGTGAGTTAGAGTCACGATATTCATCCACACTAACACCAGCCTGAGAAAACATATATGCCTTCCCTTTTTCCACATAAACTTCAAACAAATGATCCACATCCCAGCGATGATATATCAGCAATGTACGTGCATGATGTTGCCTTACAGAAAGCATGTCCATCACTCTCCGCAAGTCCTCTTTCTGAATATGAATGTACATTGAAATCTCAGTAAAAAAACAAAATATCTAAACAAAAACAAGTTCAATTTTTTTCCCTCATATTACCTGTGCAGCTAGCAATGATTCCTCGGTAATCACCTGCAAATAATAAATATAGTATTAGCCCTTTGAAATTGGATTATATATAAGTGATCCACAGAATTTTTTTCAAAATCTACACATTTGTAACTTTTGCAAAATCAAGTCACTCTGCCAAACTCATCGCAAATCTAAACATGAACTATACATAAACCACACAAAAGTATAACAATAACAGGAGATTCTCAATTATAAGTCAGACAAAAAAAAAATTCAAATTCCTTGAATAAATTCGGCACCCATAAACGATCATGCAACACAAGACAGAAATTCAACAACCTATTTATCCAAAGCAATTATAAAGCTCCAAACTTTCATCAACCCTCTTTCCTCTTAATATAATGCACTTCATCATTAACGTAATAACAATCAACTAAATACACAGATTCAAAAACCATAACCATAACCCAAAAAAAATCACACAAACTCACACAATCACGAAAAACATCTGCATCAAACATAAAGAAATCAAAAAACTGAAAACCAAAAAAACTAAAAAGGGGGAAATTCAACCAAATCAAAAAAAAAACCTGAGCAGTGGAAGAGAGTAACTCAAAGTTCTGATCGTTGTTTTCGTATAATTCGCAATCAGATTCTTCTTGATCAGAGTAGCGATAATCATCGTCGCTGCTGCCGTAATCCTCCATCAGAGCAGTAAATGATTGGATGATAGTAAAGAAACAAATGGAAGTGATTGATTGAGAGAAATATAATGAGTTAGGGAAAATTAGGGTTTTGGAGATTTGATCGATTAGGTGATCGTAAAGAACGAAAAATCAGACGAGAAAAAAGGAAGGTATTACTCTTAACACAGAGCACACAAAAACTCTTCCTTTTCCCTTGCTTTCTTATGCTCACAAAATAATGTATATACATATTTATAATACCCAAAATTAAGAAAATCATATCAATCAATAATAACTAATTAAAAATAATTAATTTAGAATATAAGCGTATCCTATATTATGATTTTAAAAAACTATTTTAAATTACAATTTTAAGATATCTTTCTTACTTTTTTTTTAAAGAAATTATATAATTATATTTAGATTAGTTCTTGAGTACCGATAGATTTTGGTTCAATATGGAAGAATACCGAAATACCTCACTTATATTTAATCCTTGTAAATTTTATAATATATTTTTTATTACTAATTCATTTTATTAATTAATTTTTTTAAAATATAAATCCATTTATTTTCAAATTATAACACCATTATTCTCTTTTCTCAATTCATATCATCATTAATTAATTAATTTTTATTCCTTCTAACAAGAATCAATCTCAGATAATTTAGAAATGGTTGTAATTTTAAAAAAATTAAACTTTATTAAAAAGAAATTCCAGAAAACATAATTTATTACCTTCGTTCTAATTATAATGAATTATTTAATAAAATTATTGTTTAATTATTATTAAAAAAATTAAATATTAAATTTATTTAATTTCTAATAATTTACTTATATTTAAGTGATGCCATATGAGAATTATTTTGTATTTGGTATTTTTTTTCATGTTTTAAAGGAATTTACAGTTTTTTACTATAAGAAGATAGAAATATAGTAATAAAGATTTGGATATGGATATTAGACTAGGATAATTTTGATTGAGTCTTACAAGATGATGAACCGTAAGTCTTTCTATCTAAGAAATATAAAATATAAAAGTATTTTTAATTTTTTTAGATGTATCTTCAGACGCATTCTGACTCAATAGAATTCTATCTTATCGTTAAAAAGATTTTGGAGATACATCTTCGTAAATATTTCGAAGATATATTTTTGGACGGTATTTATTTTAAAACACGCCAAAACTCTTCTCCTTCCTCGCTTCCAATAAAATACTATAAACATTTCTCAAACTCTCTCAATTCACATTCTCTTAAAATCAATCAACCAAGTTCAAAGCTTCTTCCATCAACATCAAGTACATCAAAGAGATCATTCAACATTGAAGTAAACTCTCAATTTGTAAGTTTTTCATTTTTGTAATTTTTTTTTGAGTTTTTCTATAAATTAGTAGAAAATGATGATTAGGTTAAGAGATAGATAGTTTTTACATGAATGATAGTTTACACATACTGAAAAACATGTTTGTTGGTTAAAAATAATGATCAATGCATTATTTTTTAGGGTTTTGGGGTTTGCATTACCGCCATTGACGAAGTTGAATGTTGTAGGAAATTTCAGATGCATCTCCATAATTTTTCAATATTTGGATTCCCAGGAACCGGAGATGCATTTCTGTAATTTATTTCTCTTTTTTTTTCTTGCTTGTAGGGTTGCTTGTAGTAATTGTGTTACATTTGTCTAGTTTACTTATAGGCATTATGGCTGATAGAGATGACAGACTAAGGCACAAGAGGATTGCACATTATCCAGCTGTCCGGAGGAAAAGAGTCAGGTTTTAGAGACTCTTGTTCCCTCTAGCCCGATGAGGCAGGGCCATCTCAGGCTGCTAAGACTAATGAGTCAGTGCCACCTCAGGCATTTGGAGGAGGCCCTATAAAATTGTCATTGGTGCCTCTTTACCCGAACCGTACTGCCATACATATATGGGACGGAGAGGTAAATTTAGTTGGATTCATTCTTTTTAAATTACGTTTATTATTATATTACAAGTTTCTAACATATTTTTTTTGCAGGACCGTGATTCGCTGAAAATCATTAACAGTAGGCGGAAGATTATTGGCTTGCCTTAGCCTACTTACGAATCGTTTCAAATTTCTTTGTCCCTATCTGGAATGAAGGACTTGTGCAAGACCGGTTATGTTATAGTCAACCACGGGATGTTTAATGCATTCTTAGAGAGAGGGCACACTGAGACATCATCATTTCATCTACCACTTGGTGAGATGTCTATCACACTTGACGGTAGACTATCTGGGAGTTGACCCAGAGGATGCCATGAGGGGGATGGAAAAAACCAGAGGGGCTCATGCTAGCTTTAAATTCTTGAAAAAAGGTATATACACATGAGCTCCTTAGAGCAAAGCAGACTATAAGTGGTGACGAGTAGGTGGGGCTGCATAGAAAGTATGTTATGCAAGCCTACCTGTTATATTTGGTTGGCAATGCCATTTTTATGGACAAGAGTGCCACTTATGTGGATGTCGTCTACCTACGGTACTTTGAGGACTTCGAGCGGATCCATGAGTACAACTGGGGGGAACTTGTTTGGTTTACTTGCAATCTAAGTTATTAGTGGGCTTTATGTGGAAGATGAAGCATGTGACACGAAGCATCACACTATTGAAGGTAATATTTATTGGTCTTTTAGTATTTGCTTGTCATTTTCATTACATTTTTGCAACATCCTTATTGATGATTCGTGTGTTCCAACACTTTTCAGGCTTGGATCCTCCAGCACTTCCCGCGCATCTTCGGCTAGTCGTGTGTATCGACTTATACTGAGGATATGTTGCATGCTTCTGCATTTGCCCCGCTCAGAGGGAACCATGCGGCATAACCGTTTAATGTGTATCTTGACCGCTTGACTGCCAAGGATATGCATTTTAACAACTATATCAATCACCATGAGACGCGGCCATTTGACGATATAGTGTTGTACTCTGGATGATTGGCTTGCGGTTCACGACTCATATTTCCTCATCTTCCTGAGCGTGTCATGCGGAAATTCGGCTACACTCAGACTATTCTTAAGCACCATGTTGTCTCTTCTCCTTCTGATATGACACGTAAAGATATGATGCCATGTTTGATGATGATCTTTATCATCTGGTACCGGAGGATGCACGAAGTACCATAGCCTGAGAGTGTCTGGAGTTATGTCGACGGGTACATCAGGTGGTTCTTCAGGGTGTCACATCCGTATATGGTGCAGGTTGCTCCAGGAGATCCACTTAGGCCATCTCATCAGAAGATACTAGAGGAGGAGGAGGCCCAGTAAGATCATGATCATGATGTCTTGCCTAGATGTCGTCGCATTGTAGAGATTGCGTAGGAAGACATTGATAGAGGTATCTTTCCTGATGGGTTTGAGGTGAGGCATGTCCTAGATGTCATTATGATAGAGGCATGAGAGACACTGATGTACTGGAGACAGCGTCTGAGATAGGGGTAGAGGAGGCCGAGGAGCCCTAGGAGCTTTAGTCTGACATACGCAGTAGTTGATAGTATTTGTACTTTGGATTTATTATTTATTGTATTGTATTTTGACTTATTTCAACTATATTGTGTATTTCGACTTCATTGTGTATTGGCTGATGACATATTTTGACCATCTGGATTTATAAATTGTCATTTTCATCTTAATAACCATAAAACTAACTTAACTTGCATCGTTCTTATAGGTTACAGAGATGCATATACGTAAACCCTAAACGGAGATGCATCTCCATAACAATAAATGTCTAAATGGGCCTTTTATAGAGGAATGTATGGGATGTGTTTTGAAATATTACAGAGATGCATCTATGAATCAGTAAATTGACTTAAGACCAGATGTGTCTAGAGATGCATCTCAAGAATTTGAAGGGCATTTTGGGTTTTCCATTGGGTGTTTTCCACCCCATAGGGTGGGATAAGAAGTTCCCAAAAATATAAGTTAGACTTTGGGGTTGGCGTGACCTAACGAGTCATCGTTCGTTCGTTCGACTCATCACGTTCATGGGGTGGGCCACCCGACCCATTTACATATCAATTTGGAGATAACTGAATGGTTAATGTTCACTTGCTATAGGGTATATCAAATTTTTCTGATTGGAACCTCTATCAAGTGTTTCAAAAACCTCAAGATATCTTAAGAATCTTTCCTTTATGAGGGAACGACAAACACTATTGATTTTCCATCTCTACAAATGGTTGGATACGAGAGTTGGCACAACAAAAACATCAGGAGTGGTGAAACCTTCGAAATAATTTCCTTTAAGCTCCAAAGAAATTTCATGATCATTAAGTTCATCAAAGTCGTTTAATAAAGACCCTCAACATCATCTTGATTAAACACCAACAAGATCATCAAATTAAACTTGTATACTTAAAGTATATATAACGTCGTAAAGAATTTCCCGCAAAACATGTTAATTTTTACATTTGATACCCAAATCTTTTTAGGTCCTGATGTGTTGGTGGTTCTAAAAGGTCTAGGTTTATTTCGCTTAGACCATCTTAAATCATTTAACTTACCACAATAATAAGGCTCCAAATTACCGAGCTTATTACAAAAATTACTCAAAGATAGGACAATAGGATTTCTTCCTAGCTTGATAAATACTACTAAATGATCTATTATGTTTATAGCTTAAGTCATTTTTAACATGTAAGAAGATGTTTGATTGGACAAAATTAAATTTATCTTATCTTTACTCTTAGTAAATTTTTCTATGGTTTCATGCAAGTTGATTACTTCAATTTTCAAATACTCGTATTTTTCACATTTTTCTTATTTTAAAGATTCATTTCTAATGCTAGTTATTTCTTCACAAATAATTTCATTTCTATTTTCTAAAAATTCAATATATTCTTTAAAATCAACAATGCTCTTTTCTAATTTATCATTAACTTTACTAAGCTTAACACTTAGGTTAAATATTTGATCATATATTAGAGATGTTACTTTAGTTGAGGCACACATGTTCTTCTTTATCAGGTTGCCTTTCTTTGAGAGGATGAAACTTCATTGGAATATTCTGACGTATTGTCGGAGATATTTTTGAACACATCTATGCATAATTTCCTTGAGGTTGTAGCATCTTCATGTGACGAATCTCCAAACCTTCTTTCTGATCTTTCAAAGATTCTACTTGATAAATCTTTTTCGTCTCTTCTACTAGATGAAGCTTCTTCATATCATCTACTGACTGAAGACTCCAAGGAAGATCGTTCGTTTATCGTGATCATTCTTTAAAATGAAAATTTTGGTGTTAATTCATCCTTTATTTCTTCTTATGATGATGATGTTCTCTCTTCTAATATTCTTGAATCCATTCCTTCATATTTCAACATTTAGATCACTTATTTTTCCCGAAACTCAACAAATATATTTCTATCTTTTAAATCAAGGAATTGATCAAATCTCTTGCTCCAATTCTTGAATCTAAGATGATAAATATAAAACTTTTAACACAACCTTCTAAGAGTCCAATGTTTGAGCACCATCTATAAAGATGACCTTCATGTTTATTTGGTGTTTCATCGTCTTGGATTCGTATGTTCATTCCCTCTTGATCAATTTTAGGAAAATCTATATATCATTTCAAGAGTATTTCATACTTTCTTAGTTAAAATAAAATTGAAAACATAGAAGTACTATTTGGTGCTTAGAGCACTCATCATTAAGTACTTGGCTTTTAAACCAAATTTTACTTTTCTTTATTATCAACATGATAAGTAGGAATAAACGACTCATTGATAATAAAATTCCAAATTTTAAAATCATTGGTTTTAATAAAAATATCCATTCTAAATTTTCTTAAGTTAAATCTTCCACCATCAAACAATTGAGGTGTATTCATAAAAATATTCATTCTAGCTTTTCATTTAGATCACTTCGTTGAGTTTTTGAATAATTTCCTCTTTCCCAGATTTTTTCTGAAATTCAATAAATATATTTATATCTTTTGAATCAAGAAATGGATCAAATCTCTTGCTCCAATTCTTGAATCTAAGATGATAAATATAAAACTTTTAACACAACCTTCTAAGAGTCCAATGTTTAAGCATCGCCTATAAGGATGACCTTCATGTTCATTTGGTGTTTTATCGTCTTGATTTCATATGTTCATTCTCTCTTGATCAATTTTAGGAGAATCTTTTTATATTATTTCAAGAGTACTTCACTTCCTTAATTGAAATAAAATTTAAAACATAGAAGTATTATTTGGTGCTTATAACCCTCATCATTAAGTACTTGACTTTTAAACCAAATTTAATTTTTCTTTATTATCAACACGATAAGTAGAAATAAACGAACCATTGATAATAAAATTCCACATTTCAAAATAATTGGTTTTAATAAAATTATCCATTCTAGCTTTTCATAATTTAAACCTTCCACCATCAAACAATGAAGGTGTATTCATGAAAATATTCATTTTAGCTTTTCATAATAATTTCCTCTTTCCTAGATTTTTCCTAAAACTCAACAAATATATTTCTATCTTTCGAAACAAAAATGGATTAAATCTCTTGCTCCAATTCTTGAGTCTAAGATGATAAATATAAAACTTTTAACACAACCTTCTAGGAGTCCAATGTTTGAGCATCATCTATAAAGATGATCTTCATGTTCATTTGGTGTTTCATCATCCTTGTTTCGTATGTTCATTCTCTCTTGATCAATTTTAGAAAAATCTTTATATAATTTCAAGAGTATTTCATACTTCCTTAGTTGAAATAAAATTGAAAACATAGAAGTATTATTTGGTGCTTAGAACACTCATCATTAAGTACTTGGCTTTTAAACCAATTTTGACTTTTGTTTATTATCAACGTGATAAGTAGGAATAAACCAATCATAGATAATAAAATTCCACATTTCAAAATCATTTATTTTAATAAAAATATTCGTTCTAGCTTTTCATAAGTTAAACCCTCCATCATCAAACAATGGAGGTGTATTCATGAAAATATTCATTCTAGCTTTTCATTTAGATCACTTCGTTGAATTTTTGAATAATTTCCTCTTTTCTAGATTTTTCTTGAAACTCAACAAATATATTTATATATTTTGAATCAATGAATGAATCAAATATCTTTCTCCAATTCTTGAATCTAAGATGATATATATAAAACTTTTAACACAACTTTCTAGGAGTCCAATGTTTGAGCACCATCTATAAAGATGACCTTCATGTTCATTTGGTGTTTCATCGTCCTGGTTTCGTATGTTCATTCTCTCTTGATCAATTTTAGGAAAAATTTTATATATCATTTCAAGAGTATTTCATATTTCCTTAGTTGAAATAAAATTGAAAACATAGAAGTATTATTTGGTGCTTATAGCACTCATGATTAAGTACTTGGCTTTTAAATCAATTTTGACTTTTCTTTATTATCAACACGATAAGTAGGAATAAACGAACCATTGATAATAAATTCAATATTTCATAATCACTGGCATTAATAAAAATATCCATTCTAGTTTTTCATAAGTTAAACCTTCCACCATCAAACAATGAAGGTGTATTCATGAAAATATCTTCGTTAAAAAAAGAAGTATTTGCAGTTATCATTCTACCTCCTAAGACAATTAGTCTTATAACAGAAGTTAGTCTCTGATGCCACTCTATGGACAAGTTATTTCAAACACAAAACAATGGTGGATGAATTGTGTAGCTTTGAAAGTCAATGTCCAATAAAAAAATATTTGATGAAATAATTTTTTAAAACAATTTTGTAAATTACACAGAGTAAGCAACATAATAAGTAACTAAGATAAATCATAGTGAATAAGAGACAAAGGCGCAACACAAATAAAAAAATAGAAGAAATAAAAAATAGATAAGGTATAAGAGGTTTGCACCCGATATTTATAAAGGTTTTACCTAACCACTTGGCCTATTCCTTTCTCCAAAAATTTCTTCTTAGAGTTTCCATTATAGATGTGAGCTTTTCACGATTTATGCCCACGAATCTTCTTACAAACAGACTGGAGTTTTTAGACTAGCTATCCTCTAAACCAAACACGAGATTTTATACTGGGCTAATCTCATAACCAAATGAAAGATTTTACTCCTGACGCAACTCATGAACTAAACTGAGGTTTTCACGGACAATCACTTGAATCAAATGAGAGTTTTTTTATATAAGGAAAATCTCACGAACCAAATAGATACTTCATGGGAAAACTTATGAACCAAATGAGAGCTTTTATACCAGGAAAATCTCACAAACCAAACAAAAAAGTTCACACATAACCTCACAAATCAAACGAAAGCTTTTGCTAGCTAAGCTTACAAACAAAATAGAGACTTCTCACAAAATATATTGCACATGAGATAAACTCCTCATAAACAAATCAAAATAATACCCCAACACCATAATATACAAGAAAATATTCACTGATACTTTTCACTCTTAAAGCACTAAGGCATTTTTAGTGAAATGAAAGAAAAATAGTTAAGTGTGAAAAAGCATGTCAAAATACATTTTCTGGGGTGCTATGAAAGGGAGGGGACTCCTCTATTTATATGAGAGAAATCTGGCTCAAAAAGGAAAACTATTCATGGACTTTTTAATGCTCATAATCGATTACGTGCTTCATAAAAACAACAACCCTAATTCTCAAAAATGAAACCCTATAATGGCTAGTGTCCTAATTGATTATGAGTGTTCTTAATTGATTAGGAAGCTTTATTCCATTCTCAATTAAATTACATAAGGGCCTTAATCTATTAGATAGTGTATATGAGCCTCATAAATATTTAGGAACACCTTTTATCAATCCCATAAGTACCTTGATTGTTCCTATAAGGGTTTTGCGGAGCTTTATTAAATAGAGGGGATAAAACATTTTTATGTGAGTGTGTCAATCATCTTAGTAATTTAATAATTAATCTAATATCTTTTATAAGACTTTGATCACTACGGACCAGACAAGCTTTAACACTTCCTCTCTTTACAAACTATGAAGCTTCAATATCCCTTGCTTGATACATGAATGATTCAACACTTCATTTGAGACTTGACTTCTTCTATATGATAATTCTTGATAAGACTTCTTGATAGACACCATCATTAGAAAGATGTCTTACCTGAGGATCATCAGGGATTAAACCGAATGTCGCTTGACATAAGGTGTTGTCCTTAAGAGATTAACTTTGACATCTTAATCTCTTAAGCATAAAAATTTGATTATCACTTCATATGAATACCTCATGTCATATAGTTTTCATCATCACAACTATATAGGTTAACTGATAGTTGCAAATATTATACATGCAAGCACAAAGATTCACATGACGTACACCCCTTTTAATTTTGAAAAGTGGTGATTAATCCCTATCTCGTCCAAGACTTGGGAAATTTTCCAAATTGAAAAGAAAAATCTTATAATTAAAAAGGAAATATGATAACTTCTTGTTAACAAATCAACTGGGGAGCACTTTTTTGCCAACTATATTGTTCTTAACAACTGAGACATGAGTAGTCTCTATTAATTAACAAATTATTCTCAAATCCGCCAAGCACTGATGATAAAAACAATATGATTTACCAATAATGAATAGATTAGACTAATATTGTAATAGACGTGCAACATAATTTTAATAAAGATATGTTATGCAAATAAGTGTTAATGAGCAAAGAAAAAAAAGTGTTCAAAATCAAGAGAAAAAAACATATTCATAAGCGAAAATGCAACATATAAAATCACATAACTGTATAAATATTAATAGTGTTGAGAAAACATTCAATTTGTTGGTGGTCATATGCACATACCAAATAAGACCGTTATAATATATATATATATATATATATATATATATATATATATATATATATATATATATATATATATATATATATATATATATATATATATATATATATATATATATATATATATACACACACACACGTGTGTGTGTGTGTGTGAAAATCACATCAAAAAAGGTGTCATCAATAACCCCTAAACTCAGTATCCACATCAACAACCTCTTGTGATCTAATCTCGACATCGATCTTCTTCGACAAGTCCTTAGCAGACTCCTAATTTTAACTCACTCAAGTTGGTTTACTATTTCACCAAAGACCTCATATATAGCATCATAAGTTGGTTGAGAATATATCTCCCCCATGACATTGACTCATTCTTTCGGCCTAGGTTAATCATTAATTCCACCGATAAATCCTTATTCAATGATGGTTTCACCATTCTCCTAAACTATATCTTCATCGAGATTTCAACTAGCAAGCAACTTTAATTTCTTTAATGAAACATACCTAAAAAAAATCAACATTGGTAGCAACCAACCATAATTGAGTATCCTCTTCAGAAAAATCAACAACAAATTAAAGAACTCTAACGGTTCTCGGTCGTTAACCTTATCTAACAACATGGAGTTTACCTAACCTGTCTCTTTCACCTTCACTCATATCCTTTTTATCTTGGCTTCAAACTCTTCCAATTTCAGTCAAATATTAGTGATCTCAAAACCCATATTCTCAACATTCTATTCGGAATTATTCTTCAACCTTTAATCATTGATTCTAACTTTCTTCATCTTTTTAGTGTGTCCACCAAGCCCTTATTTGTGGTATCTACGTTAAGCTTATGTAGTTTAAACCCCTTCATATTATAAGTTAAGTAGTTCATATCATTCTCCATGTCATAGAACTTGATAAACCAAACTTGAAGGTTTTCCTTGTCATTTCTCAACATCAGAAAGTCATACCCTATCGAGTATTTGTTGTCTTGAAGTGAGTGCATGATCTATGCACCTCGAAGAAGTTAATAAATCAGGGTAAGACACAACCTAAGATCCCTAACAACCTGCATCCTTTTTTTCATTTTCCCTCTATACCAGATTTGTATCAATTGGGAGTAAAACCATATATTGACCTAGTTGTTAAAGCACCAACGTTGGAGAACTTAAGAAGGGATTCCGCCCATTTATCGAGGTCATGAAGATTATTATCATCTCCACCTTAGATGCCATACCAATTCTTGGTGAATGCATTATCCATTGTTGGCTTATTTAGTTTTGCGAAGGCACAACAAGATTTACAACCATTGAAAAAGTGTGAGCAAGAGCATTTGTTGTGACAACTTGAACACCAGGAATCACCTTCATCTCCATGAATGTAGTTGTATATTAGGCTATAAAGCAAGAAGATCTAACAACAATGCCCATATTTATCTTACATTCAAACGACTTGAGATTTAGAAACACAATGACCATTTCCTTCATGTAATCCATGATATTGTAAGGAACTTTTCTAGTAGACTTAGTCGAAGTAACCAAGGAGGCTAACCCTTTTCATTATCATCTTTGGTGCCATTTTATCTTCTTTAAGAGTAGTGTTGTGGCTTCAAAGTCAAATAAAAATGATGACAACTCTAAAGAAGCGGCAAAAGAAAGAACATGAATGAGGAAAGTTTTTTAATCGTGAAAGCTTCATCCTTTGAACATGTTAATGGTTATATGTATAACTCAAAGTATATCTTTCGTAAAACCTTAAGTCCCTAACAATCAACAAGTTGGATAAATTCACCTTCCTTCATTGAAGAATAAAGACAACATGGATATTATACTCGCATAAGTGGCACAAACAATTAATCATTTTTAGCTTATGGAGCTTTGATATCAACCCCAAAAGAGCGGGATTTGATCCTGACACCCCTAGAATTTGACCTAACATATGAGCAATTTTATTATTGTTATGTCTTACTTAATAATTTTGGAATTTTAAGAGTATTTTAGATTATCATATTTTTCAAAGGATTACCGGATTTTTTGAGTTTATATGAAAAAATATCGAATATTGTAAAATAATCGGATGTTTTTGAAGCAATACCGAGAATTTATGAAACTTCTAGCAAAAATGGATTGAGAAGACATTGTTGAATCTATAATGCTTAACACAACTACCTTTCTCTTCATACTTTATTGTCTGAGCAATAGGTGATGGAGCAACAGTGATAGAAAAGTCATATACATTGGATTGGATTGTTTGACCAGATTGCCTAACAAAGGCATTTAATCATAATTCTATTACCAGATTAGTGTAGATGGGTCCATGAAGCATGTCAATGTAACCTTTCAACTTTTGTTTGGAAATAGTTTTCATTAGATCAAAATCTTTGTCTTTCAACTCATCGAAGCCAACAAACTTTTCATTAATAACGAACGAAATATTTTCATCTCCGTTGAAGGTTTTTGTAGACATTTTTTGAATTAAAAGAAAAAACTTTTATACTAGATTTGAAGACACAAAGAGATGGAAATGAAATGAGACCTGAGTAGTGTATAAGTAAATTGGAAAAGAGGAATTAAAACAATTAGAGAAGCTCAAACGCCTCATTGAAAATCCAAAATATACGTTATGTTTTGAATAAGAATGATCATTACTATTCTAGTGATATGATTCCAAGGCGCAACGTTTTATTTTTTTTAAATATAAAAACCACATATTACCTCGGTATTTTTATATAATCGAGGGGAAAAACCACATATTACCAACAATTCATGAACCTTTCTTATTATTTTTATTTTTATTTTTAAATTAATGATCTTTTCCTTCAATTATATTTAATAACCGAGAGATTAGATAAGAAATCTCTCTGGGATGAATTGCAAGAAATTTGAAAAGATAGATTATTCTTCAAGAATCTATTGTAAAACTTTTGATTTGTTTAAACAATTTATTTTAATATTTTGTGTATTAGAAAAGTTTTTCTCCCTCGTTTTTAACAAAAGCCAAGAGGTATGTGGCGCTTGGGTTGAAATATATTTTATTCTTTTTTATGTAGCGTGTTTATGTAGTTTCTTGACCATCCTTAAACAAATATTTGTCATCCATTTAATGAGTATCAACGTTCAAGATACTGTCATTAGTGATCCTCGTGAAACTTAAAACCTTAATTATAAAAACATTCTGAATATTAAAATTTGATAGTAGTGAGTTCACAAGAAAATCAAACATTATTGTGAAATCCTCTATGTTTAATCATAGCACCATGAGATTTTACAAAGTTAAAGTATCCATGTGATAGACTGTGAGAGCATAAAAAATTTAGGTTTATTTAATATGTGGATGGTGAGAGTGTATTTACTTTGCCAAATATTTATGTGAAGTGCAGAAGAAAAATTGGTTCAAAGATTTATGTACTAACATAATCTCTTAACTGAATATTTATTTTATTTATGTAACCGTACATTTAATCTTCCTCAAGATCAATGAAACGAGGATCCCTAATATTTGTTCTTCTCCAAGATATCCAACATTTATTCTTCACGACAGCGATGACGATGAAGAACAACATTTGTACTTTAATATTTTGTGTAAACAATGTAGTTTGTAAACAAATTAATTTATTAATATTTTGTGTAAACAATATAATGAGTATATATATATATATATATATATATATATATATATATATATATATATATATATATATATCTTTCCTCTCGATTTTTCTATTAAACCGATAGATATATGGTGCTAGTTTGGAAAATATAAAAAATTTATTGCTAGGTTCGAACCCATGACCATTTAAGCTAACCCCTAAGTTATTTTAAAGTTTCCACTTTTCATGTCACCCTTCGTTACCTCGGCAATGTAACCGAGGTGGAATCTATTTCGCGTCCGACATGACATGTGTTATTTGTAGTAGTGTGAATATGGTGCAACCAAAAAACATACTTGCAATTTTGAAATGTAAAATGCTCAAAAATATCTCAAATATCAGACAAGTCTACAATATTCATGCCCAAAATGACAAGGCGTTGAGGGGAGATAGAACTGAAATGCAATAACTCTTGAAACTTTTGGATGATAACAATTATGTATCTAGGTACCCGTGCGAGGATGGGGTAACCGTTAGAGATATATTTTGGACTCATACTGATTCCATCAAGTTGTTCAACATGTTTTCTATTGTGCTCATCATTGATTCAACGTATGAAACCAACAAGTACAAACTTTTATTATTGTAAATTATTGGTGTTACCTCTACTAAGAAGACTTATCATGCCGGATTTGCATTTTTAGAGAGTGAAAAAGAGAAAAATATTACTTGGGCTTTAGAGGAGTGTCGGAAAATGTTGAAGGACCAAGAAGATATGCCAAAAGTAATTGTTATCGACCGCTATACTACCTTGATGAACTTGATTGCAAAGGTATTTCCTACTTCTTATGTATTACTTTTTATGTATCATTTAACAAAGAATGTGAAAAGTCAGGTTAAACCCCGGTAAGGGCATAATAGATAAAGGCCGAAGATGGAAAAATGGTCAAGGTGAGCGTGATAGTGGAAAGAATAATGGATGCATGGAATGTTATAATAAATTATTCTATAAAAGATTTATATGTCAATGATGTTATACATTTCAGGAAAGTTTGTGAGAAATATTCATATTTGTGAAATATGTTAAAAGTACAATTCTGAACCAGGTGAAGGAAAAAATTATATGTGCTTGGATCTATCAAGTTAGACGCTTTGGAAATACAACAACCAACCGAATTGAGTCTACCCATGTAATACTGAAGAATTGGCTGAGAAATAGTAAGGGTGGTTTGTGTAGAGATTATGACTCTATGAACCAAATGATTTAAAATCGGCATAATAAGATACAAACATCATTTGATCGCAATATTATAGTGTTTGAACACAGATTCAAAGACAATAATCTTTATTCTCAGTTGGTCGGTAACATATCTCGTGCAGGACTGAATTATATTTTTCATGAAGCCAAACGAGTTAAGATGTAGGTTCTGATAGCTCAAAGTATGGTTGCATGCTTATGAAAACCTATGGTCTCCCTTGTGTTTGTCTTATATCTAAGAAGGTGAAACTTAATAGCTTGATACAAATGGATGAAGTTTGCATTCACTGGAAAAGGCTCGGGTTTGATGATGACGGGGTCATGAAAGATGGTAAATTGAATATCTCTATCTTGACCGAATGAGAAGTGATACAAGAGAGATTTTTGAAATCGGATGACAACTTGAAACTCCACATCAAAGAGTAATTGAGGGAGATTTCTTATCTGGAAACCACAGACTTGAAACCACCTTCTCAACTGGTAAAAACAAAATGTGCTCATAAGAAGGTCAAACCTACACCCAGTGAGAATTCAACGACACAATCTCCTTCATATTTTGAACATGTTGGCTAAGTTTTTTCCCGATTCTCCAATTCTAAAATCTCAAAAAATTGCATTCAAATGAGATCGCATCTTCTTCACCGCCTCCACCAAAAATTTATTCATTGAAGAGATGTTATTTTTATGCACAAATACATTGAACAGATCATCAAAGTTAAGGGTGACGATAATTACGGTTTTTGAGATGTTTCTAATTTGCTCGGTAAAGGAGAAGAGAATCACACACTTTCCTGTCATCAACTCATCCAATAGTTAAGGGGCCATCAAGAATCAAACACATGACTATACGGAAAAAAAAAGAAAATTTTGATGCAATTTATGAATATCTTGTTCCTTGGATTAGTTGTCCGACACCAGAGGATAAATGCATGCACTTTCTTGAAATAGGTAATCTAATAGAAAGTGTGTATCAAAGAGTGTGTATTGATCTTACAAGATACAGTTTTTCGAAAACATGTTTTCCATTTTTCGAAAACATGTTTTTCATTGTGCACTGTCCCTCCTCAAAATCCAAATGATCGTATTATGTGTGTTGGGTGGATTTCAAATTTGCGGCACTTTGTTCAAGTATATTTGAAATTGGGATGCCTTATACCACTTACATCACCAGAGTAGACAACTCATTCAACAACAAAAGTCGAGACTTGACCGGACCATTTTGTGGAAATGATGCAAGAGTTCACCGAATTGAACGAGATTGAAAGAGAATCAAATAAATAAAAGTCAAAGGGGTACCACCCATACATATAGATTTAGTATGCGACAAATGTTTCGCTTTATTTTAGTTTTTATTTAACAATGTATTGTATGTAGTATCGTATTAATATTAACGATGTCTAACATATATATTTTTATATTTCAATACATTTTAAAGTTTGCCAAAAAAATTATGCATTTAATACAAACTTTGTTTCTGACTGAAGCAGAATTTCATTTTGTTCTGAATGGTTTCGAAAATATATCACCGGATTAAGATAACAGGGTGGTCCCAAAGATGCATTTCGGAACATCTTTGAGTATAAGATAGAATTCCAAAGGTCCATATTTTTCTACAACTACTATAAGTATGGACATTTGTCTCATGTTTCATACCAAAACACATTACACGAGAATAAACATCAATCGACATGTCGCAAATGTCTACTTCAATGGCTTGAAACCCTCAATTGAATTTAAATTCAACGAGTACACCCCTCTTGAAGATCTAAAATATATACTACAGAATCTTCTATCATACTCCGACAAACAAAAAATTGTAAAGTTCAAGTACCGTTCACCGTCAATTGACAACAAACGAAAGATTTGGTTCTACAACTTTGAATTGAAGACAGGTGCAAATTTAAGGATTATGTGAAATATTTTTTCCATTAAAAACAAAAGTTCAAATCAAAGTGGATGTGACAATTTCGAGATCAATCAAAATATATTATAAAAATGTTGAATCATCTGAAATTTAGAGGTATTATTGTATTTTAACGTGCGTATGGTAGTAATCCATAAGATGGATTAAGTATTCCCCTACAATAAATTTAGTATACTTTCAATAATGTAAACGTAAATTGCTTTTCCATATAGAAGAAATTTGAATATTGTTTCACTTAGTTTTCAACAAACTAGAACTAGAATTACTACTTTGGTACATCATAATGCCCAACATTAATCTTTTAAGAGAATAGCATTCCTACTTCAAAGTAAACGGATCATTTAAAATTGGTAACAAAATTTCATACAATACTGTCTAACTGTTCAACTCATCAACATTGATTAGAAAAGTAAAATCTTCACTTTCTAACTCCTCATGGAGCAGATTAAAAGTCGGCACTTCAAACCTCTTCACAGGTTGTATATCTTCATATGATGACCTTTGTCCCTGAAAAATGTTCACCTATCATAGTTAAAACAGAGATACAGAACAGTAAAACCACATGCATATGAATTGCAGACCTTATAAACTTCATGTCATTTTCATGATGAAATCTATGTAATTATCATGAAACATATAAAGTGCCATTTTCTACATCACTGCATAAATCAGTTCTCGCGCCTATTTTGATGACAAAAATATTTTACTTTTTAATAGTAGAAAATAGAGTATATGTCTATTTAGAACTTCCAAACTTATATGCGAAATTACATTGGTTCCATTGTTCTGTTTATAAATCCAATAAGTTTGTGAAAAATATACAAGAGCAACATCAAATTGGTCCGTCAACGAGATATTTTGCGAACAAATTAGTCTTTAATTTGACATCAAACTGTCATAGAAGTACAAAACTGGTGATAGTATTTAATATTTATCATTTTATAACGTGATATCTGGGGAGTTTGTTCAAGCCTTGGATGCAGTACCTTAATAATATAGCAACAAACAGACAATTGTTTTTAGTATCAAAGACAATGAAAAATAAGGCTAGATGGATGACTAACCTTCTTTAGAACATAGACAAAATAGTGAAAGGTTTCACCAAAAGTAGTCCACTCAACAGACCAGGTGAAATCTGGTGCATTAAATATAGGGCGCCTGAAATGTGGCTGGCATGAATTTTGAAGCAGATTAGAATAAAGGCAGGACCCAACAAAAGACACAAGGACCAACAGTTCATTCTTCAAACCTGGCCAAAAGTTATTGAGATAAATATGCCATCTTCTTTCAAAACCCTGTGAACACCTTTCAATGTGGACATCACCTTGGACATCGTTTCCGGCTTTGGATTCCATGGGTCACCGCTATCCACGAACAATACATCCTTCAAAACCAAAGTTAACATATTCACATTTAACGCCCAAGCTTAGAAGATGTAGGAATCATAACAATTAGTTTAAAGTGTCGAGCCAAAATTTCGTTATAGGTGAAAGGAAAAATCATCTAATTTACCATAGTTCCTTTCTCGATAACCAAATCAAAACATTCATCGTCAAAAGGTAGCTCTAGCATATCAGCTTGCATCACTTTTATGTCTAATAATCACAAATGCAAACACATGAAAAATCAAGAAATCCACACAAACAAATGAACAAAATATAATCAAATCTTGAAAAAAGTTGATATTGACAGTAAGTCAACGAAAAAATCATATACCAAACAAATCAATAATTCATATCTACCAAAATACCAATTACACCAAGGTTGTGGAAAAAACTTAAATATACACTTTTCCAACCTTGCAAAGAAGATGATATTTTCATTTTCTATTTTTGGATTTAAGAATCTATGTATTAACGGTGAAGCTCCTATAGCCAACTATGATACTTTGCTATATAGCACATAGGAAGTACTTTCATAGACACAACATCAAACACTTTATTCACACGTCCAACACTGGCATATAGACATAGGGAATAATTTGAGTAAATAGAAGTGATTGAATGTAATCTCATGTGTTGGTGTTCCCTACTCGAATATCGGGGCTAATAGCACTTTTTATAACCTGATATCCTCGGCACGCAACTGGGACCACAATAAGCAGCAAAGCTCTCCATCAGGAGAATGTGCCGCATGTCCAGGACTGAGTTTGAACCCAGCTCTCGTTAAACTATAAGAGATGTCTAACTAGTGCTCTTGGGTATCCAGTGAAGTATATATTATATTGACAAAAAAATGAATTTCAATAATGAGTAATTAATTTAAAGTTAAAATGAACCTTTGAATCCCTGAGAAAGTAAACGGTTTCGCATGTTGTTGACCGCAACATGTGAAAGGTCAATGCAAGTTATGTTGGTTGTTCCATCTTTATACAAACCATCACACATTTGTGAGTTTCCACAACCAAGCTCCAGTACAGAGGAATTGGGTGTGAGATGGGGTTGAATGATGTGACGAAAATGGGAATAATCCTTGAACCACTCATATTTCTCCTCCTTCGAGAATCTCTCATCCCTAAGACAAATAGAAGCATCAAATTCTCAGAAATTCAGAAGAAAAAAGTATCAATGAAGATGCTAAGAAGCTTTGATTACTACTTACCAGTAGGAAGGGTTAAGGTACGCCGATGCAGTTGAGGGTGTTACGCTTTCCGTCGGCGTCGGGCGTGTATCGGCCATTATTGACTCTGAACCCTAGCGCCGGCGGACGAAACGGTGTTAATGCCACGCGTGAACCTAGAGCATCCACATCCATACCACTAATTTGGGTGGTATAAATGGGTCCCATTAAATATAATATATTCCATTACATTTCTTAATTATTTAAACAATTCAATTATATTTTCTAAATATTTATACCACTCATCTAATATTTTAAAATAGGTTCTACTAATCTCATATTAATATGTTCCAAATTTCACATTAATATATCAATATTTAATTAAAATAAATAAATTAAAATATTAAATAATACACTATCTAACACCAATAAATTATAAAAAAAAATTAAAAAAATTCGTTAAAATAAATTACTAACAAAAAATGTACGAAATGTTTAAAATAATTCTTAGTTGTGATTATTCTCATACCCAACATGTTTTCATATATGTTCTATCAAGTCTTGTTGAATGTGTCAATGAATTTCCTTGTCGCGAACATGATGTCTTATACGTAGGAACTCCTGAAAATCATTATACGTCGCGAACATGTTATGCAATATGATGCATGTATCCATTATACGCTTTAGTGCATCCAAGTGCCAAGATCGGGATGAGTTACGTATCATTGAAAATCGGGATTGGAGAACTCTAAATACTCGTTTGATATCCTTTCTTGTGCCTGCTTGATGTTGGGAAACCAATTTTCTCTTATCCCCTTGTGGTATTCTGATGCTTTTCACAAATATGGCTCATTCAAGATAATTTCATCTGATAGATAATAACTCATGTTGTACTCAGTACGATTGACTAAATAATGGACCTCAGGAGCTCGCTCTTTCATAACATCGTTGAAGACATCAGATTGATTTAGCACATTGATATCATTGTTTGAACCCGCTACCCCAAAAAATGCGTGTCAAATCCATAAGTCTTGTGAAGCAACTACTTCAAGCATAACAGTAGGTTTACCGTGATCACCTCGAACATATTTCCCTTTCAATACGACATGGCAATTTTTCCATTCTCAATGCATACAGTCAATGCTCCCTAACATATCTGAAAAGTCATGTGCCTCTCCCATTTGACTTTTGCAGATATTGTGTCCCAAATACACTGACTACACCCCTTGTAAACATATTAACATATTTTAGCATCGTGGTTTCACGAATTCTCAAATAGTCATCCACACTATCAACAAATTCTCAATATGTCAACATACGAATAACTATAATGTACTTTTATAACGGTAAAAGACTTGCTCTACCAGTTGCATCAACCCTAAGTCGAAAATACTCATCATGTTGACCAAGAGCTTCAACGATGCAAAGGAATAAATGTTTATGCATTTTGGTGTCGTGCTTCATCTTTCAATAATCTCAATGTCTCATTTAATGTGAATTTTCATGTTCATCTTGATAATAGATATAATGTGACGTTGAAATGATGTTTTACTTATAGCTCCCACTTTTCTTTGCAGCCAAAGCTACTTTGTAGCACCCACCAAAATTTTGAATAAATGGATTAATATTTTTGTGCCAACGACCTTTTAGTGCAATCACATTTCTCTTTTGATAATTCTTGTCGAGATGTTTGTTATAAGCGTCACAAATCTGCTTCTAAAAACAATCTCCTTTTTTTATCAACTCTAACAATTGAATCCCATGAAATATTGAGCCGTGATTGAATGAGAACTTCATCCTCCTTTGGTTGGAATCTTGTTTTTGGTCATATCCAATTTCTTCACCAAGGTTAATAGTTTCCAACCCACCTTGAGTGGAAAGTTGTGGTATTTCAAACTCGTTATCATTAAATTGAATGTCACTACCAACTATTTGAACTCAATGAGACATGGTGGGATTTGGTGATTGAGATGAAAATTGTTGATGTTGATATGAATAAAGTGGTGTATGATATGTAATTTCCGAAATGTGGAATATTTTGTGTATTCGAAAAAAAATGAATTTTGAAAATTTTGATTATGATATTGATTTGGATGTTGATTTGCATTTCCAAAATATGCGTTGTTTTGTTAAGTTGGAATAGAAGGATAATTGTCACCATTTTATATAAAATTGGATCAAGAATTATTTTGGTTGGGATTCATTAAAAACTAAAATAAATAGAAAAAACAATTCGAAAGAGATAAATAAATTATTTCAATTTGGAGTAAATATGGATGAAAAGTATCTTTTATGAATGACTTGGTTCATATTTATTTATACTATAAGTAAATGATTAGTTTATAAAAAAAAGCTGAACTGTAATATTTGTTACCGTTGAAGCATGAATATTGAAATAATAACAGCAATGATATTTCTACACCCATTTTATACACCAATACTTACACCGTATAGTACTATTCACTATATTTATACGGTGAATTGTGTTTTTTTAATAAAAATATATATTTTATAAAGAGTACCATGAACAGTGTCGTAAACAGTAATTTGTGACTAGTATTCGTGAACAATAATTTTAAATAGGGAAACAAAGTTGGTTAATAAGATAGAAAAAATTGGTTAATGAAGCAATGAAACTGGTTAATTAACACCCAACTATTTAAAATAATGTTTAGTGTAAAATAAAATTGATTAATAAAATATAAAAAGTTGGTCAATGGAGTGATGAGAGTGGTTAATAAACATTCAGATATTAAAAATATTTTTTTATAATAAAATAAAATTGGTTAATAAAATATAAGATATTGGTTAATAAAAATATAAAATTGATTAATTATATTAATTTTAAAAATAATAATAATAGTTTTATATTTTTATAAAAAAATATTTATTATTATAATATTTCAAATACATTAATATCTATTAAAATATAAATAAAAATACATATAAATATAGTAAAAGAGAGAATTTAATAATAAAAAATTAAAAAGATATTATTTATGGTGTAGGCGTATGGTGTTGAAATACCATTTATGAAATAATAAGGACAACTAAAAGTATTTGTTACCGTTAAAAGTTGAAAGTAGACGTTGCAATATTAAAATGATTAATAATACTCACTTTTCATAATATAAGTGTCATAAATATTAATATTTTAATACAAAACTACACTGTGGAGAATGGTAACAGAAAGGAACGCTGCAATTAATTACCACTTTTTTAATGTGAGAATGAATATCCATACTAATCTGATAGAATTGCATTGATGAATGTGAAACCACTGTGACAAAGCATCGATGTGGATGCTTAGAGCACTAAAAGTGCAATCCATATTTGAGTTATTTTATAGGTCTTATTAGGGTCTGTTTGGTTCAAATGAAAGAGAGAAGATGGGAGAGATTTCAATAGAAGGAAGAGAAGGGGATGGGAGGTGAGGTTGTTGTGTGGCGGCGGAACGGCGGAGGAAGTTTGATGTTTATTTTGGATGCGGTTTCGGCGACGTGATAGAGGTTTATGGATGCCGGTGGCGCGCAGTTGTTTAGCCGGCGGTGAGAGGTCTTTGTGTTTTGCAAATTTGTTGATGGTGGTGAGGTTGAGGGTGTCGAAGCAAGTGAAACAGGGATGATGATAATGAGTGGTATGAATGTTGTTTTCGATTTGCAGAAAAGGAGATGAGAGTTGGTGTTAAGTTGGTTTATGAAGAGATGATGATGGTTGTAGGTTGTGTGAATCAAAGGATGGAAAACACGGTTGTGGAATGGAGTTGATGTGGTAAATGTTGCTTCAAGGTTGTCTTATGGTGATGAGTGAAATTCTGATGAAGTGGTAATATGATGATATGATGAAGAGAAAAGTGGTTTTTCTATTTTGATGTTAGAGAGAGAAAAAATGAACCAAACCAAAGCAAGGGAGAAAGATGTGGTTTGTGTATCTTCAAGAAGAAGAAAGAAATTTGTCACTCCCTTCAACTTTTCCTTTCCATCCATTTGGACGCGAGAGTTGTGTTATGAGATAGGAGAGAGTTTTTTTTAAGTGTGTTCGAAAAAAAAAAAAAAAAATCTAAGCCAAAGCCACGTGTTCTTCTTTTAATGGCTTAAATATAATTTAATTTTGCAAATAAAACAAAGACAAGTGTCCCAAGATGATTGGTCCCTTAATTTTATTTTAAATTAACTATTTTATTTTTACTAATTAAATTAAAAATAAATAAACATAAATTAAAATCGAATCGAAAATATCGATAATTCTAAATAAATCTTCCGATTAGTTTGACAAAAAAACAAAAATAAATGGACAAAAATCAAATAAAAATCGGGCGCAAAAATTCCCCTAAAATAAATCGAATGCATGAAAACGATAATCGCAAAATAATTTCTCGAAAACATACAGGTTCTGATTAGATTTTTAAATAAAAATTGATTGGTTAAAACCTCGAACTGATTAAAATACGATCGAAAAAGTAGTTGAAAAATTAAAACGAGCACACCAAATTAAACTATGTGAACCGTAAATCAAGAATACTGACGTCTGCGCTCAATTTTGAAAATTTTCGCTTGCTAATTTGACCTACGTTTGAAAATTGATTCAAACGGTTTGTATGTAGATCAGAGAAATTATTTTGAATGATATTTTAAACATTAAACGAAATGAAATGCATGTTATGATGAGTAGAAAATACGACGTCCTGTGAAATCATTAATTTATTGATCGAATGATCGTGAATAGACGATCAAAGGCAAATGAAACGCTCTTGGACCACTTACTTCTGATTCTCCATTATAATTAAACCCCTATGAAGATTTAGATGACGATTATACTCTTGATTGTCACCCTCTGAACCTCTGAAACAAGATGCAACTGAATGAATGATGCACTGAGATTGAGAAATCGAATCTTTTGACTTTTTTATCAACATATGACGGAATGAATGTCATCAAAATCAGATAAAATGGCAGCACTCCTGACTTTTCATTTAAACTCTGATGAATACTTTTGACTGAAAGAATACATTATAAAATGAATCGAATATACTATGCTGATGCGAATGAAAAACTTAATATAAAATTTAGAGTATTTCCAGGTGTTCCTCCTTTTACAATAAATCAACATAAATCCATCCTTACTCAACTTTAACATTCTGATCCCTCTACATTTGCCAATATTAAACACTTCTGGTCTACAATCAATAATACTACATGTATTCTTCCTACTCCATATTTCTTTTTCATCGTATTGATAACATCCCTCTTGTCCTTGTTAAACTTCTCAATGGTGCCACTATTTCCACCTGTGAATCCATCACTATCATTTTTAAATAATATTTTTACCTCTCTAATGGTTCCCTATGTTCCTAATTTTTCACCAACCTAATATATGTTCTTAGGCTAACAAAATCCTTAGACTCTACAATTAATTTTAATGCTAATTCTTGCACTATACAGAGGAACCTTATCATGAGGATGATTGGTGTAGTTAATCCACACCATTGTCTCTATTACTTTACTTCGGCTTCTCCCATCGAAGCCATGACTCCACCCATGCTTTTCATATTAATTGTAATTCCAACACTGTTGATAAATATAATCTTTGGCACTACCGCCTTTGCCACACTTCCCATGACATTGCTTCTCATATAAATAAATAGATTTATTAAACATCATTTCTCTTGTGAATTCCGTTTTTAAGCTAAGCATAAGTGTTTATGTTTTTCAACTATTAATACTTACTCTTCTATTTGTTTTAACTTAATCAACGTGGATATATGAGCCGGGTCTGCATTTACGTGCTGCAGCACACGGCCCCAAATTTTGGAGGGTCTTAAATTTTAAAATTTTCATTTTTTTTTATAAATATTAATAAAAATAAATAAAATATTATTTAAAACATTCAATAATTTAAATAAATGTTATGATAAAAATTTAATACAAACAAAAATCAAAAGTGATCAAAATTCAAAATAATTATAATTAAATTTATTTTTAATTAATATATAATTAAATTTTTTATATATATTTTTTAATTATTATAATTGTATTTTTTTAAAATTTGGATCCATTTTTAAAATTAGAACGGACCTCCAATATGATTGGGCCGACCCTGTATATGAGGCCCTTACTCCATTCCTTCCATATCTATAGATACTTCTTAATTATAATGGATTATCATAGTTGTTTTTGCTAGATATATCTTATGAATTTTAAATTGGAGATTTCTAAACTTGTTCAATCTTTTGTTGCTTTCATCAAAACTCATTTTTAAAAAATATTCAAAACATTAATAAGAACACATAATGGTCCCGAATTTTCTTTAAAAAAAATTTATATATAACACAAGATCATTCATCAATGTTGACACAGCTAATTTATCTCATGTTGTTTTCTTAATTAGTTGTCTTCCTTCTAAGTTTCTTAATCACAAATCTCTTTATTTCTTGTTATATAATAAACTGCCTGACTATTCATCTTTAAAAGTTGTGTTTGCTGCTAGTTCTAAACTTCACCGTACCAAATTTGACTCAAGAAGTAGATATTTACTTATTATACTCTATTGTTCACTTGTGTCAGAGACATCGATTTGAGAAGCATTCATGACTTTAGGCATTAGTTGATTAGCTTTGGTTTGACATCACACCTCTACACGACCAAAGCAATTGCAATGGCTACAATGAGGTTGAATTTCAATTATTTCCATGCCACCCCTCCTTCTACATAATTGGTAGAACCTACCATATTTTTTTTTGCAAGGAGACAGATGAGTAAGTTGCTGAAAAATCATCGAACGATGGAAACCACCTTATAACGTGGCGTATGGTGTTCAACGATAGTAGTGCAGTTACTCTCGAGTGTTTATTGAAAAAATTTCGTATTTAGAATGCTTTTCGTGCTGAATTAATAGGACATATGCTAGCCATTGAAATTGCTTTTGTCTTTAGTGTTGTTACTGCTGATGTTAGGAATAGTTTATTATTCCCATGGATTCTTCACAAATGATGGCTAAACTGTATTGAGCTTTCTAAGAAAATATTTATAGTTTTTTCTCATGCTTTGAGAGTGCGAAACATGACAAGGAAAATAATATAAAGTGGAAAAATGATATTGAAAAGTAATACCTTTTCCTTATTTAACTTGCAATATGGGAAAAGTAAGTTATATATATAAAAACAACAGTGCTTTTTGAGTGACTATCCTCAAAAGGTTATCAAGAAATAAATCGCATGAAAATTTCCATTCAAATAAATGCTTCGGATCTTCATACTTTCAGTGACAATCCTCCTTAATTGTTGCTGCGTAAACTCTTCAATAAAATAATCCTATTTGATCCAACAGTTATATCACAGTCAAGAGTCCAGTACTATAGTGTATATAATCAAGTGTATATATATATACACGTTACATATAATATTTTGCATTTCTAACCTTGTCTGATTCCATAGGCTGGAGGCAGTTCCTAGGATTTTCTGAAGGAAGGTGATGGAGATGCAGGAGGCTTCAAGTCCTCATACCTGAAAATTTCATTCGCATTCATATCAGAATCTTACTAGTCACGGAGATCAAATAGTGACTGCAGGTAGATCTCAATCAAGAATCCAAGTCCCTCTCTTTCTTTCTTCTATAAGAAGGAATCAACTTACATTGCATAAGGTGAAAGTGGCCTTGACTTTGGTTCATGAAGGTGCTGTTCTTCATTCTTTGGTGTATCTTCCACAGAAAGTTGAGCTGGTCCATTGCTTGATACTACTACTGTATCTATCTTCGATAGTGATGTAGTTGGTACACTCGGAGATGGTGAACTAGGAGGCTTTAAATCAGGATATCTACAGGTATGTATAAACACAAGAAAAGTACAAATCTAATCTGGGATGGTTGAACTGATATATGATATCACTATAAAATTATAAAGCGGCTTACGCTGCGTAAGGAGATAGAGACTCCTTCCCTTTTGAGGAAGATGTTGTCTGAGAAATGCCATCTATTTCTTGAATGCTACTTGGAGTATCCGAAGAAATAGGTGTTGGAACTGCATCACTGATGTTTATCTGTTTCTTCTCACTAGGCTTGGTTGGAGAAGGAGATGATGGTGGCTTTAAATCATCATAACTGAAAAATGTATATACCAAATCAGTTATTTTACAACCGGTCCATGTTAAAATATTTACTGTCAATTACAAAAATTAGCAATCTGGCTTACGCGGTATAAGGAGAAAGTGGCTGTTCCGTTTTCGCCACTGGTTTTGGTTGTGCTGTTTCTTTTTGAGGGGCAATACTAGGTACTTCTGCTACAACATTAGCAGAGGGACCTGTATTACTGACAGTTGCTGTATCTGCTTTCTGTACCTTCTAAATAAAACAAATAATCAATTGACAAAGTTTTGATTAAGTTCTAAATATACATCATAAAATGTATTATATAAGGCAGTACTTACCTTTGGCGAAGGAATGTAAGGGCGTTGAGAAGGTATCCTTGTAAGAAGTTTTTCGGCAGGTGTTAGTGGCGCAGTTGTCTCGGCAATAACCTCCACTATTTTACAGTATGAAAGATCGGGATTCTTGGCCATGGTTGCCATGAGTTCAGCAACCTGCATTGAGAGAGTCATCAACTTTATATATCTGAACTGGTATAATTTTATTGGACCGAAAAAGTAATGGTCCATGATGAAGCGCTGCGAACTAAGTAATGTAGGGGAGTGCTCGAATGAGGGTTGGTCGCCCGAAGCGTCCTTAGTCGAGAAGGTCGCCCGAAGTGCATAAGGCAAGGTGGCCGCCCATTGCACATTGTAGATCGCCCAAATGGGCTTGAGTCCGGGACATGATTTGTCTTATTTAACACATGTGGCTTCTGAGGTGTCAGGGAGATAACAATCGAGTAATGTCAATCAATGGAAAAAACAGTCTCTTCCACGATTTAAGGGAGAATGAGTCTCTTCCGCTCCATGTTTCTGATCATGGAACGAGGGAAACCGCTTCCTAGCTAGGCCCATGGACTCTATAAATGCTCTAACCTCTGAAGTCAAAATATATCCACAAATTTTAGAAAGAAGTATACAGAGTCTCTCACAATTCCAACGTGAGTATTGTACTTTTGTACTTTTAGCAAGTACAATATCTTAACGAGATAGTTACATACATGAATAATACATTTTACATGTACCTGAAGGTTTGAAACTTGACCCCCAAATAAAGTATCTTCAGTTGATAGAGTTACATTATGTGTTTCCTTGTAAGCGTCAGTCGGCCTCTCCATGCCACCAGGTCTCACTATCTGAAAACAGCGACATAACAATGACACTATAATAAGATGATTAAGACCATACATGCGCTGCGCTTCGACGTTATTACAATGACTTACTGTATATGGAATTCCACTTGCTAGCAATGCTTCTTCGGCCTTCCTTTTCCAAATCAGGACTCCCCAAAATAAACTATAGAAACAGAACTAATCAATCAGTTCAACTTCTTTACTACGCGAACACGAAAATATAACTACTGTTTGAGAAAGGTTTCAGAATTCAGACTCACTTGAGAATAGCTGCAGGAAGACCAAATTTGTTTGTCCCCAATGAAGTAACCAATATGAAGTGATTTACTTTGGCAACAGTTGCTGCAGCACCATCATGACAGAATAAACCAAAAAGAAAATTGTTTTCAACATTCATACCTAAAACAAATAGCATTGAACATAATCATAATGAAAGAAAGCTATTGTTACCAGCATCAACAAGGTTTTTGGTAGCTCGGTAATCGATTCGACAAGGTCCAGTAATGTCGAAAATTTCCTTCTCACTAGCACCAATAGCACATATCACAGTTGATGCATTCCCTAATGCTGATCCAATTTGATCTGCCTTCTCCAAATCACATTCCACAATTTCAAGCTTCTCTACAGCTGGGCTAAAAACCAAAAACATTCTGTTATCCAACACAGCAGCATCTTTGTTAATGTGAAAAACATTCTTGGCTTACCTTCACCCCCTCCACTTGCACCATCAAGCTTCAATTGTTTAACACTCTGCATATCATATATTCATATGTTTAATGCATATTAAGAAGCTAATTATTACTACTAGTCGTAAACTGATCACGCTAACCTGAACCAATGCACCAGCTTTCTGAGCATTCCTTACTCCAGCTCTAACTTTAAAACCAAGCTTTATAAGCTCCCTGAATGAAACTAATATTGCTCAGCATTTTTGCAAACAAAAGTTTCTATCTCAAAATTGAAAAATGAAAATGTACCTGACTGTTCTTGAACCAACTTTTCCAGTAGCACCAGCAACAAAAACTAGATTATCATCCTTGGAATCTGTTTTTTCAGGAATCCCCTCAGCAGTACTAGATTTTGTTGAACCTTGAATGAACATATACATGTTAAACATTCATACATGTCAAAAACACACATACACACACAAGCATGAGAATTGGAGCATGTTTATCACCTGAAGCTTGAGCTCTTATGCTACTGCTACTGCTACTGCGGATTCTGTTGTTGGTGAGTGTTGTGGTAAGAGGGTACCTCATGAAATGTGAGTATTTGGAAAGGTTGAGATGAGGGGAAGGTTTATCTGCTGCAGTGTCTCTACGTGTGAGAGTGGAGGGAATGGTAGTTGAAGTGAGAGAGAAAACCTCCATTGGCATGGCTTTGATGGGAATGAGAATGATGAATAGTTTTGAATCTCATATATTGTGTTGTTATTATTATCCATTAGAATCTTCTCTCATTGGCAGAGGTGCCATCCTTTGTTATGTGTGGATATCATATCATGCCCCTACCCCACATCCAATACCAGTGATCACTCCTCAACACTTGTGGGTTAAATAAGATTGGTCAGCATTCTAGGGTGTTTAACAAAGGTTAGTCATATTTTAAAGGCAATTATATTTTATAAATATATTATGTATACACATATAATTTGACTTTATTTGTTTTGATTTATTTTTTTGGAAATAAGAAAACACCAATATCGTTAATAAAAATAGGTTGAATACAATGTAATATTTCTATCAATCTTGGACATTTTATCAAGACTACATCAATTCAGCTACTCAGGTATGCACCAAATCTTGTGGTTCCCGACTAAGTTGTTCCAAATCTTGTTGTTGTGTTACTAATAAATGCTCCAAATGATAATGGTGAAGAAAACACAATTTTTGGATGTTTTATAAAACAAGAGAGGTTTTGAAAAGAAATGTGTGTGTATGTGTGTGTATGAGTTGTCTTAGTATTTCCATCATTACGCATATACCTTTTACATTAAACTGATCAATGAGACACACGCTAAGCACATGATCAGACGAGCTTTCACATTTTATCTCTTTCACAACTTTGGAGCTTCAAGTCCCCTTACATGATTCAACATTAATTAACACTTTGACCAAAACTTGACTCTTCAAACTTATGAGACTTGAGATAACTTCTTGATTGAAAGTCATCATCAAAGATTGTTGGACAGTTGTCACCATAGATTTCACCGGATGTCTTTTGACATAAGGTGTTGTTATAATCAAAATCAACAAGATCATCTAACTATTGCAAAAAATTGTACTTGCAAGCACATAGATCCGCAAAACGTACTTGTTAATACAACACGTTAGTTCGTAACAGTAACATTGGGTCATTTCATAATAACCCACCCCTATATGTGAGAAATCTCATGATATAATTACTTTGTTTTAACTATTACCTTTTACAAAACATGAATTTACAACCTCGCAACCTCCCAACACCTGGGAGTCTTCAATCAAGGATACTCGTTTCGCATGAAACACCCCTAGCACCTGGGAGTCTTCAATCGCCATTGTCGAAGGTTTTATAGAACTTAAATAAGAATAATGTTTTAAAAAACATAAATTTACAACCTCAAAACCTCCCAACATCAATGGTATTTAATGGTAAGGATATATGTTTGGTCAAAAGTAACCCCAAAAAGTCCATCTTTATGCATGAATCAGAATGCATTGATACACCTACGGAGGAACTGGAGCAGGAAACACAAGTAGTTGTGGAAGAGAAACATGCTCAAGTAGAACAAGACCGGTGTAGGTCAAACAAGATATGTCACCAACCTAAGATATATGGTTATATCATAACTTATCAAGGTGATATACTACTCATGGATCAAGATGAGCATGTGACCTACCAAGAGGCTATCACTAGTCTCGAGTCTGAGAAGTGGCTAAAATCCATGAAATATGAAATGGATTCCATGTACACAAACTAGGTTTGGACCTTGGTAGAGCCTCCTATATGAGATAATCCTATAGGATGCAAGTGGTTCTTTAAAAAGAAGACTGACATGGACGTTAAGGTACATACCTATACGGCAAGACTGGTTGTTAAGGGCTATAAGCAGATTCATGGTGTAGAATATTATATAACCTTTTCAACAGTTGCAATGCTTAAATATATTCGGATTTTACTTGCTATCGCTGCATATCATGATTACAAAATATAGAAGATGAATGTTAATATTGGTTTCCTTAATGGGAATCTTCTTGAGGATGTGTTCATGACACGACTTGAAGGATTTGACATACCAGAAGAAGCTCAATAGATATGCAAGTTACAACGATCAATTTATGGATTGAAGCAAGCTTCTAGAAGCTGGAATCTTAGTTTTGATGAAACGGTAAAACAAAATGGATTAATAAAAAATGAAGATGAACCTTGTGTCTATAAGAAGGTTAGTGGGAGCAAGATCGTGTTCCTGATTTTACATGTAGATGACATATTACTCATTGGAAACTATGTCCCTGCCTTGTAGCAAGTAAAAACTTGGCCAGAGAAACGATTTTCTATGAATGACCTGGGTGAAACAGCCTATATACTAGAAATTAGGATCTATAGAGATAGATCCCAAAAAATGCTTGTCCTAAGTCAAAGTACATACATAGATAAAGTGTTGAGACACTTTAATATACATGATTCTAAGAAAGAATCCATACATATGAAACATCTCATGTGTCTATGAAAAACACAATCCCCTTCAACTAAGGAAGAAATGGATCGCATGAATAAGATTCCATATTCATCTGCAATAGGATCTATCATGTATGCCATGTTATGTACTCGACCAGATGTCTTGTATGCCTTAAGTACAACGAGTGGATACCAATATGATCTCGACGATGCTTATTGGGTTACTGTCAAGAATATCCTTAAGTACTTGAGAAGAACTAATGACTGATTCTTGATATATGGAGGTCATAAAGAGCTCCCTATAACTGGATACACCGATTCTATCTTCCAGACAAATAAGGATGACTCTAGATCGCAATTTGGTTATGTATTTTGCTTAAATGGTGGCATTGTGAACTGGAAAAGTTCAAAGCAAGATACAGTTGTTGATTCTAGAATTGAGGCCGAGTACATTGCTACCTCAAATACAGCAAATGAAGTTGTTTAGATCAAGAAGTTCATTAGTGAACTTGGCATAGTTACTAGAATTATGGATCCCATTGATCTCTATTGTGATAATAATGGTGATATCGCACAAGCTAAGGCGCCTAGATCTCACCAACAATCCAAACACATACTTAAACGATATCACATAATTCGAGAGATAATAGATAGAGGAGATGTGAATATATACAGAGTACCAACACTTGACAATGTCGCAGACCCACTAACAAAGCCTCTTGCGCAGCAGAAACATGATGGTCATACTAGATCTGTAGGTATTAGGGGTCTACCTGATTGACTCTAGTGCTAGTGGGAGATTGTTGGTGTAAGCCCTAAAGGCCAATAGTTTTGGTACTTGTATCAAATTGTTTATTAATAATTAAGAAGGCATTTCTTTATTATGTTTGTTTTTCCAAAATGATAAAGTCCTTATAATAGCTGGTTCATTTAATGAAATGATAAGTGTGACCGACCGTCACAAGCTGATGTAGAAGAAACAGATGAGAAAGCACAGAAAAAGCAGAAAAACCAGAATGTAGAATTTGCTGATGTGACGACCGTCACAAGCTGCATGACGACCGTCACGGCCCAGCCTGTGACGACCGTCACAGGCCCATGAAGAGCGTCACACGACCAGATTTTACGCTTTGAAACAGTCATTAGAGGCACCCAAACGTGCTTAAATTCTCTCCAACAGAATGACTCCCCCGTGGACTCCTCATTCAACCAGACTTCCTTAATTTTCTCAACTGCCAAGACCTACCAAAGCAATATATAAAGGACCGAAGTTGGAAAAAAAGGGGACGCCTACACTTACGCTCTGCAATTGATTTTCTTACAGCATTCTAGCTTTTTAATTATTTTCTTTTCAGCAACTTTGTTTCCGTTGCCTTAATTCATTTTACCATTCCTTTTAGAATTCTCGTTTTCTCTTTTCCTTCCCGTTTTCCAGTTAGCCATAGTAGTAGTTTCCTACACTGTGGAACTACTACACTTTATTTAATTTAGTAAGCAATTGTATTGAAGAAGCAGAATCCTACCGACTTGTGGAGGACTGCTCAAGTACTCCAAGATTCGTCGTACTCTGTTAATCCAATTGCCAGGTTTTTATTCAATTATTATTATTATTATTTCCCAGTTATTATTATAATTATGTTTGTTGCAATGTTAATCTGTTTATGCTCTGTGTTTGCGCTATTTAACATGTCTGGCTAAATTACCGGTATCGGTATGTAACAATTTAATTAGATGATATTTAATAATAATCGGTGAAAACTCTTTTTCTCAAACAATCTTTTAGGCTGAGGTTTTTAATTTAAATTTAACTAACTTTGTCACAAAAGTGAGAAGCTATTTAATACGATTTTGCCACGAGAGTGAGAAATTAACTAAGGTGAGAACCAACAATCGTGAGAGCGTGAGGCTCGAGCTGGATAGTAAAAATTAGGCATTGAGTTTAAAAACAACGAGAGCACTTTAAAAGCAATTAGAACTTATTTATTTTCAAAAAGTAATTTTAACTTCAAATGGGACAGCGAGAGCGTACATTCTGACTTAAAGCTATAGGCCGAATCAACAATCACGGGAGTGTGAGATAAAGTCTTTTAAATAAATATTTTCTACTGAAAGATATTTGGCATTTAAACTATTCACCGGTGATTTATCGAATCCCTGACGATTAATGCGTTGCATACTGATTTCTTCCATCAATTCTTTCTAAAAACTAAATTTATCTTAGATTTAATATTCTGCACCCGAACTTCTATAAATCATTCCCTTAGCTAAACATAGTAACGTTAGTAACACTAGTTTGACCATAGGTCCCTGTGGGTTCGATATCTTTTAAAACTAAAACGACTAGACTGTGCATTTGCAGTCAAGTACCCGATAGACTATATTTTATATATAGCCAGATCAAGCATCAAGTTTTTGGCGCCGTTGTCGGGGACCTGTTTTAGTCGAATAGTGCAATTCTTTCGTTGCACGATATAGACTAAGGTAAAAATAAAAACTAATTTACTCTCCCTTATTTCCCCGATTGTATGCCAAGTACTCGCTCACAAGGCGATAACTTAGCACCACCAATCCAAGAATTAGAGCGTTTCTTATATGTAAGACGCTGAATACAAGAATATCAACAAAAGTATGATATTCCCAATATCTTCTTCCTACTAAACCAGAAGAAAAACAAACCATGGCTGAAGAAGGACCACAAAATCGTCCTCTTAAATTCTATGCCACCCGTCCCAACAAGAACCTCACAACAACATTGCTGCCCCCGCTATCAATCGAAGCGATTTTGAGCTGAAACCCTCACTATTATCATTCGTCCAACAACATCAATTTGCTGGAAATCCTACGGACGATCCTAATGAACACCTGACTAAGTTTGTGCAGTACGCAGACACTGTAAAGGCAAATGGTGTATCTCAAGATGCGATAAGACTGCGCCTCTTTCCTTTCTCACTAAGAGACAGAGCTTGGGCTTGGTTGCAATCCTTGCCCTCCAACTCAGTTACAACATGGGAAGAATTGAAGAACGTTTTCTTATCCCGACCGTCGAGCAAAACTGCTATGCTGAGAGCTCAAATCAACGGATTTCGACAAAAAGATGTAGAATCTCTCTACGAAGCGTGGGAGAGATACAAGGACATGATGAGGATATGTCCACATCACGGTCTCGAAGACTGGGTGATCATTCACACATTTTACAATGGGCTTTTGTATAACACAAGACTGACAGTAGACGCTGCCGCGGGCGGTGCACTTATGGATAAGCCATACAACGAAGCCTGTCAACTCATTGAAAACATGGCCCAAAACCATTGCCAATGGGGAGGTGAAAGAACTCCAGTAGAAAAGTCCCAAACAAAGGGTGGAATGTACGAAATCAGTAGCCTTGACCATGTTCATGCCAAGGTAGATGCCCTTGTTCAAAAATTAGACAACTTGACCATACCACCCGCAGCCACCGTGGCTGCTGTAACTCCAAACTGTGAGTTATGTGGAAATCCTGGACACACTGCACAAGAATGTCAAATATTAGCAGGAGTCCCAACCAATCAAGTAAACTACGCACAAGGAAATCCCTATTCGAATACCTACAACCCAGGTTGGAAAACCATCCTAATTTTTCGTATAAGAATAACAATGCCCTATATGCACCTGGCCAAGCACCAGCTGTTCCGCCTGGATATCAAAAGCCAACTAATAATGCTCCTAACATGCCTAGGAAGTCAAATCTCGAATTAATGATGGAAAGCTTCATAGCTACCCAAGCTCAGACAAATAAAGACTTCTTGAACCAAAACATACATATTAACGAGCAACTCAAACAACTAGCGAGCAAAGTAGATGCCTTAGCCACCCACAATAAAATGCTTGAAACACAGATTTCACAAGTGGCTCAACATCAAGCATCTACAGCCGCTCCAGCTGGAACATTTCTTGGACAGCCGCAACCTAATCCAAAATGACATGCAAATGCCGTTATACTGAGGAGTGGAAAAGAAATAGACGGACCCGTGGATCCAAGACTCCAAAACCCTGCCATGTACCAAAAACCAGACAAAACCTCAACTGAGCAGGTGAATAAACCAAAGGAAATAGAAGATAATACCCGAGAGGCCGAAGAGAAAGAAAAACCTTATGTGCCTCCACCTCCTTATAAACCACCCATTCTGTATCCTCAAAGACTCACAAGTTCTAAAACTGCGAGTCAATTTAGGAAATTTGTTGAACTTCTGAAGCAATTAAACATTACAATACCCTTTACAGAAGCCATCACACAAATGCCCTCATATGCCAAATTTCTTAAGGAAATCCTATCCAATAAGAAAAAGATTGAGGATAACGAAACAGTTACACTTACTGCCGAGTGTAGCGCAATAATCCAAAATAACATGCCTCCCAAACTAAAAGACCCAGGTAGTTTTTCCACACCCTGTGTCATTGGAAAATTCTTCATAGACAAAGCTCTATGCGATCTAGGAGCCAACATTAGTGTAATGCCCTTAACCATCTGCAAAAGGCTCAGTATGGGAGAACTAAGACCAACCAAGATGTTTGTTCAATTAGCTGACCGCTCAATCAAATATCCTGTCGGTATACTAGAGAATGTCCCCGTACGTGTAGGACAAACATTACATTCCTACAGAATTCATAATCATGGACATCAAAGAAGATGCCAGTACATCTATTATATTAGGAAGGCCATTCTTGGCTACCGCCGGAGCTATAATAGACGTAAAGAGAGGTAAGCTGACATTCGAAGTTGGAGAGGAAAAAGTTGAATTCATCTTAACACAATTCTTACAAGCGCCAACCATAGACGATACCTGTTATCTACTTGATGTCATAGACGAGTGCGTAAGAGAGATGGAGATACAAGAAACCACATATTATGATATAATGAAAATCCAAATCCCTCCAATCTTTGAAGACGATAATTGGCATGAACCATACCAAAATGACAGTCTAAGCGAATGCTTAGTACTCACGCCCAACCACATGCCATGCCCAAAGAAACCTGACTTGGAATTAAAAGCACTACCAAAGAACCTAAGATACGAATTCCTAGACACTGAACTGAAAAGACCAGTAATAGTCAACACTGACTTGGGACAGATGGAAACTGAGAAATTACTAGATGTCCTAAGAAAATATCCAATTGCGTTAGGATACAACATCGCCGATCTAAAAGGAATAAGTCCTTCTATTTGTATGCATCGCATTATGCTGGAGGAAGATTGTAAAACCTCTAGAGAACACCAGAGAAGGATCAACCCAATCCTAAGTACGGTAGTCAAGGATGAAGTAAAGAAGCTACTAGATGCTGGAATCATATACCCGATCTCTGATAGTCAATGGGTTAGCCCCGTTCATGTAGTACCCAAGAAAGGGGGTGTTACAGTCATTAAGAATGATAAGGGCGAGTCCATAGCACAAAGAGTTGTAACCGAAAGTAGAATGTGCATCGACTATAGAAAACTAAACAAAGCCACTCGGAAAGATCATTTCCCTCTACCCTTCATTGATCAAATGCTCGAACGATTGGCTAAGCATTCTCACTTCTACTATCTAGATGGTTATTCAGGATTCTTTCAAATCCCAATCCATCCTGACGACCAAGAAAAGACCACCTTCACGTGCCCCTATGGTACATTCGCTTACCGACGAATGCCATTTGGATTATGCAACGCTCCCGCAACATTTCAAAGATGCATGATGGTAATCTTCGCCGATTTTATAGACGACATCATGGAAGTCTTTATGGATGACTTTTCTGTTTGTGGGCAGAGTTTCGAAGAATGTCTATCAAACCTTGAAATGGTACTCGAAAGATGCGTAAAGGTAAACCTCGTTTTAAACTGGGAGAAATGCCATTTCATGGTCCAACAAGGAATCGTGTTAGGTCACGTGGTATCTGATAGAGGAATTGATGTAGACAAAGCTAAGATCAAAATCATAGAGAACCATCAACCTCCTAAAACCATTCGAGAAATACGAAGCTTTTTAGGACATGCCGGTTTCTACCGACGTTTTATAAAAGATTTCTCGAAAATCATCAAGCCAGTTACGGGTTTATTAATGAAAGATGCCGAGTTCATCTTTGATGAAAAATGTTTAACATCGTTCAACCAATTGAAAACATCTTTAATCACCGCACCCATAATGCAACCACCTGACTGGAGATTACCTTTCGAAATCATGTGTGATGCGAGTGATTACGTTGTAGATGCAGTACTGGGACAAAGAAAGGATAAGAAACTTCATGCAATCTACTATGCAAGTAGAACACTTGATCCAGCCCAAATGAACTACGCCACCACCGAAAAGGAACTTTTAGCTGTCGTGTTCGCTTTGGACAAGTTCCGTTCCTACCTAGTAGGGGCGAAAATTATTATCTATACTGACCACGCCACTATTAGATATCTGTTAAGTAAGAAGGATGTCAAACCAAGACTTTTAAGATGGATCCTGCTCTTACAAGAATTTGACTTAGAGATAAAAGATAAGAAATGTACTGAAAACGTAGTAGCGGACCACTTATCACGAATCGAAGGGAATAAGCCTGAACAAATTCCAATCAATGAAGATTTCCCTTATGAACGACTCATAGTTCAAATGGAAAGCGACATGTCTGAACTAACAATAAACGATACCGAAATAGAAGAATCCGTGGAAGAAATACATGCGAATGCAACTCTGCCATGGTATGCTGATTTTGTCAACTACCTAGCTGTCGGAGTACTTTCACCGGACCAATCTTAACAACAAAAGAAGAAATTCTTCCATGACCTAAAACAATACTACTGGGATGAACCTCTGCTTTTCAAAAGAGGTACTAACGGTATTTTCCATCGATGTGTTCCTGAGGATGAAATAGATGATATAATCTCTCATTGTCATTCCGCTCCCTATAGAGGGCATGCAAGTACCTTAAAGACCTATACTAAGATCCTACAATCGGGCCTCTTCTGGCCTACTCTATGGAAAGATGTCCATAATACGGTTATAAAATGCGATCGGTGCCAACGCACTAGTAACCTCTCAAGACGCGATGAAATGCCACAAACAGGAATCTTAGAAGTGGAAGTCTTCGACGTATGGGGGATTGACTTCATGGGACCATTCCCATCTTCTTTTGGTTATAAGTACATACTCGTTATTGTCGATTATGTTTCAAAATGGATCGGGGTTGTAGCTTCTCCGATAAATGACACACGAGTAGTGATTAAGTTGTTCAAGAACATCATCTTTCCCAGATCCGGTGTGCCAAAACTAGTAGTTAGTGACGGTGGCTCCCATTTCATATCAAACATTTTTGGAAAACTTCTTCTGAAGTATGGAGTCCGACACCGTGTAGCAACACCTTATCACCCACAAACTAGTGGGCAAGTCGAAGTCTCGAATCGAGAAATCAAACAAATTCTAGAAAAGACTGTAGGAATATCCAGAAAAGATTGGTCATCTAAACTAAACGAAGCTCTGTGGGCCTATAGGACAGCTTACAAAACCCCAATAGGAACCACACCCTTTAAACTAGTATATGGTAAATCATGTCATCTCCCTGTGGAATTAGAACACAAAGCTTACTGGGCAATTAAGACCCTGAATATAAACTATACTTCCCCAGGTGAGAAACGAATTATGAACATTCACGAATTGGAAGAACTTCGACTAGACGCCTATGAGAATGCCAGGATATACAAAGAGCGAACCAAAAGATGGCACGACAAACGTATATCCAGGAAAGAGTTTAATGTCGGCGACATAGTACTACTATTCAATTCAAGACTTAAACTTTTTTTGAGAAAACTTAAATCTAGGTGGTCAGGCCCTTTCGAAATCACTAAAGTCCTCAAAAGCGGTGCGATAGAAATCAAAGGCCGAAATAGTGAACCATTCATAGTAAACGGGCAGCGATTAAAACATTATCATAATATTGAAAATAGAGACTATTCAAACAGTCTCAGACTTATAGAGCTGACTGCTCAACCCCAAAACTAGTGCGCCGCGACGCTACTGTCGAACTTACGACATTAAACAAAGTGCTTAGTGGGAGACAACCCACCTGTTCGTTTATTTTTTATCTTTGTTATAAAGTATTTTCCTTCTTTGATTTTCTTATTTATTTTTGCTCCCCTCTTCTTAATTCTATGCAGTAATTCTAGTTGCTTCTAGTTACTAACTTAGAAACATTGGATACTGATTAACAGGAAAATTAATAACTAGTTAGTTACTAACTTTCATCATGCAACAAGTAGATACAGTTTTCAGAGGCAGAGTTCAGAGAAGGCGGTATCATTATCTAGCTCGGAAGGATATGGAATTATCGATTTATTATGATGGACCTACCATGGATAGGTTAGGCATCCGAGATAGCAGCCTCTTTATGTTTAACCAGGTAGGGTGGGAGAATGCTGCTATTAAGAGACGGTTTGTCACTTACCATGAACTAACCGTAGAATTCCTTAGCTCCCTAGTTTACAATCCCGAGCATGGTCACGGACTTAACAAAGGGTTGATATCCTTTAGGCTGTTTAGCATGGACTTCACCTATAACCATAGAGACCTTGCTGACCTCCTAGGATTTCCCAGTGGCCCATTCCTTTTTACTACCCGCCAGGAGGAACTAATCGATGACATCGACCTAGATCAATTTTGGGGTAGCATAACTGGAGACTACAACCCTAACCCAAACGAGATGCACTCCCAAATGATCCACAACCCTGCTATCCGCTACTTCTATAAAATACTAGCCCACACCCTGTTTGGTAAGGAAGAGAACAACACCATAGTGTCCCGCGATGAACTTTTGCTATGTGTCGATCAAGGTCGACATGTCAATGTCGTGACATTCATGATGGAGAGGTTCGTTCACCTTGCTAAGAACAATCGCACCCCAATAATAATAGGTGGCCTAGTAACCATGATAGCAGATGCCATCGGACTTAGACGCCCACTTTACGAGCATGTCCCATTTGGAAACATCCGACCCATGGATATCGAATTTTGCTTTAACCGTAAAATCATAGGCAACCTTGGGCCGAATACTTTTGATTACCTAATCAATAACGAAGTGGTCCGACTATTTACCTTGCCCAACCATGAGAGAACGAGTGTTCACAACCGCAATAACTGGCTTTATGACTTAGATGAACACCCAATTGAACCACCTTCACCTCCCGAGACACCGCCTAAATATGAGTATTTCAATGACCCTATCCATGTTGAAGAATCTGACCCTGAAACACCTCCCAACTACTATAACATTGATGAACCGGAACCTCCATCATATGCTGATAATCTCGCCATGCTTCTTACCCGCCTGAATGATTTCCAAGCTGACATCACAACTGTGAAAGAAGAGATAAAGATCATGCGCTTTGATATCTTAGGCCTGATGGATATAGCCGTCGAGCAGTTTCATCACCTGAACCAGGTTGTAGCTGCATTGGGACAGAACCGTGGCTAAAATTATTGACCGCTGATCTCTCCTACTCACACTAAGAAATGAGGACACTTCTATGTTTTGTGTGGGGAGGGAGCACATTTATTTTATTACTTTTGTTGCACATTTATTTTATTACTTTGTTTTATTGCTCCTTTATCATTATTATTTCTCTTATATTAATTTTAATCTATTAATCTAATAACATTTGCTATTTATTTATTTATGCTTCAATGCTTCTTTATTTATTTATTTACGCTTTTAAATTCAATTGCTATGTTACTATATGCTACAGTATTAAAACTGCTGCAACCTTTGAATGATTTTTTTTTGAAAATAAGCGTGTGACGACCGTCACATATAATATGACGACCGTCACGAATCTACCACGATCGTCATACGGCATGCAAATGACCGTTACGAACATCTGACCGTTGCAGACGACCGTTACGCACCCGTTGCGCGTGATGACCGTCACACCCCTATGATGACCGTCACGAAATCCAGAGAGCTCGCCTATAAATGCAGGCGCTTTTCCTCTCTTCTTCCTCATCAATCACCCTACTCATACCATTCTTCTATGCATTATTCAATTCCATACATCCTTTTAAGCGAGAAGCCTGTAACTCACCATATCCATCTCACCCACCAACACCAAAAGTTCCAAAATCACACCAATGGCCCGTCAAGAAAGAGCTACTCCCGACCTCTCAACTGTCGTATTCAGAAATGGAGAAGCAGGCGAGCGCCAAAGAGATAACTACCTCAAGTTCTACCAACGCTCAGTCCAAGCTACGAGGTATGTTGATAATGAATGCCTGACGGAGTTGGGGCTTTTGGATGGCGTAGGGTGGATGCTGACTAACTCCAGCTTGACGCAACTGTGTACCACGCCGCAACCAACCTACGAAGTGCTGACCCTGGAATTCCTGAGTTCTTACTCCTATATTACACCCCCTGGCGCAACTCAGTTTCTCACCGGAGTCGCCACATTTAGAATGCTCGACACCGAGTATTCCCTAAACCAAACTCAGATAGCGCGAATGCTTGGTTTCCGACATGGAGAAGGAGTTCACTGCTGTATCTCTAACGGATGGTCAGAGGTAGCATTTCAAGTATGGCATAACCTCGCCAACATGAACGCCACGAGCTGGGATACGCTTAACGCAACATATATTCACAACCCAGCCATTAGATATTTCCACCGAGTCCTGGGGCACACAGTTTTTGGAAGAGTCAGCAATCATAAGGTAAACTCCAAGGAACTTTTCCTTCTTCACTGTGTGTTTACCCCAATTGCGTTCAATGTCACTCCTTTCCTACTAGCCAACATCCAAGCTGCATGCATGAGAGGCAGCCATGCGTTTTATTTTGGGGGAATCATCACCTTCATAGCACTAGGTTTGAATCTGGGAGATAGGCTCGCTAACTTTCCAGCTTTGCCAGCTGAATTCCTCGACATTGACTATTGTCGTGCTTCACACCTGATCAAAGCCAGAGACGACGGGAAGTATCATCCTGTTGTTAGAAACAAGATAGTTCGAAGCATCATCATGCTCAACAGGAACCTTACATACCCGAAAAATATGGCGAATTGGATTTTTTATACGGATGCCTCTGAGGCAAATGAAGGAAATCCTGGTAATGGAGCAGATGAAATCGAGGAGGAACTTGACCGAGGCATGCCGCAGCCACCTCAGGAGTACGCTGTAGAGACATCTTCCCGAGGACAGCGAAGAAGCGAACGAAGACCCACCACCATGGAAAACATCTACGCCGAGATGCTGAGACACAACTAAAGGGTGGAAGAACGCCAGACGGAAATGATGCAAGCGATCCAGCAAATACAGCGGGATCAGCACGATTATGCAAACTGGCATGACCATGGGATGGCAGAGCTTTCATACCAGATGAGTGCCCTGACATATCGCGTAGATGCCATCCAGGAGTACACTCAGCATGTGGGATTGGATCCTACCCAGCGAGGAAGAGGTGAGCGCGCAAGAGCAAGAGCCAGAGCCAAAGCACGCAGAGGCCAATAGCGTAATGACGAGTAGTGACCTTTATTTCTTTCTTTTTATTCTGTATATTGTTGCATTGAGGATAATGCATTGATTAAATGTGGGAGGAAATCCTTCTCACTCCTCTACTTGTTTCTATTATTAGTATTTTCAGCCAATACAATTTTTTTTTTGTATTTCCTTATCAATCATTTATACATAATTTGGCATAACAAAAATTTTCCTTAAGATTAAATGCATACCCTACGAGTATATAGGCTGTCTTACAGAGGTTTTGTTAGGAAAACTAAGAAAGATCTAACAAGATTGATATCGTCCCGACACCTTAGATCCCTCACTTCTACGAGATCAGTTTGAATAACCATTATACTGATACCTTAAGTCTCCATTCTAGATTAAACCTTAGTAGTTTATACTAGCACTCAACACCGTCTCAAGCACAAACCATGTGAAGAGCCGATGAATATAAGTGTTTGATGCCTACAAATTAAGAAATTCCTTCATACTTTTGCTATCAAGAAATTGATAAACGAACCATACAAAAGGTTGCAAAGATATACAAAAAGAAGGATCAGAAACCCCAGCTGGTTGGTTCAGAGGTACCTGGTACTGGACTCGGTAGGGCAAACTACGGTTCGATCCCCCACAACCTTCAAAAAGGGGATATATAAAGGGGTACCGCACTAGTGTACCAGACCCTGTGCTAAGAAAAGGATCAAAGTCACTAACCGGCTACTTCACTAAGTGCGTGCGGAGGCAAAGGGCTTAATGTGATTGCGCTAGAATGAAACCGAGTGAAATAGGAACGAAAGACACTAGGTTGAGCTATAATGGCATGATTCGAACTGGCTTGTGCAAAGGAGAGATCTACGCTAATGCTTAATGCTTGTGTCGTCACTGTATCTTTAGTGTTTTACTTGAATATCGGCAATCTTAACAATCAGCCTGACAACCACGTACGAATGGGTAGTGTATTCGCGTTTAACTTTGTTTTCAAAATTTTATTTGCTTGAGGCCAAGCAAAGATTAAAGTTTAGGGGAGTTTGATAACGCGAAAATACATCAGATATTTGCCTTGATTTACACTCAAAGATCATACCACTTTAGTTAATATTCCGATGATTCCGCAAGTATTCGAGTTATTTTTGCAGGTATTCAAATCTCCAAGCATTAATGAGCAAAATGTAGAAAAGGAAGACAAAGAAGAAGAAACATATGAGAAAGCACAGAAAAAGCAGTGTAGGTGTTTAATTGGCTGCATTATATGGTAAAACACTAGATGGTTACTAATGTCTTGACTGATGTCATGACATGTATGTGTGACTACATTGTAGTTACTGCAGGACTAGCTAACACAGGTTTTATTGAATGTCAAACTGGATGCTATGACATTCATACCTATCAACAGATACTAAGGAATAGAACAGCAGGAGTTCTGTTAGAACTTAGTATTTATTTCCAGTCTGGTTATCAAGGAAAGACCAGACCTGGCATAAGGCCTACTGACTGAATGTCAAACTGGATGTTATGACTTTCATCATTGACAGCAGCTGCTGAAGATTAGACAGAGTGGTGTTCTGCTATACTTCAGCATGTAACTTAGTTTGTTCTTCAAAAGAATTACAGAACTAACTTAAGGCCAATTGTGTAAATGTTAAGTTGGACACTTTGACATTTATTAATGTAAGCTTTCACTGTAGTATGGTCATTTTGATCATGTACAGGTCAGCAAAATTGTACAGTCTGTTTTCTGGAAAAACAGACTTAGCATATGGACCTTGATGTCAAGCTGAATGTCGTGACATTCATACCTGACAGCATATGCTATATTGTAGGTTGTTCAGTTTTCTGTTTCAGCTTTTTCTCAGGCTATTCTTCAGGAAGTCAACAGCTTAGAGAAAAACCAGGAAATCAACAACCAATCTACATTCAATGAACCTAACAAATAGCCTATTTGTTAGTAACCTAAATGTTGAATTTATGGGAACTTGTGTGACCTTAAATTCAGGAGAATACAGGTGCAAAAGCCCAGGATACTGCAATATAAAAGGAAGGCGTTCCTTCATTCAGTTTCAGGGATTTTGAGGCGTGAAGATTAAGTGTGTCCATCATACTTCACTGCTGTATTTGTGTGAGTCTTGTATTAGACGTATCTTGTAAGCCAAGTCATTATCAAGTAGATGATAGCTTTGGCATAGGGTGTTCATTGAGTTGTAAGTGTTGTGTCACTCAAAGCTTTTAAGCGTGAGTGCTGTGTATCTTGATTAAAGCTGTGAAGCATAATCAAGAGTTGTTTGAAGTGTGACTTCAACTTGTCTTTAATATTGTTTAAAGATAGTAATCACTGAGGTGATTGAGGGGGAGTGAGTAGGAACTCTGATCTTAGGTTAAGATTGAAATTGCATTAGGTAGGGATTAAGTGATAAGTTGTAAACGGGTGAGTTTAGCTTTGAATTGATACTACTGATAGTGGATTTCCTCCCTGGCTTGGTAGCCCCCAGACGTAGGTCATGTTGGACTGAACTGGGTGAACAATTACTTGTGTTATTTACTGCACTTACTGTTAAGTTCTGCATAATCCCTGTCTGTGCAGAATTGGATGTCATAACAACCAGTGTGACATCCAAAGTCTGATAACTAGAATTTCAATTGGTATCAGAGCAGGCACCCTGCCTGTGAATTTCTGGGTGAGATCTAGGGAAGTTACTTTCTAGTACCATGGACAAGGATTTAGGACACTCAAACAGACCACCCATGTTGGATGGCTTTAATTATGATGACTGGAAGCCTCGTATGATAGCCTTCTTAAGGTCTCTAGACAGCAAAGTCTGGAGAGCTGTCAACAAAGGATGGGAACATCCAATGAGGACAGGTGAAGATGGAGTCAGTGTGCAGATTCCTGAAGAAGAGTGGGACAAGGAGCAAGAGGCATTAGCTCTTAGAAATTCCAAGGCCTTGAATGCATTGTTCAATGGAATCAGCAAGAACATCTTCAGGCTGGTACACCACTGTGAACTAGCTAAGGAAGTTTGGGATACCCTCAAGGTAACTCATGAAGGTACTTCCAAGGTGAAGATGTCCAAACTTCAGATGCTGACCACCAAGTTTGAAAATCTGAGGATGAAAGAGGATGAGACTATTCATGACTTTCACATGAATATTCTTGAAATTGTAAACACCTCTGGTGGACTAGGTGAGAAAATGGCTGAAGAGAAACTTGTAAGAAAGATTCTCAGGTCCTTGCCTAAGAGATTTGCTATGAAGGTCACAGCCATAGAGGAGGCGCAGGACATCTGCAACATGAAGGTGGATGAACTCATTGGTTCCCTCCAAACCTTTGAAATGGGCTTGGGTGAGTATGCAGAGAAGAAGAACAAAAGTATAGCTTTTGTATCTAATACTGAAGAGGAGTCAGAAGCAGGATATACTGGAGGTGATGAAAGTATATCAGAAGCCTTAGCCATGCTTGGGAGACAGTTCAACAAGTTCGTGAAGAAGATTGATCAAAGAGGTAGACCCAATGTCAAGAACATCCCGTCTGACATTAAGAAAAGAGCAACTTCTGATGAGAAGTTCAATCACGGCAAAGGAATCCAGTGTCATGGCTGTGAAGGGTATGGACACGTCAGAGCTGAATGCCCTACTAACCTCAAATTGCAAAGTAAGGGGTTAGCTATCACATGGTCTGAAGGAGACTCTGAAAGTGAGTCTGAAGGAGAATCTGCCAAACATGTCACTGCACTAACCAGTGTTTGTGCCTCTGAAGATGACTCAAGTGCAGATGAACTGACCTTTGATGAACTTGCTGCAGCCTATAAGAAGCTGTGTTCCACCAGTGCAGAAGTGCGTGCACAAGGAGAAAAGCAAAAGAAACTCATCAAGGAACTGGAAGATGAGAGACAGAAGCAACTGTCTGTCATAGAGGGTCTAAATGGTGAGATAACCCTGCTGACTTCCAAGCTGAATCAGATGACTAAATCCATCAGAATGATGAATAAGGGAACTGATACCTTAGAAGAGATTCTAAAGGTGAGACAGCAGTCTGGAACCAAATCTGGTCTTGGATTTGGGAAAAGATCCTCAACTGAACACAAACGCCCAAAGGCTAAAGTTCAGAAGTTCAAGCGGAAGTCAAAGCCAATGTCTCAACATCGAGGAACTAGGATGAATGTTCATCAGAAGAGGAAATACCAGGAGTGGAGGTGTCATCACTGTGGTAGGCTTGGTCATATAAAAGCCTTCTGCTACTGGATTCATGGTTTCCCTAACCAAGCCTTGCATGTTAAGCCTAAGCATAAAACACATAAGCACTATGTTTCCATTAAGAAGCAACAATGGTATGCTAGGATAGCACACACTGCTCTAAGGGCTTCTTCCAGAGAAGACTGGTACTTTGACAGTGGATGCTCAAGACACATGACTGGTATGGAAAATCTATTGGTAGATATTCAACCTCACACTACCAGCTATGTGACCTTTGGTGATGGTGCCAAAGGAAAAATAAAAGGTGTGGGCAAACTGGACTGTTCTGGAGTGCCAAAACTGAAGAATGTGCTGTTAGTAAGAGGACTAACTGCAAACCTCATCAGCATAAGTCAGTTGTGTGATCAAGGGTTTCATGTTCAGTTTACTAAGGAGCTATGCATTGTGACAAATGGTGACAATCATGAAGTTATGAGAGGAACCAGGTCCAAAGATAACTGCTACCTGTGGGAACCTGAAGTCTCAAACTTTTCCACAACATGCTCCTCAGCCAAGGAAGAACAGGATGTGAAGTTGTGGCATAGACGTCTTGGACATCTCCACTTACGGGGAATGAAGAAGATAATATCCAAGGAAGCTGTCAGAGGAATTCCAAAGCTCCTGATTGATGAAGGAAGAGTCTGTGGAGAATGCCAGGTGGGCAAGCAAACCAAGATGTCACATCCAAAGCTGGGACATCCCACAACCTCCAGAGTTCTGGAACTGTTGCACATGGACCTAATGGGACCTATGCAGGTTGAAAGTCTTGGTGGGAAGAAATATGCATACGTGGTGGTGGATGACCATTCCAGATACACGTGGATAAGCTTCATCAGAGAGAAGTCAGATACATTTGATGTCTTCAAAGACCTGTGCATAAGACTTCAAAGGGAAAAGGACAGTTGTGTGGTCCGAATTAGAAGTGATCATGGTACGGAGTTCAAGAATTCCAAGTTTGATGAGTTTTGCTCGTCTGAAGGAATAAGTCATGAGTTCTCCTCACCTATAACTCCTCAGCAGAATGGAATAGTTGAAAGAAAAAATAGAACTATTCAAGAATCTGCCAGAGCAATGATTCATGCAAAGAAGCTCCCCATGCACTTCTGGGCTGAAGCAATGAACACCGCATGCTATGTTCACAACATAGTCACCTTGAGAAAAGGAACTTCCTCCACTCTATATGAAATATGGAAAGGCAGAAAACCCACTTTGAAGTACTTTCATATCTTTGGAAGTAAATGCTACATTCTCACAGATCGTGAACAGAGAAGGAAGCTAGATCCCAAAAGTGATGAAGGTATATTTTTGGGATACTCCACAAACAGCAGAGCCTACAGAGTGTTCAACTACAGGACCAATGTCCTGATGGAATCCATAAATGTCATTGTGGACGATAAAGAGGAAGGAACCGATGTCATGAAGGATGTTGAAACATTCCTTGACAGTTCAACTGACAGTCCAGTCAAGTCTGAAGAAGAACAGGAACCTCCTCCTGAATGTGAAGTAGATGCAACCACCAAAGTGCCATCTATCAGAATTCAGAAAGACCACCCTAAGGATCTTATCATAGGGGATCCCACCAGTGGTGTAACTACCAGGTCAAGAGGAATAAACTCAAATTCCTGCTTTGTATCCAAGGTTGAACCAAAGAATGTGAAGGAAGCCCTGACTGATGAATACTGGATCACTGCCATGCAAGAGGAACTTGAGCAGTTCAAAAGGAATGAAGTCTGGGAGCTAGTTCCAAGACTTGAAGGGACCAACATCATTGGTACCAAGTGGATCTACAAAAACAAATCTGATGAGAAAGGAGTAATTACTAGGAATAAAGCAAGACTAGTAGCTCAAGGATACACTCAAGTTGAAGGGGTAGATTTTGATGAGACATTTGCTCCTGTGGCTAGGCTTGAGTCCATCAGATTGCTGTTGGGGGTAGCATGTATCCTGAAGTTTAAGCTATTTCAAATGGATGTGAAGAGTGCATTCTTGAATGGCTACCTGAATGAAGAAGTCTATGTGGAACAACCTAAAGGGTTCTGTGATCCTAACCAACCTGAGCATGTATACAAGTTGAGGAAAGCCTTGTATGGGTTGAAACAAGCACCTAGAGCTTGGTATGAAAGGTTAACCGAATTTCTGACCTCAAATGGATACAGAAAGGGTGGCATAGATAAAACCTTGTTTGTGAAGGATGAAGAAGGCAAAATCATGATAGCTCAAATCTATGTTGATGATATAGTCTTTGGTGGAATGTCAGAACAAATGGTTCAAAAATTTGTTCACCAGATGCAGTCTGAGTTTGAAATGAGTCTAGTGGGAGAACTGACCTATTTCCTTGGAATGCAAGTAAACCAAATGGAGGACTCTATGTTTCTCTCCCAAAGCAAGTATGCCAAGAACATAGTGAAGAAATTTGGTATGGATAATGCTAGGCACAAGAGGACTCCTGCTCCCACTCATCTGAAGTTAACCGAAGATGATGGAGGGCCTAGTGTTGATCAATGCCTGTATAGAAGCATGATAGGTAGCCTGTTGTACCTAACTGCAAGTAGACCTGACATTTCTTATGCAGTTGGAGTGTGTGCCAGATATCAAGCAGAGCCTAAGATGAGCCACTTGAATCAAGTCAAACGGATTCTCAAGTACATCAATGGGACATGTGACTATGGGATGCTGTACTCACATGGGTCTGAGCCTGTCCTATCTGGGTATTGTGATGCAGACTGGGATGGGAGTGCTGATGACAGAAAAAGCACATCAGGTGGATGCTTCTTCTTAGGAGACAACCTCATATCTTGGTTCAGCAAGAAGCAGAACTGTGTCTCTCTGTCCACTGCAGAGGCTGAATACATAGCGGCTGGAAGCAGTTGTACCCAACTGGTTTGGATGAAACAGATGCTCACTGAGTACAATGTCACTCAAAATGTCATGACATTGTTCTGTGATAATCTCAGTGCCATCAATATCTCCAAGAATCCCATCCAACACAGCAGGACCAAACATATTGACATTAGGCACCACTTCATCAGAGATCTGGTGGAAGACAAGGTGATCACTTTGGAACATGTAGCCACGGATCTTCAACTGGCTGACATATTTACAAAGGCGCTGGATGCTACTCAGTTTGAAAACTTAAGGAGCAAACTGGGAATATGTCTCTCTGAGACCTTATAGAAACCACTGATGTTTGGGATAAATTGTTTAATATCTCTGCCTATTAAACAATTTGTACTAGGCTATGATTGGTCACCAGATCATAGCTATGCTACCTGCAACAAGGGTGGTTACAGGAGGGTAAGGAGACACCCTACTGTGAGAAGGCCAATGTATCTGCAGGAGTTCAAGGATGCTGTTCATGCAGGAGTGGTTCTGGATGTCAGAAACAACATCATGGCATCTGATATGGTGGTACCTACTGTAAAGCAAAAGTGGGTGATTACTTGATCAAAGCTGTGAAGCAAGATCAAGTGGATGGTAACTTGGTTGAAACTGTGAAGTAAAACCAAGTTTGTAACTCTGTCGTTATTCTCTGGTTATGTTGTTGGCTTTGGCAACATTTTTGACAAAAAGGGGGAGTAACCCCTGAACAGAGTGGGTGTCTCTACAACAGACACTCATGGGTCTCTACAACAGACTCTCAGGACAACAGATTCCTCCCCTGCAGCAAATGTGTGTGAAGTTTTTATTTAACTTCCATGTGTGTGAGTGTGCTGCCACTCTGAGTGTATTAGCTAGTATTATTTCCTGCTAGGTGTGTGATTCCGCTGCCATGAACTCTGTTATGGGGATCAAAGTGTTTTAGCCAAAAATTTTCCAAAGGGGGAGTTTGTAGGTGTTTAATTGGCTGCATTATATGGTAAAACACTAGATGGTTACTAATGTCTTGACTGATGTCATGACATGTATGTGTGACTACATTGTAGTTACTGCAGGACTAGCTAACACAGGTTTTATTGAATGTCAAACTGGATGCTATGACATTCATACCTGTCAACAGATACTAAGGAATAGAACAGCAGGAGTTCTGTTAGAACTTAGTATTTATTTCCAGTCTGGTTATCAAGGAAAGACCAGACCTGGCATAAGGCCTACTGACTGAATGTCAAACTGGATGTTATGACTTTCATCATTGACAGCAGCTGCTGAAGATTAGACAGAGTGGTGTTCTGCTATACTTCAGCATGTAACTTAGTTTGTTCTTCAAAAGAATTACAGAACTAACTTAAGGCCAATTGTGTAAATGTTAAGTTGGACACTTTGACATTTATTAATGTAAGCTTTCACTGTAGTATGGTCATTTTGATCATGTACAGGTCAGCAAAATTGTACAGTCTGTTTTCTGGAAAAACAGACTCAGCATATGGACCTTGATGTCAAGCTGAATGTCGTGACATTCATACCTGACAGCATATGTTATATTGTAGGTTGTTCAGTTTTCTGTTTCAGCTTTTTCTCAGGCTATTCTTCAGGAAGTCAACAGCTTAGAGAAAAACCAGGAAATCAACAACCAATCTACATTCAATGAACCTAACAAATAGCCTATTTGTTAGTAACCTAAATGTTGAATTTATGGGAACTTGTGTGACCTTAAATTCAGGAGAATACAGGTGCAAAAGCCCAGGATACTGCAATATAAAAGGAAGGCATTCCTTCATTCAGTTTCAGGGATTTTGAGGCGTGAAGATTAAGTGTGTCCATCATACTTCACTGCTGTATTTGTGTGAGTCTTGTATTAGACGTATCTTGTAAGCCAAGTCATTATCAAGTAGATGATAGCTTTGGCATAGGGTGTTCATTGAGTTGTAAGTGTTGTGTCACTCAAAGCTTTTAAGCGTGAGTGCTGTGTATCTTGATTAAAGCTGTGAAGCACAATCAAGAGTTGTTTGAAGTGTGACTTCAACTTGTCTTTAATATTGTTTAAAGATAGTAATCACTGAGGTGATTGAGGGGGAGTGAGTAGGAACTCTGATCTTAGGTTAAGATTGAAATTGCATTGGGTAGGGATTAAGTGATAAGTTGTAAACGGGTGAGTTTAGCTTTGAATTGATACTACTGATAGTGGATTTCCTCCCTGGCTTGGTAGCCCCCAGACGTAGGTCATGTTGGACTGAACTGGGTGAACAATTACTTGTGTTATTTACTGCACTTACTGTTAAGTTCTACATAATCCCTGTCTGTGCAGAATTGGATGTCATAACAACCAGTGTGACATCCAAAGTCTGATAACTAGAATTTCAAGCAGAAAAACCAGAATGCAGAATTTGCTGATGGGACGACCGTCACAAGCTGCATGACGACCGTCACGGCCCATCCTGTGACGACCGTCACAGGCCCATGACAAGCGTCACACGGCCAGATTTTACACTTTGAAACAATCATTAGAGGCACCTAAACGTGCCTAAATTCTCTCCAACAGAATGGCTCCCCCGTGGACTCCTCATTCAACCAGACTTCCTTAATTTTCTCAACTGCCAAGACCTACCAAAGCAATATATAAAGGACCGAAGTTGAAAAAAAAGGGGACGCCTACACTTACGCTCTGCAATTGATTTTTTACAGCATTCTAGCTTTTTAATTATTTTCTTTTCAGCAACTTTGTTTCCGTTGCCTTAATTCATTTTACCATTCCTTTTAGAATTCCCGTTTTCTCTTTTCCTTCCCGTTTTCCAGTTAGCCATAGTAGTTTTTTCCTACACTGGGGAACCACTACACTTTATTTAATTTAGTAAGCAATTGTATTGAAGAAGCAGAATCCTACCGACTTGTGGAGGACTGCTCAAGTACTCCAAGATTCTCCGTACTCTGTTAATCTAATTGCCAGGTTTTTATTCAATTATTATTATTATTGCCCAGTTATTATTATAATTATGTTTGCTGCAATGTTAATCTGTTTATGCTCTGTGTTTGCGCTATTTAACATGTCCGGCTAAATTACCGGTATCGGTATGTAACAATTTAATTAGATGGGATTTAATAATAATCAGTGAAAACTCTTTTTCTCAAACAATTTTTTAGGCTGAGGTTTTTAATTTAAATTTAACTAACTTTGTCACAAAAGTGAGAAGCTATTTAATACGATTTTGCCACGAGAGTGGGAAATTAACTAAGGTGAGAACCAACAATCGCGAGAGCGTGAGGCTCGAGCTAGATAGTAAAAATTAGGCATTGAGTTTAAAAACAGCGAGAGCACTTTAAAAGCAATTAGAACTTATTTATTTTCAAAAAGTGATTTTAACTTCAAATGGGACAGCATAAGCGTACATTTTGACTTAAAGTTATAGGCCGAATCAACAATCACGAGAGTGTGAGATAAAGTCTTTTAAAGAAATATTTTCTACTAAAAGATATTTGACATTTAAACTATTCACCGGTGACTTATCGAATCCCTGATGATTAATGTGTTGCATACTGATTCCTTCCATCAATTCTTTCTAAAAACTAAATTTCTCTTAGATTTAATATTCTGCACCCGAACTTCTATAAATCATTCCCTTAGCTAAATATAGTAACGTTAGTAACACTAGTTTGACCATAGGTCCTTGTGGGTTCGGTATCTTTTAAAACTAAAACGACTAGACTGTGCACTTGGAGTCAAGTACCCGATAGACTATATTTTATATATAGCCAGATCAAGCATCAACATTATTCTTAAAGTATTCATAGTCGAGTTTTATTGTGAAGTGGGATAACATTAAAGCATTGAGAATATTATATTAATATACTGATGACCACATCTCATGGATCATGGATAAATAGTTATCAAGTCTTCACATAGGTATGAATATTAGGAGTAATATTTATACTGGATTGACTCGTTATGAAAATATGATCGGGAAAATAGAAAGTGTACTATTTTGCCTTTTATAGTAATAATGTGGGAATTCCCCGAATGTCGTTCTCAAGGACTGCAAGTCAATATTGAGTTTAAATTATAATTCAATTAAAGAAAAAGTATTAATTTGGTTTTTAGGTGTAAAAATATAAGAATAAAGGTAAAAGCAAATAAGGATGAAAATAAAGATTTACAGAGAAAAAGGAACAATGCCAGGGAAGGTGTATGATTTATCCATGTAACAATTCTGAGTCACTATTGCATCAGTAAATATCAATTACTACCAGTTCTTAAGGGTATTTTCTCCCAAGTCCTTGGTGAGAAAACCTTTAATCAATCTACCCTAATTTCTATGTCCATAGCCAATTAAGGTGAAGTTAAGCTTTATAATATCAAGAATACTCTGGTTCATACATGGTATCCCTAGTCCTAGGTGATATCTACTGTAGAGTAACCTTATGAAAACCTTATCAATGACGGTCCAACCTAATTGATAACCACAAATCAATCTCGATTGGTCCGAAAGAGAAAGCAATAAACACATCAACAGGTTACCATAAAAATAATATTATAACTACAAAGTAAACTCAAACTCGTTACAAATCTAACTCAGGGACACCCCCTAGCATTGGGGGGTTTAGCTACTCATATTGTTTAAAACAAATGCAAGATAAAAATTACACATTACAAGTAATTGGATGACTTCGATCTTCAATCGCTCCCGCTCATAAAAATCTTCATCTCTCTGAATGCCTTGCTCGCTGTAATACTTGATTGCTTCACAATACTGTATTTTTCCGTATTCCAAGATGATTTTTACTTAGGCATAAGGTCCTCTTTTATAGTGAAAATTCCAAGCAGCAGTTGGACATGTCCAAAAATATCTCTGAAAAGGCCCGATGAACAAAAGCCCAAGAAAAAGGGAATTTTTGGGCTTGGGCTGACACAACCCATGTCAGTTGACACGGGTGGCCGTGTCAGCCTACTGTCCCAGCTAACACGTCTCTGACATGGGTGACACGGTTGGGGATGATGTCTGACACGGCCCGTGTCAGCTGACACTGGTGGCCGTGTCAGGCCACTGTCTTCTACACCACATCCTCCTTTGCCTGACACGGCCCATGTCAGGTGACACAGGTGGCCGTGTCAGGCCTCCTTGTAGCACCTCAAATTTGCACCCTACCTTTTGTACATTCATTACATATTAGGTCATAGCATAACATAGGCCACTGCATAACATTGCATTGTCCATTTGCCCAAGTGCAAGCCATTCAGAAGAATTAGGTCAAACTGGTCAGGAGATCAGTCAATCAAGCAAGCAAGTGCCATTTTCATTGGAACAAAGCCCTGTGGTTGATTTATCAAGCTCATATGGTCTAAGGATCATTGTGAAGTGATTTGGACAAAGATTGGATGATCAAAGCTCATCAGTCAAGCTAAAGTTCAGCTGGAACCATAGAAAGTCAACTGTGGTCAACTGTGGTCAACTGTGCCTGATTTTATGGATTGGAAGGTGTGAGATGGTTTGAAAGGCCTCATTCATGTCCACACAAGTCTCATTTGACATATCAAAGACCAAGGTTGAAGATTTGGAGGTCAGACAAGAAGTTTCCTAAAATGGCAGGTGACCTATAATTTCAGCTGCCCAAAATGGAAACTTTTTCTCCTCAAAATTACTTCATCATACAAGCTTCAAATGGAATTTTGTCCAACATGAAAGTTGAAGATCTTGATCTCACCATTTCAAAAAGTCCAAGAACTTGAAATTCCCATGTGTGGTTAGCAAGATATGGTCCAATCATTTTCAGAAAATGCCCGAAATCAAAGTGGCATAACTCTCACATGGAGTGGCCAAATTGGATGGTTTTTCTTTGAGCAAACCACATTTGATGTGTACTTTCATAATCCATCATCACATTTTGCCAAAAGCCTTCATACAAAAAGGTCAATTTTCAAGTGCAACAATTAAAATCCAAGGGCAAAATGGTCCAATTTGAGAAATACATGGAATTTTGAAATGAGGCTTTTTGCAACACTTTCTAAATATCATTTGTGACTTGTTTGAACCAAATTTGGACAGAAAATGAGCTGCATTAAGGAAGGGCATTTTGGCCACACACTTGAAAAATACACTTAACACTAACCTTTCCATTATGCTTAATCATGATTAATTTTGGATTAATGGATTGGTATATAAGGCTAATTGTAACTGTATTCACAAATTACATCTCATTTTTTCAGATCCAAAACAAAAAAACTCACAATTCTCTCATTTTTCACCATTGCACATACACTAGTTTTCATCAATTTTTTCAATAATTCTTGAATGCTCGTGGCCTTTCTTGGTTAATTCTTCATTTGCAGGTATAATCTTACTTCTGTTTCATCAAGATCATGGCCATGGTACCAAGAAAATGCAGCTGTTGAAGCAACTCCATATTCACAACAGTTGAAGAAATCTTCCACCTGGAGCCTAATTGAGCTGAAATTTCGCCTTCACTCTACTTCTACATCATCATGGAGTAACTGTTTTGGCCTTGGAGGACCTAGAAACCACGAATTCCACGGCTGCACTTCACTAAGGTTGGAATTCGACTCTAACGATTTTCAAAATTGTGATGTGGATATTGTAGATCTTTGATTGTAGAATGCATTGCAAGTTGTAGAATCAAAATCCATTAAGATTTGAGAGAGATATCTTGATTCAAAGTTTGCATGACGAAACTTCTTTCGATCGGATCTTCGCGTGTGATAATCTTTAGACAATTTCGTGGCCATAACTGTAATGTACGTTGAGAGACGGAGAGGACGGTATAAAGCTCGTGTCGTTTGGTGAAGAAAATCTCGTAACCGCATCCGGCGTTGATGAGCATGTTGAACACGACGAAGAACGAAGGAAAATCTGGAAAAGTAGCGTTTCAATCCATTCATTTCGCTTGGCACTTTTGAAATTCTGTTTCCCACTTGATTTGACCAATGAGACGCTGACACGCAATTAATGAACACATGCGTTTTTGGCAAGGCTAGTGTTTAATTACGGAAACGCCACTGCAGCTTAATTAATTTATTAACAATTAAATAATTATTCAATAAATATTACAAATCTTTAAAAAATCACATAAAATCCATTTTTAATCCAAATTTCGTGAGGCTTTTTTTGTTAGCTTCATAATTTCGTCTAGAATTTTATAGGTATGATAACTCAAGTTGTGCATGGAGATTTTTTGCTTGGCCTATGGATCTTTGTCATGTGTGCATTTTTTGTATGTTTCACCATTTTTAACATGAAATACTCATACATTGTCCAAATTGAATGAAATTTCACATGCTAATTCTTGACTCCTTGCTAGTTATTTTGATGTATAGTTTGTGAATTTTGGATCTCTGGTTTGGTAGATATGATGTGTGCAAGTTGAGTGTGACAATTTGTGTCACACTAGGTTAGGTCAATTTCATGGATTTATTTTACATGCCTAGGCTTTTCCAATTGATCTCAAATTTTGCATGCTGTGTCTTGTATATGTCTAGTTTCACCATGAATTTTTGCATGATTTGTTGATTCATTTTCCATTTAATTGGGATTTTCGATTGCTGGTTAGCATTTTTTGGTCTTTGCTTGAGTACTTGTCTTCCATGTCTCATGAAATGCTCATACCATATCATATGAATGTGAAATTTGATGGAGTGATTCATAACATGTTTAGGTATAGTTTGGCTTTGGTCCCATTAATTTCTTAATTGTTTTCACTGTTTGGCATTTGATTGAAGTTGATGATCATTTTGCTACCATGTGTTGACTTGTTTGGATTGCTGCTGACTTTATGATTTTCATTGACCTACTTCCTGTTGTCCAAATGGCATGAAAATTGATATGTAGCTCATTGAATGTGTCCTGTTTAGGCTGGAATTTTTGTGGAATTTATTGAGCTGTTTAGTATTTGTTTGAGGGAGATCATTCTGTTTGCTCTTATATGACTCATAGTTGCCTAGCTTGACTTAAATTGTGCATGAAATTAATTTGGTGTATGGTTTAGACATGAGACCAATTGGATTCTCTTTGTATGGGATTAATGTTGATGTTGATCATGTTTCATTTGCTGTTTTGACTTTTTTCCTTCTTTTTGACCCTAGGCTTGTCCTAGGGGTCTTGTATCTCATGTTTGAATGTGATTTTCAGGTTAAGAGGCAAAATACCTTAAGGAGGTGGATTCGCTTTTGATTGAGATGTCATTTGCCATTGTACACTAACTTGTTTTGTTTTGTAGGATGTTTGGCTTTTGAGTTGCTTGCACATTGGTGCATTGGATTGTGTTTGTCTGTTTATAGCTAGTTGTTGAATCATTTGCTGTTTAATTCTGTGATTGGTATACTGATGATATTTGATTGATTTCAGGTACATTAGTTGCTAATATTGCTTTGCTTTGCTTTGCTTGATAAGCAATTTGCACTGAGGTATAACATTCTTGTCTCCATGTAGTCTGGAAGACCTGGCCTGTTACCTGGCCAGGCACCTGTCTAAAGTCCTCCTTAAGAGGCGATGTTTGTGATTGTTTACTTTTGTCCCCAAGCAGGTAAAAAGACCTCAATGAGGCAATCGGCGGAACCCAAGGGATATGCAATCTATCCCCCGCTATTCTGTTGAGTCGTCCCTCTGCTCACACCACTGTGTTGATGCATTGGGACACAAACCCAAGATCTTGTACAATGTACAGTTGTGTCAGAGTCTTGAGTGTAGAAGGGTTCCTCCATTCTGAACTTACGCTCCTTTGTCTTAAGCTCTCCCTGACCAGGGATAAGAGCTGTGAAGTCTTATCTTCACTCACCTTTCATCTGCTTCACCTTAGCCCCTCAATGGCAAGGTTAAGAGAAAAACCTCACCTGTACAGTTGGCTTGCCTTTGCAGCCTTACCCCTTGTTTGAGCCTCACTTGTGTGCATATAGTGTGTGCTGTTTGTGATTGATTTGCTATTGCTTGTGAATAGGATAGGCTGGCTCCCTGTGCCAGTTAGCTAGAAACCTTGACTTAGGGACAATCTCGCATGATAACATCTAGGCTCGAGTTAGTCTCCCTAGTTGTATTTCCCTCTGTCATCTGGTTAGGCTAGTCCTGTGTCCCTGCGTAGGGGAACTACGTCGCCCTGATCCTCATACCAGATGAGGTACGTAGGCAGGAGATGAGCAGATCTCTCCGGGCGCCTGAGTCTTTGTTTTGTGTTGTTGTGTGCTTGGAAGCTGATGTAAGTCCATCGAGTGGCATTCGGGTTCCAGTGTGGGTTTGTTTTGGTTCGGATGCTGATGTAAGTCCAGTGATTGGCATTCAGGCTCCACGTTTGCCTCTTTGTGTGTGTTTTTGGTTCGGATGCTGATGTAAGCCCAGTGATTGGCATTCAGGCTCCACGTTTGCCTTTGCCTGTATTTGTTTGTGTGCGTGTTAGCCGAGCTACGGATGCTCTGATTCTCCTTCGTCCTAAGGAGATACGTATGCATAGGATGCGACATCCTAGCGAGCATGTGTCGTTTCCCCGGTCCAAACTACTTTGACTCTGATGTCTATGCTTGATAGACTAAGTAGGCCCAAGATACGATGTCCTGCCGAGTCAGTCTTGTTTGTTTCCTTGCGTCTCTTTCAGCCAGTATCTGTGTGTGTGTGAGCAGTGTCTTAGCAACCATTTTCCTTCCTTTTGTGCGTGGATCCCGTCGAGTACGACGGATGCGTAGGGGTGCTAATACCTTCCCTTCGCATAACCGACTCCCGATCCCATTCTCTATGGTTGTGAGACCACGCTTTTTCCAGGTTTACTCTGAGCGTTTCCTTTCCCTCTTTTGGGATAAATAACGCACGGTGGCGGCTCTGTTGTTCTTGTTTTCCCGCCGGTTTTTCGCGTAATGCGACAGCTGGCGACTCTGCTGGGGAATACTAGAGAAGTTGACCTGTGTTGGTCCATCTTCCCCGAGCGAGTCTCTCCTAGTGCTCTCTAGGTTAGGGCTTTGGTTGCTATTTGCTGATATTTATTGCATTCATTGTTTATTGTTTGCATGTATTGTTTGCATTAATGTTTGCATTCATTCATATTCATCTGCTGTGCTGGCTGTGCTTCTCTGTTTGGGGTGGGAGTCACTCGAGGTAAAAGGCCCAATACCCAGGCTATGAGTGAAATCTAGGAAACCTAGGAATAGAGTGATTCATGGGAAGCGGGTGGTGTACGCCACTTAGTGGAACATTGACATCACGAGCAGTTCAGACTCTGATGGGGTATTATCGGTGCATACATCTGGTGTGCACAGGATGATATTCTTGAAAGGGTTGTTTATCCTGCGTTTCTTTCGACCTTACCCTGGCCTAGATGACACCCGTGAGTGGGAGGGGATGATTATTACAGGTATTGTTGCTGACTTGTTGGTGACTGGTTGGTGACTCTTGGTACTAATGATGAATGTGAATTATGGACATTTATTTCTGGGACGCCGGAGTTCTGTCCGTGGTTTATCAACGGGTTCCGTTTATTTCGGATCCCCGGGTTGAATTTGAGAGTACCTGTTCAGAGGATCTGACTGTCATCCGTTCAGTGGATGTTCCTGTGATGATAGTGATGTAATCTCCAAGTTCCGTTTATTTCGGAACTCCCCAAGTCGGATTTATGGTGACTCAGTTGACTGTGACTGATTCATAGAATGGGTCTTCAGATGACTTGGTGGCGCAGTGACCTGCATTCATGCATTTGCATCATCCCATTTTGCATTCATCCGCATTCAACCCATGTCGATCCGTACTCAGGGTCCACTTTTTTTTTGATTGAGACTCAGGTTGAGAGACATCCAGATGTCAGAATGTTGTTGATAAAATTTTATCTGTCTCGATGAAACTGGAATCTAAGGACAAAATATTCCTAGTACGGACAGACATTGCATGTGTGAGTCATACTAACCCATTTGCTATTTTGTAGGTGTCAACCGGTGCGCATAGCTCGTCTGCTCAGACATCCTGCTAGGGGCAACAAATCCGAACTGATGGATCCTCCCAACGCCGACATCCTTGAACTGAAAGAGATGGTGAGGGATTTGTTCAGTGTTGTGCAAGGGCTTGCCTTGGGGCAGAAAGCCATGGTCGAGAGATTGGAAAAGATTGAGAAGTGACTGATCAAGGAGAAAGTTCAGGGAAAAGCTCCATCATCCGAAGTGACAAACCCCTCTGACTCTGTAGCAAAGAAGCTCTCTGGTAGTGGTCCGCTCGAGAAAGAGGTTGAGTCAAGCGGTGTGCCAGTTAAGAAAGAACGCAGTAAGGATCGTTATCATCCTTATGCTGTTGCTGTAACCACTCCTGTTGGTAATCCACCTGTACCACAGCAACAACTACTACCTCAACAGAAGGCACAGAGAGCTAGGAGCCAGGTGAAGAAGAAAAAGGATGAGCGTCAGTTCGAGGAACCACCTGTGACCTACACCCTCCTGTTCAGGAGACTGAGGGATTTGGGGTTAATCCGGCCAAGGATTTTGATTCCCATAGCACAACAGAAGAGGCCTGCACACTATGACGAGAACGCCAGGTGCGAGTTCCATTCTGAGGCACCCGGACACAACATTGAGGGTTGTAGAGCTTTCAAGCATGTTGTCCAGGATATGGTGGACTCCAAGATCATCAGCTTGGCACAGATCATGGATGGGGATGTCAATCCTGTACCCAGGCAGGGTCCTGTAAAGATGAAGATGGTGAAAAAGGTCAAGAAAGGAATGGAGGTGATTGAGGAAGATCAGTTAAAGGGTCCGATGCCTGCGGTCTCAAAACTTCTGATGCAGGATGGAGTTTTCCCTATTATTGATAATTGTTGTGCGGTCGTTGCCACAGAGGGGTGTGCATTGATGAGAGATACGACCCAGAAGATGACAGAAGTGGAAATGGATAGTGAAAAGTTTGAAACACCCAGTCAAGCAATTGAAACCATCAAGGTAGAGAATGTTGTTGCTATTGGGAAAGAGAAGACGCTGTCCATTTCTTCTTATAAGCAAGCTCTAGAGGTGGTGAAGAACAAAGAGGCCCGAGGTTGGGGAAGGATCATTGACATAGTGGTAAAGGCAGACATGTTCGGGATTGGTTATCCAGATCAAGAGTCGTCTAGACCAAACAGAGGACGTCGTCCGCCGTACATCTTCGTCAGTGCAGGAATGCTGAATTCTGATCATGCTTGTTCAGTGAGTGAAGAGATCGACCGCGACCGCGAGCTAGAGCTGTGGATAAAGTCGTGCGTACCAGGCAATTGGAAAGCCTCCAAAAGCATCACTGTCGCTCATCCGGAAGAGTAGTTTTTCTGTGTTAATTTTGTTTGCATGAAAGCCATACGTTTTGCCCGAAACGTACTGGTCCATTGTAAGGGCCACCTCATGTGTTTCATTTTTGCAACATTTTGCATCAGTAATAAATGGATGTTTTTGTGATCAAAAACGGTGTTCCCTGTTTTTCATTTTTTGCAGTTTTAAAAAATAAAAATGGCAAGGTTTTTCGTTTTTCTTTTGAACTTGTCTCGTTCCAACCACAAAAGTGACCATTCTCCTGATCTCATGGATAACAATTTGGTTACCCCTCTATATGACTTCGACAATCCGATCTATCATGCCGAAGAAAAAGGCGAAGAAGATTGTGATCTGCTGGAATTAGCTAGGTTGTTGAAACAAGAGGAGAAGGTGATTCAACCACACGAGGAGCGAGTCAAGATGGTAATCCCGAGTACCGCCGAGTTCAGAAGGGAAATGAAAGTTGAGGCCACTTCAGAGGCAAGTCGAGAGCAGAATGGTAGCCCTGTTGAAAGGGCAGGTTGATATCTTCACCTGGTTGCATCAAGGTACACCAGGAGGGAATACCCATGTTGTGGGGCACGAGCTACCATCGAGAGAAGACTATCCTTTAGTGAAGAAGAAGGCCGGTGCCACGGATCAAAGGGCTACGGTGACTTTGTTTCATGATATGATTCATCGTGAAAGCAAACGCCATGCTGAGGACATGATGACAAAGTCCCAAGTAGAAGAGGGGCATCCGGTGGACTTGATCCAATGGTTTGACAGGTAGAGGTAACTCATACCGTTGAGTTCGAATCAGTGCACTTATGGAGTGCTGTCCGGTAAGCTGCAGAGGCTTGTTGTGAGCAAATAAAAGAATCGAGGTCGATCCTGCAAAAAAAAAAGGGAAAAGAAAAAGGAAAATAATGCAAGAAACGCCTGAACCGAAAACAAAAAGAGATCAAACGGTCAGGTAGGATGGCATTGGAAAAACAATAAGTTGCAGGAACCTCTGATTCTGTTAATCTGGTACTTGACAGCCCTCGAGGGGTTTATGAGGTGCGTATTGGGTCAGCATGACTAGTCTTGTCGAAAAGAGCATGCAATTTACCTAAGCAAAAAGTTTATCGACTGTGAAACAATACACTCACTGCTCGAGAAAACTTGATGTACTTTGGCATAGGTTGCTCGCCGACTGAGACAGTATGCTGATTCATACCACTTTGTGGATGTCCAAAATGGATCTGATCAAGTATGTGCTTGAGGAGATAGCGTCGAACGGACGGGTTGCGAGAGGGCAAATGGTGTCGACTGAATACGATATTCGGTATACCTCCCAGAAAGCAATCAAGAAGAGGGTATGGTATGGTTATCTCGCCCAACAACCCATCGATGATTCTCAACCAAGGAAGTTTGAAGTCCCTAATGAGGACATCTCGAGGTACTCAAATCAAAAGATTGAGAGTGACCGATCCCGGAGGAGGGGCTTGACCCTGAATCCGAACGGATTCTGATGTCTGATGGGGAGAATTTAAAGTGAATGAGTTAGTGCCTCCCCCATAACTGTTGAATGCACCAACGACGGTGGCTGAGTACGAAGTTGGTATCCTGAGTATCGTACTTCGGTACGTGCATTTACTGGGGCAACGCCTTCCTCATTCAGTATGGGATGGAAGTGATATTGCCTGCTGGATGCTAGATCTCATTGTGGAGAGTCCTGATGGTTGAGAACTTGAAAAAGGATGAGTGGATAAGGACTCAGTATGACACGTTGAGCCTGACCGAGGAGAAAAGGGCTGACAGTTACTTGTCATGGGGCAGTTGTACCCAGTAAATGAAGCGTGTTGTTAACTAAGAAGTGCGACCTCGTGCGTGCCATGGAAGAGATGTGGTGTTGAAAAGGATCCTTCTTCCTCAAGACGATCGTGGGGCAAGTGGATATACAGTTATGAATCCTCAGCATGGTCAAGAAGGTTTTCTCCGACAGAGCTTTGTTGCTGACGACCATGAGTGGCGAGGATTTTCCATCCCCTATGAATGCGGACGCAGTTAGAAAATACTTCGTAAAAAGAGACCCGCTGGACAAAAAGAATAAGAGAGTCCAGGCAAAAAAGGGCATCCCGGCGAACCAAGAAAAAAAAGAGAGAAAAGGTTCGGGCAAAAGTTAGGGATAATAAAAGAAAAAGAACTGTACACCCGGCAAGTCGAAAACCCCACAAGGGCGACTTGGGCAAAAATGGGTATCCCGGTGGACTGAAACCCGAAAGGGCGATCCAGGCAAAAGAGGGATTGAAATGAACAACTGCGTCTAGCATGACCGTGTGAGCTTTAGATGACTCGGCTAGTCTCCGACGGAGATCGATCAGAAGCGTCTGGTTCAGAAGGCCGAAAGTGCGGAAAGTCTTGAGGACATATGGGGTGTAACCGAGTCGGAACCCGATGAGATCACGGTTTCACATTGCCATTAGGATAGGTTTTTTCCTTTTGTGCGTAATCACCTCTTTCCAGGGTTTGCTCCTGTGTGGTGCTCGACTTCGAGCCCCTTTTTGTTTCAGTCAATAAAGTATGTGTTCAGTCAAATAAATTTTGTTTTTGTGTCATTACCGCTTTGATTACGAAAACATCCGTTCGTTTTGATAAGAATACTTGCATTTTGAAACATAGAGGTCCCTTCCGATGCATGCTTATAAGATTGAAATCTGGAAATCTTATTCGGAAGTTTGAGCGACCAAGATGTTGAAACATGGGGCACGCCTGGGGCACGATTTTATCTAACAATCTTCTTGTGCAGGTGCTGTTAGGTATCTTCATTCGCTGGCAAGTAGTGATATGAAGCCTGTTGACAGAAGATCCCCACAGAGTCCAACCAGGGGCAATGGATAGACGAATAATGAAAGGACGGTGAAGGATTACGACAACGATCCTGGAAAGTTAACCAAGAAGACTCTTCAAAGTCTAAGGACTGGAAAGTTTGTATGATCCCAGGGATTCGATCTTCGTGGGATGAATCAGAAAAGTCCAGGCGAGTCTGGGAGTTCTCAAAAGTGGAAAGCCGACATTGTGGGTGGACGATGGATGCCGCTGTTCGACGACTCGACAGGTGTTCCGTGTCCAATAGGATGTGTCTCCCCAATGGGTGTGAGAGTGTTAGCTCCCTAACAGATTTGAGATCAGTCGCTCCTCAGCAAGTCTGAAGGTTACTGCCTTCCCAGCAGAGTTTGTGATGATGGTCTTCCCTCAGAGAGGTCCTCAAGCGGATTGGGTTCGGAGAAAATCATCTCCAGTAGAGACAAGCATGGGTTGCCTCCCCTAGCAGGGTAATCGCCAAGCAGTTCGGGTTCGATGGAGTTCATCCCCAGCGAGGATTGTCTTCCTCCAGCAGGGTGGAAATTGACGTGGTAATGAGATCCTTAGCACGGTTCCTGGAGTTCCCCGGTGTTGTCTCTGGAGGGGACTTATTTTTATGCATTCATCATTTAGACAAGCATAACATATTGCATCATTAGTGCATAGCATTTCCATGATCATGGGGCATTGTGTAAAACAAAAAAAAAACTCATGCATCAACATTGCAAATATACCCATTAGCCCCAGGCCGTGGTGACCAACCAAGATTGGGTTGTTGGAAAGAGTTTAGCATCGCACCATTGGATCGACTTCAGAGTTGGGTTCCCCAGCATGGTTGAGAGGTTGGTGTTTTCTCAGCAAGCGACTCCTTAGTCGAGCGGGTATCCCCAGCAGTACAATTCCCCTAGCAGATGTGGATGTGTCTGATCTCTCCATGTAGGGTCTACCCCTTAGGCAGAAGGTGTCTACCATTTCCTTCTGCGCCCCCCACTGAGTTATACCCTCGTGGATGACGGTTGTTTCCGTTCCCCCCCTCACGGGACGGGTTTCCCTATTGAGTTCTTTCCTCATTAGGATGAGTCTTGTTTCAGTCTGCCTTTTGGGATTGATCCTAAATTGGCTCCCCGTTGACTGTTTGTTGGCCTCTACCTACAACCCGGTAGTTGTAAGTCCTATCTTTGTGGTTTTCTACCCGCTAGCTGGTAGTTGTAAAATCCCACTTTCATCCCCTAGCAGAGGTAGCCTTTGTGGTTCATTCTGTTTGTTGGCCTCTACCTGCAAACCGGTAGTTGTAAGTCCTATCTTTGTGGTTTTCTACCTACTAGCTGGTAGTTGTAAAATCCCACGTTCTCCCCTTGGTGGGGTTAACCCTTTGTGATCACCCTAGTTGATGACGGTTACTTTTTCCGTGGTCTTCTGCCTACAAACCGGTAGATGTAATCCCCTCTTTGCAGTTATCAGTACCCAGTTTGCGGTATTGATAGTCTTGTTCCCTCTGGATACTTGCCTTGATCAAGCAGTATTGTCCCCAGTGGGTCTTCCCCTTCCTCTTGGATACTTGCTCCGAGTAAGCAATTCTATCCTGGGTGGGTCCTCTTTCATTCACCATTTGCTGGTAATGTTTGTAGTTTACCCTTTTGATTGGTCATCTTTGCATACCTAGTCCTGGTACCCCGATGCCTTTCTTTGCGGTCGATTTATCCATTTTACAACCAACCCGGTTATGGATAATCTTCCATGCGAGTATGTTATCTACGTTCCGACGGCTATAGATAATGTATCTCATGCGCTCTTGGGTCGAAGTCGTCCTCCCCAGTTGAGTAAGATTCGTATTCCTTTGTTCGGAATCGAATGTCCATCCTTTAACAAGTTTGCCTTTGCTCTCTTCAGGATGATGTCGGTCGATCTATCCATCTAACAACCTCCAATCCGGTTATGGATAATCTTCCATGCGAGTATATTATCTACGTTTTGATGGCAATAGATAATATGTCTCATGCGCTCTTGGGTCGAAGTCGTCCTCCCCAGTCGAGTAAGATTCGTATTCCTTGTGGAATCGAATGTCCATCCTTTAACAAGACTGCTTTTCTAGCCCTCTTCAGGATGTTGAGTGTTTTTGAACACAAACCAATTCACGCTTTGGTCGGTCACCCGTTTCATGCCTACAACCCGGTATCCTTGGTGTTCCTTCCTGTTTGCTCGCTGTCGTGACCTTGATCCCCAGTGAGATCCCCTGCAAGTGTGTAGCCTTGCCCTGTCATCTTGTAGATGTCAGTATCCCGTTAGCACCCGCGTGTGTTACTTCTTTGGTGTTGGTAAACACCATCTTTCGGTGATTTTCCAGTCATGCGTAGTGTCTGGTCTTCTTTGGTGTCGGTAAACGCCATCTTTCGGTGCTTTCCCAGTCATGCGTAGTGTCTGGTATTCTTTGGTGTCGGTAAACATCATCTTTCGATGTTCGTAACTTCGTCCTTCTTCCCTTAGTGAAGATTCCTCCTCTCCGTTGGTGTCGATAAACGTCGAGTTTTTCCTGTGCGTCCGTTGGCGTATAGTTGATATCTGTCCCCACAGGGTCGTCCCCAGAAGAATTACTCCTCTCCGTTGGTGTCGATAAACGTCGAGTTTTTCCTATGCGTCCGATGACGTATAGTTGCTTACCCCTCACAGATCATTCATTAATGACTGTTGATTCCCCTCAGAGTTTCCTCCTCTCCGTTGGTGTCGATAAACGTCGAGTTTTTCCTATTCGTCCTATGACGTCTAGCTGTACCCTTCCCCATGTGGATTTACCTCCCCGTTGGTTTCGATAAACGTCGAGTTTTTCTCATTCGTCCGATGGCGTTTGATTGTATACCCTATTCCCATTCATTCATTAATGTCTGGTTGATTTCCCAACCAGAATCCCCAGTAGACGTCCTATTTGGTATCCGGTTGTGGTCTCCCATTCCGTCCGATGACGTCTGGTTGAGTTTTCTCCTTCTCCGTTGGTGTCGATAAACGTCGAGCTTCTCCCTTTCGTCCGATGACGTCTGGTCGAGTCTCCCTTTCGTCCGTTGGCGTCTGGTTGAGTTTTCTCCTTCTCCGTTGGTGTCGATAAACGTCGAGCTTCTCCATTTCGTCCGATGACGTCTGGTCGAGTCTTCCCATTCATCCGATGATGTCTGGTTACCTCTCCGTTGGTTTTGGTAAACGTCGAGTTTTTCCTGGTCGTCCCAGCTGATTCACCTCTCCGTTGGTTTCGGTAAACGTTGAGTTTTTCCCATTACGTCCGCTGACGTATGGTTGTATCCTTTCCTGGTTATCCCCAGTAGAGTTGATTTACTTCTCCGTTGGTCTTGGTAAACATTGAGTGTTTCCTAGTTGTCCGTTGGCATCTAGTTGAGATTTCTGATCCCATTCATCGTGTGTCGATGTCTGGATGTGGTTGTGCTTTTGAAGAGAAGATAGAAAAGGAAAAAACAACAAGAAAAATCCCAGCAGTGTGCAAATTTCTACGGTTCTTGGTATTCAATCCCTGTTTACCCTGAAAGTCTGACAGCCGTTGCTCTCATCCCTTCGGGTTCCCAGTTGATTGAATAGGGGCAGCTGTAGCACCTCAAATTTGCACCCTACCTTTTGTACATTCATTACATATTAGGTCATAGCATAACATAGGCCACTGCATAACATTGCATTGTCCATTTGCCCAAGTGCAAGCCATTCAGAAGAATTAGGTCAAACTGGTCAGGAGATCAGTCAATCAAGCAAGCAAGTGCCATTTTCATTGGAACAAAGCCCTGTGGTTGATTTATCAAGCTCATATGGTCTAAGGATCATTGTGAAGTGATTTGGACAAAGATTGGATGATCAAAGCTCATCAGTCAAGCTAAAGTTCAGCTGGAACCATAGAAAGTCAACTGTGGTCAACTGTGCCTGATTTTATGGATTGGAAGGTGTGAGATGGTTTGAAAGGCCTCATTCATGTCCATACAAGTCTCATTTGACATATCAAAGACCAAGGTTGAAGATTTGGAGGTCAGACAAGAAGTTTCCTAAAATGGCAGGTGACCTATAATTTCAGCTGCCCAAAATGGAAACTTTTTCTCCTCAAAATTACTTCATCATACAAGCTTCAAATGGAATTTTGTCCAACATGAAAGTTGAAGATCTTGATCTCACCATTTCAAAAAGTCCAAGAACTTGAAATTCCCATGTGTGGTTAGCAAGATATGGTCCAATCATTTTCAGAAAATGCCCGAAATCAAAGTGGCATAACTCTCACATGGAGTGGCCAAATTGGATGGTTTTTCTTTGAGCAAACCACATTTGATGTGTACTTTCATAATCCATCATCACATTTTGCCAAAAGCCTTCATACAAAAAGGTCAATTTTCAAGTGCAACAATTAAAATCCAAGGGCAAAATGGTCCAATTTGAGAAATACATGGAATTTTGAAATGAGGCTTTTTGCAACACTTTCTAAATATCATTTGTGACTTGTTTGAACCAAATTTGGACAGAAAATGAGCTGCATTAAGGAAGGGCATTTTGGCCACACACTTGAAAAATACACTTAACACTAACCTTTCCATTATGCTTAATCATGATTAATTTTGGATTAATGGATTGGTATATAAGGCTAATTGTAACTGTATTCACAAATTACATCTCATTTTTTCAGATCCAAAACAAAAAAACTCACAATTCTCTCATTTTTCACCATTGCACATACACTAGTTTTCATCAATTTTTTCAATAATTCTTGAATGCTCGTGGCCTTTCTTGGTTAATTCTTCATTTGCAGGTATAATCTTACTTCTGTTTCATCAAGATCATGGCCATGGTACCAAGAAAATGCAGCTGTTGAAGCAACTCCATATTCACAACAGTTGAAGAAATCTTCCACCTGGAGCCTAATTGAGCTGAAATTTCGCCTTCACTCTACTTCTACATCATCATGGAGTAACTGTTTTGGCCTTGGAGGACCTAGAAACCACGAATTCCACGGCTGCACTTCACTAAGGTTGGAATTCGACTCTAACGATTTTCAAAATTGTGATGTGGATATTGTAGATCTTTGATTGTAGAATGCATTGCAAGTTGTAGAATCAAAATCCATTAAGATTTGAGAGAGATATCTTGATTCAAAGTTTGCATGACGAAACTTCTTTCGATCGGATCTTCGCGTGTGATAATCTTTAGACAATTTCGTGGCCATAACTGTAATGTACGTTGAGAGACGGAGAGGACGGTATAAAGCTCGTGTCGTTTGGTGAAGAAAATCTCGTAACCGCATCCGGCGTTGATGAGCATGTTGAACACGACGAAGAACGAAGGAAAATCTGGAAAAGTAGCGTTTCAATCCATTCATTTCGCTTGGCACTTTTGAAATTCTGTTTCCCACTTGATTTGACCAATGAGACGCTGACACGCAATTAATGAACACATGCGTTTTTGGCAAGGCTAGTGTTTAATTACGGAAACGCCACTGCAGCTTAATTAATTTATTAACAATTAAATAATTATTCAATAAATATTACAAATCTTTAAAAAATCACATAAAATCCATTTTTAATCCAAATTTCGTGAGGCTTTTTTTGTTAGCTTCATAATTTCGTCTAGAATTTTATAGGTATGATAACTCAAGTTGTGCATGGAGATTTTTTGCTTGGCCTATGGATCTTTGTCATGTGTGCATTTTTTGTATGTTTCACCATTTTTAACATGAAATACTCATACATTGTCCAAATTGAATGAAATTTCACATGCTAATTCTTGACTCCTTGCTAGTTATTTTGATGTATAGTTTGTGAATTTTGGATCTCTGGTTTGGTAGATATGATGTGTGCAAGTTGAGTGTGACAATTTGTGTCACACTAGGTTAGGTCAATTTCATGGATTTATTTTACATGCCTAGGCTTTTCCAATTGATCTCAAATTTTGCATGCTGTGTCTTGTATATGTCTAGTTTCACCATGAATTTTTGCATGATTTGTTGATTCATTTTCCATTTAATTGGGATTTTCGATTGCTGGTTAGCATTTTTTGGTCTTTGCTTGAGTACTTGTCTTCCATGTCTCATGAAATGCTCATACCATATCATATGAATGTGAAATTTGATGGAGTGATTCATAACATGTTTAGGTATAGTTTGGCTTTGGTCCCATTAATTTCTTAATTGTTTTCACTGTTTGGCATTTGATTGAAGTTGATGATCATTTTGCTACCATGTGTTGACTTGTTTGGATTGCTGCTGACTTTATGATTTTCATTGACCTACTTCCTGTTGTCCAAATGGCATGAAAATTGATATGTAGCTCATTGAATGTGTCCTGTTTAGGCTGGAATTTTTGTGGAATTTATTGAGCTGTTTAGTATTTGTTTGAGGGAGATCATTCTGTTTGCTCTTATATGACTCATAGTTGCCTAGCTTGACTTAAATTGTGCATGAAATTAATTTGGTGTATGGTTTAGACATGAGACCAATTGGATTCTCTTTGTATGGGATTAATGTTGATGTTGATCATGTTTCATTTGCTGTTTTGACTTTTTTCCTTCTTTTTGACCCTAGGCTTGTCCTAGGGGTCTTGTATCTCATGTTTGAATGTGATTTTCAGGTTAAGAGGCAAAATACCTTAAGGAGGTGGATTCGCTTTTGATTGAGATGTCATTTGCCATTGTACACTAACTTGTTTTGTTTTGTAGGATGTTTGGCTTTTGAGTTGCTTGCACATTGGTGCATTGGATTGTGTTTGTCTGTTTATAGCTAGTTGTTGAATCATTTGCTGTTTAATTCTGTGATTGGTATACTGATGATATTTGATTGATTTCAGGTACATTAGTTGCTAATATTGCTTTGCTTTGCTTGATAAGCAATTTGCACTGAGGTATAACATTCTTGTCTCCATGTAGTCTGGAAGACCTGGCCTGTTACCTGGCCAGGCACCTGTCTAAAGTCCTCCTTAAGAGGCGATGTTTGTGATTGTTTACTTTTGTCCCCAAGCAGGTAAAAAGACCTCAATGAGGCAATCGGCGGAACCCAAGGGATATGCAATCTATCCCCCGCTATTCTGTTGAGTCGTCCCTCTGCTCACACCACTGTGTTGATGCATTGGGACACAAACCCAAGATCTTGTACAATGTACAGTTGTGTCAGAGTCTTGAGTGTAGAAGGGTTCCTCCATTCTGAACCCACGCTCCTTTGTCTTAAGCTCTCCCTGACCAGGGATAAGAGCTGTGAAGTCTTATCTTCACTCACCTTTCATCTGCTTCACCTTAGCCCCTCAATGGCAAGGTTAAGAGCAAAACCTCACCTGTACAGTTGGCTTGCCTTTGCAGCCTTACCCCTTGTTTGAGCCTCACTTGTGTGCATATAGTGTGTGCTGTTTGTGATTGATTTGCTATTGCTTGTGAATAGGATAGGCTGGCTCCCTGTGCCAGTTAGCTAGAAACCTTGACTTAGGGACAATCTCGCATGATAACATCTAGGCTCGAGTTAGTCTCCCTAGTTGTATTTCCCTCTGTCATCTGGTTAGGCTAGTCCTGTGTCCCTGCGTAGGGGAACTACGTCGCCCTGATCCTCATACCAGATGAGGTACGTAGGCAGGAGATGAGCAGATCTCTCCGGGCGCCTGAGTCTTTGTTTTGTGTTGTTGTGTGCTTGGAAGCTGATGTAAGTCCATCGAGTGGCATTCGGGTTCCAGTGTGGGTTTGTTTTGGTTCGGATGCTGATGTAAGTCCAGTGATTGGCATTCAGGCTCCACGTTTGCCTCTTTGTGTGTGTTTTTGGTTCGGATGCTGATGTAAGCCCAGTGATTGGCATTCAGGCTCCACGTTTGCCTTTGCCTGTATTTGTTTGTGTGCGTGTTAGCCGAGCTACGGATGCTCTGATTCTCCTTCGTCCTAAGGAGATACGTATGCATAGGATGCGACATCCTAGCGAGCATGTGTCGTTTCCCCGATCCAAACTACTTTGACTCTGATGTCTATGCTTGATAGACTAAGTAGGCCCAAGATACGATGTCCTGCCGAGTCAGTATTGTTTGTTTCCTTGCGTCTCTTTCAGCCAGTATCTGTGTGTGTGTGAGCAGTGTCTTAGCAACCATTTTCCTTCCTTTTGTGCGTGGATCCCGTCGAGTACGACGGATGCGTAGGGGTGCTAATACCTTCCCTTCGCATAACCGACTCCCGATCCCATTCTCTTTGGTCGTGAGACCACGCTTTTTCCCGGTTTACTCTGAGCGTTTCCTTTCCCTCTTTTGGGATAAATAACGCACGGTGGCGGCTCTGTTGTTCTTGTTTTCCCGCCGGTTTTTCGCGTAATGCGACACTCCTGTACTGGAGTTTTCTACTCATTTGCTTGCCGGAATCTCACATTGTCTCGTTCTGAGTTCCCTGGTTCTTCTACCTGGACCTGTCGGACAAAAACACAACTATCTCACGCATAAAATCACGAAAATAGAATTAAAATATAACAATGAATGAAAATGCTTAAATATAATGCCGGAAGCAAAATTGACTCGAAAAGTATAAAAAATGCTTGCACGGTGTTTCAAAAGCCTCGATTTCTTGTCGGATCAGTAACGAAAACTTAATGCAAATGGTGACTGATCACAACCCCAAACTTAGCTCATTGCTTGTCCACAAGTAATGTTTTAGATAACACTGTGTGTCACTCCTCCGGATTCTTTATGTTTCCTAACACTGCTGAGATCATTGGCTAACGTCTTCTCTCTTCCTCCCATAAGTCCTGCTTTTTCCTTGTAAGTTTTCAATCGCACTTCCACTTCAAAGCACTGTTTCACCTGTCAGCTTATATCACATTCTCACCAATTCTCTCGGGGTTAAGTGTTTTCACTCATAATTCAAAATATGCAATATCAACTCGCAAGTTTGAATAGTCTCTCTTTTCATATCACGTACACACAACACACACACTTTTGAGGTCTTTCGAGTTGTAACTTGGCTTGCGTTAGGGTATGGATATTAAAACAAAACAGGAAACAAATGGCTTTTGGTTCAGAGTCGATGTTACCTACTATGTTGGTTTCTTTTGCTCGAATTTCTCTTTTTTTCTATTTTTCCACCGAGTGCCCTTTTTCATGCTTCTTTTGAATCTTCGAGTTATACTTTTTTTCTTTTTCTTTTTTCTTTTCTCTCGATGATATCCTATTTCACTTTTCTTTTCTTTGTGTATTGCACATTCTTGGCTTTGGGAGCTCTTGGGTTTTTTTACCCCAAACTTAGCTTTTCAACACAGTTTAAATGTATTAACATGACTCTGAACAAGGTAAGGAAGTGTTTTTGGCCAATGGGTACATTTATGGGGTTTAAACAAACAAATGGATACAGGCTCAAATGGGGTTTACAATGGATATAATCATTTAGGATGGCTAGAAAGGCTCGGGGTTATTTTCAAACAAAGTGCCTCAGTGTGTGTAATCATGCAGTGACAGTCCCAGTGAATCTACGCAAATTTAGAGTGATAAAGACAAACCTGAATATCACTTATGATGATCAATGTGTTTGACCTTTTATGCCTCACCCTGTTTGGTTAAGCTTTGACAGTATCCACAGTACAACTTAGCCTGGTGCGACTTCTTCCTTACTTCAGAATGTACATGAGACTTATGTTGGTTAAGCTGTATACGTTGCGTCCGATCTTACTTTCAGCAGTGTCAACTTCCTGGGGAGATCCTTCACAATAAGCAATGGTAAGTGGAGTGATCCTTTCATCCACTCCCAATCGTGATCATTACTATTTCCAACATATCACCACATACTTGAAACACTCGCGGCATAATGTACCTTCAAACAGAAAAACCAAATCTAGAATGCACAAAAGTAAAATAACACAATACTGAGATAAAATAACAAAATACTGAAAATAACAATAAAAGACATAAAATCTTCCCACACTTGAACTAAACATTGGCCTTAATGTTTGCGAACAAGAGCGAATGAGGACACTCACAGTACCCTACTGAGGAGGTGGTTGTGGAAAATGCAGCATCAACTCTCGCATCATGTTGCTCATCTCGCCCAACATTGCCCCCTGTCGGGCTTGCTCAATGCCTTGCCGTTGTTGTTCCGTCCTTAAGTCACCTATTTCGGTTTGTACCCAGGTCCATTGGTCAGTGGACCAGGAAGATGAACCTGCCTCCTGTTGGGTAGGTTCCTGATGTGGTGGTACAAACTGCTCTTGAGGTGCTTGAGGTTCCTCTTCTTCTGCCTCAGTGGCATCCACCTGGTCATCTATAAACTGATCACCTGCAGTAAAATGGTCAGTGTCGTGGCCTTCCTCCACGTCGTGGCCTTCCTCCACGTCGGGGTCAACGCTCACATACAACTAGTTGGCACAGTCAGTAATAGCAACTCTGTCCGGATCCGGCAAAGCTATAATAAACCTCTTATGGATAAGCACAGAATAGTAAGTAGGGGCAACAACAATCATACCTTGTTGAATTATAGCAGACATGTCAATTTTGGTCTTACCTGCAATTGGCGTGTCTTCAAGTAACACAACTTGATACCCAAAATGCTCAGCGATTTGGGTGATCATGCCATCCACGGAGATGCCTCTGGAGTCGACTCGACCAACTCTGCCCAGATAGTCCGTTGCAAAGGCAGCTACATTGATGGCTTTGTTTTGTGCCATCGAATACATAAAAAATAGCTCTCTCTGAGTAGCTACCCCGGTGCTATCGCCTCTTCCAAACAGGGTGTAGGCCAAACCCTCTGAGCATACCGAAAACATGGATTCTCGATGTTGGAGGCCTTAACACCTTTGGAGGTGTAATCCGTCCTCCCGGTGATGGCAATCCAGAAATCCTTAGGTGAGAACCCATCTGGGACCGCTCCTGGCCCGTACAGAGGGAGTCGGAGTATCCCTGCCAATTCCTCAACCTATAATTCATGATAATTGTTAAACAAGCGGAAACGCAAAGTGCCGAAATAATACCTGGTCGCCTCTATCCACCTCTTTTCGAGCTGGAATTCCAACGTGCTGAGGAATTCGAGCGTGATGCGCTCATATGTCGGTGCTTCCAGGCTCATGAACTCTAGCATTCCTAAAACGTGGAACATCTGGTATACCTCCATTTTGAGCCCCAATGCGTTCAGAGTATGCTCACACATGTACCTTGTCGGTGTGAGCTTTCGCTTCCGGTGGATTTGATACCTCTTTTCTTGTTCCGGATTGTCAAACACGATGTTATGTGGATTTGGATTCCGGCTTGGTCGCTTCAGTGACTTTGCCATCTCTGCAAGTTGTTGCTTTCCGGTGAGAATTCTCCTCGGGGGCTTTTTGGACCTACAAAAATAGAAATTATTTGAAATAGGGAGTTAGGAAATTCTGAAACCGTGGTTAGAACGGGGACGACGAGTGGAGTAATATTTATGAAGGGTGTTTTGGCAATAGGAGAGTGGAATTGATGGTTAGGGAAGCTTTTAGGTAATGGGGTTTGTGAGGTTTAATGGAGTTTGTGAGGTTTAGAGAGAAGGAGAGTGAGAATGATGAGAGAAAATGATAAGAGTATAATAAAAATCTGATAATGATAAGGTAAATGGGGGAAAATATGGTTAAGTTGGATTAAATGGGTGGGTCCCACTAAAAAATTCGAATTTCCAAAAAAAATTCAAAATTTTCGCCTGCCTGACACGGGTGGCCGTGTCAGGCTACTGTCCAACACCATGTTTTGGGTGTTACCTTCAGTGCTCCCTTTCTCTTTCAGTGTTCCTGGCACGGCCCGTGTCAGCTGACACAGGTGGTCGTGTCAGGCCATTATTTTTCCATTTTTTGGCCTGAATTTGCACCCTCCTGACCGGCCTGTGTCAGCTGACACGGGTGGCCGTGTCAGGCTTCCCTTTTGGGCGTTTTTTTTGGCTTTTTCTCATGTTCAACCTCCGGTACCTCTAGCCACGTTGATTATCCTTTTTCATGACTTAGACATTTGTTTGCGTGATGTTCTCTCCTTGTAGAGCTCCTGTGTAAACCTACAAATACACATAACTGATTAAATTTAAAATGCGTGGGTTGCCTCCCACGAAACGCTTTGTTTAACGTCGCATGACTCGACGGTTCTCCGTCTGTTTAGGTGAGACGGATTTTGTCTATTAGACCACCCTCCTGGTCTTGTAGGTACGATTTGACTCTCTGTCCATTCACCTTGAACGTGTCTCCGTTTGCAGGATTTCTTAGTTCAACGACTCCATGTGGAAATACTCTTTGTATCACAAAGGGTCCCGACCATCTTGACCTTAGTTTCCATGGGAATATCTTCAACCTTGAATTAAATAATAAGACCGATTGTCCTTCCTGAAGTTCTTTCTTCTGAATGTGCATGTCATGCCATGTTTTGGTTTGCTCTTTGTATCTCTTGGCATTCTCATATGCTTGATTTCTAAAGTCTTTTAGCTCTTGTAATTGAAGAATCCGAGATTTACCCGCTTTGGGCAGATCATAGTTGAGAAATTTGGTAGCCCATAATGCCCTGTGCTCTAGTTCGAGCGGCAGATGACAAGCTTTACCATAGACCAGTTGATACGGGGACATACCTATTGGGGTCTTGAATGCTGTTCGGTATGCCCAGAGTGCATCATCTAGCTTGATTGACCAATCTTTTCGTGAGGCACTAACGGTCTTTTCTAGGATTTGCTTGATCTGGAGATTTGATACCTTAACCTGCCCACTAGTCTGGGGGTGGTACGGTGTGGCGATTCTATGCTTGACATTGTATTTCCTTAGCAGGTTCTCCATCAGCTTGTTGAGGAAGTCGGTACCTTCATCACTAATCAGTGCTCTTGGTACCCCAAACCGTGCAAAGATACAATTCTTGAGGAAATTTATTACCATTTTCACGTCATTCGTGGGCAGTGCGACTGCTTCCACCCATTTTGACACATAGTCAACTGCAACCAGAATGTATTGCTTTCCAAAGGATGGTGGGAAGGGTCCCATAAAATCTATTCCCCACACATCGAACAGTTCTACCTCTAACATGGCATTCTGAGGCATTTGATTCCTCTTGGATATGTTTCCTGTTCTCTGACATCTGTCGCACTCTTTTACCATCTCTTGGGCATCTTTGAATAGTGTAGGCCAGTACAATCCCGACTAGAGGACTTTTGCTGCGGTTCTATCTCCGCTAAAATGTCCTTCATATTCTGAGTTGTGATAGGCTTTTAGGATGTCCCTTTTCTATTCCTCCGGAACACATCTCCTTACTAAGCCATCTAATCCCTTTTTGTAAAGGAATGGATCAACCCACCCATAAAACCTGCAATCTTACAAAAAAAAATCTTCTATTAGAGTCAAAGTCATCAGGTATTAGTCCACCTACCACAAAGTTCGTGTAGTCGGCGAACCATGGGATATGTGTAACGACTAGGATACGTTCATCGGTGAACTCATCTCTGATGGGGTATGTTTCTTCTGTTTCTTGAATCAGAGTCATCCAAAACAAGTGATCAGCAACAGTGTTTTCACTACCTTTTTTGTCTTTGTTTTCCAAGTCGAACTCTTGTAGTAGTAGGATCCATCGCAGCAACCTTGGCTTTGATTCCTGTTTGGCAAAAGGATATTTTAAAGCAGCATGGTCAGTATACACAATTACCTTTGATCCCAACAAATAGGATTTGAACTTATCAAACGCGTACACAACCTCCAGGAGTTCCTTTTCGGTGGTTGCATAGTTCATTTAAGCAGGGTTCAATACGTGGCTTGCATAATAGATCACATGCAAGAGCTTAACCTTGTGTTTCCCTAGTACTGCCCCTACTGCATTATCACTAGCATCACACATTATCTCAAAAGGGAGAGACCAATCAGGGGCAATTACTATGAGGGCTGACACAAGTTCCTTCTTCAAAGTCTCAAAGGCTTGCCTGCACTCCTTGTCAAACAGGAATGGTGTATCCTTCACCATTAGACTAGTTAGTGGCTTTGCGATCTTGGAGAAATCTCTTATGAACCTGTGGTAGAACCCCGCATGTCCCAAAAAGCTCTGGATGCCTTTTTCATTTACCAGAGGTGGTAAATTAGCTATTACCTCCACTTTTGCTATGTCCACTTTGATACCTTGGTTGGAGATCTTGTCTCCCAAGACTATTCCTTCACGTACCATGAAGTGACACTTTTCCCAGTTCAGGATCAAATTTGTTTGCTGACATCTTTCTAACACAAGTGACAAGTTAGTCAAACAATTATCAAATGAAGAACCGAATACGATAAAGTCATCCATAAATACTTCCATATGCTTCTCGAGGATGTCAACAAAAATTGATGTCATACACCTTTGAAAAGTGTTCGGTACGTTGCACAACCCAAATGACATTCTTCTATAAGCGAAAATACCATAGGGGCGGGTGAATGCAGTCTTCTCTTCATCCTCAGGGGCAACCGTAATCTGGTTGTACCCCAAGTACCCATCTAGGAAACAATGGTAATCGTGTCCGACTAACCTTTCCAGCATTTGATCAATGAATGGTAACGAGAAGTGGTCCTTTCGTGTTGCCACGTTTAGTCTTCTATAATCTACGCACACCCTCCAACCTGTAACAGTTCGGGTTGGAATTAACTCATTCTCCTCATTTTTTATCACCGTAGTGCCCCCTTTTTTCGGTACCACATGGATTGGACTTACCCAAGAACTGTTGGAAATAGGATAAATTAAGTATGCATCCAACAATTTTATAACTTCTTTGCGTACCACTTCTTTCATGGCTGGGTTAAGTCTTTGCTATGGTTGGACCACTGGTTTGTGATCATCTTCCATTAAGACTTTGTGCATGCAAACGGTCTGACTTATACCTTTTAAGTCCTCAATTGCCCATCTGATCGTGCCTTTGTATTTTTTCAGCACTTGAATGAATTCTGCTTCTTGGACACTTTGTAGACCGACATTGATAATAGCTGGGCATTTCTTTTCAGTGTCCAAAATACATACTTCAGATTTGTTGGTAACTGCTTCAGATTTACACCTGTTTTTGGTTCTTCAGTGACATATGATGGTGGTGGTGGTCTTAAATCTTCCCACCGGTGTGGTCTAGATCTAATCCATTCAGGTTATTTTTCCATCATAGCGAGCACCTCAGACTCTCCTTCATCTTCATCACTTTCAAAAATTGATAGACTTAAGACCTGTTCTAGTGGTGATTGGGGTCTATGCCTTTCATTTTCTTGAGAAATTACTTGATCTATTATCTCTATAGTGTGGCTTGTGCCAATATCATCTTTGTATTGCATTGTGTTCCTCACATCTATTTTTAACTCTTCATCATAGACTTTGAGGGTCATAGTTCCTTCCTCGATGTCTATCATACACCATCCTGTTTCTAAGAAAGGTCTGCCTAATATGAGAGGAATTTCCTCATCTTCAGGAATTTCCAGAATGACGAAGTCAACTGGGAAAACAAACTTGTCAATTTTTACAAGAATATCTTCCACAATCCCATAGGGTCGCCTCACAGAGCGATCCGCGAACTGAAGTGTCATTCGAGTATCTTGAACAACGCCGATGCCTAATTTTTTATGGATGGATAGTGGCATCAAGATTACACTTTCTCCTAAGTCAATCAGAGGCTTCTTGAATTTTCTATCACCAATAGTGCATGGAATAGTAACTAATCCCATGTCTTTCTTTTTCACTGGGATTTTCATGCCTTGGAGAATGGCATTGCATGTTTCAGTTAGGATGATCGGGTATATATCAGTGGAACGCTTCTTGGAGATGACGTCTTTCATGAACTTGGCATATATTGGCATTTGTTCTAATGCCTCAGAAAAAGGGATGTTTATTTCCAGATTTTTGAACATTTCCAGGAACCTCTCAAAAAATTTCTCATGTTGATCTTTATTTTTCTGTCTTGGAGGGTGAGGGAGTTTGATGATTGGTTTTGAAACTTTCTCTTTCTCCTTGACAGGTGGTAGTATCACTTCTTCATCTTGGTTCTTGGTTTCCTTGATTTCTAAATCCACTTCTAACAATCCATCTTTTTCAACACTGTTTTCCTCTGTTGACTTTCCACTTCGGGTTACGATAGCGTTAACAGTGTTATGTTCATGCGGATTTGTTACCGTACCACTAGGTAGGGTGCCTAGGGCTTGAGAATTTGAAGCTAACTGTTGTGCTATCTGACCCATTTGGACTTCGAGATTTTTAATGGAGGTCGTGGTGTTTTTCTTATTAGTCCTGGTTTCTTCTTAAAACTGCATGTTGTTGGCTGCTAATTTTTCAATGGCGATTTCCCATTCAGCCTTTTTAGGTGTCTATTATTGCTGCTGTTATTGATACTGAGTATGATATTACCATGTACCTTGTTGCGGAACATTCCCTCTCTGATCTTTCCAGGAGAAATTTGGATGATTCTTCCAACCTGGGTTATAAGTGTTAGAGTATGGATTATTCGCTTCAAGAATTTGATCTCTTCAATTTGTTGTGGAGTAGCAAAGCAATAGACCATGTGATGAGGTCCATTACAAATTTCACAAGTGCTAGCCTGAGCTGGTTGGACCTGCGCTATCTGTTGAGTACCTATATTCATAGCTTTAAACATCTTGTCTACTTCGGCAGCAACTGTGTCTTCCAGACATATTTTATTTGTTTCTAATTTTAGATCAATCACCCCCTCTGGCTTACTAGTACACCTGTCGTATAATTCTAGATTCTCATTGGCAGCTATTGCTTCAACAATTCTCTTAATACCAGTGGTTGTTGAGAAATTTGTTGAGCCACCAGCTGTTGTATCAATCAGCTGTTTTGTTTTTATTTTCAGCCCATTAACGAACATCTGCATTTGTTCGGTCTGATCCATATTGTGGGTTGGACACGCTACTAAGACCCTTTTGAATCTTTTGTAGGCGTCTCCCAATGATTCACCATCCTTCTGTTTGAAATTAAGAATTTCATACCTTTTTCTCAGGAATACTGATGCTGGAAAGTACTCATTTAAGAATGCAGTTTTCATCTCCTCCTAGGAAGTGATACTACCGGCAGGAAGAGAATAGAACCATTATTCCGCATCTTCAGCTAAAGTGAACGGGAACATTCTCAATTTTTTTTCTTCATCAGTATGACCATCAATTTTCAGCGTGGTGCTCATGGTCAGAAATCTTTGCAGGTGTTTGTTGGCATCTTCGTTAACCTTTCCGGTGAAAGGTTTTCTTTCCAATTGATTGATTGTGCTAGGATGTAGTTGAAAATTCGTCACATTCCCCGGTTGGTTGACAATGGTCAATCGAACACCCGACGCGTTTGCATCTCCATAGTCACCCAGGAGTCTTTCCGGAGGTGGAGGAGGTGGAATTGGAGGAACTTCAGCCATTAGTTCTTTGACTTCTGAGTGATCAGAGGTACTTTCTTCTTTGCAATCCACTCTTTGATTTCTGCGTCTTCAGTGAAGGGTTCTCTCGATCTCTGTGTCAAAAAGAAATTCAACTGAGGGTTCTCCTCGCATATTAGTAAATTATAAATGACAGAAAAATAATTTTATTGTAGAGCAACAAAATTTTAATTGAATTTAAAGTTAAACTCTATATTTTGGCAGTCCCTGACAACAACCCCAAAAACTTGATCGGAATAATGTGGGAATTCCCTGAATGTCGATCTCAAGGACTGCAAGTCAATATTGAGTTTAAATTATCATTCAATTAAACAAAAAGTATTAATTTGGTTTTTAGGTGTAAAAATATAAGAATAAGGGTAAAAGCAAATAAGGATGAAAATAAAGGTTTACAGGGAAAAAGGAACAATGTCAAAGAAGGTGTATGATTTATCCCTGTAACAATTCTGAGTCACTATTGCATCAGCAAATATCAATTACTATCAGTTCTTAAGGGTATTTTCTCCCAAGTCCTTGATGAGAAAACCTTTAATCAATCTACCCTAATTTCTATGTCCATAGCCAATTAACGTGAAGTTAAGCTTTATAATATCAAGAATACTCTGGTTCATATAGGGTATCCCTAGTCCTAGGTGATATCTACTGTAGAGTAACCTTATGAAAACCTTATCAATGGCGATCCAACCTAATTGATAACCACAAATCAATCTCGATTGGTCCAAAAGAGAAAGCAATAAACACATCAACAGGTTACCATAAAAATAATATTATAACTGCAAATATAAACTCAAATTCGTTACAAATCTAAATCGGGGACACCCCCTAGCATTAGGGGGTTTAGCTACTCATATTGTTTAAAACAAATGCAAGATAAAAATTACACATTACAAGTAATTGGATGACTTCGATCTTCAATCGCTCCCGCTCATAAAAATCTTCAGCTCTCTGAATGCCTTGCTCGCTGTAATACTTGATTGCTTCACAATACTGTATTTTGCCGTATTCTAAGATGATTTTTCCTTAGGCAGAAACTCCTCTTTTATAGTGAAAATTCCAAGCAGCAGATGGACATGTCCAAAAATATCTTTGAAAAAGTCCAACGAACAAAAGCTCGAAAAAAAGGGAATTTTTAGGCTTGGGCTGACACGGGTGGCCGTGTTAGCCTATTGTCCCAGCTGACACGCCTCTGGCATGGGTGACACGGTTGGGGATGATGCCCGACACGACCCGTGTCAGCTGACACGGGTGGCCGTGTTAGGCCACTGTATTCTACACCACGTCCTCCTTTGCCTAACACGGCCTGTGTCAGGTGACATGGGTGGATGTGTCAGGCTTCCTGTACTGGGGTTTTCTGCTCCTTTGCTTGTCGGAATCTCGCATTGTCTCGTTCTGAGTTCCTTGGTTCTTCTACCTAAACCTGTCAGACAAAAACACAGTTATCCCACGCATAAAATCGCGAAAATAGAATTAAAATATAACAATGAATGGAAATTCTTAAATATAATACCGGAAGTAAAATTGACTCGAAAAGTATCAAAAATGCTTGTACAGTGTTTCAAAAGCCTCGGTTTCTTGTCGGATCAGTAACGAAAACTTAATGCAAATGGTGACTGATCAAAATACTACACAGAAAGTTATTCAAATTGTCCTAAGTTATTCTCATGGTGATAATGGTGTATACCATGATTCGACCTGAAACCACTATGGACCCTAAATATGGAGTCGAGTACTTTATTGTTGATCAAACATTGTCTATAACTGGATGAACATAAAGACAGTTGATGGATACTCCACAAAGTATACTGAGGGACATGAGTGACCTAGATGGAATTTTCCCATCCTGCGTAACATGATAAATGTTTAAGGGCCCAATATTGAACTGGACAAGGGTGACACAATTTATGCCTTGTGTTCAATATATACATAAGGGCAAAAGGGTAACTGTATACACTAATATTATCACGAAAAAGTTTTGTCATATCACATTACATTTTCGTGACTTAGGTAGCAATGATGTGCTGCTAGATAGCGCTCACTGTTTATTATATTAAATGTATGATTTAATATAATTGTCAACGTCATGAAAACATACAGGGCGACACACATAAGGACAAATTGATGAAAGATACAATAAATAAGGAACAATATAAGGTACGATGTACTTAAGAAAATTATGGAATACCGTAAGGTACGGTATAATTAAGTGAAATATGGAACAACGTATAATATAATAATAATAGTTATTATTATTATTATAATAGTTATTAAATATAATAGTAATAAAATATGTTTGTTATAATAATAGTTATTATAATAATAATTTTATTATTATTATTATTATTATTATCTTTATTATTATTATTATTATTATTATTATTATTATTATTATTATTATTATTATTATATGGTGCACTTAAGTTGGGCTTTTTAGCTTGCAGCCCACACAAGTGGTTCTATAAGTACAACCATTGTGTAGAAGCTTTCTACTTTATGAAATATGGTTGGTAAAACCTTGGCCGTAATTTTTTTCCCTCTCTCTCTCACTCAAAGTCCTCATTCGTAGCAGATAGCACTGAGATTGAAGACACTTTATTCAGGTGGGTTGAGTTGAGACGTTGTTCTTCATTCAACGCTCGTGATCATTCATCCTGATTTGCATCAAATTTTTAATCACCACAATAAGTAACTATTTCTACCCCTGGTCATGCTCATTCATAAGGATCAACTAAAGGGAAAAAATTCCATCTGTGTTTTGAATCTCTATTTCCTTTCATGAACCACCTATCAGTATCTTTAGTGGAAAAACTTCTTCTTCTAGTCCTGAATTAAAACATGATGAAGCAAGTTTTGAAGCTCACCTTGCCTCAAATACTTTGACCCTAAACTTATCATCATCGAACTTATTTCAGCCATTCCTATTAGAACCTTCTCTCCTCAAGACCAACCTTGTAACCAAACAAGTTCTGCTCCTGAAGCTGAACATGTAACCCTTGTCCAAACTTAAATTACCTCTCCATCAGAAACTCAACCACCATTTCAGCCTTCACCCTCAACATCTCCTCATAGAGAACCTAGCTCTATTCAGAGTCAACCTTTAGATCAAGTCGCATATGAACTTCAGAGTGAAACTAAACAAGTTGTTCCGGATCTATCTCTAGTTCAATTTGCTTCTGAACCTATAGTTGAGTCTGAACAGATCCCCTTTGACCACCTTCATCCTGAAATCTCCCTAAAACTACCTGACCTTATAAACCAATCTTCTGAACCTGGACCCTCTCATACAAAAACTTCATCCCTCTCAGAAACTATCCAAACCAACATGGATGTAATCAAATATATCTTTTTAGATAAAGTACATAGTCTAGTCAATGAGAGACCTTTTGCATACCTCTTTTGCATCAGTTATTCAGAATTTGAAGGATGTCACTTTAGCATATGTTGCATCCTCGTGTTCTATGCAAGATCTTATGGAGAAGAACCTGGCTTATGTTGTTGCTACTCAACAAGCAATGGTTGTCAAGCAGAATGGAATGGATGAAAGGATGAGGTCTACAAATGCTAGACAAGACATCAATGGTGCATATCTTAGAGCTATATCAAATGTTTTTCTTGCTATGTGTTATCATAATTCAATTTTCTCACATATTTTTCGATTCGTAAATATTTTTGTCTTCTTCTCTGCTGACATGCTCGATCTCACTTTTTGTTGATGACAAAAGGAGGAGAAACTCATGGGAGTATTTAAGAGGATTAAAATTATTTATTGAATGCTTTTAATTTACATGAATCCTAATTATTTTGATATTCATTTCATCTGAACATTATTTTATCAAAATAAGTTTAAATTAACTTAGATAGGACTTAGTGGGAGCTTACAAAACTCAACCTATAGACTATTAGACTCAGAGGGAGCTTACAAACCTCAGACTCTGATGTTGTCAAGTTAGTTAAACTGACCAACCATTATTCTTAAATGCATTTGTTTATCGTCATCAAATAGGGAGAGATTGTTGGAACAAGATTGTTCATATCCCTTGGGTTTTTATGATAATAAAGTACTTAAAGAACAAATGGGTATACTAACATATGTTCAAGTGTGCAGGATCACAAGCATAAAACTAATTCTAAATTAATCTTGTTGAAAGCATATGTGGAGAAGCAATTTAACTTTGATTATGATTTATCATAATCTGATAACTCTTAATATGTTCATCAGCCTCTGAAGGTTCAGACTCTAGTCATGTGTTACAACCTCTGGTGTCAGCTCAGACTCTGAAGGGTTGAGGAGCCTCTGATCCGTACCTTGTACCAAAGCATACCAGTCTTCTCAAAGCGCCATATTTATGGATAGAGTCAACTAGGGTTTCATTTTGCAAGGCTCAAGGAACAATGATGTGACCTCTTCAATATGTTCTACCTTTCAATAGATACCTAGTACTTCTAAAGGTGTTGTAAACAATTCCATAATTCAGTGGACAATGCTTCTAACCAGATACATCCTCCAACGTCTCTCTTGGCATGCTTATTCACTAGTTTTGCTCTTATACTCAACCCTCAAATGACTTTTTCTCTATCTCGATAAAAGGAAGCTGAAAGTTTGAAGGAAGGCTACAATAATGCAATACAATATCTTGGGCATAACTCTGAGCTATCATTTGTAATTGTTACTGCATAAGATCTTAAGATTTCTTATCTTTGTTTATCTTAGAAATATTAAGAGGTTAAGAACCTTTGTGGTTGTTGGACAACTACTATACTTCTGATTGTGTATCTAAGTATAATGGTTATCTTTTCTACTAAACTTTTTGTTTAAAGTAGAGGAAGTTTCTTGCTTACACGCTTGACCAATGAAGTGTCTTGTCTGTGTACTTGAGAAGTGAAGTCTCTTGTCTGTGTACTTGAGCAATAAAGTCTTGATCGGGAAAATAGCAAGTGTACTATTTTGCCTTTTATAGTAATAATAGGGAAATTCCCCGAATGTCGATCTCAAGGACTGCAAGTTAATATTGAGTTTAAATTATCATTCGATTAAACAAAAAGTATAAATTTTGTTTTTAAGTGTAAAAATGTAATAATAAAAGTAAAGGTAAAGAAGGATGAAAATAAGGGTTTATAGAGAAAAAGGAACAATGCCAGGGAAGGTGTGTGATTTATCCCTGTAACAACTCTGAGTCACTTTTGCATAACAAATATCAATTACTACCAGTTCTCAAGGGTATTTTCTCCCAAGTCCTTGGTGAGAAAACCTTTAATCAATTTACCCTAATTCCTATGTCCATAGCCAATTAGGGTGAAGTTAAGCTATATAATATCAAGAATGCTCTGGTTCATACAGGGTATCCCTAGTCCTAGGTGATATCTATTGTAGAGTAACCTTATGAAAACCTTATCAATGGCGGTCCAGCCTAATTGATAACCACAAATCAATCTCAATTGGTCCGAAAGAGACAGCAATAAACACATAAAAAGGTTACCGTAAAAACAATATTATAAATGCAAATGTAAACTCAAATTCATTACAATTCTAAATCAGGGACACTGTAGCGGTGTATTCGTCGCTATATGATTTATCGATTAAACCATAAGCAAAGCATACAATGAAAATTTCGAGTCACCACCGCACTTTTATTTATCCAAAGGACTGGCTAAAAAGCGAACAAAAGCCTAAGAAGTTTTACACGTAGAAAACTAATAAAAAGATCAGAGAGTCTGGGTAAGGGGTAAATTACGCAATGGGAAGGTGTTAGGCACCCACTACGTCCTAGGTACTCCTAGGGAGCCCTTTTCACACTTGTTGTATAAGATTGTTATTTGTTATGACATAAACATTGTGCAAACATGATTGGGATGATGAGAAAAGAATATACAAGTTATTATTTTTTGTGTTCGAACGGATGAACCCGCTGCCTACGTACCTTCCATCAAAGGTAAGGATCAAAACGCCGTAGTTCGGCTAAAAGATTTCCAAAAGTTGGTGGATTCAATTTTAAACAATAGCACTGAGGCTTTTCATTATCAATGGGAGAACACTCGACCAAAAACAACATCCACCACGCGAGGATAGCTTCGACGTACTAGAGGGGTTAGCCCTGTTTTCAGTACGGAAGTCTTACTGTCAACTCACTAAGGATAGGCAAGATTTACATCAACCACAATGATAATTGAAACCTATGGCTAATGCATGAAAAAATTAACAATGGACAAAGCCAAAACAAGTGAATGAGTGAAGTTAATTGATTGTGATTATGAAAAATAAGAGTCAAAGTATGATTAAGATTGATTCGAAAGAAGTGTTATGAAATGGATTTTGAAAAAAGAGTCAAGGACTTGAGTCCAGGTTTTTAGTTAGAAAACATGAAGAAGTTTGCACAATAACTATGTCAAGTTTGGAATCAAAGTGTGAAAAGGTTTAGGGCATAATGAGGATGAATGGATGGAGATGGATCGTAAAACTTCTTAGAAAGTTCACCTCTTGAGATCATATAGAAAATGATTCAAGTGTGTCCTTTGGAATAAGCAATGGATAATAACAAACAAACAAGAAAGTCAACAAAAGCGGATATCGGATGCCAATCACTGGGCTTATACCAATCTCCTAAAATAAAACTGGATATCAGAGGCCACTCAATGGACTTATACTAATCTCCCCAACACAGAAATAAAAGGTGGATACCGGATACCAATAGATGGATTTACACCAGTCTCCTAAAACAAAAATGGATATCAGAGGCCACTCAATGGACTTACACTAATCTCCTCAAAAGAAAACAAAGAATGAAAATATGGAAATCAACTGCCAATCTATCTGGACTTAGGTTAGCTCCACACATGCTCATAGGAAAACCAATGCCACATTAATGGGACTTACAATGGATCCTCACATACAAGAACAAAAGCAACACATGATCATAGGAAAGCAAATGCCAACTTACAGGGACTTACAATTGCAACCTCACATAAACAAACAAAAGCAAAACATGGATGTCAGATGCCAATCTGTCTGGGCTTACTCTAACCTCCACAGTATGGTCCTAGGAATACAAATGCCAACTTGCAGGGACTTACAGTTGTATCCTCACATACAAACAAACAAAGCAACATGTGATCATAGGAAAGCAAATGCCAACTTGCAGGGACTTACAATTGCATCCTCACATACAATCAAATGCATCAAGCAAAGATAAGATGAGTGGCCAAGGTGATGGTCTTATACTCACTTCCATATCATAGGAGCAATGGCCAATGAATGGTCTTACAATTATCCTCAATGGGCAAACAACAATGATAATGTCACAAAGATAAATGAGGTGATTATGCATTGATGAGCAATTAGTGATGATGATAAATGCATACAGCAAACAAGCAAACATGTGTATGTGAGATAAACAATCAATCAATGAGAATCAAACAGCACACTCTATAACCAAACAAGGAGGCTCATACAAGAGGGTTAGGCATTGAAGCCAACTGGAATAGGGTCAAAAGTGCTCTTAACCTTGCCATTGAGAGGCTAAGGTGAAGCAGATGAAAGGAGATGAGGGGTGTGCCTCATTGCTCTTATCCCTGATCAGGGAGAGCATTTCAGAAAGTGTGGGAGCTCAGAAAGATGGAGCTCTTTCCACATTATTGACTCTATAGATCTTGGGTTTTGATCTCAATGCTACAACCATGTAACGGGAGCAAGGAGAAGACTCACTGAATAGTAGGGGATAGGTTGCTTATCCCTTTGATCTACCAATTGCCTTACTTGAAGGACTTTTCCTGCTTGGGACAAATATAAACACACACAAGCATTGCCTCTTAAGGAGGACTTCAGACAGTTTGCCCGGCCAAATAACAGGCCGGGTCTCCAGACTACATGAAGAACAAGGGATTATACCTCAAAGCAAATTGCTAAATAGCAAAGCAAGTTCAAAGAACTTAAGCAACTAAGGGTACCTGAAATAGTCAAACTAATCAGTACACATTTCAACAGTTAAAACAAAAGGAATGGAATTAACAGTCAAACAGATAGACAAATGTGCAAAGCACAAGGCTCAAAGCTTATGAGCCAATCAACCTACAAAACAAGGGTTAGCTCATGATAAACAAATAAACTCAATCAAAAGGCAATGGTTTCTTTGAAGCACTTGTAGCTTAACCTGAAACATGAACTCAATCATAAGCCCAAAGGACCACTAGGACAAGCCTAGGGTCAAAAATAAATGAGAAAGTCAAAACAGCAAATGAAAGTCAACCAAAATCAAGTTTAAACATTCAAGAAGCAAACTCAATTGGTCCCACATGCATATCATTCATCATCATGATTTCATAAGCAAAGGAAGGCAAAGCATGGCAAATTGGTGCACATAGAAGTCAACAGAAAGACTTGCATCAAAAGTCAACTCAAACATTTTCAAAAATCACCAAATAATTCATGATCAATTCTAACACCTAGCATGGTAAGCATGTAAAATTTCATCACAATTGGACAAGTGGAAGGCAGTCAATGAAAATCATGAAGTCAAAGCAAATTTCAAGCATGCACAAAGAAGTCAACAGCAAGACTTAGCTCAAAACCAAACATAATCAATTCCAAAAATTATCAAATAATTCAGGGTCAATCACAATCCATAACATAGCATGCATATAAAATTTCAGCTCAATTGGATCATGGGAAGATGGTCAATTAAAATCAGAAAGTCAAGACAATTTCAATTATGCACAAAGAAGTCAAACAAGCATGGGTCAACTTCAAAAAAATCATAACTAAATGAAAACAGATGAGAAATGAATGGGATCAACACCAATGCAAAGCTCAAGATGTCTAGTATGCACATGTAAAATTTCATGATCATCCAATAAGGTATGAGAATTTCCCAAATGAAATGGCAAGATGTGTCACACAAAGTCAACATTTGACTAGGCAGGGAAGAAAAATCTCAAACAAATAGGAAATGCCATAATTAATTCCAGGAAAAATCACAAGTTAACGAGACATATAAGAAAGGGTTCATGCAAAATTTCACATCAATTAGAAGCCAGGAAGCATGTCAACAAAAATCATGAACTTGCATATCAATGGTGTGACACAAATTGTCACACCCTACTTCCAAAATTCATATCTCACAAACCACATAAGATAAATTCAAGAACTCTACATCAAAACAAACATGAATGAGTGTGGATTAACCACAAAAAATTTCAGGGTCATTGGATACATAATCATCATTTCACAAGGTTTTTGGCAAAAGGTATCAAATAAGCATACATGACAAGAAACCTAAAGCCATTAAAAATCCAGCCAACCAAAAATTCAATAAAAATCATGATAAAATAGTAGACATTCAACAGGACATGATGCAAAAAATTCCATGATTTTTGGAGTTGAGATGAGTGAGAAATGATTTTTAGAAGTTGAGTAACAATTTGTAATAACATGAATACATAACATGGTTTAGCAAGTCAAAGGTGGTTGACCGAGTGGCATTTTTGCAATTCCCTCCCTCATTAATCAAAACGCACCGTTTTAAATGGACACATGAAATGTTGTCATTGGTTGCTCGATGGAACAGTAAACAGAATGCAGCAAATACGTGCAAACCAACTTTCTGGAAAATTATTTAGGGTTTGTGAATGGAACAGTATTCCTCATCATCTCCAACAATCGTGGAAAACCAAAATGCCCAGAAATCGACAGCAAGCATATCAATCGATTCAGCAAACCAAGCACAAGCATAATCCAAACATGGTTTTCATGAAATCACACAAACAATCATGAATCGAGCAATAATCATCATGCATCCACAAACTTTAAAACAACATATCTTAATGAATACTTGACCATTTTTAACCATTTAAAGCTCATAATGATCAGGGTAAAGAGACCAACACATTGCATACCATGATTTAGGAAAAGAAGGAACTCGAAATCTTACCAAAACTGATGCACAATGATGATTTGGATGTGGTATGCTTGCAAATCCTCAAAACAGATGTACATGAAGCTTCTAAAAGAAGAATGGTTGGAGAGTTCTAGCTTGGCAATGCTTGAAATGGTCCAAAACGAAATCTGCCATGGAAGTGTCTTGAAGAAACAGAGCTCGAAAATGGCTGTGCAGTTGGGATTTGAGGCTGCAAATTGCTTCTAAATGGTGACCAAGTGATGAAATAAGCAAGAGTTGCTCGAGTGGTTTGAAGCTTTTGGTCAGAAATTGCAATTTGGTGAAAATGGTGATTTGAGAGAATGAGTGAAATCTATTGTTAGATGGCTGCAGCTAGGGTTTATTTGGCAGAAATAATGTTTATATACTTCTGTTTTAACATTGCTAAACAAATGCTAAACATGATTATCACCAATGAAGTGGTTTTGCTATTTGCTAAGTTTTCATCCACTTGCACATGGGGTGTGCATTCTGGCCGAGTTTGGGCCCCAAACAGGTTTTAAACAACATTTCCAACAATTTCTAATTGGCCAAAGTGAGTAAAAATTGCTAAATCAAAAAGTCAACTTTTGCACACACTTGAATTTTAATGAAGTCAAGCTCAAAAATGCCATTTTGATCCATAGATTTTTGGTACATGAAATTTATATTTTTGGAAAGAGGAGATGAAATGTGGTTTGTAGGAAAAAACCCCACCAAAATTGGCCAAATGGTTCATGAGATATGGCCCTTTGAAGTTCACAAATGTTTGAAATTGAATTGATCATATCTTGCCAACCATACATGGGATTTGAGAGTTCTTGGACTTTTTGAAAATGGGAGAACAAGATCTTCAACTTTCATGTTGGGCAAAAATTCATTTGAAGCTTGTATCATGATGTAAGTTTAAGATCAAGAAGTTTCCATTTTTGGCAGTTAAAAATACAGGTCCACTTTCTATTTTGGGAAACTTCTGATTTTGCTTCAAATTCTTCCATGATGAGGTTTGGCATGATATATGAGGCTTGTATGGACATGAATGAACTCCTCCAAATCAATTCCATCCATCAAATCACTGATTAAATCCACAGTTGACCAAGTTTGACTTCCTGTTGACTTTTCTAGGGTTTTGCATGATTGAACCACTTCTAATGAATTCCAAACCCTAATTCCTTGAGACCTTGACTTCAAATGATGTCCCAAGTCATATGAACTCTTGATTATTGATCATGGTGCCCAAATTCTGCAAGAATGGTCACCATCACTGCAATGACTGACTTTTGACTGACTTTGACCTAATTGGTTGATGATTGCTTCAACTGCAAGTAACAAGGTTAAGCTGACAAAATTTTTGTACTTTTTGGTTAATAAACATATGAAAAGCAAAGATATACAAATGCAAAACATGCTTGGTGATCAAGAACCACACTCACAAGGCAACCTACCCACTAGGAGGGAAGCTAGGGCATGCACTGATCCTTGAGGCCATGATATGATATGATATGGGCCATGAGGGATCTTAGGGCCAAAATTGGGGTCTTACAGATGCCCCTATTTAAGGTCATTCTAGTCGGAGAAGTGAAGTTTAGAAATCTTCATCTCGACGCGGTAGAATGGGCTTAAATAACAGTAATGAGACAAATTTTGGTCCCTAAGAGACCTCATGATGCAAATGTATGCACGCAAAAGACACAAACTCTGTGGGGAATATGATTCACACAGAAGAAAAGACGATCCATCGGAGTAATACACTCACCAGGAACAGAGACTCTGACAAGACTCTAGTTGGGGATAAACAAAACTGACACAGCGTGAACAAGACACGACTCTGATTAGGGGAAAAGCAGAAAACAGACTGGAAACCTCACTGGGGAGTGAAGGACTCACACTGGGGAAAAGAATTCCAAAGGAAAATAAATCCATTGGAGAGACACAAGCTGACTCCTGGGGAGAAGCAAAAGAAAACTTCACTGAGGAAGCACCAAAGAAAATGAGATGTTACCGGGTATAAGGGTAACAAAAAACAGGAAGGAACACCAAGGATACCGGGTTGTAGGTATGTAACAGGTGACCGACCAAAGACGTGAATTGGTGTGTGTTCCAAAACACTCATCATCCTGAAGAGAGCGAAAGCAAACTTGTTTATAGGATGGGTATTTGATTCTGTAAAGAATGCAAATCTTACTCAGTTGGGGAAGCAAACAAAGTGTTCGACAAAAGAGTGCATGAGATATATTATCTATAGCCGTAAAAACGTAGATAATATACTCGCATGGAAAATTATCCTGAACCGGTTACTGGGTTGTTTATAGGATAAAATCTGAAATCGTGCATTGGTTTGTGTTCCAAAACACTCATCACCCTGAAGAAAGCTAGAACAGCAGACTTGTTTATAGGATGGATGTTCGATTCCACAAGGAATACGAACCTTACTCTGCGGAGAAAACAATCAAAAGATTGACCCAAGAGTGAACGAGATATAATATCCATTACCGGCATACCGTGGATAGTATACTCAAAAGGAAGATTATCCTGAACCGGTTACTGGGTTGTTTATAGGATAAGATCCGAAATCGTGAATTGGTTTTCACTTCCAAAACACTCATCATCCTGAAGAAAGCTAGAACAGCAGACTTGTTTATAGGATGGATGTTCGATTCCACAAGGAATACGAACCTTACTCTGCGGAGAAAACAATCAAAAGATTGACCAAAGAGTGAACGAGATATAATATCCATTACCGGCATACCGTGGATAGTATACTCAAAAGGAAGATTATCCTGAACCGGTTACTGGGTTGTTTATAGGATAAGATCCGAAATCGTGAATTGGTTTTCACTTCCAAAACACTCATCATCCTGAAGAAAGCTAGAACAGCAGACTTGTTTATAGGATGGACATTCGATTCCACAAGGAATGCGAACCTTACTCGACTGGGGAAGATCAACAAAGGATTCCGACCAAAGAGCGCATGAGACATATTATTCATTACCGGCAGACCGTGAATAATATACTCGCATGGTAAGAAACACCAGGGATACCGGTTACTGGGTATATAATAGGTGATCTACCGAAAACGTGAATTGGATTTCACTTCCAAAACACTCATCATCCAAAACACAAACTGGTTAAAGGATGGCTATTCGATTCTACAAAGAATACGAATCTTGCTCAGCTGGGGAAAATCAACAAAGGATTCCAACTAAAGAGCGCATGAGATATAATATCCATTACCGGCAGACCGTGGATAAGATACTCGCATGAGATATATTATCTATTACCGTCAGAACGTAGATAATAAACTCGCATGGTAAGAAACACCAGAGATACCGGTTACTGGGTATATAATAGGTGATCTACCGAAACGTGAATTGGATTTCACTTCCAAAACACTCATCATCCAAAACACAAACTGGTTAGAGGATGGATATTCGATTCTACAAAGAATACGAATCTTGCTCAGCTGGGGAAAATCAACAAAGGATTCCAACTAAAGAGCGCATGAGATATAATATCCATTACCGGCAGACCGTGGATAAGATACTCGCATGAGATATATTATCTATTACCGTCAGAACATAGATAATAAACTCGCATGGTAAGAAACACCAGAGATACCGGTTACTGGGTATATAATAGGTGATCTACCGAAACGTGAATTGGATTTCACTTCCAAAACACTCATCATCCAAAACACAAACTGGTTAGAGGATGGATATTCGATTCTACAAAGAATACGAATCTTGCTCAGCTGGGGAAAATCAACAAAGGATTCCAACTAAAGAGCGCATGAGACATATTATTCATTACCGGCAGACCGTGAATAATACACTCGCATGGTAAGAAACACCAGGGATACCGGTTACTGGGTATATAATAGGTGATCTACCGAAGCGTGAATTGGATTTCACTTCCAAAACACTCATCATCCAAAACACAAACTGGTTAGAGGATGGATATTCGATTCTACAAAGAATACGAATCTTGCTCAGCTGGGGAAAATCAACAAAGGATTCCAACTAAAGAGCGCATGAGACATATTATTCATTACCGGCAGACCGTGAATAATATACTCGCATGGTAAGAAACACCAGAGATACCGGTTACTGGGTATATAATAGGTGATCTACCGAAAACGTGAATTGGATTTCACTTCCAAAACACTCATCATCCAAAACACAAACTGGTTAAAGGATGGATATTCGATTCTACAAAGAATACAAATCTTGCTCAGCTGGGAAAATCAACAAAGGATTCCAACTAAAGAGCGCATGAGATATATTATTCATTACCGGCAGACCGTGAATAATACACTCGCATGGAAGATTATCCTGAACCGGTTACTGGGTTGTTTATAGGATAAAATCCGAAAAGAAAGGCATCGGGATACCAGAATAGGTATATAATGATGGCCAATCAAAAGGAGCAACAGACATTACCGACAACAGGGTAAATGAAAGGCGATCTGCTGAGGATTCACTGATGAAAATCAATGATCCGGGGAACACAATCACTGACAAAAGGTGAAAGGACCCGCTGGGGATAAAATTGCTAGCATACGGCAATTATCCACAAAAGACTTGCTAGGGATATAAGTGCTTATCTGAGCAACTTACCCAAGCAAAGGAAAATCAACATCAAAGACTAGATGAAGATAACCACAAAATTAGGGTTTACATCTACCGAATACGGGGTAGAAGACCAAAAACTCCACGTGGGGATAGAACAAGTCACAAATCCGCACGGGAAACCAAAATAGGGTTTAACAAACCACAAACTGCTGGAGAGCAGGAAAATAGGATTTACGACTACTAGTATGAGGGTAGAAAACCAAAACTCTGGCTGGAGAATAAAAGGTGTATAACCACAAATTCTGTCAAGACAACCAGGAAGAATAGGACTTATAGCTACCGGTTCGTAGGTAGAGGCCCAAAACTACTCCACTGGGGAACAACCCACTGGGAAGCACAAGACATTTGACAAATAGCCAATTCGGGAATAATCCGAAAAGGCAGACTGAATCAATACACGTCCTAATGAGGATATAACTCAAATAGGAGCATACATCCCAATATATGTGTTGGGAGGAAACGGAAGAAACCGTCATCCACGAGGATATATCTCGGTGGGGAACTGCAGAAGGAAAGACAACATTTTCTGCTTATGGGGCTGACTCTATATGGAGAGATTTATAACACCCGACATCTGCTTGGGGAGATCTGTAAAGAGATCTATATCACCATAGCAGGGGACACGACTAACAAAGGACATATGGCGAGAAATGCAACATGAATATCTGAATGTTTATGAATGTGCATGAATATGCGTGATTTATGTTTGATGAATGCTGACAAAACAGACAATTCTAACACAAACAGGTTCAGGAACCAAACGTCCGGTATTATACTTCCAGGGGGGAAAACCAACTGGAGAGCCAATCTGCGGAGATCTATATGCTGTAAAGCAAAGATCTGCGGGTACTGCTGAAGAAGCAGAGGATCGGAGATGTCAGGAAACAACCCAATCAGGGTACAGAAAGTCATAACAGGCAAAGCAGCCACCAAGACGAATCTGTAGGGGAACAAGAGAAGTCCCAAAGTATCTGCAGGGGATCCCAGTATCAACTGAGAAACAAAAAGGTGCGTTGCACAAGCACGAACTGCTGTAGAAGCAACTCCACATAACTCCGCTGGGGGACAACCCGCTGAGGGAGAATGATATCATCCACATAGAATCTAACTGCATAAGCAACTCTACTGGGGAAAAACTGTCGGCTACTCTCTTGGGGAATAAACCACTGAGGGAGGACAGATCAAACAAGTAGATTCTGCAACAAACCACCCTACTTGGGGAGAATACACATAGCAATCTGATCACAACAAGTAGATTCTGCAATATAAGCCACTCTACTGGGGATCACAAACAGTCAGGAAATCAATCCATTCTCGGGATGCTAGAGCCATCATCCGACCGTACTGGGGATTGAAGGAGTATTCAGCAGGCAAAAACTGCCACAACAAACACTCTACAGACTAAGCTGAGGAAAAGATGGATGTAATACTGGGGCGTCAACCCAAACAAACATCGAGTAGGAAAATAAATCCTGCTCTGCTGAGGAGAAAAACTCTGACGGAGAGATAGCAACAAATCCGCGGACGACTTCGCCGGGGAAAAGGGTAAAGTACCGGGTATCAAACCGCTGACTTACCGAGTCTTCAAAGGAAAACGATCGTGCTGAGGAAACAGACGATTCCGCCGGCTACTGCACTGGGAAGAGTGACAACAACTCTGCTCGCGAATCCGATGGGGATATCAATAACAGCTCTACTCATGACTGCTGAGGAGACAAATAAAGTCTGGGGCTGTCGACCCACTGGAGAAAATGACGGGGCACCAAGATGACAAACCATCAACCGTCGAAACTTCACAAGAAAATACCCATGCTGGGAAAACTGCTGCTGGAGAAAGCGAGGTCTTCAACAACACTCTGCTTGCGACTATACTGGGGAACAACCCCACCAACAACTCTGTTTGAGGAACAACCCTAACAAAGATCTGAAGAAAGAAGATACCACCAAACCAGGAATATGAATAAATGTCTTACCTGTTGGAAATCATGCCACCCTCGGGAGAGCACTGAGATATTCTTGAGTATCCTTTCAATCTTGTGAACGTTCACTTTGTTTAAAACAAAAATTTTGAAAAATTCGATTTGTTTAAAACAATGACATTTTATCAATTTAAAACATGCAAAACATTTGTTGAATTAAAACAAATAAGAGTGCAAATAATTGGATAAAAAGCTCAAATTGATTTGATGGAATGGTAGCCTGTAAATGGCAAGACTCCATAGATCTGTACAAATTTGAAATCAGTGATATATATTGGAAGAGGGCTACATTGAACATAATGATCCTTTCTCTACCAGTTTGAATCTCGATGTATCCGAAGCTTCGGCTGACGACGAATCGAGAATCTTCTGACGAAATGACGACTGATGAACCAGAAAGTCTTGTCAGGATGCAGTTACTTGCCAAATCCCTTATTTTTGCCTAGATTGCCCCAGGGTGAGGTACTCAATCTAGCGGGATGCAAATATATTCTTTTTTTCAAGTCTCTAATTTTTGCCTGGGTTACCCTTGCGGGTTCTCCACCGAGACGCTCATTTTTGCCTAAGCCGCCCTTTCGGGTTTTCAACTTAGCGAGCAATTCTGTTTTTTCATTTGTTTTTTTTTTTTTTTTTCATTTGCATATACTTTTTCTTTTTTTTTATATTTTTTTTTTAGGCAAAGTATCTCTTGACTGCATCTGAATTCACAGGACGAGTGAAATCCTCCCCATCCATTGTTGTAAGCATCAAAGCTCCGCCTGAAAAGGCTCTCTTAACAACATATGGACCCTCGTAGTTTGGAGTCCACTTGCCCCTGGAATCGGGCGCGAAAGACAAAACTTTCTTGAGCACGAGGTCACCTTCTCGGAACACACGAGGCTTGACCTTCTTATCGAATGCTTTCTTCATTCTCTGTTGATATAACTGACCATGACACATGGCAGTCAATCTCTTCTCTTCGATCAAGTTCAGTTGGTCATAACGACTCTGAATCCATTCAGCATCAGTCAACTTGGCTTCCATCAAGACTCGCATTGATGGGATCTCCACCTCTACTGGGAGAACGGCTTCCATGCCATAAACAAGAGAGAAAGGGGTTGCCCCTGTTGAAGTGCGTACAGACGTACGATATCCATGCAAAGCAAATGGCAGCATCTCATGCCAATCTTTGTACGTGACAGTCATCTTCTGGATAATCCTCTTGATATTTTTGTTAGCAGCTTCAACAGCCCCATTCATCTTAGGTCTATAGGGAGAGGAATTATGGTGTGCAATCTTGAATTCAGCGCACAACTCATCCATCATCTTGTTATTCAGATTGGATCCATTATCAGTAATGATCCTCTCTGGCACACCATAACGGCAAATCAGCTGGTTCTTGATAAACTTCACAACCACCTGTCTGGTTACATTCGCGTACGAAGCGGCTTCAACCCATTTGGTGAAGTAATCAATTGCTACGAGAATAAACCGATGTCCGTTGGACGCTTTCGGCTCAATCATGCCGATCATGTCGATTCCCCACATAGAGAAAGGCCATGGTGATGAAATCACATTCAGGAGTGTCGGAGGAATATGAATCTTATCCGCATAAATTTGACACTTGTGACATTTCTTCACATACTTGCAACAGTCAGACTCCATTGTCAGCCAATAGTAGCCTGCTCTCAACATTTTCTTAGCCATGGCATGTCCATTGGAATGAGTACCAAATGAACCCTCATGGATCTCAGTCATCAACAGGTTTGCTTCGTGTCTATCCACGCATCTGAGCAAAACCATGTCAAAATTTCTCTTGTACAGCACTTCTCCACTGAGGTAGAAACTGCCTGACAACCTTCTCAAAGTTTTCCTATCTTTCACAGATGCCCCAGGCGGGTAGACCTGGTTCTGGAGGAAATTCTTGATATCAAAATACCAAGGCTTGTCATCTTTCACGTCTTCGATTGCAAATATGTGAGCGGGTCTGTCCAAGCGCATCACAGTAATATTGGGGACATCATTCCACCATCTGACAACAATCATGGAAGCAAGCGTTGCAAGAGCATCTGCCATCCGATTATCCTCTCGAGGAATATGATAAAATTCAACTTCTGTGAAGAAAGTTGAAATTCTCCTTGCATAATCTCTGTATGGGATGAGACCTGGCTGATTCGTCTCCCATTCACCCTTGATCTGATTGACAACCAAGGCTGAATCACCATAGACATCAAGATACTTGATTCTCAAATCAATGCATTCTTCAAGTCCCATAATACAGGCTTCATACTCTGCCATATTATTCGTGCATTTGAAAGTTAGCCTTGCTGTAAATGGAATGTGTGAACCTTGAGGAGTAATGATCACTGCCCCAATTCCATTTCCATATTGATTAACAGCGCCATCAAACACCATCGTCCATCTGGAACCAGGTTCCGGACCTTCATCAAGTGTAGGCTCATCGCAATCTTTCATCTTCAAATACAGAATTTCCTCGTCAGGGAAGTCATACTGAACAGACTGATGATCTTCAATTGGCTGGTGCGCTAGATGGTCAGCCAAGATACTACCTTTGATAGCTTTCTGAGCTCGATACTCAATATCATACTCAGATAACAACATCTGCCAACGGGCAATCCTCCCAGTTAAAGCAGGCTTCTCGAAGATATACTTAATTGGATCCATTCTGGATATCAACCAAGTGGTATGATTTATCATGTACTGGCGCAAACGCTTAGCAGCCCAAGCCAAAGCACAACACGTCTTCTCAAGCATAGAGTACCGAGACTCGCAATCGGTAAACTTATTATTGAGGTAGTATATAGCAAACTCCTTCTTCCCTGATTCATCTTGTTGACCGAGTACACAACCCATCGAGTCTTCAAGAACTGTTAAGTACATAATCAGAGGTCTTCCTCCCACAGGCGGAGACAAAATCGGAGGTTCAGACAGATACTCCTTGATACTGTCGAAAGCTTTCTGGCAATCCTCGGTCCAATCATGAGACTGATCTTTCCGCAGGAGCTTGAATATCGGCGCACATGTGGCAGTCATGTGGGATATAAATCTGGAAATGTAGTTCAAGCGGCCAAGAAAACCTCGGACTTGCTTCTCAGTTTTGGGTGCAGGCATCTCTTGTATTGCTTTGACCTTTGCAGGATCAACCTCAATACCTCTTTCACTTACCACAAAACCCAACAACTTGCCGGAACGGACTCCAAAGGTACATTTGTTCGGATTCAGGCGAAGTTTGAACTTCCTCAAACGCTGGAAAAGCTTCAACAAATGCTCAATATGCTCCACTTCCGTCCGGGACTTAGCAATCATATCATCAACATAGACTTCTATCTCCTTGTGCATCATGTCATGAAACAAGGTAGTCATAGCTCGTTGATACGTGGCTCCGGCGTTCTTCAAACCGAAGGGCATCACTCGATAACAGAATGTTCCCCAAGGTGTGATGAATGTTGTCTTCTCCATATCCTCTGGTGCCATCTTGATTTGATTATATCCAGAAAATCCGTCCATAAAGGAAAAGACTTTGAATTTAGCTGTATTGTCTACCAACATGTCAATGTGTGGTAGAGGAAAATCGTCTTTCGGGCTAGCCTTATTCAAATCTCTGTAGTCAACGCACATACGGACTTTTCCATCCTTCTTAGGAACAGGCACAATATTGGCCACCCATTGAGGATATGTAGAAGTCACCAGAAACCCCGCATCAATTTGCTTCTGAACCTCCTCTTTGATCTTCACTGCCATATCTGGATGAGTTCTTCTGAGCTTCTGCTTCACAGGCACACACTCAGGCTTCAAAGGCAGGAAATGTTGCACAATATCTGTATCTAAACCCGGCATGTCTTCATAGGACCAAGCAAAGATATCTGAATATTCTCGTAGCAAGCTGATCAAATCTTCCTTAACAGACTCTTCAAGAAGTGCCCCAATCTTCACCAGGCGAACACAATCCTCAGACCCCAAGTTGACTGTTTCCAAGTCTTCGAGATGCGGCTGAATGATCTTCTCTTCGTGCTCAAGGAGACGGGTGATCTCATCAGGAATCTCTTCAACATCATCTTCCTCTGCCTCAAATACAGGGAAATCAAAATTGGGAGATGGCGTTGGATCATTATGTTCAATGGGTTTTAGGATCAACCTGCATAATGATTTTGGTTAAAGAAAAACTTCAGAATTTAAACAAGCAAATCATCATGCAGATGAAAAATGTTTGCTTTTATTTCTTGTTTTTATGGTTTTTTGTGATCACTGATTTCATGCAAAAGCAAAAAGTGAAAACAAAGGAAAAACAAATGTTTAACAATGTGAAAATTGAATGAAAACATCATTGTATATATGCTTTGCCAACAATGTCATCACTTCTCCTTTTGGCATGGGAGAAGGGTTTTAAACAAAATGAACAATTACTCTGATCTATGGATGACTGTAGGAACATCTACAGCGACCCAATTGTGGCAGACACCACCAGGAATGACAAAATTGTTCAAGTCTTCTGCATCTTCTTCTTCAATGATAGCAGCAGCTTCCTCTTCTGCAGGTTGATCAGCATGGATGAATCCTCCACTTGTGAACAGACCTTGCTCATTGCATGCCCCAGAACCATAGCCAATGCCAGCCCGGGATCGATTATCTTCAAGTTCAAGCACTTTCCCTAATCCAGCAACTGCACCACATTCAATGGCCAGCTTCGCATCTCGGTAGGAAGTGAATGAAGGAGACTTCTTCTCGATTGGTTTATCAATAGATAAAGCTTGAAACTGGGTTCCAACTTCATCCTCTGCGTCAATGTACGAGAAAGAAGACAGATGGCTAACCAGGAGAGCCTTTTCTCCCCCTACTACAACTAGTTTCTTGTTCTTCACAAACTTTAGCTTCTGGTGTAGGGTGGATGTCACGGCGCCAGCCTCGTGAATCCATGGTCTGCCTAAGAGACAGCTGTAAGATGGGTGGATATCCATTACTTGGAAAGTAACCTGGAAATCACTTGGTCCTATCTTGATTGGGAGATCAACTTCCCCAATCACGGTCTTGCGCGACCCATCAAATGCTTTCACAACAACCCCACTCTGCCTCATAGGAGGACCTTGATATGACAATCGAGAGAGTGTGGATTTTGGCAATACATTAAGGGATGACCCAGTGTCCACCAGCACATTGGACATCGCATCTGATTTGCAGTTCATGGAGATATGTAAAGCCATGTTGTGGTCTCTTCCCTCCTGAGGGAGATCAGCGTCACAAAAGCTCAAAGTGTTGCAAGCGGTAATGTTCGCAACGATGCTATCACACTGCTCAAGGGTGACGTCGTGATCAACATACGCCAGATCCAAGACCTTCTGCAGAGACTCCCTATGAGGTTCTGAATTCAGCAGTAGAGAAAGAATAGAAATCTTGGAGGGCGTGTGTAGAAGCTGGTCTACAATATTGTACTCACTCTTTCTGATGAGCCTCAGCATCTCATCAGATTCTTCATCAACAATGCCACTTGGGCCAACTGAAGAAACAGGAGTCTTTTGTACGGATGAGGAGGGTTTGGCAACATCAAGTGCCGGATTCTGAACATTAACAGCAGTCCCCACAGGACGTTCAACAGATTCAGAAGAAACAGCAGGAGTTTTGGCAGGCGCGGAAAACACACGACCACTTCGGGTCAACCCACTGACATCAGCAACAGTGGTTACGGAAGTGGAAGGCAAAGGCACTTCGACCCCATCCTGGACAGCAACAGGATGGTACCGGAATGGCACAGCTCGGTCTGATGAATAGGGCACAGGGCCTGCAGGTTTGATAATCAAAGAAGGTGAAGCCTTCGGCTTGTTGCTATTGTAACGGATAACAACGGGCTCAGGCAGCTTGAACACTGGTGAGATGACATTCACCTCGGGTTCAACTGTATCAACATTGCGATTCTGTAGAATCTCAATGGTACCCTCATCCAACATCTTCTGAAGCTCACGGCGGACCTGGTCGCAACCCAAGCGGTTAACCGAACAGACGCGGCACTTGTCGTGGTTGTGCTCCAAGTAACTGTACTGACACAGCATCTTATGTAAATCAACCAACGACTGCCTGATATGGCTCACATATCTAACCTTGTACTTCCCAAGGCATTCCTGAATCATGTTCACAGACTTCCCATGCGCAGGCAATGGGTTCTTGGTGACGTTCGGGCTTGAGTCCTCGAAACTCAGGATTCCACTTCTCATAAGGTCTTGCACCTTATTCTTCAATGGAAAGCAGTTTTCTACATTGTGGCCCGGAGCACCGGAATGGTAGACACAATGCTGGTCTGGTCTGTACCACCATTGTGGATTTGCAGGAATGGCAGGAGGATCCTTAGGAGAAACCAATTTCCTTTCCAACAGGGAAGGATAAAGCTCTGCATATGTCATAGGAATTGGATCGAAGCTGACCCTCTTCCTATCATAATTCATGTTAGCTTGATTGGTTGTACTTCCACGAGGCTGGTAAGCCTGTTGCTGTGGGCGTTGCTGTTGCTGATACTGTGGTTGCTGATATTGTTGCTGATGCTGATATTGTTGATGTTGAGGAGCGTTGTCTTTGAAGACAGGTGCTACGTGAGCCACCTGGTGCTGATGACTGGAATGTCGTGCAGACTTCCTCTGAACAGAGGGTTTTCTATGCTTTGGCTGAGATTGCACAGCATGTGCTTCACCTTCTTTCCTCTTAAACGCTCCATATCGCTTAGAGGAAGAACCATCATCTTTAGCCAACCGTCCTTCACGGACACCTTCTTCAAGACGCATCCCCATGTTCACCATCTCGGTGAAATCAGAGGGAGCGCTTGCTACCATCCGCTCGTAATAAAATGAGCCAAGAGTCTTTAGGAAAATCTTGGTCATTTCTTTCTCTTCCAGCGGTGGAGTGATTTGAGCTGCCAGCTCACGCCATCTCTGGGCGTACTCCTTGAACGATTCCTTATCTTTCTGTGACATGGACCTGAGTTGATCTCGGTCAGGCGCCATATCGACGTTGTACTTATATTGCTTGACGAAAGCTTCGCCAAGGTCATTGAAAGATCGGATGTTGATACTGTCCAGGCTCATGTACCATCTGAGCGCGGCACCAGACAGACTGTCTTGAAAATAATGGATCAAGAGTTGATCATTATCAGTCTGTGTTGACATCTTCCTGGCGTACATGACCAGGTGAGCAAGTGGACAGGTGTTCCCCTTGTATTTTTCAAAGTCCGGGACCTTGAATTTGATTGGTATTTTGACACCGGGAACTAGGCACAATTCGGCTGCAGACTTGCCGAAGAGATCTTTGCCACGGAGAGTCCTCAATTCCTTTCTCAGCTCAAGGAATTGATCGTTCATTGCATCCATCTTCTCATGAACATCTGAGCCCTCAGACGCCTCAGAGTGATAGATGGTGTCGTCTACCCTAGGCATGGTATGCACGACGGGAGGAGCGGGAACAGGGACCGGGCTAGATGCCGGCATTTGAACAAATGTTGGAGCTGGCAGATCAGGCATGAAGCCTGGAGGCATCCCCCAAGGAAAACCGGGAGGCATGGCATTAGGCTGATGGGCACTGACTGGCACCGTTGAAGTAGAGACTTCAGATATAACCGTCCTCTGAACGGGAGTTGCTGGCTGGTGAGCAGGCTGGTTCTGAGCAGCAAGGAGTTGCTCCATCAAAGCGCCAAGTCTGGCGACCTCTTCCTTTAGTTCTCTGTTCTCTTGTTCCAATTGCTCCATTACCCTTGCAGAGTTGACTCGCGTATAATACCGGTGAGTCAGCTTGTCTTCAAAATAAATGAAGAGCAAAGGTTAGGACAAGAAGACCAGAAAAAGGGGTACCTGTTTATGCAAGAATGATGCATGAAATGCTTGTGCAAATGCTTTGTTTTCAAGGAACCCTTAGGGTTTTATTTGCAATATTTTGAATATTTAAACATTTTAATTGCTCATGGAAAATATTTCATTCAATATATTGAGACAAATAAATACAGCATTTTTGATTCATTACAAAGAGAAAAAGGTAAATGACATCCTATGGATCCCTATTAGCTCGGGATGCTGGAAGACGAGAAGTGCACAACTTCTTAATCTCTCTCTCATAGGCAGCCTCCATATCAGCTTTCTCTTTCGCAAGTCGATCGTACCTCCTCTTCCAGAATTTGGATGACTGAGGAAGCAGAGAAGTCCAAGTGTCGTTCGGATCGTCGATCACTCGGTGCTCGAGAAATTCAATCATAGCATCTTTCTCCTTGAGCTGCTGCAGCAATTCCTCCCTTTCACGGATCCAAGCACGCGAAAGGTCTTCTTCTCTCAACTCCTCTACACGTTGGGTAGGGAGGGTTGAAGGCCCAGCCACATCCAACAGTGTAGGTCTCGGATGATCGTACGGCATCAGGTAGGTGGCAGCTCTCTGTCTGACCCAAGAAGTGTATGGCTCCAAAGCAATGCAGTTCTTTGGACCCAACTCATTCCTACTCTTCTTGTGAATACTGCGCCATGCACGGACAAATCTGGCTTTCAGGCCTTGGGGATCTTTACCCTCCTGAAAGAACACACCTTCTAACAGAATGTTATTAGGTTTATCCTTCAGGGGGAACCCAAGCTGACGACGTGCAAGAATAGGATTGTAGGTAATCCCACCACATGTACCAAGAAGAGGCACATTAGGGAATTCACCACAATAGTCAATGATCTGAACGGTATCATACACGCGATCATACCAGGTGATATCATCATTGGTGAGAGACATGAGTCTCTGAGACCACCGTAGACATCCCTTGTTCTCCTTGAAAGCAACTGTCTGCGGCAAGTGCGAAATAAACCACTTGTACAACAGGGGTAAACAGCAGACAATGACTCCTCCATTCTTCATATTCCTCAGGTGCAAGGAGACATATGTATCGCCCAACAAAGTCGGAACTGGATTAAGAACTGAGAAGATTCTAATGGCGTTCATGTTCACGAACTTGTCGAAGTTGGGAAATAGCACCAATCCATAGATGAGCAACACAAATAGAGCCTCAAAGGCATCCTCACTCATGGCCTTCCCATAAAAGGTAGCTTGGGCAATGAGGAACTCGGAAGGAAAACCCTGAATTCCGCCTTTGGTAGTAAGATTAGCTCTAATCAGATCTTCATCTATGTGCAACAGACTAGCAATCTCTCGAGCAGATAGAATACTCTCTAGGCCACTGAACGACACTTGATCCAGAATCGGAATCCCAATGAGATGAGAATATTCCTCCAAAGTTGGCAACAACTGGAAGTCCGGAAATAAGAAGCAATGATGCAAAGGATCGTAGAACTGAGCCAAGGTACTCATCAATCCCTCGTCAACCTGAGTGGTGAGCAGAGGTAGAAGCTTCCCATAGCGAGCTTTGAAACCCAAGGGATCTAATACATATGATGTCAGATTCCTTAACTCTTTTACATCGGGCTGTTTGAAGCTGTACTTCTTTGTATGCCTTTTTGGTCTTTCCATGTCTGAAAATTTTGCAAATAACCCTTTAAGTTCCTTGAAAATTTTCTTTTTTATGATGACATGAATGCGGATGAATGCGTGAATGTATGAATGCAACAAACACACTCAAGGATCAAGCAAAGCACACCAAACAAAGGTCGTGGGAAAGCTCTATGTATCCCTAATATCAATCATCCATTTTGGTGGATTTAGGTTTTCACCTTATCGACACCCAAGTTCCATTGATATTAACGGTACATGAACCGGTTCTAACATTCTTAATATCAACCAGCCGCTTTGGTGGATTTTAGGTTTTACACCTGATCCGGGATCCATTGATATTAACAATGTTTGAACGACTCAACCACGAATCACGGGTTTGTTGAGAGTCACAAGCATGGAGTCTCGGTTAAAAACCACCCAAAGGGAGTGTACTAGGGTTTAAACCTGCCAGACATGTTCTATCAGAGGTTCCCATAATCATCGTTCCATCTCTCGAATATTATCGGAGGAACGAATACTCGTATTCCAAGAATATTCTCAAGAGAAACTCTTATGAGTGTAGTATCGCGTAACAATCGTATCAGAACTGACATCCGAACGACCTCCGCACTACGGTCCTAAAAATAGGCCAAGATGGGTTTGGTAAACTAAGGTCCTTGGCTTCTGCGGAACATGATTGAAAGAATAATGCCTAACCACAAATAACTTGTGTGACATTATTAGTTCAACATGACCTCCACCAAGTGAATGGGCTCGCAAGTCAACTGGCTAAGGAATACTCCACACCAGTCAACAAGACTATGCCATTCTCCTATCCTAGAGTGCACTCGAGTTCGGGTACAGAACTCATCTCACAGATCACCAAAGCAAACAACAATTGTATATCAAGCAATTCAAACATTACAATCAATACAGTTATCCCAAATTGTACAAAAATATGTCATATAACAAATAATAATATAGCACAACAAGGGTGAAAAGTAGGCAATACCACCAAGGATCGTTTGAATCCCCAGCAGAGTCGCCACTTTTCTGTAGCGGTGTATTCGTCGCTATATGATTTATCGATTAAACCATAAGCAAAGCATACAATGAAAATTTCGAGTCGCCACCGCACTTTTATTTATCCAAAGGACTGGCTAAAAAGCGAACAAAAGCCTAAGAAGTTTTACACGTAGAAAACTAATAAAAAGATCAGAGAGTCTGGGTAAGGGGTAAATTACGCAATGGGAAGGTGTTAGGCACCCACTACGTCCTAGGTACTCCTAGGGAGCCCTTTTCACACTTGTTGTATAAGATTGTTATTTGTTATGACATAAACATTGTGCAAACATGATTGGGATGATGAGAAAAGAATATACAAGTTATTATTTTTTGTGTTCGAACGGATGAACCCGCTGCCTACGTACCTTCCATCAAAGGTAAGGATCAAAACGCCGTAGTTCGGCTAAAAGATTTCCAAAAGTTGGTGGATTCAATTTTAAACAATAGCACTGAGGCTTTTCATTATCAATGGGAGAACACTCGACCAAAAACAACATCCACCACGCGAGGATAGCTTCGACGTACTAGAGGGGTTAGCCCGGTTTTCAGTACGGAAGTCTTACTGTCAACTCACTAAGGATAGGCAAGATTTACATCAACCACAATGATAATTGAAACCTATGGCTAATGCATGAAAAGATTAACAATGGACAAAGCCAAAACAAGTGAATGAGTGAAGTTAATTGATTGTGATTATGAAAAATGAGAGTCAAAGTATGATTAAGATTGATTCGAAAGAAGTGTTATGAAATGGATTTTGAAAAAAGAGTCAAGGACTTGAGTCCAGGTTTTTAGTTAGAAAACATGAAGAAGTTTGCACAATAACTATGTCAAGTTTGGAATCAAAGTGTGAAAAGGTTTAGGGCATAATGAGGATGAATGGATGGAGATGGATCGTAAAACTTCTTAGAAAGTTCACCTCTTGAGATCATATAGAAAATGATTCAAGTGTGTCCTTTGGAATAAGCAATGGATAATAACAAACAAACAAGAAAGTCAACAAAAGCGGATATCGGATGCCAATCACTGGGCTTATACCAATCTCCTAAAATAAAACTGGATATCAGAGGCCACTCAATGGACTTATACTAATCTCCCCAACACAGAAATAAAAGGTGGATACCGGATACCAATAGATGGATTTACACCAGTCTCCTAAAACAGAAATGGATATCAGAGGCCACTCAATGGACTTACACTAATCTCCTCAAAAGAAAACAAAGAATGAAAATATGGAAATCAACTGCCAATCTATCTGGACTTAGGTTAGCTCCACACATGCTCATAGGAAAACCAATGCCACATTACTGGGACTTACAATGGATCCTCACATACAAGAACAAAAGCAACACATGATCATAGGAAAGCAAATGCCAACTTACAGGGACTTACAATTGCAACCTCACATAAACAAACAAAAGCAAAACATGGATGTCAGATGCCAATCTGTCTGGGCTTACTCTAACCTCCACAGTATGGTCCTAGGAATACAAATGCCAACTTGCAGGGACTTACAGTTGTATCCTCACATACAAACAAACAAAGCAACATGTGATCATAGGAAAGCAAATGCCAACTTGCAGGGACTTACAATTGCATCCTCACATACAATCAAATGCATCAAGCAAAGATAAGATGAGTGGCCAAGGTGACGGTCTTATACTCACTTCCATATCATAGGAGCAATGGCCAATGAATGGTCTTACAATTGTCCTCAATGGGCAAACAACAATGATAATGTCACAAAGATAAATGAGGTGATTATGCATTGATGAGCAATTAGTGATGATGATAAATGCATACAGCAAACAAGCAAACATGTGTATGTGAGATAAACAATCAATCAATGAGAATCAAACAGCACACTCTATAACCAAACAAGGAGGCTCATACAAGAGGGTTAGGCATTGAAGCCAACTGGAATAGGGTCAAAAGTGCTCTTAACCTTGCCATTGAGAGGCTAAGGTGAAGCAGATGAAAGGAGATGAGGGGTGTGCCTCATTGCTCTTATCCCTGATCAGGGAGAGCATTTCAGAAAGTGTGGGAGCTCAGAAAGATGGAGCTCTTTCCACATTATTGACTCTATAGATCTTGGGTTTTGATCTCAATGCTACAACCATGTAATGGGAGCAAGGAGAAGACTCACTGAATAGTAGGGGATAGGTTGCTTATCCCTTTGATCTACCAATTGCCTTACTTGAAGGACTTTTCCTGCTTGGGACAAATATAAACACACACAAGCATTGCCTCTTAAGGAGGACTTCAGACAGTTTGCCCGGCCAAATAACAGGCCGGGTCTCCAGACTACATGAAGAACAAGGGATTATACCTCAAAGCAAATTGCTAAATAGCAAAGCAAGTTCAAAGAACTTAAGCAACTAAGGGTACCTGAAATAGTCAAACTAATCAGTACACATTTCAACAGTTAAAACAAAAGGAATGGAATTAACAGTCAAACAGATAGACAAATGTGCAAAGCACAAGGCTCAAAGCTTATGAGCCAAGCAACCTACAAAACAAGGGTTAGCTCATGATAAACAAATAAACTCAATCAAAAGGCAATGGTTTCTTTGAAGCACTTGTAGCTTAACCTGAAACATGAACTCAATCATAAGCCCAAAGGACCACTAGGACAAGCCTAGGGTCAAAAATAAATGAGAAAGTAAAAACAGCAAATGAAAGTCAACCAAAATCAAGTTTAAACATTCAAGAAGCAAACTCAATTGGTCCCACATGCATATCATTCATCATCATGATTTCATAAGCAAAGGAAGGCAAAGCATGGCAAATTGGTGCACATAGAAGTCAACAGAAAGACTTGCATCAAAAGTCAACTCAAACATTTTCAAAAATCACCAAATAATTCATGATCAATCCTAACACCTAGAATGGTAAGCATGTAAAATTTCATCACAATTGGACAAGTGGAAGGCAGTCAATGAAAATCATGAAGTCAAAGCAAATTTCAAGCATGCACAAAGAAGTCAACAGCAAGACTTAGCTCAAAACCAAACATAATCAATTCCAAAAATTATCAAATAATTCAGGGTCAATCACAATCCATAACATAGCATGCATATAAAGTTTCAGCTCAATTGGATCATGGGAAGATGGTCAATTAAAATCAGAAAGTCAAGACAATTTCAATTATGCACAAAGAAGTCAAACAAGCATGGGTCAACTTCAAAAAAATCATAACTAAATGAAAACAGATGAGAAATGAATGGGATCAACACCAATGCAAAGCTCAAGATGTCTAGTATGCACATGTAAAATTTCATGATCATCCAATAAGGTATGAGAATTTCCCAAATGAAATGGCAAGATGTGTCACACAAAGTCAACATTTGACTAGGCAGGGAAGAAAAATCTCAAACAAATAGGAAATGCCATAATTAATTCCAGGAAAAATCACAATTGAACTAGACATATAAGAGAGGGTTCATGCAAAATTTCACATCAATTAGAAGCCAGGAAGCATGTCAACAAAAATCATGAACTTGCATATCAATGGTGTGACACAAATTGTCACACCCTACTTCCAAAATTCATATCTCACAAACCACATAAGATAAATTCAAGAACTCTACATCAAAACAAACATGAATGAGTGTGGATTAACCACAAAAAATTTCAGGGTCATTGGATACATCATCATCATTTCACAAGGTTTTTGGCAAAAGGTATCAAATAAGCATACATGACAAGAAACCTAAAGCCATTAAAAATCCAGCCAACCAAAAATTCAATAAAAATCATGATAAAATAGTAGACATTCAACAGGACATGATGCAAAAAATTCCATGATTTTTGGAGTTGAGATGAGTGAGAAATGATTTTTAGAAGTTGAGTAACAATTTGTAATAACATGAATACATAACATGGTTTAGCAAGTCAAAGGTGGTTGACCGAGTGGCATTTTTGCAATTCCCTCCCTCATTAATCAAAACGCACCGTTTTAAATGGACACATGAAATGTTGTCATTGGTTGCTCGATGGAACAGTAAACAGAATGCAGCAAATACGTGCAAACCAACTTTCTGGAAAATTATTTAGGGTTTGTGAATGGAACAGTATTCCTCATCATCTCCAACAATCGTGGAAAACCAAAATGCCCAGAAATCGACAGCAAGCATATCAATCGATTCAGCAAACCAAGCACAAGCATAATCCAAACATGGTTTTCATGAAATCACACAAACAATCATGAATCGAGCAATAATCATCATGCATCCACAAACTTTAAAACAACATATCTTAATGAATACTTGACCATTTTTAACCATTTAAAGCTCATAATGATCAGGGTAAAGAGACCAACACATTGCATACCATGATTTAGGAAAAGAAGGAACTCGAAATCTTACCAAAACTGATGCACAATGATGATTTGGATGTGGTATGCTTGCAAATCCTCAAAACAGATGTACATGAAGCTTCTAAAAGAAGAATGGTTGGATAGTTCTAGCTTGGCAATGCTTGAAATGGTCCAAAACGAAATCTGCCATGGAAGTGTCTTGAAGAAACAGAGCTCGAAAATGGCTGTGCAGTTGGGATTTGAGGCTGCAAATTGCTTCTAAATGGTGACCAAGTGATGAAATAAGCAAGAGTTGCTCGAGTGGTTTGAAGCTTTTGGTCAGAAATTGCAATTTGGTGAAAATGGTGATTTGAGAGAATGAGTGAAATCTGTTGTTAGATGGCTGCAGCTAGGGTTTATTTGGCAGAAATAATGTTTATATACTTCTGTTTTAACATTGCTAAACAAATGCTAAACATGATTATCACCAATGAAGTGGTTTTGCTATTTGCTAAGTTTTCATCCACTTGCACATGGGGTGTGCATTCTGGCCGAGTTTGGGCCCCAAACAGGTTTTAAACAACATTTCCAACAATTTCTAATTGGCCAAAGTGAGTAAAAATTGCTAAATCAAAAAGTCAACTTTTGCACACACTTGAATTTTAATGAAGTCAAGCTCAAAAATGCCATTTTGATCCATAGATTTTTGGTACATGAAATTTATATTTTTGGAAAGAGGAGATGAAATGTGGTTTGTAGGAAAAAACCCCACCAAAATTGGCCAAATGGTTCATGAGATATGGCCCTTTGAAGTTCACAAATTTTTGAAATTGAATTGATCATATCTTGCCAACCATACATGGGATTTGAGAGTTCTTGGACTTTTTGAAAATGGGAGAACAAGATCTTCAACTTTCATGTTGGGCAAAAATTCATTTGAAGCTTGTATCATGATGTAAGTTTAAGATCAAGAAGTTTCCATTTTTGGCAGTTAAAAATACAGGTCCACTTTCTATTTTGGGAAACTTCTGATTTTGCTTCAAATTCTTCCATGATGAGGTTTGGCATGATATACGAGGCTTGTATGGACATGAATGAACTCCTTCAAATCAATTCCATCCATCAAATCACTGATTAAATCCACAGTTGACCAAGTTTGACTTCCTGTTGACTTTTCTAGGGTTTTGCATGATTGAACCACTTCTGATGAATTCCAAACCCTAATTCCTTGAGACCTTGACTTCAAATGATGTCCCAAGTCATATGAACTCTTGATTATTGATCATGGTGCCCAAATTCTGCAAGAATGGTCACCATCACTGCAATGACTGACTTTTGACTGACTTTGACCTAATTGGCTGATGATTGCTTCAACTGCAAGTAACAAGGTTAAGCTGACAAAATTTTTGTACTTTTTGGTTAATAAACATATGAAAAGCAAAGATATACAAATGCAAAACATGCTTGGTGATCAAGAACCACACTCACAAGGCAACCTACCCACTAGGAGGGAAGCTAGGGCATGCACTGATCCTTGAGGCCATGATATGATATGATATGGGCCATGAGGGATCTTAGGGCCAAAATTGGGGTCTTACAGACACCCCCTAGCATTGGGGGGTTTAGCTACTCATATTGTTTAAAACAAATTCAAGATAAAAATTACACATTACAAGTAATTGGATGACTTTGATCTTCAATCACTCCCGCTCATGAATATCTTCAGCTCTCCTAATGCCTTGATCTCTGTAATACTTGATTGCTTCACAATACTGTGTTTTGCCGTATTCCAAGATGATTTTTCCTTTGGCAGAAGACCTCCTTTTATAGTGAAAATTCCCAACAGCAGTTGGACAGGTCCAAAGATGTCTCTAAAAAGCCCGACGAATGAAAAGCCCGAGAAAACTGGAATTTTTGGGCTTGGACTGACACGGGTGGGCGTATACCAAGATTGAACCCATTCTGCCTCATCTAGCTTAACCTCCATCAGGACTCTCATCGAGGGGATCTCCACTTCTATGGGGAGAACTTCTTCCATACCGTATACCAAGGAATAAGGGGTTGCCCCTGTTGAAGTTCGTATCGACGTGCGATAGCCATGTAATGCAAAAGGTAACATCTCGTGCCAATCCTTGTACGTAACAACCATCTTTTGGATGATTTTCTTGATATTTTTATTTGCAGCTTCAACAGCCCCATTTATCTTAGGTCGATAGGGTGATGAGTTGTGGTGCTCGATCTTGAATGTTGTGCATAACTCATCCATGGTCTTGTTGTTGAGATTGGACCCATTATCGGTGATGATTTTGTTGGGAATCCCATATCGACATATGATGTTATTTTTCAAGAAACAGGCGACTATGTGCTCTGTGACATTCGCATAAGACGCAACTTCCACCCATTTGGTAAAGTAGTCTATGGCCACCAAGATAAATCGGTGTCCATTTGACGCTTTGGGTTCTATCATTCCAATCATGTCGATGCCCCACATAGAGAAAGGCCAAGGTGATGCTATGACATTCAGCGGGGTAGGCGGTACATGTATTTTGTCAGCATAGATTTGGCACTTGTGACATGTTCTGGTGTAATGATAACAGTCAGTTTCCATCGTCAACCAGTAGTAACATGCCCTTATAATTTTCTTTGCCATGGCATGCCCATTGGCGTGCGTACCGAAAGACCCTTCGTGTATGTCCCTCATAAGTTGATCTGCTTCGTGTTTGTCCACACACCTCAACAAAACCATGTCATAGTTTTGCTTGTACAATACCTCTCCATTCAAGAGGAACTTTGATGCCAATCTCTGGAGGGTCCTTTTGTCAAGGCTGGAAGCCTCTGCTGGATACTCCCTCTTCTCCAGATACTGTTTGACATCAAAGAACTAGGGTTTACCATCTGGCTCTTCTGCTGTTGTTAGGCAATGAGCAGGTTCGTCAAAACGCCTAATCTCAATATGAGGCTGATGGTTGGGCCATATCAATTTGTACATGGAGGCCAGAGTTGCTAAGGCATCTGCCATCTGATTCTCTTCTCGAGGAATATGAGAGAAAGTGATTTCGTCAAACTTTGGGAGTAGTTTCAGCACATAATCCCGATATGGAATTAGGTTAGCATGCCTTGTTTCCCAATCGCCTCTGATTTGATGTATGACTAGAGCGGAGTCCCCGAATACTTCTAGTATCTTGATCTTCAACTCAATAGCTTCTTCCAACCCTAGTATGCAAGCTTCATACTCGGTCATGTTATTTGTGCACGTAAAATAGAGCTTTGCGGTGAATGGTATATGGAAATTCTTAGGAGACATCAGTACTGCACCAATTCCATGGCCTATTGCATTTGAGGCACCATCAAACATGAGCGTCCAGCCTGCTCTTGGCTCGAGGCTTTCCTCTAGTTCGGAGTCTTCAACATCTTTAACAGCCATGATGTCCTCATCTGGAAAGTCAAATTTCAAAGATTGGTAATCATCCAGTGGTTGATGAGCAAGATGGTCTGCTAGTATGCTTCCCTTGATCGCTTTTTGTGCAACATATTGGATATCATATTCTGACAAAAACATCTGCCATCGAACAATCCTACCAGTGAGAGTTGGTTTCTCGAATATGTACTTGATGGGATCCATTTTAGATACCAGCCAAGTTGTGTGAGTTAGCATGTACTGCCTGAGACGCTTAGCAGCCCATGTGAGTGCACAACAAGTCTTCTCGAGTAATGAATATCTGGTCTCACAATCATTAAATTTCTTGCTCAGATAATAGATGGCATGCTCTTTTCTACTAGTCTCATCTTGTTGTCCCAATACACAACCCATGGATTCATTGAGCACGGTTAGATACATGATGAGAGGTCTTCCTTCGGTAGAGGGCATTAGTATCGGTGGCTCTTGCAAGTATTCCTTGATTTTATCAAAGGCTATCTGACAGTCCTCATTCCACTCCACGCCTTGATTCTTCCTCAAAAGCTTGAATATTGGTTTGCATGTCGCAGTAAGGTGAGAAATAAACCTGGCGATGTAATTTAGTCTCCCTAAGAAACCACGAACCTACTTCTCAGTTTTTGGTGCAGGCATGTTCTGAATGGCTCGAACCTTGTCAGGATCTACTTCAATTCCCTTTTGGCTTACAATAAAGCCTAAAAGCTTCCCAGATCGAACCCCAAATGTGCATTTATTAGGATTAAGTCTCAACCTAAACTTCCTCAAACGAGTGAATAGTTTCTCCAGGTTGGTGATGTGCTCTTCTTCTGTCTGGGATTTGGCAATCATGTCATCGACATACACCTCGATCTCTTCATGAATCATGTCGTGAAAGAGAGTCATCATGGCACGTTGATATGTCGCACCAACGTTTTTTAAACCAAACGACATTACTTTGTAACAAAAGGTGCCCCAAGGAGTAATGAACGTGGTCTTCTCCATGTCTTCGGGATCCATCTTAATTTGGTTGTATCCTGAGAAACCATCCATGAAGGAAAACACGGAGAACTGAGTTGTGTTATCCACTAGTACATCAATGTAAGGTAATGGGAAATCGTCTTTGGGACTAGCTCTGTTTAAGTCTTGGTAGTCTACACACATGCGGACTTTTCCATCTTTCTTCGGCACCGGTACAATGTTGGTAACCCATTGTGGGTATTTAGCGACTTCCAGGAAACCATCGTCAAACTGCTTTCTCACCTCTTCTCCGATCTTGAGAGCCATATCTGGTCGAGTTCTTCTTAGCTTTTGTTTGACAGCAGGGCATTCCTCTTTAAGGGGAAGCTTGTGGGTCACGATGTCAGTGTCTAATCTGGGCATGTCTTGGTATGACCAAGCAAACACGTCGTCATATTCGTGGAGGAGCTCTATCAGTCTTGTCTTCACTGTATCTTGAAGCGTTGCGCCTACCCTTACTTCTCTCTTATCTTCTTCTATCCGCAGATTGATAACTTCAACGTCTTCCTGGTGCTGTTGAATGACCTTTTCTTCTTGTCTGAGTAATCTGGCCAACTCTTCAGGGAGTTCACAATCTTCCCCCACTTCGTCTTCAGCTTGGTAGATTGGACAATCAAAGTCATATTGGACCATAGTAGTGTCGTTATCAATGGTCTCGGTGGTGTTTCTGCATGTTATGATTTATGTAGTTTATTTAGAAAGTGCGTGCATAAAAATTTGATTGCCATTTTTGTAAATAGATACGAAACGAAAGAAAAGGAACAAAGTTTTGAATGCAAAATGTCATTTCATTAATGATAAAAAACTCTTGAAAAAGATAAAGGAGGCCCTACAACATGCCATTGTGCCTTGGGCAGAGCACAGGGTTTTGTCTAAAAATGATAAAATTACTTTTGAAATATTTGGGGAACTTCCACAGCCTTCCAGTTTGTTAGTTCTTCATTAGGTGCGGCTTGACGCATCCAGCTGGACACCCCCTCCTTGCGGTCTTCTTCACTGATCATTCCCACCTGCTTGCCAAAGATGTGGCCAGCGCTGGTGAACATTTTCTCCACAGAAGGAATCTTCTCTTTGTCAGATTGGTTACCAGCTCTGTGTGATGACGGGTCATACCCCAAGCCAAACTTGTCTCGTTTCTCTTTCAATTCCACCACTTTGCCCCAGTCTCGTGCATCTTCACTTTCCGTAACAGCTTTAGCTCCCTGCCATGAGGCCATAGATGGCCCTGATTTCGAGACCTCCAAGGTCTATTGAACGACCGTCATGTTTACCACTTCCAGGGATTGGAATGGTGTCTCAGTGATTTCGCCATCCACCTCGATATATCGAAAAGATGTTAAGTGACTGACCAAGATATCTTCTTCTCCTCCAACCACAATCATTTTGTCATTTGTAATGAATTTTAGTTTTTGATGCAGAGTGGAGGTGACAGCACCTGCGGAGTGAATCCAGAGTCTACCAAGTAAGCAACTGTAACCAGGATGTATATCCATGACCTGGAATATAATATTAAAAATTGTTGGACCTATCTTGGTGGGTAAGTCAACCTCTCCTATCACTGCTCGCCTTGAGCCATCAAATGCTTTTACGATTAGGGTGTTGGGCTTCATACTTATCCCTTCCACTGGAAGTTTTCTCAAAGTTGTCTTTGGCATGACGCTCAATGAGGAACCTGTGTCTACCAACACCCTTGACAGTATAATATCCATGCATTTCAAAGAGATGTGGAGAGCCTTGTTATGGTTCTTTCCTTCAATCGGTAGTTCGTCATCATTAAAACCCAAGAAATTTTCAGTAGTCACATAAGCTATCACGTCATCAAACTGTTCTATTATTATGTCCTTGGTGATATGAGCGGCGCTCAATACTTTCAACAGCGAATTCCTGTGTGCTTCTGAGTTAAGTAGGAGAGATAACATGGAAATTTTGGAAGGTGTTTGGTTTAGCTGGTCCACCACCTTGTAATCGTTTTTCTTGATTATTCTTAAAAACTCCTCAACCTCTTCACGAGTGACACCAGTTTTAGGAGACAGGTGCATGTCTTGCATCCCCTGATTAGGGATGGGGATATGGACAACGACCTCCTTCCCTTTAGCTCTTTCAGAAGTATCAGCAGTTCTTGGTGCGAACACCCGATCACTACGCGTTATTCCTGCTGGGCCTACAATTGAGGTGACATTTGGTTTGTTAATCATTAAAGGTTTATCTTCCTGCCCCTGCTTAAAAGCTCTGGGCTGATATATCCATGGGACTGCCTTCTCATCTTTATATTCGAATGGTGCTGGGAACTCTATCACCAACGGGCTTATAGGTATTTCTACTTTGACCTCATCATAGGGGATATCTACCACGGCTATCTCTTCCTGGCGCTTGTTCTTGACACGGTAAGTTATCTGTAACTCACCTCGATCCAGCATTTGTTGTATAAAACTCCTTAACTCTTCATTGTTCTCTTCCTCAACCAGCTCTTCCAGGATCAGACCACTCTTCAGCAATTGTGCTCCTATCATGGTGATAGGGGTTTGAATCTCTTCAACCTTACGGATCAGTTTTCCTTCATCACTCTCCTCAATGGCACTGACGGAAGCATCCTTATGCGTCGGCATAGGGTTGGTATTCACGTTCGGGCGTCTTGGAGTGAAAGAAACGGCCTTGGCTTTGATCAAGTCCTGTACTCAATTCTGGAATGCGAAACAGTTTTCCAAAGTATGACCAGGTGCTCCCATGTGAAATTCACAACGGGCATTAGCGTCGTATCCAGGTGGATACGGAAAAACAGCTGGTTTTAAATCCCTCAATGTTAGAAGGCCCTCCTTCTGCAGATATGGGAATATCTGACTATAAGGTACTGGTAGAGGATCAAGTTGTCTTCTTGGAGGTTTTGGCTTGAACTGTCTTGGTGGTGCGGTATTTTGCTGATGATGATGTTGTTCATGTTGTGGTTGATACATTTGTTGTTGCTGCATTGGCTATTGATAGGGTATAGGTACCACGACGACGACTTGACCATATGAAGCTTGTTGCTTCCCTTTATAGTTCCTAGATATGGCGTTTGTTTCACCTTCTCTTTTCTTTGGGAAGCCTCCAGAATATTTCTTTGGTGCGTTAGATGTTGTCACTGCTCCAGGAATCTTTCCATCCCTCAACCCCTTCTCTATGCGGTCTCCAATCGTGACGAGATGTGCGAAGTCAGATGTTGCACTACTCACTAATCGATCAAAGAACGGGTCCTTCAAGGTTTCTACAAATATCCCGGTCATTTCCTTCTCAGACAATGGTGGCTCTACCTGAGCAGCCAACTCTCTCCACCGCTGGGCGTATTCTTTGAATGACACACTTTCCTTCATAGCCATCCCTTGCAACTGCATCCGGTCGGGTGCCATATCTAAGTTGTATTTGTACTGACGGAGAAATGCGTTATCCAAATCCTCCCAACTTTGAATTCGGCCCTGTTCTAAACTCATATACCATCTCAGAGATGCTCCACTCAAACTGTCTTGGAAACAGTGTACAAGTAGTTTGTCATTTTCGGTATGAGCAGCCATTTTCCTGAAGTACATCACCAGGTGACTTCTTGGACAAGTCTGTCCTTTGTATTTCTCGAAATCAGGGGTTTTAAATTTAGCCGGGATGACTAAATTCGATACTAAACGCATGTTCATGGCAGAAGCACCGAAGATATTGTTTCCTTCTATGGCTTTGATTTTCTTTTCCAGGGCACGAAGCCTATCTGCAGCATGATCTGAAAATATCTTAGGCTTTGGTTGATCAGGCATATATAATGCATCATACTGGTCATCTCCAATTTTGGATCCATGATGAGTAGACGTATCAGAAGGTTCTGCACGGTCTCCATCTCCCTTGCCTCCTACTGGTATCTGAACCAATCTCTTCTTGGTGGGGACGTAACTTTCGTCTTGGGGATTCGGACCTGGTGCGCCATCATTCCTTCTTGCTCTGGCTTCTTCCTCCTCGCTCCTCTCTCTCTGAGCGATCGCAAGCATTGTTTCCAACAACTGATCCATCTTCTCCTAGATCGTATTGATGTCTGTCCTCATGGTAACCTGGTTGGCCTCCACTTGCTCTAATGTCATCTTGTATTTGCTCCGTGTCTCGTACTGGTGTTGATTAGTCAGTGTGGCTGGATAAAGGGTAAAAAGGTTGGGTAAGTTTTTTTTATTTTCATGAAGCGTGATGCATAATGAAGATGCAAATGTTATGCATATTTTATTTCCAGGGAGTCATTCGAGTTTCATTAGTTGTTAGTAATTCGAAGAAACAAAAAATACTTAGAATAGCAATAATGGAGTAATTTTTAAACGTCATTCATTCCAATACATAACATAGAGGTCCAAAAAAAAGTCATAGCTCAAAAGTACATTTGTTAAAGGAACAAAATACAAGACATAAGCAAATTAAACAGCTGGCTTTCTGGCCTTAAGCTCTTCTAGTTCCTCATTGAATCTCTTCAACAACCCTTTACAGAGTAGAACGAAATTGATTATGGCTGGAGGAGTGCTATCTTCTTTCAACTCTTCGATTGCGTCTCTCAACCTCCATGGCAACTCTTTAGCTGCCCAATTACAGAATCCTACTAGCCCATCGAGTTTTGCACGAAACTTATCCTTGTCCCCTTGTAAGAAGTCTATGGTCTTCTTAAAGGATTCATAATCTTCAATCACATAGTCTCGCTCTTTTAACCATATGGAGCTGTCTTGGCGTAATGACTCTAGTTGGTTCTTCCAATAGCTTACAGACTCCCTTGCATCTCTTACTTCTCGACATTTCTCCTCCCATACCACGGGTGACACCCTAGAGGCTTCAGTGGCTATTTTCTTGAGTCGGCGCTCCTGATCTACTTCAGCTTTTGCATGACGAACATAATTGGTGAGTTCTTTTATCTGAGCCCCAAGTGTATCCCTTATTGTCTTGTTCTCCTTTGTGGCTAGATGCCACCAACGCTCATTGTCTTGACATTCTTTCTGAGCTTATCGTAGTTGACCCTTAAGAGTATCCAAACAATGATCAGCCTGTTCTAATCCCACTTTGATCTTCTTTCTCTTATGCTCCTCCTTGTTGAACTTTTCCACGTAGGCTTGAAGTTGTGCTTCTTTTCTATCAAGCTCCCACTTCATATTATTTTTCTCATTGATGGTTTGTTGGAGTTTTGTTTGCAACTCTTCATTCTCTTTTTCTAGCTTTGCCATGGTGGTCTTGAGTTCCTCCATTTCTTCAATAGGGACATGGGTGAGCTTAGGTTCAGGAAGAGGTATGGGTGTCCGAATGACGAATGACATTTTAATTATCTGCACCCTTTCCTTTACCCACTGAAAATATGGTTCTTTTGTAATCCCATTTGCTCTCCCTAACTCAGCTTTTCCTTTTCGATTGACATTTTTCCAAGCTTCTTTGATTCGCTGGAATAAGCAAGGATTCTCAGCCCCAAAGTCAAGTAACAAGAAAGCTTCCAAAGAATTTGCCTCTGGAGGGCCTTCCATTGGGTAACCGAGTTGTCTGAGTGATAGAACTGGATTAGCATTCACACATCCTTGAGTTCCAATGAGCGGTAGATTTGGGAAATCTCCACAACTGAATATGATGTCTACGTTGATATATTCTTTGGAGTACCAAGAGAGATCTTCATATCAGAGTGATCCCAATCTCTGAGGCCAACTAACATCTGACTGTTCAACCCAAGCACCTGTCTTTGGAAGATGTTCTAGAAACCATTGATACAATAAAGGAGCACAACAAGCAATCAATCCCTTATTCTTAGTATGCTTATGACTTATGTGATAATAGATATCGACTAACAAAATGGGTACTGGGTTCCCAATAAGGAAAACACAAATGGCAGTCATGTCTACGAAACCATCCATATTAGGGAACAGGACAATGCCATAGATAGCCAATGCAATAGCAGAGTAACAAGCATCCCAACTTTCTGTCTTCAATAGGGTATGAGCTCTTTCCAAAAGAAAACTTAGTGAAAACCCTTTGGGTATTTCCTTTGGTCTCTAAATTGTCTTTTGCTTCCTTTTCATCCTTGTGTAGCGCACTAGCAATGTCCTCGAGGGGAAAAGATTCATCTGTCCCTTCAAATAGTGACTTGTCTTTCATAGGAATCCTAACAAAATGCTCGAATTCTTCCAATGTTGGCGCTAGCTGGAAGTCTTGGAATGTGAAGCATCTTAAAGGTAAGTCATAAAATTGGGCTAAAGTGATCAAGGTTGTATGGTCTACTTGTTGATTGAGGATGCTGAGCAAATTGCCATAATTCTTTCCAAAGTTGATTCTGTATACATGGTGCATCTGAGAGACCAGGCTACGTAAGCTCCTTAGATCGGGATCTTTGAACTTGAAGGAGTAAATGTTTCTTTTGCTTGATTCCATGTTTCTTGAATTCCTGCAACTCATGATACTCAGATTCCTTGGAAATAAAATAATATGAATGCTATGCTATGAATGATATTATGCGTGTCACATGTAGGTTGATATATAGGTCATGCGAGTGGGTACTCTTGGTTACTAAACAAAACCCTTTTGGTAGAATGCTAAAGGTAAGAAGTTCCCAAAGTCATCAATCAATATCTAGGAAAATTATTGTCATGATGAAAACTCATCTGCAAATAACATCCCCAAACAAAGTTTCATCTGGGTAAGGCCTTCGTATGGTCCCAAAGAGGAAAACTCCTAGTGGGCCCATACTACACAACTCTCGAGTCCAAGGTTCTAATAAGGTTCTCAGAGTCATAGATCGAGGTTGGGAATACCACTGTAAGGTAGTAATACGCCTAAGGGATCTCATCTGATTGGGGCTTTCATATTAACCTAATAAGTCTGAGACTTTTCAGGTAAATACTACATAACCACCAGATATAATGGGTTAAAAGGTCCCTAGAGTCATTGATCCAACTTGAGAATACTATCGTCGTGACGAAAACTCGTTGGGCAATAATATTTCAAGAGAATCTCCTCTAGGCGGGGTCTTCGTTTCTTCCCAACAAGGAAGACTCCTTGTGGACGCCCACTACGCAACCACCAACTTAATCTTATGGTTTTTCTCAGACTCGGGTGGAGAGCCTATCTCACAAAGTATCACCAACCATAGAACCCCAAATAGGACATAATCAATAAATCACAATAATTATAATCATGACAGCATAATAATAACAGAATAAATAACAAACAGATAAAATTAACACACAATACATCAACTGAACTAAATTAGGCTTCACTCTCTCTTGCTTGGAGTCAGTCCCCAGCAGAGTCACCATCTGTCGCATCTCGAAAAATACGATTCCTCGTGATGGTCGCGGAAAAAATTACGTTCGAACAGAGTCGCCACCGAACTTTATTTATCCCAATGAAGGGATACGAAAATATCGATAAAACCTTTACGAAATGGAACAATGGTCATCGCAACCATATTCGGGTTCGGGAGTGGATTACGCAAGAGGAAGGTATTAGCACCCCTTACGTCCGTTGTACTCAACGAGAACCTTTTAGTTCTAATGTGTGTTTTGAGTGTTAATTTATGTTTGTTTGTTATCTTTGGGTTATAAAATATTGGGAATAGAAATGGATGAGAACCTCAGAAAGGGAAAGGGGAGGTTTTTTATTAGTGTGCTCGCGAAGATACAACAATCTCCTGCCTACATATCCTTATGGTATAATAAGGAAATCAGAGCATTCGTAGTTCGGGGAACTACGGTTGGTTGGTGTCTTTTATCGAACAGCTGTTTAGATCGCGTTCTACAGGCTAAACGCTGGCTTGTCTACTCTCGGCGGAGGCTTAAGCATTGGTTTGTTGTGCACATTAGAAAGGATTAAACAGTTTTCTTTCTGAAAAGAGTTTTGGTCACACGGGAGTGACAAGTTGAATTAATGTGTTGGGTGTTTTGTTTGATTGGTTATGATCGCATGAGGGCGAGAAAAGATAGGTTTGATGTGTTGAGATATTTTTGGTTGGATGGCGATTACTCGGATAGCCGAGTAAGACAACTCGTATCCTAACAGTCGGGAAAGGGAATAGAAGACTCTAGACCACTTTCTTTTTCGTCCTTAATTATAGAAAGGATTTGATAATAGTTAGGGTGTTTTGAATGGATGACGAATACTCGAATAATTGAGTAAGAGAACTCGTATCCTAATAATCGGGAAAAGGAATAGAAGACTCTAGACCGCTTTCTTTTTCATCTGAGTGATTACGAAAATAAGTTTGCGTAAGGTTGACGTATTTTAGCATGAACGACAAATACTTGAATGACTGAGTAAGACAACTCATATCCAAGCATTTGAGAAGAGGAATTGAAGACTCAAGACCATCTCCCTTTTCATATAGTTTGTTATGGAAATGATTTGATTAAGTTGTATGTTTGTAAAAAATGACAACTGTTCGACTGACCGAGTAAGAGAACCCGTATTCAAACAATTGAGGAGAGAAATTGAAAACTCAAAGTCAACTCCCTTTTCATTTAGCTTATTGTGAAAATATTTTGATTTAATCGGAGTTTGGAAGTTGATATAGGAACAACAATTATTTGAATAACCAAGTAAGAGAACTTGTATTCAAATAGTCGAGGAGAAAAAATTGAAGACTCAAAGTTATCTCCCTTTCGGTTTCTTGTTATAAACAGATTTGATTTGTTTGTACTTAAATGATTTAGAAATGACGACCATTTGACTAACCGAGTAAGAAAACTCGTATTCAAATAATCGAGGAGAGGAGTTGAAAACTCAAAACCATCCCCCTTTTCATTTCCAAATGAAGTGTTGTTTAGATGTGATTAAGTATTTTAATTTAACTTTCGATTTAGGATCGAGGTTTTTAAAATTTGCATTCTTGTGAATGAATTGAATTTATTTAGTGAATAATCCATCTAATCGATTAATTAAAACCGAATAGGTCTCATTGTAAGAAAGCCCAAGAGTAAGCCATGTGAGGTTGATGGCGATGCTTTTACAAGCGATCGACTTACATAGGTGTTTTGAAAATGGGCTCGACTTTGAATCGAGAATTTTATTTGTTTTAACAATTGGTTTGAATTGATGGCATGGGAATTAAAATCTTTATATATTTTTTAAGTCTTTATCATTTTTAGGTTCATTTTAAGATGAGATGAAGAATGTACAATGATATAGCAAAAAGTGAAGTAAAGTAAATATAAATAAATAAATGTTAGAAGCGGAATTTAAAAGAATTAGATGTTAATTGCGGAAATTAAAAATTAGAGTTAATCGTTAAATGTTAGGTGTTAATTGAAATTAACATGAAATAACAAGAGAATTGCAATAAAATATTAAATCTAAAACAAATAACTAAAGTTTAAACAATTAACAAAAGTATCATTAAATTAAAACTCAAAACAATATTAAACTATCAAAAATCTCAATTCTAAACTATTATCCAAAACATTAATTTTAAAATATTAACAAAGATTAAATTCTAAAATCATTCTAAATTAAATTGAAATTCTAAAACAATTCCAAATCACCTTATAATTCTAATTAATCTATGATCATTTCTAAAAAAGGAAATCTAATTAAATTCTAAAATATTAACAAAGATTAAATTTTAAAATCATTCTAAATTAAATTAAAGTCCTAAAACAATTCTAAATCACCTTATAATTCCAATTAATTTACAATCATTTCTAAAAAAAAGAAAACTAATTAAATTCTAAAATATTAACAAAGATTAAATTCTAAAATCATTCTAAATTAAATTAAAATTCTAAAATAATTCTAAATCACCTTATAATTCTAATTAATCTACAATCATTTCTAAAAAAGGAAATCTAATTAAATTCTAAAATATTAACAAAGATTAAATTTTAAAATCATTCTAAATTAAATTAAAATTCTAAAATAATTCTAAATCACCTTATAATTCTAATTAATTTACAATCATTTCTAAAAAAAGAAAACTAATTAAATTCTAAAATATTAACAAAGATTAAATTTTAAAATCATTCTAAATTAAATTAAAATTCTAAAACAATTCTAAATCACCTTATAATTCTAATTAATTTACAATCATTTCTAAAAAAAGAAAACTAATTAAATTCTAAAATATTAACAAAGATTAAATTTTAAAATCATTCTAAATTAAGTTAAAATTCTAAAACAAATCTAAATCACAATAGAAATTCTAATTAATCTACAATTATTTCTAAATAAAAAAAATTATCTAATTAAATTCTAAAATATTAACAAAGATTAAATTTTAAAATCATTCTAAATTAAATTAAAATTCTAAAACAATTCTAAATCACAATAGAATTCTAATTAATCTGCAATTATTTCTAAATAAAAAAATTATCTAATTAAATTCTAAAACAATCCGCATGGGCCTAAAAGGGACAACCCAATTGTATGGGGGGTATGGATAATGAAGTGGGGTGTATCTATTGATTGGGCCCAAAACTCATAAAGATGAATCAACCCATCCTGTGTGTTTCTTCTTCCTATCATATTTTAAGTAAATAAATAAAAATAATAATAATGATGGTAAATGAAAAAACCAGTATCAACCACTCCAAAGTTACACGTCACAAATTAGGTTTGCAGAGAGTGGGAGTAAAATGAGATAGAAAATGAGAGAAGGAGAAAAATGGACCCCCACAACAGCGTGAGCGAGAGTATGACGGCGTGAACGAGAGTACGGTGGTGAAGGCTGTTATTGGCGGCGGTAAGTGGTTGTCGGAATGGTGGAGGTTGCGCCGGTGAGGATGGTGTTACGGTGGATGGAAATAGGGTTAGGTTTTTCTGAATCGAGAGAGGGTCGTGAGAAATCGTCGTGGTCGGGGAGATGAGGAGGAAAGCGAGAAACGAGAAGAGATCGAGAGCGATTCGTTGTCGGAGTCGGTTGAAGAGGTGTTTGAACGATTTGTTGGAAGGAGAAGAGGATGAAGTTGTCGGCGATGATGCCTTCTCTCTCCCGTCTCCAGATAAGCTTCCTTCTTCTGTTTTTTTGTTTTTAGGTTTTTTTAGAAAAATGTCATGTTGTTCTTGCTGTTGTTGTCCGCTATTGTTGCTGGGGTTTAGGTTTTTTTGAAAAAAAACTCTGTTGTGTTTATGTTGTTCTTGCTGTGTTTGTTGTTCTTGATGTGTTTGCTGTTGTGTTCTTTAGGATTTTTTCTGAAAAAATTACCGTGTGGTTCTTGTTTGTTTGTTTTTTTAGAAAAATATGTTGCTCTCTTGTTCTTGATGATCAAACACTCTGTTATCTTCTCTATGTTTATGAAGAATTTTAAGTCTTAGAAAAACTTCCCCCTTTTTCGAATTTCTCATCCCAGATTATGTGGGATTTGGTTTGTTCTGTTTTAAGCTAATGCCAAAAGTGCTTTTTGGATGTTTAGGTTAACCTTATGGATAAAGTTTTAATCTGAGTAATTTTTTAGTTGTTTTTCAGTTCTCTAAGTGCTTTTGAAAAGTGTTTTTAAAATAAGCTGTTTTTGTTCTCTGCAGATTACAACTCTGAAATGACTTGATGAAGATGGCTTGTAAGAATGCCAACTTGGAGGCGCGCTGGTCTTGGTCATTAGCAACACCTTTTTTTCATTTAATTAGAAATGTAATTACTTAATTTTTCTTTAAAGACAAATGTGCATTTGTAACTTATTGAATTAAAAGTCTAATGGCCATTGTAACTTGTTGGATTTGAAAAGAATTGAATTATTAAAGTGTATTTGGGCTATTTTTGCAATTTGTTGGATTTGAAGTCTCATGGCCATTGTAACTTGTTGGATTTGGCCTTTTAAGCTTTCAAGACTTAACTCAATATTTATTCATGCTAATCAATTTCAACTTTTAAAAACAATACACTTCTAACTTAAGTATAATGACTTAATTTAAAAAATAACATAATTCTAACTTAGGTACAAAGAAACTAAGTATAGTGATTTAATTTAAAAACAACACAATTCTATTTTAAATACAAAAATCTATATATGGAATTTTTAATTTAAAAACAACACATATTCTAATTTAAACACAAAAATCTAAATATGAGACTTTTAATTTAAAAACAACACATATTCTAATTTAAACACAAACATCTAAATATGGGACTTTTAATTTAAAAAACAACACAATTCTATTTTAAATACAAAAATCTAAATATGAAACTTTTAATTTAAAAACGACACATACATGTTTCTAAAAAATGCAAATTTAATTTGGGAACCCATGAAGAACTTAGAACTTGGTATAAATATTTGGGATGTGTAAATGGACTAATAAATAGTGATCATAGAAATAATAACATGGCTCTTAATACTTACTAATAAAAAAAACAGGTTTTGGATTAGTAATGTAAAAAGATTCAAACCATATTTTAGATTATGAACACACTTATGCAAATGGGCCTTTGAAACAAAGAGATCTCATGGGTAAACCACAAATGGCCGGACAAAATTGGGGTATGACACGTATCAGTGGAACGCTTCTTGGAAATTATGTCTTTCATGAACTTGGCATATATTGGCATTTGTTCCAATGCTTCCGAAAAAGGGATATTGATTTCGAGTTTTTTGGACATCTCCAGGAACTTCTCAAAACTCTTCTCATGTTGATTTTTCTTTTTATGTCGTGGAGGGTAAGGGAGTTTGATTATGGGTTTAGGAACCTTCTCATTCTCCTTGACAGGAGGTGGTATTGCTTCTTCATCTTGGACTTTTGTTTCCTTGATTTCTAAATCCAACTCTATTAATCCATCTTTTTCTATATCATTTTCCTCTGTTGACATTCCACTTCGGGTTGTGACAGCGTTAACAGTGTTATGTTCCCGCGGATTTGTCACCGTACCACTAGGTAGGGTGCCCGGGCCAGATTGAGAGTTTGAAGTTAACTGTTGTGCTATTTGTCCCATTTGAACTTCAAGATTTTTAATGGAGGCTGTGGTGTTTTCTGATTAGTCTTTGTTTCTTCTTGAAACTGTATGTTGTGGGCTGCTAACTTTTCAATGGCAATCTCCCATTCAGCCATTTTAGGTGCCTGTTATTGTTGTTGCTGTTGTTGTTGATACTGAGTCTGATATTGCCCTGTACCTTGTTGCGGAACATTCCCTCTCTGATCTTTCCAGGAGAAGTTTGGATGATCCTTCCAACTTGGGTTGTAAGTGTTAGAATAGGGATTATTCTGCTTCAAGAATTTGATCTCTTCAATTTGTTGGGGAGTCGTAAAGCAATAGACTGTGTGATGATGTCCATTACAGATTTCACAAGTGCTCGCCTGAGCTGGCTGAACATGCGCTATCTGTTGAGTACCTATATTCATAGCTTTCAGCTTTTTGTCTACTTCGGCAGCAACCGTGTCTTCCAAATGGATTTTATTTGTCTCTAATTTTAGATCAATCACCCCATTTGGTTGACTGGTACATTTGTCATATAGCTCTAGATGCTCATTGGCAGCTATTGCTTCAATAATCCTCTTCATACTAGTGGTTGTTGAGAAATTTGTTGAGCCACCGGCTGCTGTATCAATCAACTATTTTGTTTTTATTTTTAGCCCATTAACGAACATCTGCATTTGTTCGGTCTGATCCATATTGTGAGTGGGACATGCGACTAATATCCTTTTGAATCTTTTGTAAGTGTCTCCCAATGATTCACCATCCTTCTGTTTGAAATTAAGAATTTCATACCTTTTTCTCAGAAATACTGATGCTGGAAAGTACTAATTTAAGAATGCATTTTCCATTTCCTCCTAGGAAGTGATACTACCGGAGGGAGAGAATAGAACCATTCTTCCGCGTCTTCAGCTAAAGTGAACGGGAACAGTCTCAATTTTTTTGCTTCATCAGTATGACCATCAATTTTCAAGGTGGTGTTCATGGTCAGAAATCTTTGCAGGTGTTTGTTGGCATCTTCATTAACCTTTCCGGTGAAAGGTTTTCTTTCCAATTGATTGATCGTGCTAGGATGCAGTTGAAAATTTGTCACATTCACCAGTTGGTTAACAATGGTCAGTCGACCACCCGGTGCATTTGCACCTCCATAATCACCCAGGAGTCTTTCCGGAGGTGGAGGAGGTGGAATTGGAGGAACTTCAGCCATTGGTTCCTTGACTTTTGAGTGATCAGAGGTACTTTCTTCTGTAGAATCCATTCTTTGTTCTTTGCGTCTTCGGTGAAGGGTTCTCTCGATCTCTGCGTCAAAAAGAAATTCAGCTGAGGGTTCTCCTCGCATACACAAATTAGTAAATTATAAATGACAGAAAAATAATTTTATTGCAGAGCAACAAAATTTTAATTGAAATAAAATTAAACTCTATATTTTTGGCAGTCCCCGGCAACAGCGCCAAAAACTTGATCGGGAAAATAGCAAGTGTACTATTTTGTCTTTTATAGTAATAATATGGAAATTCCCCGAATGTCGATCTCAATGAGTGCAAGTTAATATTGAGTTCAAATTATCATTCAATTAAACAAAAAGTATAAATTTGGTTTTTAAGTGTAAAAATGTAATAATAAAAGTAAAGGTAAAGAAGGATGAAAATAAGGGTTTATAGAGAAAAAGGAACAATGCCAAGGAAGGTGTGTGATTTATCCCTGTAACAACTCTGAGTCACTTTTGCATCAACAAATATCAATTACTACCAGTTCTCAGGGGTATTTTCTCCCAAGTCCTTGGTGAGAAAACCTTTAATCAATCTACCCTAATTCCTATGTCCATAGCCAATTAGGGTGAAGTTAAGCTGTATAATATCAAGAATGCTCTTGTTCATACAGGGTATCCCTAGTCCTAGGTGATATCTACTGTAGAGTAACCTTATAAAAACCTTGTCAATGGGGGTCCATCCTAATTGATAACCACAAATCAATCTCAATTGGTCCGAAAGAGACAGCAATAAACACATCAAAAGGTTACCGTAAAAACAATATTATAAATACAAATGTAAACTCAAATTCATTACAATTCTAAATCAGGGACACCCCCTAGCATTGGGGGGTTTAGCTACTCATATTGTTTAAAACAAATTCAAGATAAGAATTACACATTACAAGTAATTGGATGACTTTGATCTTCAATCGCTCCCACTCATGAATATCTTCAGCTCTCCTAATGCCTTGATCTCTGTAATACTTGATTGCTTCACAATACTGTGTTTTGCCGTATTCCAAGATGATTTTTCCTTTGGCAGAAGACCTCCTTTTATAGTCAAAATTCTCAACAGCAGTTGGACAGGTCCAAAGATGTCTCTAAAAAGCCCGACGATCGAAAAGGCCGAGAAAACTGGAATTTTTGGGCTTGGGCTGACACGGGTGGCCGTGTCAGCCTACTGTTTAAGCTAACACGCCCATGGCAGGGGTGACACGGTTGAGGGCACTGCCTGACACGGCCCGTGTTAGCTGACACGGGTGGTCGTGTCAGGCTACTATTTTCTTCATTTGTCTTCCCTTGTCCTGACATGGCCCGTGTCAGGCCTCCTATACCGGGGTTTTCTGCTCCTTTGTGTGCCGGAATCTCGCACTGTCTTGTTCTGAGTTCTCCGGTTCTTCTACCTGGATCTGTCGGGCAAAAACACAGCTATCCCACGCATAAAATCACAATAATAAAAAGTAAAACATAACAAAGATTAAAAACGCGTAAATAAAATGATGGAAGTAAAACTAACTCGAAATGTATCATAAATGCTTGCACAGTGTGTCAAATGTCTCTATTTTGCGTCAGATCAGTAATGAAAACCCAATGTAAATGGTGACTTATCAAGTCTATTTCTAGGTTGATTGAGAAGAAGTCTCTTGCAAGGTTGCTTGAGAAAAAGTATCTTTCAAGGTTGATTGAGCAAGTGAAGTCTCTTGCAAGTGTGCTTGAGCAAAGTGTAACCTGTTGATTATAGTGTGTAAGACCCCAATTTTGTCCCTAAGATCCCTCATGGCATCATATCATATCATATCATTGCCTCAAGGATCATTGTGCACCTTGCCTCCCTCTTTGTGGGTGGGTTATCTTTTGAGAGTGGTTCTTGATCACCAAGCATGTCTTGCATTTGTATATCATTGCTTTTCATTTGTTTACTAACCCAAAAGTACAAAAATGTTGTCATCTAACCTTGTTACTTGCAGATGAAGCAATTAGGTCAAACAGTCACAGGCAAGCATTGAGCCAATAGGTGGTGGCCATTCTGAAGAATTTGGGCACCATTGATCATTCATAAGAGTTCATATGAACCATGGTATCATTTTGAATCAAGATCTCAAGTGGTAGAGGTTTGAAACTCATCAGAGCATAGCTAGGTCAGCTGAAACCCTAGAAAAGTCAACTGTGGTCAACTGTGCATAAAATCAGGGATTTGAAGGTATGAGATGGTTAGAGGGGCCTCATTCATGTCCATACAAGCCTCATATAACATGTCAAACATCAACATTGAAGAATTTAAGGTCAGACAAAATTTTTCCAAAAATAGTAAGTGACCTGTAATTTCAAACTGCCAAAAATGGAAAGGTCTTCTCCTCAACTTTACATCATCAAGCAAGCTTCAAATCAAATTTTGTCCAACATGAAAGTTGAAGATCTTGCTCTCATATTTCCAAAAAGTCCAAGAACATCCATTTCTCATTTGTGGTTGGCAAGTTATGATCAAATCATTGTCAATGGATTTTGAACTTCAAGCTAGCATAACTTTCACACCAAATGGCCAATTCATGTGGTTCTTTTTGGAGCATTTCACTCTTGATGTGCACTATCATAATCATGCATCACATTTCATTAAAACTCATCACAAAAAAGTGCATTTTTCACTTGATTTAATTTGAATTTTTGGAGGGAAAATATCCATTTGAAAAATATGCATGATTTTCAATTCCAATCAATCTCATTTGCATCCAAACAGGTTTTTAAACTAGTTTCAAGTGAAATTCGCACTGTAGCATGCCATGCACATGTAAGGGTGAAAAATGTCAATTTGTCAAAACACCTCCAATTCTCTTAATTTGTATTAGCATTGTTTAAACATGATTAGAGTCTGGTTAATTAGGAGTATATATAGCATAATCATAACAGAAAATCATAACCACAATTCACAAATTCAGATCTCAAATTTTTTCTCTCAAATTTCTCTCAATTTTCTCTCAATTTTCCTCTCATTTTCTTGAAAGCATTTACATAGTTCTTGCTCTGTTCATCATCTAGCATCATCACTGAACAATTTTCAAGCCAAGAAACACCTGAATTCGTGCATATTTGGAATTGCTCAAAGTGAGAACAACAATGGTGAAGTGTTGAAACTGTGGAATCGTGCATAGCTGAGCTTCGATCTTCCTTCCAAACATCTTCATAAGCATTGTAGAAGAACTTCCAAGCATCACAAGTCTTCAATTGCAGCTGAATCAAGTTCTGTTTCTACAAGAGGTTACAATTCGACCTTCATAATTTTGATTTTAGTTGATATAATATGATAGATCTTTGTTTGCTGATTGTTATGAGCTTTAAATCGTGTTAAACCATGCCAAAATGAGAGAGAACGGTTGATTTGAAGTTTGATGGATGATTTTTATTTTGATCGATTCATGCTTGATGTAGTGTTTTTGGATGTGTTAATTGTTGATTATTGATGCTTGACGTTAGATCTATAGAATGCATGGCTTGATTTGTGTTTCTAGAGAGGTTGAGAATTTTCTGGAAAATGATGATGAAGATCATGAAGATCTTCATCGTGTTCTTAAAAATCTGGAAATTACCTGCGAATTTACTCGCAACCTTCATCGCGTCTGCAGCGTTTTTACCTGCGGATTCCTATGCTTTTCCTGCGGATTTTCGCTCCGAGCATGCATGCATGTGGCTAGGGTTTCGGTCTAAACGACCGTGTTTTGCTCATGGCGCGCTTTCCATTTTGAATTCGAGCGCGGTTCGATTCCGGCTCCAAGCATCTTCATATTTTGGCTTTTGTATTTCTTCATTCATGCATTCACATGTTCATATGCTTCATTCATCATTTTTTATTTTTTATCCACATTAAAAAATTCATAACTCTCAAAATAATTGTCCAATTCACATGAGATTTTTTTTGCCGTGTTCCTTGTAATGTCTACTATTTTTTGTATATTTTTCCAGAATTTGTGCTCGGTTGAATTTTAAAATTGCCTAGGGTTTGTTCTTGTATGTCATTCATTGCACATTGCTTGCCATTTCTTTTATGAAATCATGATGCTTGATCCAATGAAGCTGAAAATTTACATGCATAAACTAGACACCTTTATGAGCATTTTGGCATTGAGTTTTCTATTTTTGCATTTCTGGTTTGTGAGATGTGATGTGATCAATATAGGTGTGACAATGTGTGTCACACCATTTCTTGTCCAATTTGATGATTTTATTTACCATGCCATTTAATTGCCAAATAATCTGAATTTTTGCATGATGTTGCTTCTGGATGTTAAGTTTGTTCATGATTGTTTGTAGAATTTTTAGATTCATTTCCAATTTGTTTGAGATTTGCTTTTGCTGTTTGGTCATTTGTGAACTTTTGTTGAGTGTTGAACTTCCATGATTTGTGAAATTCTTGTGCCTTATCATATGAGTTTGAAATTTTGTACATTGATTCTTAACATGTTGAAGTTCATTTTGGCTTTGGTTTGGTTCATTTATCTTATGTCATTTCTGTTTTAGGATTGCCTTAAGTTGATGCACCATTTGTGGTCTTGTTTGAACTTGTTTATGCATACCTTGATTTGTTGATTTTAATTGACTTGCTTATACTTGTCCAAATGCCATGATTTTTGGTGTGTTGATCCTTTGATGTGTTCTGTTTAGGCATGATTTTTCTTGGAATTTATTGAGCCATGTTTTATTTGATTTGAAGTGGTTCATTCTGTTTACTCCAATGTGATCCCAACTTGCTTGTTTAACATGTTTTGCTTAGGAAATGGATTTGGTGCACAGTTTTGACATGAGACCAATTGGACTTTGTTCTTGATTGATTAATATTGATTTTGGTTAATTTTCATGTTCTGTTTTAAATTTGTTCCTCATCTTTGACCCTAGGCTTTAGCCTAAGGGTTTGCATCTCATGTTTGAAGCTTTGTTTCAGGTTGCACATGCAAGTTATACAATTGATGATGCCTCATCTTGAGAGCATTTGATATTTGCTTTTGATTACTAATGTGTGTTTTGTAGGTTGAAGTTGATTCAATTGGGATTGACTTGTGGCTTATGCCTTTGCCTATGTTGGTTGTCTGTTGCATTAATTGTTGGTTGATTGTCTGTATAGCATACTAATTTGTTTGATGTTTCCACAGGTACATTTAGTTGCTATAGTTCATTGTGAACTTGATTTTGCTTTGCTTGATAGCTTAAGCATCGAGGTATAACATCTCTTCTTCATGTAGTCTGGAAGACCTGGCCTGTTACTTGGCCAGGCACCTGTCTGAAGTCCTCCTTAAGAGGCAATGTTTGTGATTGTTTATTTGTGTCCCCAAGCAGGAAAAGACCTTTTGATAAGGCAATTGGTAGATAGAAGAGATGTGTAGTCCATCTCCTACTATTCTGTGTGTATTCCCTTTGCTCACATTACATGTTGTAGCATTGTGGATCTTAACCCAAGATCTATAGAGTCATTAACTTGTGGAGAGAGTTCCAACTTTCTGAACTCCTACACCTTCTGATATTCAAAGCTCTCCCTGACCAGGGATAAGAGCAATGAGGCACACCCCTCATATCCTTTCATCTGCTTCACCTTAACTCTCAATGTTAAGGTTAAGAGCACCATTTACCCCATTCCAGTTGACTTTAAAGTCTAACCCTTGCTTGAGCCTAATTGTTTGGATATAGTGTGTGCTAAATGACTTTGTTTGATTAATTGCTTGGTTCATTTGTACATGTTTTCTTGGTTGCCTTTGTGCATTTATCATCATTAATTGCTCATTATTGCATGATCATCATTTCATATCTTTGTGTCCATCTTTGGTTTACCCATTGAGGACAACTGTAAGTCCACTCATTGGCCATTGTTCCTATGATTTGGAAGGGATAGAGTGTAAGACCATTTCATTTGGCTACTTATGTCCATTGCTTCTGTTTGTTTGTTGTATGTGAGGATGCAATTGTAAGACCATGTTGTTGGCTTTTGTATTCCTATGATCATCTGGTGGAGATTAGAGTAAGCCCAGATAGATTGGCATCTGACATCCATGTTTTGCTTTATCTTTGAGGAGATTGGAGTAAGCCCATATATTGGCATCTGGTATCCTTGTTTGTTTGGTTCTTTGGAGATTGGTATAAGTCCAGTTGATTGGCATCCGGTATCCACCTCTTTTGTTTTGTTTTGCTTTAGGAGATTGGAATAAGTCCATTTATTGGCATCTGACATCCCTATTTGTTTTAGGAGACTGGTGTAAATCCATTTATTGGTATCCGGTATCCACCTTTTGTTGTGAGATTGGTATAAGTCCAGCAATTGGCATCCAGTATCATTTGTTCTGCTTATTTGTTATTGCTCATTTGCCTATTCCTAAGGACACACTTGAATCATCTTCTATATGATTTCAAGAGGTGAACTTTTCTGAGAAGTTTTACACTCCTTCATCCATACCCTCTTTGTCCTAAACCTTTTCACATTGTTAAATAAAATTTTTTTGAACTATTGTGCAAACATCTTCATGTCTTTTCAAATTAGAAATCTGGACCCTAAGTCCTTGACTTTTCAAACTCCATTTCATAACACTTCTTTCTGAATTGAATCTTAATCATACTTTGACCATACTTTGTGAATACTCATAATCAATTAACTTCATTCATTCAATTGTTTTGGTGGCTTTGTCCATTGTTGATATGTTTTCATACATTAGCCATAGGTTTCAATTACCATAGTGGTTGATGTAAACCTTACCTTGTCCTTAGTGAGTTGATTGTAAGTCTTCCATACTTATTATAGGGTTAACCCCTCACTAGTATGTTGAAGCCGTCCTCGCATGGTGGATTGTTGATTCTGGTTGAGTTTTCTCCCATTGGTAATGAAAAACCTTAGGGTTTGTGTTTTAAAACGAATTCACTAATTTTTGGAAATCTTTTAGCCGAACTACGGCGTTTTGATCCTTACCTTTCATGGAAGGTACGTAGGCAACGGGTTTATCCGTTCAAACACAAAAATAATAAAATTGTACATTCTTTTCTCATCTTCCCAATCATGTTTGCACAATATGTCATAAACAAATAAACTTTTTATACAACAAGTGTGAAAAGGGCTCCCTAGGAGTACCTAGGACGTTTTGGGTGCCTAACACCTTCCCATTGCGTAATTAACCCCTTACCCAGATTCTCTGATCTTTTCATTAGTTTTCTATGTGTAAAACTTCTTAGGCTTTTGTTCGCTTTTTAGCCATTCTTTAGGATAAATAAAAGTGCGGTGGCGACTCGAATTCCTTGTATGCTTTGCTTTTGGTTTAGTCAATAAATCATAAAGTGACGAATACACCGCTACAGAAAAGTGGCGACTCTGCTGGGGAGAATATTAGACCTTCCCTGGTGGTATTGCCTACTTTTCACCCTTGTTGTATGATATTTGCTTATGTGTTATTTGACATATTTTTGTACAATTTGGGATAACTGTATTGATTGTAATGTTTGAATTGCTTGATATACAATTGCTGTTTGCTTTGGTGATCTCTGTGAGATGAGTTCTATACCCGAACTCGAGTGCACTCTAGGATAGGAGAATGGCGTAGTCTTGTTGACTGGTGTGGAGTATTCCTTAGCCAGTTGACTTGCGAGTCCATTCACTTGGTGGAGGTCATGTTGGATTAATAATGTCACACAAGTTATTTGTGGTTAGGCATTATTCTTTCAATCATGTGCCTTAGAAGCCAAGGGCCTTAGTTTACCAAGCCCATTTTGGCCTATTTTTAGGACGTAGTGCGGAGGTCGTTCAGATGTAAGTTCTGATGCGATTGTTACGCGATACTACACTCATAAGAGTCTCTCTTGAGAATATTTTTGGAATACGAGTATTCGTTCCTCCGATAATATCCGAGAGATGGGACGATGATTATGGGAACCTCTGGTAGAACATGCTCGGCAGGTTTAAACCCTAGTACACTCCCTTTGGGTGGTCCTTAACCGAGACTCCATGCTCGTGACTCTCAGCAAACCCGTGATTCATGGTTGAGTCGTTCAAATATCCTTAATATCAATGGAACTTGGGCGTCGATAAGGTGTAAACCATAATCCGCCAAAATGGATGATTGATATTAAGGATGTTTGAGCCGGTTCCTGTACCGTTAATATCAATGGAACTTGGGTGTCGATAAGGTGAAAACCATAATCCACCAAAATGGATGATTGATATTAGGGATACAATGAGCTTTCCCATGACCTTTGTTTGGTGTGACTTGCTTGATCCTTGAGTGTGATTGTTGCATTCATGCGTTCATGCATTCATCTGCATCCATATCATCAAAAAATGAGAATTTTTTTTCAAAGAACTTAAGGGGTTTCTTTGCAAAAAAATTTCAGATATGGAAAGACAAAGAATTATTCAATGAAATAATTTCCATGTGCGATAAAATGCTTAATATTTCAAAGTTTGCAAATAAAACCCTCGAGTTCCTTTGAAATAAAAACAAAGCATATGCACAAGCATTACATGCATCATTTGCATAAGCGGGTGTTGTTCTCAGCCTTTGGTCCTGTGGTCTGATCCCCGTGCTCTTCATTTATTTTGAAGACGCACTAACTCATCGGTACTACACTGGGTTATCTCTGCCAGATTGATGGATCATGTTGAGCAAGAGAGCTGTGAACTCAAGGAGGAATCTGCCAGACTATGTGTTGTTGATGGATTTATTCCTGGTTAGCCACCTGTCTTCTTTCTCATATATTGATGCTGAGGATGAAGTTGGAACGCCTTTCCAAGCTTTATCTATTGATGAGCCAATTGAGAAGAAGTCTCATTCATTTGCTTCCTATCGTGATGCGAAACTGGCCATTGAATGTGGTGCAGTTGCTGGTTTGGGGAAGATGATTGAGCTTGAAGACAACAGAGCCCGGGCTGGCATTGGCTATTGTTCTGGGGCATTCAACGAGCAAGGTTTGTTCAAGAGTGGAGGATTCATCCATGCTGATCAACCTGAAGAAGCTGCTGCTATCTTGGAAGAAGATGCAGAGGATCTGAGCAACTTCATCATACCTGGTGGGGTCTGCCACAATTGGGTCGCTGTAGATGTTCCTACAGTCATCCATAGATCAGAGTAATTGTTCACTTTGTTTAAAACCCTTCTCCCATGCCAAAAGGAGAAGTGATGACATTGTTGGCATCATTTAATACAATGATATTTCATTCAATTAATGCATTGTTAAACATTTGTTTTTCCATTTGTTTTCACTTTTTGCTTTTTGCATGAAATCAGTGATCACAAAAAACCCATAAAAACAAGAATAAAAGCAACATTTTCATCTGCATAATGATTTGCTTGTTTAGATTCTAAAGTTTTTCATTAACCAAAATCATTATGCAGGTTGATTCTAAAACCCATTGAACATAATGATCCAACGCCATCTCCCAATTTTGAATTCCCTGTATTTAAGGCAGAGGAAGATGATGTTGAAGGGGATTCCTGATGAGATTACCCGTCTTCTTGAGCACGAAAGAAGCTCATTCAGCTGTATCATAAGAATCAGCAAAACAGTCAAACTGGGGCATTGCAAATGCAATCAAAAAAACAAAAAAGAGGGTGAAAAATAAAAGAAAAAAAAAATCAAAAATCAAGAATTTTTTTTTTTAGAAAAATAAAAAAAGAAAAAGTATACCCTCAAATCCCTAGTTGACTGATGCTGAATGGATTCAGAGTCGTTATGACCAGTTGAATCTGATTGAAGAGAAGCGATTGACTGCCATGTGCCATGGTCAGTTATATCAGCAGAGAATGAAGAAAGCATTCGATAAGGACGTCAAGCCTCGTGTGTTCCGAGAAGGTGACCTCGTGCTCAAGAAAGTCTTGTCTTTCGTGCCCGATTCCAGGGGCAAGTGGACTCCAAACTACGAGGGTCCATATGTTGTTAAGAGAGCCTTTTCAGGCGGTGCTTTGATGCTTACAACAATGGATGGGGAGGATTTCACTCGTCCTGTGAATTCAGATGCAGTCAAGAGATACTTTGCCTAAAAAAAAAGTATATGCAAATGAAAAACAGAATAGCTCGTTAAGTTGAAAACCCGAAAGGGCGGCTTAGGCAAAAATGAGTGTCTCGGTGGAGAACCCGCAAGGGTAATCCAGGCAAAAGTTAGAGACTTGAAAAAAAAGGTATATTTGCATCCCGCTAGATTGAGTACCTCACCCTGGGGCAATCTAGGCAAAAATTAGGGATTTGGCAAGTAACTGCATCCTGACAAGACTTTCTGTTCCGCAGCCGTCTTTTCGTCAGAGGTTCTCGATTCGTCGTCAACTGAAGCTTCGAATACATCGAGATTCAAATTGGTAGAGAAAGGATCATTATGTTCAATGTAGCCCTCTTCCAATATATATCACTAATTTCAAATTTGTACAGATCTATGGGTCTTGCCATTTGCAGGCTACCATTCCATCAAATCAATTTGAGCTTTTTATCCAATTATTTGCATTCTTATTTGTTTCAATTCAACAAATGTTTTGCATGTTTTAATTGATAAAATGTCATTGTTTTAAACAAATAAAGTTGTTCAAATTGTTTGTTTTAAACAAAGTGAACATTCATAATGATGAAAGGATACTTAAGAATTTCTCAGTGCTCTCCCAAGGGTGGCAGGATTTCCAACAGGTAAGACATTTGTTCCTATTCCTGGCATTGGTTGTATCCTCTTTCTCCTGCTTTGTTGTTGGGGTTGTTCCCCAAACAGAACTTTTGTTGGGGTTGTTCCCCTAAGCAGAGTGTTGTTCAAGACTTCGTTTTCTTCTCCAGCAGTTTTCTCTCCCCAGCATGGGTGTTTTCCGTTTGGAAGTTTCGGTAGTGGGTGGTTTGAGACCCTGATACCCCATCACTTTCCCCAGCATTGTCGCAAGCTGAGTTGTTGTTTCTTTCCTCAACACAGTCGCTAGTGGAATCTGTGATATATCCCCAGAGTAGAGCGCTTATGGAAGACTTCGTTTGTTCCAACAGTACCCTCTTCCCCGGCCAAGTCGCCAGCGGAGTTGCTATATTTCCCCATCAGTGCGCTTATCCCTGCGGCAGGGCGGTGATTGTGTTCCTCCTCAGCAGTTGTGGATGTTCTCCTCAGAAGAGTCAGCATTTTAGTGGTTGATTCCCCAGCTCTCTTCCATATTCCCAATGGGTTCTTCAGCGGCTTTCCCCAGTAGAGTTGTCAGTAGATTTGTGGTTTGGTGGATTGCATTTTCGCAAAATCCCCAATTGAGTTGGTATTCTCCAACAGAGTCAGGATTGCATCTGAGCATTCCCCTCAGAGTTTCCGCCAGAGCTGATATCCTCGACAGAGTTGCTTTTGTGGCGGTTTCCGCCTGTTGAAACCTCTGTTTTCCCCCAGTAGGGTCGGTTGGTGGCCTATTATCCAGAGATTGGGTTGATTTCCTGATTGCTTTTGATCCCCAGTAGAGTGGCTTGTTGCAGAATCTACTTGTGTGATCTGTTTTTCCTTAAGTGGGTATATTCCCAATGGAATGGATATTTGTGTTCTCCCTAAGTAGAGTTGCTCGTGCAACAGATTCTACATGGATGATCTGTTCTCCCTCAGTGGGTTATTCCCCAGTGGAGTTGTGTGGAGTTGCTTTCGTAGCAGTTCTTGCTTGGGCAGTGAACTCTTGTCCCCCTGCATATATTTTGGGATTTCTTTTTTTCCCAACAGATTGGTCTTTGTGGCATTTGTTGCCTGTTGTGACTTTCTGTACTCCAGTTGGGTTGATTGTTGATCCATTACTCAGAGATTTTGTGATATCTCTGATCTTCTGCCTCCCCACAGATCTTTGCTTTTCAGCATGTGGATCTCCTGCAGATTGGCTTTCCAGTTGGTTTTTCCCCTGGAAGTATAGTACCGGGCGTTTGATTCCTGGACCTGTTTGTGTTAGATATGTCTGTTTTGTCAGCATTCATCAAACATAAATCACGCATATTCATGCATGTTCATAAACATTCAGATGTTCATGTTGCATTTTTTGCCATATATCTCTTGTTTGTTGTTTCCTGCTTTGGGTTTCATAGATCTCCATTAGATTTTCCCAAGCAGATGTCGGGTGTTTAATCTCTCCATATAGAGTCAGCCCCATAAGCCGAAAGTGTTTGTCTTTCCTTCTGCAGTTCCCCATTGAGATTATTCTCGTGGATGACGGTTTCTTCCGTTTCCTCCCAGCATATATATTGGGATGGATGTTCCTATTGAGTTATATCCTCATTAGGACGTGTCTTGATTCAGTCTGTCTTTTCGGATCGATCCTGAATTGGCTATTTGTCAACTGTTTCTTGTGCTTCCCTGTGGAATAAATGAATGAATTGCCCAGTAACCGGCATTAATTCATCTTATCCCCAGCGGAATCTTTTTGGGCCTCTACCCAGTAACCGGTAGTTGTAAGTCCTATTTTCTACCCAGTAGTCGGTAGTCGTAAATCCTATTTTCTCGCTCTCCAGCAGAGTTTGTGGTTTGTTACAAACCCTATTTTGTTTCCCGTGCGGATTTGTGATTCTTTCATTCCCCACGTGGAGTTGTTGGTTTTCTACCCAGTATTCGGTAGATGTAAACCCTAATTCGTGCTTATCCCCCACCAGAGTATGGCTACTACCCCGTATTCGGTAGTTGTAAGTCCTATCTCTTTTCCCCTAGCAGAGCTAACTTTTGTGGTTCGTTCTGGTTAGTGGTGGATTTTTTTGCTGTTGTGGTTTTATCCCCAATAGAGTTGGTGTCTCTGTGGAATAAGTTGAATAATTGCTCAATATTTGGCATTCATTCACCCTATCCCCAGGTGAGTCTGTGGTCTTCTACCCCGTATTCGGTAGTTGTAAATCCCACGTTGTGGTTTTTTTCTCCCCAGCGGAGTTTGTGCCTTGTGGTACAGGTGGATAATTGTCGGTTGCTAGCAATTTTATCCTAACAGAGTCTTTGGTTTTCTACCCAGTAGTCGGTAGTGGTAAACCTCTTTTATCCCCAGCCAGAGTTTTTGGTATTCTACCCCGTATTCGGTAGTTGTAAACCCTAATTACTCCCCTTTGCAGAGTTAACCTTGTTGTCCATCCTAACAGATGATGGTTACTCTTTGTGGTTATCATCATTCGTTGTTCGATGTTGATATTCCTCCTTTGCTTGTGGACAATTTCCGTATGCTAGCAATTGTATCCCCAGCAGTCTTCTGGATAATTGCCGTATGCTTGCAATTTTATCCCTTTTGAAGTCACCAGTGAGTCCTTTCACCGTTTGCTAGTGATCTATTCCCCGGATTATTGATTGTTTATCAATATATCCCCAGCAGTCTTCTGGATAATTGCCGTATGCTTGCAATTTTATCCCTTTTGAAGTCACCAGTGGGTCCTTTCACCATTTGCTAGTGATCTGTTCCCCGGATTATTGATTGTTTATCAATATATCCCCAGCAGTCTTCTGGATAATTGCCGTATGCTTGCAATTTTATCCCTTTTGAAGTCACCAGTGGGTCCTTTCACCGTTTGCTAGTGATTTGTTCCCCGGATTATTGATTGTTTATCAATATATCCCCAGCAGTCTTCTGGATAATTGCCGTATGCTTGCAATTTTCATCCCTTTTGAAGTCACCAGTGGGTCCTTTCACCGTTTGCTAGTGATTTGTTCCCCGGATTATTGATTGTTTATCAATATATCCCCAGCTAGTCTTTGCGGATAATTGCTGTTTATGCAATGCATCCTCAGCAGATCGCCTTTTATTTACCCGTTTGCTTGGTAATGATTGTTGCTCCCTTAGATTGGTCATCATTATATACCTAGTTTTGGTATCTCGATGCCTTTCTTTTCGGTCGATTTATCCTTTGTTAACCCAGTAACCGGTTGTGGATAATCTTCCATGCGAGTATGTTATCCACGTTCTGACGGTAATGGATAATATATCTCATGCACTCTTCAGTCGAAGCCTTTTGTGTTTCCCCAGTCGAGTAAGATTCGTTATTTCCCTTTTGCGGAGTCGAATATTTGTTGTTTCGGATAATTGCCGGATGCTTGCAATTTATCCCTTTGAGTTGTCTTTCGTTTACCCGGATGCTTGGTATCGATTGTCTTCTCTTTTTGGTTGGTCACCTATTATATGCCCTAACCGGTATCTCTGGTGTCTCTCCCTTCCGAGTATATTATTCACGTTCTGACGGTAATGAATAATATATCTCTTTCACTCTTTGGTTGGAATCCTTTGTTGATTTTCCCCAGTATAGTAAGATTCGTATTCTTTGTAGAATCGAATACCCATCCTTTAACCAGTTTGTGTTTTGGATGATGAGTGTTTTGGCAGTAAAAACCAATCCACGTTTTCAGTAGATCACCTATTATATACCCAATAACCGGTATCCTTGGTGTTTTCTTACCATGCGAGTATATTATCTACGTTATGACGGTAATAGATAATATATCTCATGCGAGTATTCTATCCACGTTCTGACGGTAATGGATATTATATCTCATGCGCTCTTTGGGTTTGTGTCCCCAACTGAGTAAGATTCGTCTTCCCGTTGTGGATTCGAATGTCCATCCCGTAAGTCGATTTGCTTTTGCAAGCCCTCCTTTCGGATGATGAGTGTTTTGGCATATATACCAATTCACGCTTTGGTAGGTCACCTATTATATACCCAGTAACCGGTATCTCTGGTGTCTCTTCCTTTTCGAGTATATTATTCACGTTCTGACGGTAATGAATAATATGTCTCATGCGCTCTTGGGTCGATCTTTTGATTGTTTTATCCGCAGAGTAAGATTCGTATTCTTTGTAGAATCGAATATCCATCCTTTTGGATGATGAGTGTTTTGGCAGTAAAAACCAATTCACGTTTCGGTCGGTCACCTATTATATACTTCGGTATCCCTGGTGTTCCTTCCTTTCTGCTCCCTATTATGACCTTGGTCCCCTGTGGAGTCAGATCTTCCTGAGTTTGTTACCCTTATACCGGTAACACCTTATCTTGTTGCTTTTCCCCAGGAGAGTCTCTTTGTTAGACACTTCTCCAGTGGAATTGCTGTGGTGATTTTTACCCTTTGCAGTTGGCGTTTTCCCCAATATATGCAATTTTTTCCCCGGCAGGGAGATTCTTTGTGAATCTTCTCCTGGTCCAAGTCCGGATTTTCATCCGAAGTATCCTTTGTGGATAGTTTGAGTCAGCTTGAGTCTTTCCAATGGATGTGTCTTCCTTTGGAATTCGTCTTTTCCCCAGTTTGAGTCCTTTGCTTCCCCAGTGAGGTCTCCAGTCCAGTCGTGTTTTGTTCACGCTCTGTCAGTTTTGTTTTCCCCAACTCGGAATCGGGCCCTGCTCACGCATTCTTTTTGTTATTATCCCCAATAAGAGTCCTGTTAGAGTCTCTGTTCCTGGTGAGTGAATTACTCCGATGGATCGTCTTTTTCTTCTGTGTGAATTATATTCCCCACAGAGTTTTGTTTTTTTGCATGCATACATCTGCATCATGAGGTCTCTTAGGGACCAAAATTTGTCTCATTACTGTTATTTAAGCCCATTCTACCGCGTCGAGATGAAGATTTCTAAACTTCACTTCTCCGGTTAGAATGACCTTAAATAGGGGCATCTGTAAGACCCCAATTTTGTCCCTAAGATCCCTCATGGCATCATATCATATCATATCATTGCCTCAAGGATCATTGTGCACCTTGCCTCCCTCTTTGTGGGTGGGTTATCTTTTGAGAGTGGTTCTTGATCACCAAGCATGTCTTGCATTTGTATATCATTGCTTTTCATTTGTTTACTAACCCAAAAGTACAAAAATGTTGTCATCTAACCTTGTTACTTGCAGATGAAGCAATTAGGTCAAGCAGTCACAAGCAAGCATTGAGCCAATAGGTGGTGGCCATTCTGAAGAATTTGGGCACCAATGATCATTCATAAGAGTTCATATGAACCATGGTATCATTTTGAATCAAGATCTCAAGTGGTAGAGGTTTGAAACTCATCAGAGCATAGCTAGGTCAGCTGAAACCCTAGAAAAGTCAATTGTGGTCAACTGTGCATAAAATCAGGGATTTGAAGGTATAAGATGGTTAGAGGGGCCTCATTCATGTCCATACAAGCCTCATATAACATGTCAAACATCAACATTGAAGAATTTAAGGTCAGACAAAATTTTTCCAAAAATAGTAAGTGACCTGTAATTTCAAACTGCCAAAAATGGAAAGGTCTTCTCCTCAACTTTACATCATCAAGCAAGCTTCAAATCAAATTTTGTCCAACATGAAAGTTGAAGATCTTGCTCTCATCTTTCCAAAAAGTCCAAGAACATCCATTTCTCATTTGTGGTTGGCAAGTTATGATCAAATCATTGTCAATGGATTTTGAACTTCAAGCTAGCATAACTTTCACACCAAATGGCCAATTCATGTGGTTCTTTTTGGAGCATTTCACTCTTGATGTGCACTATCATAATCATGCATCACATTTCATTAAAACTCATCATAAAAAAGTGCATTTTTCACTTGATTTAATTTGAATTTTTGGAGGGAAAATATCCATTTGAAAAATATGCATGATTTTCAATTCCAATCAATCTCATTTGCATCCAAACAGGTTTTTAAACTAGTTTCAAGTGAAATTCGCACTGTAGCATGCCATGCACATGTAAGGGTGAAAAATGTCAATTTGTCAAAACACCTCCAATTCTCTTAATTTGTATTAGCATTGTTTAAACATGATTAGAGTCTGGTTAATTAGGAGTATATATAGCATAATCATAACAGAAAATCATAACCACAATTCACAAATTCAGATCTCAAATTTTTTCTCTCAAATTTCTCTCAATTTTCTCTCAATTTTCCTCTCATTTTCTTGAAAGCATTTACATAGTTCTTGCTCTGTTCATCATCTAGCATCATCACTGAACAATTTTCAAGCCAAGAAACACCTGAATTCGTGCATATTTGGAATTGCTCAAAGTGAGAACAACAATGGTGAAGTGTTGAAACTGTGGAATCGTGCATAGCTGAGCTTCGATCTTCCTTCCAAACATCTTCATAAGCATTGTAGAAGAACTTCCAAGCATCACAAGTCTTCAATTGCAGCTGAATCAAGTTCTGTTTCTACAAGAGGTTACAATTCGACCTTCATAATTTTGATTTTAGTTGATATAATATGATAGATCTTTGTTTGCTGATTGTTATGAGCTTTAAATCGTGTTAAACCATGCCAAAATGAGAGAGAACGGTTGATTTGAAGTTTGATGGATGATTTTTATTTTGATCGATTCATGCTTGATGTAGTGTTTTTGGATGTGTTAATTGTTGATTATTGATGCTTGATGTTAGATCTATAGAATGCATGGCTTGATTTGTGTTTCTAGAGAGGTTGAGAATTTTCTGGAAAATGATGATGAAGATCATGAAGATCTTCATCGTGTTCTTAAAAATCTGGAAATTACCTGCGAATTTACTCGCAACCTTCATCGCGTCTGCAGCGTTTTTACCTGCGGATTCCTATGCTTTTCCTGCGGATTTTCGCTCCGAGCATGCATGCATGTGGCTAGGGTTTCGGTCTAAACGACCGTGTTTTGCTCATGGCGCGCTTTCCATTTTGAATTCGAGCGCGGTTCGATTCCGGCTCCAAGCATCTTCATATTTTGGCTTTTGTATTTCTTCATTCATGCATTCACATGTTCATATGCTTCATTCATCATTTTTTATTTTTTATCCACATTAAAAAATTCATAACTCTCAAAATAATTGTCCAATTCACATGAGATTTTTTTTGCCGTGTTCCTTGTAATGTCTACTATTTTTTGTATATTTTTCCAGAATTTGTGCTCGGTTGAATTTTAAAATTGCCTAGGGTTTGTTCTTGTATGTCATTCATTGCACATTGCTTGCCATTTCTTTTATGAAATCATGATGCTTGATCCAATGAAGCTGAAAATTTACATGCATAAACTAGACACCTTTATGAGCATTTTGGCATTGAGTTTTCTATTTTTGCATTTCTGGTTTGTGAGATGTGATGTGATCAATATAGGTGTGACAATGTGTGTCACACCATTTCTTGTCCAATTTGATGATTTTATTTACCATGCCATTTAATTGCCAAATAATCTGAATTTTTACATGACGTTGCTTCTGGATGTTAAGTTTGTTCATGATTTTTTGTAGAATTTTTAGATTCATTTCCAATTTGTTTGAGATTTGCTTTTGCTGTTTGGTCATTTGTGAACTTTTGTTGAGTGTTGAACTTCCATGATTTGTGAAATTCTTGTGCCTTATCATATGAGTTTGAAATTTTGTACATTGATTCTTAAATTGTTGAAGTTCATTTTGGCTTTGGTTTGGTTCATTTATCTTATGTCATTTCTGTTTTAGGATTGCCTTAAGTTGATGCACCATTTGTGGTCTTGTTTGAACTTGTTTATGCATACCTTGATTTGTTGATTTTAATTGACTTGCTTATACTTGTCCAAATGCCATGATTTTTGGTGTGTTGATCCTTTGATGTGTTCTGTTTAGGCATGATTTTTCTTGGAATTTATTGAGCCATGTTTTATTTGATTTGAAGTGGTTCATTCTGTTTACTCCAATGTGATCCCAACTTGCTTGTTTAACATGTTTTGCTTAGGAAATGGATTTGGTGCATAGTTTTGACATGAGACCAATTGGACTTTGTTCTTGATTGATTAATATTGATTTTGGTTAATTTTCATGTTCTGTTTTAAATTTGTTCCTCATCTTTGACCCTAGGCTTTAGCCTAAGGGTTTGCATCTCATGTTTGAAGCTTTGTTTCAGGTTGCACATGCAAGTTATACAATTGATGATGCCTCATCTTGAGAGCATTTGATATTTGCTTTTGATTACTAATGTGTGTTTTGTAGGTTGAAGTTGATTCAATTGGGATTGACTTGTGGCTTATGCCTTTGCCTATGTTGGTTGTCTGTTGCATTAATTGTTGGTTGATTGTCTGTATAGCATACTGATTTGTTTGATGTTTCCACAGGTACATTTAGTTGCTATAGTTCATTGTGAACTTGATTTTGCTTTGCTTGATAGCTTAAGCATCAAGGTATAACATCTCTTCTTCATGTAGTCTGGAAGACCTGGCATGTTACTTGGCCAGACACCTGTCTGAAGTCCTCCTTAAGAGGCAATGTTTGTGATTATTTATTTGTGTCCCCAAGCAGGAAAAGACCTTTTGATAAGGCAATTGGTAGATAGAAGAGATGTGTAGTCCATCTCCTACTATTCTGTGTGTATTCCCTTTGCTCACATTACATGTTGTAGCATTGTGGATCTTAACCCAAGATCTATAGAGTCATTAACTTGTGGAGAGAGTTCCAACTTTCTAAACTCCTACACCTTCTGATATTCAAAGCTCTCCCTGACCAGGGATAAGAGCAATGAGGCACACCCCTCATATCCTTTCATCTGCTTCACCTTAACTCTCAATGTTAAGGTTAAGAGCACCATTTACCCCATTCCAGTTGACTTTAAAGTCTAACCCTTGCTTGAGCCTAATTGCTTGGATATAGTGTGTGCTAAATGACTTTGTTTGATTAATTGCTTGGTTCATTTGTACATGTTTGCTTGGTTGCCTTTGTGCATTTATCATCATTAATTGCTCATTATTGCATGATCATCATTTCATATCTTTGTGTCCATCTTTGGTTTACCCATTGAGGACAACTGTAAGTCCACTCATTGGCCATTGTTCCTATGATTTGGAAGGGATAGAGTGTAAGACCATTTCATTTGGCTACTTATGTCCATTGCTTCTGTTTGTTTGTTGTATGTGAGGATGCAATTGTAAGACCATGTTGTTGGCTTTTGTATTCCTATGATCATCTGGTGGAGATTAGAGTAAGCCCAGATAGATTGGCATCTGACATCCATGTTTTGCTTTATCTTTGAGGAGATTGGAGTAAGCCCATATATTGGCATCTGGTATCCTTGTTTGTTTGGTTCTTTGGAGATTGGTATAAGTCCAGTTGATTGGCATCCGGTATCCACCTCTTTTGTTTTGTTTTGCTTTAGGAGATTGGAATAAGTCCATTTATTGGCATCTGACATCCCTATTTGTTTTAGGAGACTGGTGTAAATCCATTTATTGGTATCCGGTATCCACCTTTTGTTGTGAGATTGGTATAAGTCCAGCAATTGGCATCCAGTATCATTTGTTCTGCTTATTTGTTATTGCTCATTTGCCTATTCCTAAGGACACACTTGAATCATCTTCTATATGATTTCAAGAGGTGAACTTTTCTGAGAAGTTTTACACTCCTTCATCCATACCCTCTTTGTCCTAAACCTTTTCACATTGTTAAATCAAAAAATTTTGAACTATTGTGCAAACATCTTCATGTCTTTTCAAATTAGAAATCTGGACCCTAAGTCCTTGACTTTTCAAACTCCATTTCATAACACTTCTTTCTGAATTGAATCTTAATCATACTTTGTGAATACTCATAATCAATTAACTTCATTCATTCAATTGTTTTGGTGGCTTTGTCCATTGTTGATATGTTTTCATACATTAGCCATAGGTTTCAATTACCATAGTGGTTGATGTAAACCTTACCTTGTCCTTAGTGAGTTGATTGTAAGTCTTCCATACTTATTATAGGGTTAACCCCTCACTAGTATGTTGAAGCCGTCCTCGCATGGTGGATTGTTGATTCAGGTTGAGTTTTCTCCCATTGGTAATGAAAAACCTTAGGGCTTGTGTTTTAAAACGAATTCACTAATTTTTGGAAATCTTTTAGCCGAACTACGGCGTTTTGATCCTTACCTTTCATGGAAGATACGTAGGCAACGGGTTCATCCGTTCAAACACAAAAATAATAAAATTGTACATTCTTTTCTCATCTTCCAAATCATGTTTGCACAATATGTCATAAACAAATAAACTTTTTATACAACAAGTGTGAAAAGGGCTCCCTAGGAGTACCTAGGACGTTTTGGGTGCCTAACACCTTCCCATTGCGTAATTAACCCCTTACCCAGATTCTCTGATCTTTTCATTAGTTTTCTATGTGTAAAACTTCTTAGGCTTTTGTTCGCTTTTTAGCCATTCTTTAGGATAAATAAAAGTGCGGTGACGACTCGAATTCCTTGTATGCTTTGCTTTTGGTTTAGTCAATAAATCATAAAGTGACGAATACACCGCTACATAGTGAAAAGCTCTTGTTGAGGCAAGGGGACTAGACTACTCTCATTTTAGTAGAGGAACCAGGATAATCTTTGTGTGTTGCTTGCTTTTACTTCTGATCATTATCATTTTCGTTGTTGTTACTATTTTTGATGTTAGACTCTGAATGTTTTTCATATTCTGAAGTTTCATTATCAAAAGGGAAAAGATTTTTGGCATACACAATTCACCCCCCCCCCTTTCTGTGTATTTTTCTCACCTTCACGCTCGATATTAATCCGCTCATAAGGAATCGCATTTAAAAATTGTAAAGCACATCCTTAGATACCTTCATGGTACATCTAAGTTTGGGATTTTGTTTTCCAAAGGTAGCAACTGTAGTTTGGTTGGTTACTCCAATTTTGATTTTTCCGGTTGCAAATTGGATAGGAAAAGTAAGAAGCAAGTCTTTGTTGCTTTGTCAACTGCCAAGGCAGAATACATCGCTGCCGGTAGTTGTTATGCTAAAATTTTATGGTCAAACAATAACTACTTGACTTCGATATTGAAATTAAACATATTCCAATAATATGCGATAATACTAGTGTGATCAACCTAACCAAAAATCCAATGCTACATTCTCGTACTAAACATCTTGAGATATGTCACCATTTCCTATGTGACCACGTTGAAAAAGGCGATGTCGTTTTTGAACATGTTGATAGTAAAAATCAATTTGCCGATATTTTCACAAAACCTCTTGTGACTGGGCCATTTTTCAATATTCGATGGGAATTGGGCATTCTCGATATCTCAAATCTTGCCTAATATATTTTGTTGCATGCATACTTTACATTTGTTTTAACCTTCATTCGAAAGTTTTATTTCATATGAGTGCATCATTTGTCTTTCATTCTATGAGGTAATATCATTCTTAAATTATCTCTTTGTTCTTAAGTTTTTATGTAATATGTTGCTTATCTATGACTGGTTTATTTGATTACATGTTTATGATCCAAGATTATGTGATATATTTGATGTATGATAAATCTCATGTTTGTTCACTTCCAAAAATTTCATTAATTACCCTTGAGTTTTTCAATATATATGCTTATAGTGACGTCATGTTTAATTTTATCATCATATGTATTTCATGCTATTGTTTCTTCAAATTTGAAGTATGTTTGATGTTATAAGTGTTTGAGCATGTTCTTATGTTTTATTATTATGTTGTTCTATTATGACTTTCTTATGACAAAATTATAATGCATTTCATTTCTTTTGTCTACATTGATTGTTTATTTATGTTTATGCATTTTTTACCCTAACGTAATTCTATGTGAGTACACGTTATCGGTGAATCTTTTATCTTTGCAACGCCTCTGAGTGATTTATATGTTGTTATGAATTTTCCATGATACATCTTGTTTTTGCTAAAAAAAACACTAAAAGGTTGACTTCCTTGTTTTAGTTCAAGGAGAGCCTAAAATGAATGGTTGAAGTGTATGTTATGTGAGGTTTTCGCATTTATTGCCTGCCTTATACCCTCCAAGTATCCTCTTATTTATAGGTTTCCTTCTCCCATTTCCTGACTATTCATATCCTTCATAAATTCTCATGTTAGTAACCTCTGTCGCCCCTTATAATTTCCTTTTAACGCCCGCCTCTTCAATAATTGTAACTCCCTACCATAATGTATCATATAATAGTCGTCTCTTATAACCTTTAAAATGGCGTCCTGGCCTTATCATTGAGCCCGACCTCTACTGATGGGATCATTCTTAGTGTATAGAAGGTCGGGTCCGTCTTACTTATTCTGATGTCATAACCGGATTTCGATTAGTAGGTATGATGTCATACCCAGGTTCCAACTTGTAAATGGTAGCATGAATATCCGGCCTAATGACCTCACCCTACTCAATTATTATTCCAATTAGGTTTTAAAGAGCTTGGATGCATGAGTAGGTTTCGTCGAACTCATACCTTGGTTGGTCAACTAATTTTTCGGGATGTACATAAGCCCCCCGAGCATAAGATTTGAAAGGTTAAAATGTTCCGACAGAAGAAGCCCGAAAAATTCTTTTTATGCCCAATACACCTATGTTATGATGCTCGTTCGTGGTGACATGTCCTTAATCATGACAACGTATCCTCATCAGATTTTCCCCTTACTTAGTAATGATGGTTTTTATGGGAATTTGTTCCTTCCTTATGATTCGAAGTGCTTCATATTGTCTAAGTCTTTTATCAAGATTTTCTCTTTATTAAAATTGTATCTCTGTATTTTGGTTTACACTTGATTAGGAGGAGACTTTTCCTCTTCTAAACACATTTTCAGAGTTCTCGTTCATCTTTCCAGACCAGGTACATTTTCGCTTTGTTTCCTCTTTCTTTTATTCCATGGCTATTATTGATGCATGTGATGAGAATGTCAAAACACTGAGAACCCTGAGTGCTCGTGAAATAAAAGATCTTTGGGATTTTCACGTGAGAGGATGTAGAGATACTCTAACCCATACTGACTTTGATCTTATTATAAAGGAGGCTTACAACAATATTACCACCCCTTTTAGGAATTATGACTCTGATTCTTCTTCATCAGGTTCATCCGCAGAGGTGCTGATGAAGATCACAAAGTAATTTGATCAAGAGGTAATGAGTTACGACCAGAGCTGCATATATGAGGTGGAGATAGCTAAACCTCGATATTTGAGGAACGCATCTTATACTAGAAATGAATATGACGTTGTTTTGGAATCTTGTATTCTTGGGGAATGCATTTGCATAGCTCACCCTAGGGGAGTTAAAGACGAATATTTCCATTTCTATGTCAGGGTATTGGAAACATTAGTGGTCTTAGTGGTCTTCCCGATAAGACTTTTCTCCTTAGTGGTCTTGGTGGCCTTCCTGGGGAATGTATCTTATTTTTCTCCTTTTTTTAAATCAAAGGTGTTGAAAAAGGAAGATGGGTGACCATTAGTGGTCTTCCCGGTAAGATTTTTCTCCAAGCTTATACCACCGACTATAAAGGTTTCAAAGACCGATTTCTTTGCATTAGATGTGAACCGAGATGTCCTCAAGTAATATACGCATTAGAAGGATCTCATTATTTTCCCATCTATTGGACCGAGAATCCGCTTTTGGTATCCAGATTTTATTTTGATAAGTTAAATGACCAAGAAGTTAGGTCCCTAGCCATCTTTGACTCCTTCCGTATGATGAAGGTTTATGATATATTGTCTTTATCCGAAGATTAAATGCTTTATTTTTTGGGTAATGTTTGATTATTTATTTCGTGTAAAACTTGTGATGTCATCTTGCATTCTACTAAATTCTCTTCTCGTTTTGTTTTCAGAAAAAATGACTGACATCTCTGTGAAGGGGCAGAAAAGGCTGATGCTAGAAGCCCGGGCGGCGAGGAGAGTAGTCGGTCAGCCTGCTGATAAATCATACTTGTCCAGTTTAGAAACCTGGTTGTTGAAGAAAAGTAAGGTAGCCCCAAACAAAGTTACTCATATTGTATCAGAGCCTCAACCCTCGCCTTTTTCACCTTCGAATGGCTTTCGTCTAAGTTCTCCAAAGAAGATGAAAACATTAATGACTAACGAGGTCTGTAGATCTAATTGGGAAATCTCATCCCTGATGTGCGGGACTGGTGGGAGTGACCAGACCATAACGTCTAATGAGTTCAAGTTCTGGAGCAACATTTTTGATGGATTGAAATTCCTCTACGATCACTTGAATGTTACGGACGATGTGAATAAGGTGAAGACTATAAGACGACAAAAACGGACCCAAAACATTAGCTCTTATTTGATGAAATGCGTTGTTTTAACTCATGGACTATTTGAAGTTGACGATGCAAGTATCAGAATGAGATAAAATAGAGCCAAGAGGTTACTCAATTGAGGGAGCACCAGAAAACACAAGCAGTAAGACTATTCGACTTGGAGAAGCAATTACTTGAAGACAAAACCAGGAGGGAGAAATTGGAGGCTATGAATCAGAAGTTAAATTCTACTGATAACCAACAATCTGAGAAAATGAAGTCGCTTCAGGATTTAAATGTCCAGTTGCAAAGCTCTTTGCAGAAGGCTCAAATTGATGTCCTTGACGCTTGTGACACTGCCTTTGATAGGGCCAAGGCGCAAACCTTCTGCCTCTATCCTGGCCTTTACCTATCCAGTATGGGTTTCTTCAAGGTCGTGGTTAATGGTTACCTTATGGAGATAGAAGAAGTTGAGCCATCTCCTACTAATGAGCCGATCCAGGAAAATCATGATGTTGACAGTAACCCCGAAGTTGTGGGTGAGGATAATGACGAAGAATAGTTTTTAGTCATCCGTTTTGTAATGTTTTCAAGACTAATGGGTTTTTCCTTTTTGTTTTGTATTCGGGTCCTTCTATGGCCCATACTATGACATTTTTATATTTTGTTTAATGCTTATTGGTTGCCGTTATCTTTACAAATGTGTTTCGAGATGGTGTTCACGAAGGTCTTAAATGCTTGCTAAGTTTGATGAATGCCGACTTAGTTGATGGTCTAATGCATAGTCTATTGTCCATTAGCCAACTTAGTGACAATGGTTATGATATCATCTTTAATCAAAAGTCTTGTAAGAATGTTAGTCAGAAAGATGGCACAATCCTTTTTAATGGAAAGAGGAAAAACAACATTATAAAATTAGACTTTATGATCTTGAAGATCAAAATGTAAAATGTCTAATGTCTGTTAATGAGGAGCAATGGGTTTGGCATAGACGTTTTGTTCATGTTAGCATGAGAAGGATTTCTCAGCTAAATAAGCTTGAATTAGTCAGATTTCTACCCAAACTGAAGTTCGCTTCAGATGCTCTTTGTGAAGCATGTCAGAAAGGCAAGTTTTCTAAAACTTCTTTCAAAGCTAAAATTGTTGTTTCTACCTCCAGACCATTAGAACTTCTGCACGTTGATTTGTTTGGACGAGTGAAAATTGCTTCTATTAATAGAAAGAAGTATGTATTAGTCATTATTGATGACTACAGTCGTTGGACATGGGTAAAGTTCTTGAAACACAAGGATGAGTCTCACTCTGTGTTTTCCACCTTCTGCTCACTAATGCAAATAGAAATGAATTACAAAATAGTCAAAGTCATAAGTGATCATGGTGGCAAATTTGAAAATAAACACTCTGAAAATATTCTTTATTCAAATGGTATTTCCTATGATTTCTCATGTCCTAGAACTCCACAGCAAAATGGAGTTGTAGAAAGGAAGAATAAGACTTTACAAGATATGGCTCGCACCATGATCTAAGAAACTAATATGGTTAAGCATTTTTGGGCAGAAGCAGTCAACACAACGTGTTATATTTCGAACATGATTTCTATTTGACCTATTCTGGGTAAGACTCCTTATGAATTGTGGAAGAACATAAAACCCAACATTTCTTACTTTCATCCTTTTGGATGTGAATGCTTTATGTTAAACACTAAATAGAGTCTTGGCAAGCTTGACTCTAAGGAACATAAGTGTTTATTGTTAGGATATTCTAAACGCTCTGAAGGCTACAAAATCATTAATATAGAAACACAAATTGTTGAGGAATCAATTCATGTTACTTTCAATTATAAGCTTGACCCTGAAAAGTCATAGCTAGTTGAGAAATTTGTAGATTTGAAGATCAATCTTTCAGAATCCAAAGAAATCGTCTCTGAAGAAAAAGACTCAAAAGGAAAGGCTAAAGAATTTAAAGAAACGACTCAACTAGAAGCAATCATTGATCCAACTCATCAAAAGAAGAGTAGATCAAGAACTTCTCATTCCTAAGAACTAATTCTGGGAGACAAGAATGCTCCAGTCAAAACTAGATCTTCATTCAGACCCTCTGAAGAAGCTCTTATAGGTTTGGTGTCTTTGATAGAACCCACCTCTATTGATGAAGCTCTTCTGGATAATGAATGAATTTTGGACATGCAAGATGAACTGAATTAATTCACCATAAACGATGTTTGGGATTTTGTTTAGAAACCAAAAGGCTTTCATGTCATTGGAACCAAATGGGGTTTCAGAAACAAGCTGAATGAGAAAGGAGAAGTTGTTAGAAACAAAGCTCGACTGGTAGCACAAGGTTATAGTTAGCAAGAAGGTATATAATATACAGAAACCTTTGCTCTAGTTTCTAGGTTAGAGTCTATTCGTCTTTTAATTTCCTTTGCAGTCAATCATAACATCATACTTTATCAGATGGATGTTAAGAGTGTATTCCTGAATGGTTATATTTCTGAAGAATTTTATGTGTATCAAACTCATGGTTTCAAAAGTTCTCAAAACCCTGACTCTGTTTTTAAATTAAAAAAGTCTTTGTATGGTCTAAAGAAAACTCCAAGAGCTTGGTATGATAGACTAAACAACTTTTTATTGGAAAATAATTTTACCAAAGGAAAAGTGGACACAACTTTCTTTTACAAAACCTTCAAGAATGATATCCTGGTTGTGCAAATATATGTTAATGATATTATTTTTGGTTCTGCGTCGTTGTGCAAGGATTTTGCTAAGTCTATGCAGGCAGAAATTAAAATGAGTCTAATGGGAGAATTGAAGTTCTTTCTGGAAATTCAAATTGATCAGATACCAGAAGGAACATATATTCATCAAAGAAAAAATACAAAGGAACTTCTAACTTATCAGAATGTAATCTAGCAAAGACTCCAATGCATCATACATGCATTCTAGAGAAAGAAGAGGTAAGCAGTAAGGTAAATCAGAAGCTTTTCAGAGGTATGATAGGTTCTCTTCTGTATCTAACAGCTTGTAGACCTGATATCTTATTTAGTGTATGCTTATGTGCTCGCTTCCAATTAGATCCTAGGGAAACTCACTTAACTACTCTTAAGATAATCTTTAGGTATCTGAAAGGTATTACTAATCTTAGTTTATTTTATAGAAAATCAAGTGAGTATAAATTAGTAGGCTATTGTGACGCTGACTATGCTGGAGATAGAATTGAAAGAAAAAATACTTCTGGAAGTTGCCAATTTCTGGGAGACAACTTAATCTCATGGTCCAACAAGAGACAGTCAACAATTACGCTATCAACAACTAAAGTTGAATATATCACAGCTTTTTGATGCAACACTCAGATACTCTGTATGAAGAGTCAGCTAGAAGACTATCAGATATCTGAGAGTAACATTCCTATTCTCTGTGATAATACTTATGCTATTTGTTTATCTAATAATCATATCTTGCATTCTAGGGATAAGCATATTGAAATAAAACATCACTTTTTACGTGACTATGTTCAGAAGAGAATTTTTCACTTAAAATTTGTTGATACAGACCATCAATGGGCTGATATCTTTACAAAACCCCTTGCTGAAGATAGATTAACATTCATTCTAGAAAAACTATTTATGAAACCATGTCCAGAATGAAAAGATGTTATTCAGAATGTAAAGTCTATAGATCTCTAGATAAGATTCTGAGATTGTTTTGCTTTCTGACTCTGAAACTTGAAGCTTTCTGAAGTAAGAAAGTTTTCATGAATCAGAAAAGTTATGATCAGAAGCAATCTTATCGATTTGTCTTCCTGATTCTGAATAGTTGCTACATTTAATGGTTGTCTTGTCGTTTGATTTTGTGTGGTTCTTAGTGGAGACATTTGTCCCACTTTCTGAGTATGCGCGATTAAAGCGTGACACATTGAGTTTAACAATTCTTGGAATTATGTATACACCTTTACACTTCCCCCCATGTCTGCGCACACCTTTTGTCATCATTGCCAAAATTGTCTATTTAAACTCACATCACTCACATTTACACACTACGTGCATATTTATCCTACACTTTCAAGTTTTTCAAACCTTAAACTCTCTCTCTCTCTCTCTCAATTATTCTTCATCCTCTCTCTCTCTCAATGGTTGAACAACAGTCTTCAATGGCTCAACAATCTTCAAAGACTATTGAACAACTTAATAGATGAAAGGTTGCTCAACAACAACTGGTTCAACAACAGTTTCAATAACTTCAAATAGATAAGGCTAGATGTCATCCTAGATCCGTATCTATTTAAGGGACTTCTTCAGTCAAGGAAGAAATAAATGGCAGTACTATTCCGATGGATAACTATCCAATCTTCACGAAGATTGATCCACCAGATATTTTAGCACATTACATGAAGATTTGTCTTGAAGAGGGTATCGATCCGATGGTAGATCCCTTAAATCTTCCAGATGACTACCCAACTATTCCCCCGCCTCCTCTTTCTTCCCTAAACCCTTAGTTTTTCTCTTATCTTCGCACTTGTGTGTGTTTTGTTTTATGTTTTTCTTGCTGCGTTTTGTTTGTAGTTCTTTTAAAGTACTTTGTTATTTCATTTTGATGTTTGTAAGATGTACTCTGCACTGCCTTTTGGCATGTTTTCAATCAATGAAGTTGTTTTTGTTTTTTATTATTTACTTTGTCTTTTTTTATCTTTTTGATTGATGACAAAGGGGGAGAAAACATAATATTATAAAGGGTAAGAATTAAGAGTTTATTTTGATATCTAAATTCCTAAGTAAAAAACCTAAACATTGTTTAAATGTTTCTGTTAACAAATACTTCGAGAAAAGTTTGTTAAGTGTTTTGCATGGTTAACTCTCAAGATTCAGAATGGTTTGTTAAGCTTTTTTCTCAAGAATCCGAATGATTCTCAAAGAAGTTTCTGAAGAAAGGTCTTTAAATAAGTTTCTAGAGAAAAGTCTTCGAAGAAGCTTTTGAAGAAAGCTCTTCTGAAGGTTTATCAAAAGGATGATGTTATAAACCAGTGTTCTGGACAACATCAATCAACTTCTGAAATTAAACCAGATTCTGGCAAATTACTCATTCTGGTACTTCAAAAGGTAAATCATGAAAGTGTTCTTTCATTTTGAGTTTATCTTTAAAGGACTATACATCTCAAGGGGAGCTTTGTGCTTCTGTAAGATGTATTCTTCTGTGATTACCCTGTACAAAACTGTTCATCAAAATACATGGTTTGTCATCATCAAAAAGGGGGATATTGTTAGAACAAGATTTGGCTTTGCATCTATACCTTGAGCTTTGATGATAACAGTGTTGTATTTGTGTGAGAACAATTTTGGTATCCTAATGGTTTGTTATTGTGTAGCTTTAACAAACAGTTCTGATTCTGATCACATGATGTACAACATCATCAATTTCTGAACTTTGTGTTCCAAATTCGCTTATGCTTACAATTAGAAGTTCTGAAAGACGTCAATATTGTTGCTGCAATGTTCTTTCTGCTTCTGTGTTATCTCACCCATCAGAAGCTTATGAGGAGATTCTGTATTACTATTGTAATATTCTCTCAATTTTTGCTTCTGGATGTGACTCTGATCAACAAGCTTCTGAAGAATGGAAAGCTTCTGAAGTTGTGTTATATAGCTGAAGATTTTGAAGATCTCAAGGCAAACGATTGAAGTTATCAACATTCTGACTGAGGATTCTGAAGACTCAGAAGATTCTGAAGACACTAGAGAACCCAAGCCAGACTACTGACGCTATCAAGGTTCTGACCCAAGGTTCTGAAGTTTCTGAATCCAACTCTCTATTTCTTCACTTAATGCTTCAATCATCTTTTATCAGAAGCCAATAAATCTGAAGATAAGATCAAATGGGAACATGATCAAATAGTACATAGTACAAATCGAATAACCTTTTCACTACCTTGGGCAAGGATTGTACTATTCATCACACTTGTCACCGAATATGTGGGTGAAAGGACAATATGTGGTATTATTCCTTTCTCATCCAATAGTGGACATTCGCTCAAGGAGCTTTCCCCATTTTGCCCTCCAACAGTCACATGCTTACATTATATAAGCATGCTTTGGAGACTTAAAGAATTTGCTGATCTACACAAGTATTTTGACAAGCTTATTTTCTTTGTGAAAAGTTATCATCTTTTGTATGCAGTGTTCTTTAAATATTTATTATTCATTTGTGTAAATCTGCTTTTGAAGAAGCATCTTGTAACATATAAACTTTTATTCAAACTATTTGTTTGATTCCTTAAGGAGGTTATGTAACAACCCAATTTTAGTAATTATGTCTTATATTATTATTATTATTATTATTATTATTATTATTATTTATTTTATTGATTTGGAGTGGTAATTAATTATTTAGTTGATATGAGATATAATGAATAATGGAATTAATTAACTTGGTGTGTATATTGAGTGAGTTTGATTTATTTGAATTAAATAGAGATATTTAAATATTAGGTCTTACTGGGCCTATTAATTAAATTAGAGGTATCACTCTTTTAAGCCCAAATATAATACTAGTATATAAGAGGTGAGGAGAATGAGAATTAGGATTCATTTGATCATTTGAGGCAATAGAGAAAAATGAGAGGAAAAGTAAGGAGAAGAGAGGAAGAACAAGAGAGAAGCTAGGGTTTCCAGAAAATTGAAGAGGTAAGGGGGGAATCCTTATTATTATGGGTTAGTATGATTGGGTTAATGGATAGAAGTATGTTTAGGTTAAAATCCTTAATTTTGTATGGTTGTTGAAATTATTAGGTTTTATGAGTATTCTTGATTTGTGGTGATTTAATTGTGTTAAAACTGTAAATTAACCCTATATAATTAGAGTATTGTATGAGTTATAATTTTCTAAACGTTTGGTGATCCGCTATCGCACACGGGTCAAAACGAGTAATAATATATAGTAAATGGAAAGCGACACCTCGAGTATCGTATCGCAAGGACTCTTGACAAATTAACCAAGTATGAAAACAAAATATGGGGGTTTCAATTCGATTTAGAATAAGTGATTATGAAAAGTGATTAAAAAAAGTGATTATAGAATAAGCTGACACGAACCAACCTACTGCATCATCTTCCGACTTATCATTGATTCTTATAAAATTCTAAATCCCTAACGGGTCTGCTCCTATTCGATTACAATTACCATTAACAAGCGTAAAGGAAATTATGCAAGTAATATTCCCAAATTCCGAATTAAGCAAACGGATTAAAAACTATTACGAATTAAGCAGACGCAACTTGATCGTTCATGATAAAATAAAAGCTATGTTAACACAAAATTGATTCGGGATCATCATTCATCAATCAAATTTAAGGATTCTATCTGTCGTACCTCGAAAAAAAATGGGGATACGACTTCAAAGTGAAGCGCGATCGCACGCTCGCAATGATGGACTGAACAGAGTCGCCACCGAACTTTATTTATTCCTAAAAAGGAAAGGGTAAATATCGATAAAACCCAAGACAAAAGAAAGGATAAGATATGGTCATCGCAACCAATATCAGGGTTCGGGAGTCGATTATGCAAGGGGAAGGTATTAGCATCCCTCACGTCCGTTGTACTCAACGGGAACCATTAGGTCAGTTGTGTGCGTTAATGTTAGTTTGAAATGTTAGGCTTTTCAAGTTATTAGGTGGGAAAGAAAGAATAGAAGAGAGGATAAATGTTTTTGGATTTTTGACGAAGGACTAAACCTAAGTTTTTTATTAGTGGGCCTGACAAGATTTAAAAATCCTGCTCCTACGTATCTCAAAAGAGAAATCAAGGCTTACGTAGTTCTAGGTAGAAAAATGTTTGTTTGTTGGTCAATTTTAGCGAAAGATATATCGTATTAATTGACGAAAACCTTGTTTTACCCAAAACAGATAAGGAGTTGACGCGTACCATACATCGAACGGATTTATAAATCTACATTCGGAAAAACGTCATTTATCTCTACTCAACAATCGTGGCCGAAATATTGTTTTGTATCACTTAAGACAATATATCTTTCATTTATGAAAAGGTTTTTGATTAGTCGCACGTCGGCGAGAAAAGAGTTTGATCGGTTGGGTGTATTTTGAGTGATGGCGAGAACTTGGATGAGCGAGATATACATCTCGAATCCTAGTCTCAGGAGTGCACGGTATACACCATGTTCCATTTCCATCTTTATTGAAAGAGGTTAAGATAGGAATTAAGTAATTTGGAATTTGATTGAGAAAGGGTTTGAAGAAACCGCATTGACAATTTTAGACGATGGCGAGAGCCAAGATAGGCGAGGCATACGTCTCGAATCTTAATCTCAGGAGTGCACGGTATACACCATGTTCCATTTCCACCTTTATTGGAAAAGTGTTAAATAAGAATTAGGTATTTTGAGTTTTGTTGTGAAAATGACTTGACCCTAGATCAAGTATTGATGGACGTTTAAGAGAAATTTGAATGAGTGTTTGAGAGAAAACAAAATGGATGAATTTGGATGATGGCGAGAGCTAGGATTGGCGAGATATACATCTCGAATCCTAGTCTCAGGAGTGCGCGGTATACACCACATTCCACTTCCATCTTTATTGAAAAGGTCTTAACTATGAATTAATATTTTTTGAGTTTTTATTAGAAAAAATGGCTTGACGTTGAATCAAGCGTTTGATGAAAGTTTGAAAGAAATGGAATAGAATGGGAGGGAGAAATGAATTGATTTGTTTATTGAGAACATACTCGACATTGGATCGAGTCATATTTTTGTATTTTTGGAAATGGTTGATTTTATTCTTGTGTTAGTATCTAACTAGACAGTCAAACAAACAAAACAGTACAAAATTATTACACATCGGGGGAGTGGGGTACATTTTGTCAAATGGGGATTCAAAATCATGAAACAATTAAATCGGGCCCAAACGACAAATAATGCAAAGTATGAGTGTAAGTGCAAGAGAACCGGCTCATTGTAGGAAAGCCCAAGAGTAAGCTATGTGAGGTTGATGGCGATGCTTAAAAGCAATCGACTTACAAGGGTATGGAAAATGGGCTCGATATTGAATCGAGAAAAGTGTGATTTTAAAAGTTTAAAGCGGTTTGAATGGATGATGAAATTAAAAGAAAACAAATCTGTGTTATTAAACAATAATGAAACTATGAGTATAATAAAGCATAAACATAAAAAAAAATGAATGCTAAAAGAAATAAAATGCTATATATAGGTATCGAACCCACTCCACTAAAGACCATGAAAGCACCCCCTCTCCTCTAAGCCATTTATGATTAGTTATCATCTTAACGCTAATTTGGATAAGTAAACCAAGATAGATTAAAAATTAGAATTAAAATAATAACTAATATAAAAAACAGTCTGTTGGACTACCAAGAAAAAAATAGAAAATTAAACCCAGCCGCTTGGCTGTTGGGTTTTTCAATAGGATATGAATTGAAAATATAAAAACATTTATTCACTAAAACTTAGGAAGTTTAAACGTGTTTCAAAGATTTATTCTGTTTAAAATAAATTAAAGAAGAAAATTGGAATAGCGTAACAGAAGCCTTTCCTCGTTCTCTCCCAATCTCACTTTCTCAAAATCAACCTCTCAACCTCACGTCTCTCTCGTCAAAACCCAATCTCCACAAATCTCTCTCTCACCCTCAACGATTCGATCTCAACCTTCGCTCACCTCTCTCAATCGCTTGCACCAATTTGAACTGTACCAACCTCACACCCTAATCTCATCCCAAATGCACAATATCCACAGCTTTAAAGAAATCCGAAGCTTACCTTTGGTGGCGGTTCAGTAGTGACGGTGAGGCTCGGGACGGATTTCTTTACCTCAAAGCTTTCTCCTTGAAGTTCTTCTCCTTTGTCGTTTCAATCTAGGTATTTTCGTGGTTTTTAGAATTAGGGTTTTTTTCTCTGAGATTCTTTTCCGACTCCAAGGTTTTTTTTTCTTCACTGATTCCTCTCTTTTCCTTTTATATTTCGCAGATTAGGGTTTCGATTTGGTGTCCAAAGATTCAATAGAGAAACTTCCTAGAAGTGCTTTTTGTGCTCAGAATCGGGTTGTCCTGTTTGATGCTACAATCTGGAAACGGTAATTCTACCTACGCACCTTTTCGCTCTAACTTTGTCTCAATGCCAATTTGGGATTCTTTTTGAAATTTTAACAGCTTTGACTAATTTAATTTATGTTTTACCGCAGTGAAATCGGTGAGCTTTGGTTTGATTTTGACAAGCTTGGTAATGTTGGTTGAGAGCTTGCAATAGAGCCTATTTGCTCATGCTCATAGCAGATTGGACAACAAGCATGTGGCTTTAGCTTCACGGTATGTCACCGCCCTTCAATAACTTCTCTTCACGCTGCGGTTTGGGAAGTGAGGTTCTTCATTTTGCTGCACGCAGAATCAATCTTCAACTTCAACGCTAATGCTTTGTCATCTATTGTCGCGAAATCGACGGTACTGCAGGCATGACAACTGAGACTGGTTTGGTTGTGCCTGAGAACCACTGCTGTTATTTTTTTGTATGTTTGGAAATGAGGCAGGTCTCGGAATGCAGCTTATGGAATTGGCGTTGTCGTAACGTTCGATTTCAATCTAGTCAGGGAATCCCAAGGAGACAATTTGTAAGCTTTTATTTATGCCTACCGTATGTATCATAGACTCGGTGAATTTACGCTGAGATTGTTGAGTTTGATACCGTGCAGGTTATGCTGGACCTTTCAGGCTTGGAGACAACTCCTATTTCTCAGCTTCTCTCTTAGAAAAGTTCAATTACAACTCAAAGCACAAGTTGAATTATGATAGAAGGAAAGGGCAAGCTCCTAGCATAACAGTAGCGGGATCGCGATGGCTCTCGGGTTCAATGCGAGAGGCTGTAACAAGCCTTTCCGTCCATTAACCTGCGGCGGACAAAACCATAATTTCACTTTACTTGGCTTTGACATCTTCACGCGTCACTGCTCTAACTTTCATCTCTTCAAACTCCATCACTGCTGAATTTGTTTGGATATGACGTTATTGCTTGGCTTTTGTTTGTAGATTTGGTTTAACTCTTGCAGGGTTATGATTGTTTTTATAATTGCAGGATTCCCAACTTTCCCAACTTTTGCCCATTTTGAAAGGCATGTGCAAGCATTGGAAGAATGAGCATTTGCATTACAATCACCGATTGGTCATGCCCAAGTTGCTCTGATTGGAAAAGGTTGTAGGTTGTTTCAAACTGTTTTCTTCCTTTCCTGTGTGAGTTCTTTCTGAAATTTGTTTATCTCTGCCTCCACAGGATATGCTAATATTTTCTTGGTCTCCATCTTGCCAGCAGCATAAGTAAGGGGATCAATGTATGGACATACAACGTGATAGGTTTCTGCAGAGCATAAGGTTCAACAACAGGCTTTTCCAGTGTTGCAGACGGTTTGCTGATGCCTTGAGCCAATCATCCTGGTACCATGGAACATCAATAGGGTGGGTGTTCTCATCGCAGTTGTATATGTGGCTGGATCTTCCATACTCTTGCAGTTGTTGTTCAACAAATGCTTTACCGATCTCAACAAACAAGGGATCAGTTGCATCAAGAAGATAAGTGCAGGTCCATTTGGGGGCACTCTTAACAGAAAACCAATTTCCCAAACGTGTTATTTTTGCTGATGGAAATATATATTTCAGAGCAGCGGGGACATTTCCAGAAAAAAGCTGGCAGGAATTTTCTTCTGTAAAATTAATTGCTGATCAGACCAGCTCTGTGGAAGTGGTCTGCCCCACCTATGTAAGTTTCCCATACGTGACCATGCGAGAAACGCTGGGCCTCTAAAGAAATCATCCAAATCAGAAATGCTCATGTTAAATTTCTCCTTGAAAACTTTCTGCCAGATAGCCTCTTGAAGTAGTCCTCGAATGCCAAATTCAAAGCGGTAAGTTGGAGGTGAGTCCTCGTGTTTCTCTTTGATGAATTTTGTTTCAGCTTATTGGCTTGAACCGGTTCTTTCTTTCAGGTTTGTGATTGCTTCAGTTATCATCTCAGCGAAAGTGGGATGAGAAAGCGGCTTATTTGCTGCAGCGGTTTTTTGGGCTTGGTTTGAGCGACGGTTGACATGGCTGAAAGTGGAGAGCTGGGTTGTATTCAACATTGAGATCTATGAGTTTTATGTGTTCTGAGGCTTTGGTAGTTTTGAGTTTTTTTCAAGTAACAGTAGGACTCCATTAGACATTTGTGCTTTATGATTCTAATGTATCCATGGATAGTTTGTAACAAGAATTGATTGTAACTCCAACTTTATTATGGAAAGTTCACGGCATCTACTTATGGCTTTGCCTTCTTGCTAGTGTTTATGACAGGATGTGATGCATTGTTATGCTTGAATGTTAAATGGACATGAAAGTGTATGTATGAAAATGAGTTTGGAAATGTTTGAAAGTTAAATATTATTGAATGTTATGAAATGAGCGTATGTACTTATTTTGATTTGAAATGAACCATGGATGGAAAATGGATCATGTTTGGTTATAAAATGGATATGGATTTTTAGAAATAATCCAAGACTAATTTAAATATCAATTTAAATAATAAAAAAAAATCAGCAAAAACCAAATTAAAATCAAATTAATCTATAATTTGTTAAAATTACTTTGATATCAATTCTAACATTTATTTGAAAATTAAAATCAATTAGAGTTTGAATCATTAGTAAAATAAACAATTAAGATTAAATTGAAATTTGGAATTAAACTTAGTTCGAAATTAAAATCAAATTGAAAATTAAAAAAGTCAAATAATTAAAATCCATTTTATAATCAAAAGCACCATGATCAAAAAGGCCTAGACAATGACCAATCTGTAACAAAAATATGGATTTGGGAATGGTCGGTTGCCTTTGGTCATGAATGTATGTAAATACTTTAGGCCAAGTGCCAAATAAAAATGAAAAAAATGGAAAAAATTCAGGACCAAAATCGGGGTATGACACTATCCTATAGCAACAATTAGATTAAGCAAATAATTGGAATTATAAGAAGAATTCAAAGGAAACAAATTGGAATTAATAAAAACCTCAAAGCGGATTCTGAATTACAGCAGGTTGATTCAAAAGGGATTAGTTCTCCATAGTCATCTTCCTAGCTCTCAAAAAATCGTACATGAACCGAAAAATGTAACCCTGTTTTTGGCTGCCTAACCTAGGTAAAAACACTCAAACCCGTTTCACAACTCAACCAGGTCAAATGTACGATCCAGGCCCAATACAACTAACCCAAACAAAATATAAAAATAATGCAGCAGCTTCAATGAAATTTCTGGCCCTGCTACAGTCTGATTCAGCTCTCGACTTCTGAACAAAAGTTGTAGATCTTTTTCTTAGCTTTCCATCAATTGGTAGCACGTCTCAATCCGATACTCCTAGCTCAAGATATGATTTTTCTCGCGAAAGCTGCTAATGCTGAAAATTAAATACGAAAATTAAATAAGTGCAAAAATAAAATAAATTATGAAAACACATTAAAACATAAAAATGATCAAAGCAAACCGAAGAAATGCTTAAGTACAAACATGGAAGAACGTGCATCTAAAATGCACTGATCAAATTCCCCCACACTTGAACTTTTGCACTCCAAGCAAAATGAAAAACAAAATAAAACACAGACACATCAACAGTTACTCATTCTAGGCTACAAGTCATCTTCGGTTAAGTTTACTTCGATAGGTACTAATCTTGCATACTAAGGACATTGTAAGAACACCAATCCACAGTTATGCAGACATAAACCTCCTGAATACACAAATCAACTCGAATCATGTTATTATATTAAAGCCTAACTTACTCATCCTTCTTTGGCTCTTTTTCATTCAGGCACAATCACATTAAGCCTGTTATCTCCACACACTCATAGCAAGGCGACCGGTTAGTGACTCTGATCCTTTTCTGCACCGGGCTCCGGTACTTAAGTGGCATAACCCTTTGCTTACTCAATTGTAGTTGCGGGGGATCGGACCGTAATCCGCCCTACCAAGTTCAGCACCAGAAACCGCTGAATCAACTACAAAAGAGTCTTATTTCCAACTTTTTTTTAAGGTTCCACAAACGTTGGGTTAAGTGACCGGGTGAGGGTCACCAAACTTAGAAGGTGCATTCCTTTATTTTTTTCTCTTTTTTTTTTCCGGAACACTCACTTATATTCATCGGCTTCCCTGTGTAGAGTGTGTGTGAGATGGTGCTGACTGCTGAAATAAACTACTCAAGAGCTGTCAGAGAATGAGAATTTAAGGCTAAAACATAATAAGAATTCGAATCAATTTCCATATGCAGGAGACTTACGGTGTTAATACGATACCGATCTTGTGAATTTTTCCCAAGTCTCCGCAAACTAATCTCAAATTAGTCAGTCTATAGCCTAAAACTGTCAAGAAGATGCATTTTTATTTATTTTAAATTTGAACCAAAAACAGAGTAAAAGAAAACAAAGAAAACAAATAAATAAATGGTTCCCTCACCCACACTTAAAACATACATTGTCCTCAATGAAAGCGCATAAATATAAAATAAGAGTGAGAGAAACAAAAGAACACACCCGAGGAGTCAAGGCGGATAAGTGATTGCATAAGCAGCCTTTCCCAAAGAGATCTCTTCTACAGTCTCTTCTTCCAAAGTCGGGTTCTCATGGAGTAGCTTTGGGGAGTGTCCATTGACCTTGAAATTTTGATTAATGCATTTGTCTTGTATTCTAGGATCAAAGAAGTATCTTCGATAAGTAAAAGTGTTGAATGGACACGTGAAAGTGATCTCCTTTTTTACAACATCAAGAATTAAAGGATTATGGGGTTGCCTCACTACTTTTGTTTCATCTTTAAGTGAAATCCTATGCATACATATGGATGAGCTAATATCACGAGTGCCAGCCAAGGTCCATCCAATTCCCTTATTATATTTCTGATTAAGTTGAAGCTTTGATGAGTAATATGAATCCTCGGGAAGTGGTTTAGGCTCTAAAGAATGTGGTTGTTCAATGCATGGTATGTTTGGGGCAGCCGGAATGTCAAGAGCTTCATCCAAATAAACAACTTCGTTTATACTATCACCCTGCAAGGCAACACCAATCTCAACACAAACAACACAAAGGTTAGTGTTAGTACAATCATCACATGAATAAACATCATCAAACTCAGATAGAGATGGAAAATCAAGTGAAAATAATTCAGAAAAGGTGTCATCAACCAACTCAAAGATCAATTCAATATGAAAAATAGAATTCTCCTCCAAGGGATGTTTCATGGCATCGAAAATGTTAAATTTTTCGACAATGTCACCAAATTCCATGGACATGGTTCCATCGTCGACATCAATTTTTGTTTTCGCCGTTTTCATGAACGGTCTGCCTAAAATGATGGGCGATCTGCTTGAATTTATTTCTTCATTCATGTCCAGAATGTAGAAATCTTCAGGAAAAATCAAGTCATTAACTTGAACAAGCACATCTTCCACTACTCCAATGGGGCGAGCATTACTTCTGTTCGCTAGTTGAATGATTAAACCTGTATGCTGTAAAGGACCAAGATCAAGGTTATTATAAACAAAAGTAGGCATAACATTAATGTCTTCTCCCAAATCAAGCATGCAATTGTCGAATTTTCTATCTCCAATGGAACATGGAATATAAAAAGTTCCTGGATCCTTGCACTTTTGGGGTATGGCCTGATTGAGGGATGAAACAATAGCCTTTTCAGGTGAATGTTTAGGCTGGATAAGGGCTGAAATGTTTCGTCCCAAATTTACTCTCTCATTGCCCTTCAACCTTTTCTTACTTGTGCACACGTCTTTTAGAAATTTTGCATACTTTGGAACCTGCAAATAACATCAAGTAGCGGAATGTTTACCGCAACCTTTCGGAAAACATCCAGTATCTCTCTTTCTTTGTCTCCCTCCTCAATTCTTTTATTTTTCAGAACTCTATGTGGGAAGGGGACTGGTGGCCCATACTCCTTTTCTTTAATTTTTTCAGTTTCGACCACAACAGAAGAAGGAGAAGAAAGTTCAGCTGGGTGAGGCTCAGAAGAAGAAAGTTCAGAAGTTACCTCAACGATTTTTTTATTTTTTTCAGGGGCTGGTTCTGTAACTTTTCCGGATCTCAAAGAAATTGTGCTCACATTAGCATTAGGACCATTCGGATTGACAACTGTCTGGGCTGGAAGTTGGTTCGAACCTTGAGCTTGCATGTTATTTATTTGAGTAGCAAGTTGTCCCATCTGTGTGTTCAAGGTCTGAATGCTAGCATCGGTCCTTTGTTGGAACTGGACGTTGTTCACGGCCATTTGCTTAACAAGATCCTCCAAGAATGGTCCAGAAGGTGCAGGGGAAGCCACTTGAGGTGAGTTCTGTTGTTGGCTGGTTTGCGGGTTTCCATATCGAAGGTTGGGATGGTTCCTCCAATTGGGATGGTATTTGTTAGTGGATAGGTCAGGAGTGTTGTTGTACTTGTTTTGATTGTAAAGGTTGGCTGCATAAGCTTGTGGCAGCTCAGTAATGGACTCGTCTCTCAGAATAGGACAAGTATCGGTCGGGTGCCCAGGAGAAGTACAAATGCCACACAAAGTTGTTGTTTGGGGTTTTTCTACTGCCAGCTGTTTGACTAAGGTAGTGAGTTCGTCAATTCTGGTCTCTAAGGCTTTATTGGAAGAAACTTGAATTTGACTCACGCCTTTGCTTTGCACAGAATTGTCTCTAGTGGTGAACTGTTGAGAACTAAGAGACATATTTTCAATAAGGGCTTTGGCAGCAGCTGGAGTTTTATCGACTAATGCTCCACCACTAGCAGCATCAAGAATGTTCCTGTCCATCGGTAACAATCCCTCATAAAAGTATTGGATAAGGAGTTGCTCAGTGATCTGGTGTTGAGGGCAGTTAGATACCAAGTGCTTGAATCTCTCCCAATACTCGGTCAGCGACTCATTGCCTTGTCTAATACCACAAATCTCCTTTCTTATTGAGGCAGTTATGGAGGCAGGAAAATATCTTTCAAAGAACACTTTTTTCAGGGTTGTCCAACTTGCAATTGAGTTTGGCTCGAGATAATAAATCCAATCCTTTGGTGCACCCTGCAATGAAAAAGGAAAAGCTCGAAGTTTGATGTGGTCTTCAGTTATTCCTTCAGGCCTCAACGGTGTAGAGCACACAACCTGGAATTCTTTGAGATGTTTATGTGGATTCTCACCTGCAAGACCATTAAACTTTGGCAACAAGTGTATCAAACCAGATTTTAGTTCAAAAGGAGTGTCAACTTCAGGATATTCAATACACATGCCATTATAATTCACATAAGGGACAGCTAACTGCCTTAAAGTTCTTTGGTCAGCCATAGTCAAAAACAAACACAATGAAGGAAAACGATTAAAATAAATTTAGAAAAATAAACTAACACCGAAATTAATCTAATGACGTCAATTAAAATTTGAGATTTTTTTCGAAATTTTCTAAAACTATCAAAACAGGAAAACAAACATAAAAAATAGAAAAATAGGGAATTTCGATTTTTTAGGGTGTCGTCCACTATTTATTCCATAAATAGAGGCTTTTGCTTAATGATTTTTCCCTAATGAATCGATAAAAAATCGGAATAATCTGAGACAATTTGTTTAAAAACATATTTTTTTTCCTAAACCGCAAAAAGACCAAGACACAAGAAGTTTAGAGAAAAAAATGCTAAAACACAATACCTAAAATTATAATAATGGTTAAGATCTACAAGAGTCCCATAAAAATAATCAAAGCAAACCGAAGAAATGCTTAAGTACAAACATTGAAGAACGTGCATCCAAAATGCACTGATCATTTGGCTTTTTACGGAATCGAAATCGGAGGTCCGAAAGTCCTCCAACGATGAAAAACGCAGAAAATTCTGCATTCTGTTTTGTGTTAACGCAGGAATAGCATTCTGTTTTTGCGTTAACCGATTAACCAAAGGCGTTAACCGGTTAACACTGTTGAAAATCTGCTAGGAATTTCTTGCTGTTTTGCGTTAACCGGTTACCCAAATGCGTTAACCGGTTACCCAAATGCGTTAACCGGTTAACACTGTTGAAAATTGCCAGGAAATTGATTCTGTTTTATGTTAACCGATTAACCATATGCGTTAACCGGTTAACACTGTTGGAAAATGAAAAATTGAGATTTTAAATGCTGTAACTATTTTGAGATGAAATCTAATTGTGCGTACTTGATAATTAGTTTATATATGTGAATAGTGGATTGTGATGAATGTGTATATGTACTATTAGTGGATAATTCATAGAGTTGAATTATGGTTATATGTGGAATGATTAAGATAGTAGAGATGATCTTAATTGCATATTATGTGAATGGTGTAAATTGTTATGAATGTGTATATGTACCATTGGTGAATAATTCATAGAGTTGAATTATGGTGATATGTGGAATGTTAAGATGGTAGAGATGATCTTAATTGCATATGTATTGGTATTTGTACATTCATTCATGGCATGGTCGGCTTCATAGTGGAAGCGGTGAAACTGTGGGTTCACATAGACGGTGATCCTTAATTGGAAATAGACGTAGCATACGTTGATCCTTAATTGGAAATAGGCGTAGTAGACAGACGGTGATCCTTAATTGGAAATAGACGTAGCATACGTTGATCCTTAATTGGAAATAGGCGTAGTAGACAGACGTTGATCCTTGAATGGAAATAGATGTAGCATACGTTGATCCTTAATTAGAAATAGGCGTAGTAGACAGACGTTGATCCTTGAATGGAAATAGACGTAGCATACGTTGATCCTTAATTGGAAATAGGCGTAGTAGATAGACAGTGATCCTTAATTGGAAATAGACGTAGCATACGTTGATCCTTAATTGGAAATAGGCGTAGTAATGGCTTTGATCTTGTCCGGATCGGAAGCGTGGCTTGGATTCTAGATATTGAATCGGAAAGCGGTGAAACGTTGGGTTCACATTGAGGTACCACATGCATAGAGTCACATGTCTTGTATTGAGTCGCATTAGAGTTATGTGATCATCGAGTGTATGCATTGTTGTGATTGTGATGTGTGTATGAGATATGGTAATTGAGTTTGGTGATGTTTGGATACATAATTTGGCAAAATATGTGATTATGTGATAATTGTAGTTATGTGTATTTTTGAGAATATAATATTGGATTTTAATATTGTACTCCTTGAGTTTTGATGGATGTTTGAAACATGTGAAATAAATGTTGATTAATATTATTTACATGGTTATACGAAGTGTGATGAATTCCTTTAATTGTTGATTTAATCATTGTGCCTTATTATACTTCTTCATAATGATTTGAATTCTCACCCTTTCTGTTTGAATGTTACCTTTACATGGGTATCGTGCAGATACTCAGGAGTAGTATCGCTGAAGTAAGTGGAAGGTAGCTCATTCGAGATTTAGCCGGAGAGCTTCCGTATTTTAGTTTGGAGACTAGGTAGTGAGTCAATGCTCTGGTCATGTAACATTGGGTAGATTAGTAGTATTGAACTCATATCTTATTTGGATATGCATTTTGTTATTACTTGTGAACATGTTTGATTGCAATTGCTGTTTGAGATGCCATAGTGCCAAATATTCTGGTTATGGTTTTATTTTATCTTGAGGAGATTATTGAGAGATGATCATGGTATGGGACATGGATCATTTTATGAAATACATGAGTATTCATTCTTTTCCGCTGCGAACGCATATTCTTGAATATTCATGATAATTGGAATGTGTTATATTTTGAATGACCAGGTGTATTGTATATTGATGATGAATAAATGTTGGTTTTTGAAAGCTTTGAGTTTTTGAAAACGTCGAAGTGATGCCCTTTTGTTTATATGCGTGCTTATTTACTCTGATTATATGTTAAGTATTTTGGGGTAGAAAAAGGGGTGTTACATTAGTGGTGTCAGAGCATGGTCGACCAGTTAGTCAATAGTCGTTAGGGTTTTCAATCCCGTTGTATTTGATTTGTGTATCTGACACGATCGATACTGTTTGTCTGGTTTATCTGATACTTTAGTGGTATTAGAGCAGGTCGGTCCGTCCGGCCAGGTTTTTTAATTATGTTTGTTCCCTAGTATGCGACATTTGTGTGAGAACATTGTCGATGCTTGTTTTATTCTCCATTGCAGGTTGGGAATGAAATAAGTGGGGGAGATGCGTCTGCTTCTCTTGGATGTTCCAATTGTATCGAGCTTGGACATTATGTTGTTGCCTGCAAGAGTGCAGTGTTGGCTAGTTAACCTGTTGTGAGAACGTTGTGCTTTTCCTGAACCCGAAGAGAGGTCGAATTCGAGGATGGTATTGGTTAGAATTTAGTCGAGTGTATATCAACTGTTTTGAGAAGACTGTTATTTTTCCTGAGGTTGGTGCTAAGGAAGATTGGTTTGTGTCTGCTAAGCAAGTTGATGAATTGGTGCAAGATGGTGCTGAGTTGTTTATGTTGTTGGCAACTTTGGATATTCGTGAGAAGAGGACGACTGAAGAATTGCCAATAGTTTGTGAGTTTGCGGAGGTATTTCCGGAAGATATAAGTGATTTACCGCCGGAACGTGAGGTTGAGTTTTCGATTGATTTAGTTCCTGGAACTAGTCATGTATCGATGGCTCCCTATAGAATGTCTGCTTCTGAGTTGAAAGAGTTGAAGAGTCAACTGGAAGACTTGCTTGAGAAGAGGTGTATTCGTCCTAGTGTATCGCCGTGGGGTGCACCTGTTCTGTTGGTCAAGAAGAAAGAAGGTTCTATGAGATTATGTGTTGATTATAGACAACTGAATAAAGTGACGATTAAGAACAAGTATCCACTTCCGAGGATTGATGATCTGATGGATCAGCTGGTTGGAGCTTGTGTGTTTAGCAAGATTGATTTGAGGTCTGGGTATCATCAGATTCGTGTAAAGGCTGAGGATATTCAAAAGACTGCTTTTCGGACAAGGTATGGTCACTACGAGTACTCCGTGATGCCTTTTGGTGTGACTAATGCACCTGGTGTATTTATGGAGTATATGAATAGAATTTTTCATGACTATCTGGATAAGTTTGTTGTGGTGTTCATCGATGATATATTGATTTATTCTAAGAGCGAAGAGGATCATGCCGAGCATTTGAAGGTTGTGTTATCGGTGTTGAAGGAGAGGAAGTTGTTTGCTAAACTCTCTAAATGTGAATTTTGGTTGAGTGAGGTAAGTTTTCTTGGACATGTGATTTCGAGTGGTGGTATTTCTGTGGATCCTACGAAGATTGAAGATGTATCTCAGTGGGAAGCTCCTAAGTCTGCTGCTGAGATTAGAAGTTTCCTTGGTTTGGATGGTTATTATAGGAAGTTCATTGAAGGATTTTCTAAGTTGTCGTTACCATTGACGCAGTTGACTAGGAAAGGTCAAGCTTTCATTTGGACTTCGCAGTGTGAAGCGAATTTTCAAGAGCTTAAGAGAAGATTGACTACGGCTCCTATTTTGATTTTTCTGGATCCGTTAGAACCTTTCGTTGTGTATTGTGATGCTTCTTGGTTAGGTCTGGGAGGTGTTTTGATGCAAAAAGGGCAAGTGGTAGCTTATGCTTCAAGGCAACTTAAAGTTCATGAGAGGAATTATCCGACGCATGATTTAGAGTTGACCGCCGTTGTGTTTGTGTTGAAACTTTGGAGATATTATTTGTTTGGATCGAGATTTGATGTGTTTAGTGATCACAAGAGTTTGAAGTACTTGTTCGATCAGAAAGAATTGAATATGAGGCAAAGGAGATGGTTGGAATTCTTGAAAGATTATGATTTTGGTTTGAATTATCATCCTGGAAAGGAGAATGTTGTAACCGATGCATTGAGTAGGAAGTCATTGCACATGTCTATGTTGATGATTCGAGAGTTTGAATTGTTGGAGAAATTTAGAGATTTGAGTTTGGTTTGTGAAGCGACGCCTTCGTGTGTTAAGCTTGGTATGTTGAAGCTTATGTGTGGCATTCTTGACGAGATTAGAGAAGGTCAGAAGTCAGATTTGAAATTAGTCGATGTTATGACATTGATTAATCAAGGCAAAGTTGGTGTGACTTTCGGATTGATGAGAATGGTATCATGAGATGTCGTGATCGAGTTTGTGTTCCGGATGTTGCGGATTTGAGAAAGAGGATTCTTGAAGAAGGGCATAGAAGTGGTCTGAGTATTCATCCTGGAGCTACTAAAATGTATCAAGACTTGAGAAAGATGTTTTGGTGGCAAGGTATGAAGATGGATATAGCGGAATTTGTGTATTCATGTTTGACTTGTCAAAAGTCAAAGATTGAACATCAAAAGTCGTATGGTTTGATGCAACCGTTATCTATTCCCGAGTGGAAGTGGGATAGTGTCTCTATGGATTTTGTTTCGGGTTTGCCGAGAACATTGAGTAATTGTGAGGCGATTTGGGTCGTTGTGGACAGGTTGACAAAATGTGCTCATTTTATTCCGATGAGGATGGATTATTCGATGGAGAGACTTGCTAAGTTATACATCGAAAGAATTGTGTGTTTGCATGGTATTCCGTCGAGCATTGTTTCGGATAGAGATCCGAGGTTCACTTCGAGATTTTGGGAAGGTTTGCAAAGTGCTTTGGGTACGAAGTTGCGTTTGAGTTCGGCATATCATCCGCAAACTGATGGTCAAATGGAGAGGACTATTCAGTCACTTGAAGATCTTTTGAGGTCTTGTGTTTTGGAACAAGGAGGAAATTGGGATAGTTTCTTGCCTTTGATCGAGTTTACGTATAACAACAGTTTCCATTCGAGTATTGGAATGGCACCTTTTGAGGCTCTTTATGGTAGAAGGTGTAGGACTCCTTTATGTTGGTACGAATCGGGAGAGAGTGTTGTGATTGGACCTGAGTTGATTCAAGAGACTACGGATAAGATGAAGGAATCGTATCCGGAGTTGTTCGTTTGAGGTATTTTCGAGGCCGAAAATCTTTTAAGTGGGGGAGAGTTGTAACAACCCAATTTTAGTAATTATGTCTTATATTATTATTATTATTATTATTATTTATTTTATTGATTTGGAGTGGTAATTAATTATTTAGTTGATATGAGATATAATGAAAATGGAATTAATTAACTTGGTGAGTATATTTAGTGGGTTTGATTTATTTGAATTAAATAGAGATATTTAAATATTAGGTCTTATTGGACCTATTAATTAAATTAGATGTATCACTCTTTTAAGCCCAAATATAATACTAGTATATAAGAGGTGAGGAGAATGTGAATTAGGATTCATTTGATCATTTGAGGCAATAGAGAAAAAGGAGAGGAAAAGTAAGGAGAAGAGGGGAAGAACAAGAGAGAAGCTAGGGTTTCCAGAAAATTGAAGAGGTAAGGGGGGAATCCTTATTATTATGGGTTAGTATGATTGGGTCAATGGGTAGAAGTATGTTTAGGTTAAAATCCTTAATTTTGTATGGTTGTTGAAATTATTAGGTTTTGATGAGTATTCTTGATTTGTGGTGATTTAATTGTGTTAAAACTGTAAATTAACCCTATATAATTAGAGTATTGTATGAGTTATAATTTTCTGAACGTTTGGCTTTTTACGGAATCGAAATCGGAAGTCCGAAAGTCCTCAAACGATGAAAAACGCAGAAAATTCTGCATTCTATTTTGTGTTAACGCAGGAATAGCATTCTGTTTTTGCGTTAACCGGTTAACCAAAGGCGTTAACCGGTTAACACTGTTGAAAATCTGCTAGGAATTTCTTGCTGTTTTGCGTTAACCGGTTACCCAAATGCGTTAACCGGTTAACACTGTTAAAAATTGCCAGAAAATTGATTCTGTTTTATGTTAACCGATTAACCATATGCGTTAACCGGTTAACACTGTTGGAAAATGAAAAATTGAGATTTTAAATGCTGTAACTATTTTGAGATGAAATCTAATTGTGCGTACTTGATAATTAATTTATATATGTGAATAGTGGATTGTGATGAATGTGTATATGTACTATTGGTGGATAATTCATAGAGTTGAATTATGGTTATATGTGGAATGATTAAGATAGTAGAGATGATCTTAATTGCATATTATGTGAATGGTGTAAATTGTTATGAATGTGTATATGTACCATTGGTGAATAATTCATAGAGTTGAATTATGGTGATATGTGGAATGTTAAGATGGTAGAGATGATCTTAATTGCATATGTATTGGTATTTGTACATTCATTCATGGCATGGTCGGCTTCATAGTGGAAGCGGTGAAACTGTGGGTTCACATAGACGGTGATCCTTAATTAGAAATAGACGTAGCATACGTTGATCCTTAATTGGAAATAGGCGTAGTAGACAGACGGTGATCCTTAATTGGAAATAGACGTAGCGTACATTGATCCTTAATTGGAAATAGGCGTAGTAGACAGACGTTGATCCTTGAATGGAAATAGACGTAGCATACGTTGATCCTTAATTGGAAATAGGCGTAGTAGACAGACGTTGATCCTTGAATGGAAATAGACGTAGCATACGTTGATCCATAATTGGAAATAAGCGTAGTAGATAGACGGTGATCCTTAATTGGAAGTAGACGTATCATACGTTGATCCTTAATTGGAAATAGACGTAGTAGTGGCTTTGATCTTGTCCGGATCGGAAGCATGGCTTGGATTCTAGATATTGAATCGGAAAGCGGTGAAACATTGGGTTCACAATGAGGTACCACATGCATAGAGTCACATGTCTTGCATTGAGTCGCATTAGAGTTATGTGATCATGGAGTGTATGCATTGTTGTGATTGTGATGTGTGTATGAGATATGGTAATTGAGTTTGGTGATGTTTGGATACATAATTTGGCAAAATATGTGATTATGTGATAATTGTAGTTATGTGTATTTTTGGGAATATAATATTGGATTTTAATATTGTACTCCTTGAGTTTTGATGGATGTTTGAAACATGTGAAATAAATGTTGATTAATATTATTTACATGGTTATACGAAGTGTGATGAATTCCTTTAATTGTTGATTTAATCATTGTGCTTTATTATACTTCTTCATAATGATTTGAATTCTCACCCTTTCTGTTTGAATGTTACCTTTACATGGGTATCGTGCAGATACTCAGGAGTAGTATCGCTGAAGTAAGTGGAAGGTAGCTCATTCGAGATTTAGCCGGAGAGCTTCCGTATTTTAGTTTGGAGACTAGGTAGTGAGTCAATGCTCTGGTCATGTAACATTGGGTAGATTAGTAGTATTGAACTCATATCTTATTTGGATATGCATTTTGTTATTACTTGTGAACATGTTTGATTGCAATTGCTGTTTGAGATGCCATAGTGCCAAATATTCTAGTTATGGTTTTATTTTATCTTGAGGAGATTATTGAGAGATGATCATGGTATGGGACATGGATCATTTTATGAAATACATGAGTATTCATTCTTTTCCGCTGCGAACGTATATTCTTGAATATTCATGATAATTGGAATGTGTTATATTTTGAATGACCAGGTGTATTGTATATTGATGATGAATAAATGTTGGTTTTGAAAGCTTTGAGTTTTTGAAAACGTCGATGTGACGCCCTTTTGTTTATATGCGTGCTTATTTACTCTGATTATATGTTAAGTATTTTGGGGTAGAAAAAAGGGTGTTACAGGTTATCCTTGAGAAGACAAAGAAAGTTGTTCATTGTGAGTCCTTGAGGAGACTAAGGTTTAGTTGGATCCTTGAGAAGACAAAGAAGGTTATTTTTTGTGTTTATTGTAATCTGTTGATTATAGTGGATTAAGTCCTTGTGTATAAGGCAAATCACCTTGGCGGGTGGACTGGATTAGCTTTGAGTTTCAAGCGAACCAGGATAAAAATCATTGTATTTTTATCTCTTCATTATTTAACTTGTTAGTGGTATTTTTGTTTTGGAAAAAGCTTTTACTTGTAAAACCCAATTCAAACCCCCCATTTTCTTGTGTATTTCACACCTTCAGTTTCGTGTGATGTAGAATGTCCTGGGTAATTATCCCCCGACGTGCTCCACGGAACATCTACCGCCTTTTTCTCTGGCTCCTATCCCTTCGGCCTTCTTGGTTCTTCTTTGGGAACAGAGTCAGGGGGTGTGAGAGACCTATCTAACCGATAGAGATCTAGGTTGCCCTCAATTACTCCATCGCTCGGATACTCGAGCGATCTTTAATCCCCTAATTTACATCACGTTCGGGATTGTGCATCGATCATTATGATGATGAGATACCCGATTTAAGGCATTTACGATGATGAGATACCGTCATTGGTTGTCCAAGGGTGGTGTCTGACATGAGACACCTTATAGGGATGTTTCCTTCTGATATGGCTCGCGTCCGAGCTGGTTTTCCCTTCGGATTTGACAAGGTCCGAACTGAAGTGTGCTTAGTAGGAATAAAACCATGTATTCTCTCGTCCGAGGGAGGCACCACACTAGATTGATCCAGACTGGAGAATCTGACCCCGATTCTGAGAGTGTGCCTTGGTCGGGTTCCCCTAGCATTCGAGGTTGATGCCCCCGATCGGCTAGGACGTTCCCAATCAGAATTTTGATTTGAGGCTTCTATTGACGTTGTTCCGAGGTGGTTCGGAATCGATGTAACCGCTTTCTCGGTGTTAGATTGAGGTTTGATGGATCCAACGACCAAATTTGAGATTTTGGCTTCGTAAAACTTCAATTTTTTTTCCGAAGATCTCTTTAGAGGTCAGATCTGAGAATCAAACTCGAAATCGTGGAAATCATAGGAATTAAAAGTCGTTTCTCGCATACGACACTATTGTTTTGTTGCATAACCAAAAAAGGTGATCATTACAGAAACTACAAAAAAATAGAGCTTGTGATGTTCTTTGCGAATGTGGCACCATGGATCAAATGTTGTGATCACGATGCTTCCTAAACCAGAGGTATCAGTATTGATACATCGCTGATAATTGGCGTTGTTATCTCTGATACATCGTTGATAATTGGCATTATTATCTCTTGCATGGTTAATACTCTAACGCTCAAGTCAATTAAGGTTCAAGATATGTGATAGTGAAAGTGGAGATTAAAGATTGTGTATTGTGTACCTTAGAATCCTTTACGAAGATATTTATACATTGGGCCTGGAGGATTAAGCTAGGTAATGGGCCTCATGCCATTAGATCTCTGACCGGTGAGGAGTAGTGGAACTCGAATCTTTAGTCGACTCGGACCCGGGAGTCCCAGATCTTGGTTGGCACAAACTGGTGGATTTTGGATCTTTGGTCGGCATAGAACAATAATGATCACGTATATAATTACAATCATACTTGATCAAGGAGCCCACATTGCTCCCGAATATGTATAAGGGACGAATCCCAACTATGTCACATATGTTCCCCACCATAAATTATTGAGTACTCAATCAACCGACTTTATAATTTATGTCAAAAGAAATTATAGTGATTTCATGTCAAAAGATGACATACATCATTATCACTATGATAATAATTTATGACATTTATATAACACATTATATAGTATTCTCGTGGTGAGTCAATTCAATATAAATATTACTCATTATATTTATACTTATTTGACAATAATTTTTTACTATAAATATTTCTAAAATGACATCCTTATTTTTCATTAAACAAATTAATTATTATAGACTTTATCATTTCAAAAACAAATATAATAAAAAAAATCAAAAACAAATATAATAAAAAAATAAAATATTCATGATAAAATCCTTCTGGATATTAAATTGTTAACTTCAAGAGTTCAAGATCCAATAGAGATCACTCACATTGATATTAACTATGTGCTTGAAGCCACTTTTATTGATTTATTTTCCCCGCTGTTGCATCTACTTCAACAACTATGTCACTTGAAGAGGTAGTCACAAACAAAAACCAAATACATAACCCTTGCACTGATCCTAGAAAAATTATCAAAACCCAACTTTTGTAAAAAAATCTTGTTTCATATGTTTTATATGTATGTTTATTTTTGACCTTTTACTTATACTTTATGTCTATTTATTGGTTTTAATAGAATGAATTTTAAAATTGACATTTGCTGTGTTTATTCTTTTTATTTATCTTGGAGTTCTATTTTTTTATCATCTCCTTCCTTATTCACTTCTAAACCTTTTTGTCTAATGACAAAAGGTGACAAAAGTATTTGAGAGATATTCTTATAAAGAAAAAAATATTTGAAATTTGAAAACCCTTAAAATTTTAAAGAGAATACCTAAAGTATCAAACAATTATTTACAATAGAGTAAATCTAATAAAATAATTCTTAATAAGCAAATGATATTCAACTATATCTTTCTGATGTTGGAATTAAATTATAAATTAATTAATGCTTTCGCGGAAAAAAAATATTTATAAATTTTTGTAGAGATTAAAGATAGCATATAATAATTTTATACTATTATATCAACGTAATTTTAAAATTAAAATATAATTTATCTTTCAATTTTTTATCAAATATATTATGGGTATTAATAAGCATTTAAAACATAATTTAAGATGATAAATAATTCGGTCATGATTGCTACCAAACTGCCTTGCCAATTGTGATAACACAGGATAATCGAATGAAGGAGACATGACAAAACAGTGGCCGAAGTTGCCAAAAAATTAGGAAAGTAGTAACATGTGAATTAGATTCAATCATGGAGAACAGAACAATCAAATTCAATTTTTTATTAAATAGTCTAATAAAAAATTCATCTTTAAACACTAGAGGAGCCAAAAAAAAAGACAAAAGAAATGGCTTTTACCCACGTGATTTCTTCTCTTATTTCTTACTTGTATTAGAAAAATGTGAACATTTAGATTCCTAAAGTTTTGTGAAATATGTACCAAATTTCAACCATTTAATTATTGTCATCTTTTATATTTAATCATGACTTAAATAGATAATTCGTGTTTTTTAATATATTTTTAAATAATTTTTGAATGTTAACTTTTTTTTATTTTAGTTTCTAAAATTAATATCTGCAAGAAATTTACAAATTTTTAAAAATAATTTTAACTTTAAAAATTAAAATCAAATAAAACTTAACATTTAAGAATTTTAAAAAAATATAGGAACGAAAATAAAAAACACTACAACTTACGGACACCAATTGACCATTTAAGTCTTTAATTATTGTAAGATGAAATTAATTTTTTTAAATGAATTTTATTTTTAAAAATTTGGAAAAGGTTTTAGGAGATTTTGAAAGTTTAGATATGTTCTCTAAGTTGATGATAATTTATGTTTCGTATGAGAATAAAAAATGAAATAAGGATCAGTGATAATAATGGATTAGAGCTTTTGATACGGTGGAGAGGGGGATGACCTGCAAGACTAACACTTCAACGCTCAAGACAGTATGTGAAAGAGATGAGTGAATTGAATTTGAATTTAAAATTGAATACCTGAACTAACAGGCTTTTTATATATATTGGAGAGGAACTAACAACCTATGGTTTGTTAAACGTGAATCACTGAGAGACGTTGGATGTATCTGGAGTTTGGATCCTCTGTACTTATCTGTAGAGTAGCCATCATGTGTTGAGATGGTTTTGGAAGGATTGGAACTCCCTAAAAGTAGTTGGTCTACGACCAATATGATCGACCCGGAACAGTTGCCCCTCAAGCCCTTGTTCTAGGGTCATATTAGCCTCGGTTACCGATCACTTTCTCATTTGTCACGAAATAAAAAAGTGAGTGTTTTAGTTTCTTGGGAATTCGTGTCTTTAATGTCCCATACTTCAAATGTCTTTTCGGAGGTATCCTTATTACGACCCTTAGGAACTGGAACACTTGAGTGTTGTGTGTGAATGACTTGAAGCATTAATTGAGTCTACCTTTCTTTGCATGCTAGCCTACGATTCTTGAAGAGTCAGCTTCACCCTTCTTTGAGCTATCTTTCACGGTTCATTGTTATCTTCTTTCCTTTGATATTTGCTTTCATGTGTCTGGAAAATTTTAGTATGCATCATGAGTCAAAAATCACAAAAGAATCTTTGATCTTTGTGGGTGGGCTTTGTTTACTCTTCAATTGCTTTTGTATTTGCCATAGAGGGTAATCTTAACATAGTTTTTCTTGATGTTGGTCCATCTTCAGATTGGGGTGTCTCGGACCCTAATAAAAATGACAGAATACGCGGTGAATATGATGATTATGTCAGTCCTTTTTATGAATGCATCTTCTTAATCTTGGGCCTTCGGCTGCCTTTCAATGATTTTGAGAAGGAAGTTCTTAAGCATTTGGTAGTGGCTCCATCATAACTTCATATAGCAAGTTGGACGTATGTGAAAGTTTTCCAGTATTGACCGGGAGTCATTTCTTAATGGAAAATGGGTTGTACTTCTACAAAGAGGAAGATCTCTCTTATGAATAATTGTATTAGAAGAAACATTTGATGAGCATTGTCAAAGATTTGGGTTATCTCAGGGGCGGTATTCCTTAGAAATGCTTGAAGCACCTCATCGATACCCGCTTGCTAATGGATGCTTGTACCAGGGATGAAATGAAGATTATTTTTGGAAGTCTTAGCAACTTTTGGCTTTTTCACCTTCAATTTAGTTACTCACGACATATTTATTTTGGTAACAGTTATGTGTAGATTAGATGAAGGAAGAGGGAGCACTTTGTATCATACGAAGGGGAATTTTGCTAGGTAAAAATGTAGTCGGCCCATCTGTGACTTTGGAGCCCCGCGGGGTGCCGCTACTTCGAGTCCTTCGATCCTTATGTCGTGGAAGGGGTCATGTCCATGTCCTTCTCAAGACCACTAGGCTCCTCCTTTAGAGGAATAATGCTCATATTTAACCAACATGTCTAAGCTGGCCCTGAAGGAAAAACTAGCGAATCTGGCACGTTAAACCCGATGAGCATCTGTCATTTTAGCCCTTGATGGAGCTGGTCGCTGGGACACCCTTTGGTTTGACCACAATGTGAGGAGAAACATCGGTTAAAGGAAAGTGTTTGTAGTATGATGCTTCAATGAGATACATACCTACAAGAAGTACTGACAACTTCCACTTTTCTTACTTGGATATGTGATGCTTTATGCCCCCTTAATCTCCCTGGCTCTCTTACCGACCGGGTGACTCTTTTGGTGTACGGTGTAGCAAGGAACGACAAGTCTTTGGATTCTACCTAAGCTACTTTGAAGTCTACTCAGGCTTCTCTTTCTACAACTCAAATACAATTGGAATCTCAGCGCATTGAGAATGATTATTTGGCTTAACGTGTGACTAATTGTACAACCACCAGTCTTTGGACAGTCTCGCAGTCTTTTGAGAATACCTTGTAGCAAATGGAGCATTTTTATCATCCCTTGCATGTTTAAAGGGAGCAGATTCATCGGATCAGATGCTTAAGGATGGGGAGGTCGTTTTCCTACTAAGGTAGCCTTCCACCTCCCCCCCCCCCCCAAATGCATGGAGCCAAATGGATCATGAAGGCAAATCATGGCATGATTGAAGAACATCTTGGAAAGGGAAGACCAAAGTGGATTTAGGGGTTAGGGTAGCTAGTTTGACTTTGGTCAAATGTTGACCAAAAAGTCAACTTTAGGTCAACAATGGGTATTTTTGTATAGAATTTGGATTTGTATCTCTAGTATTGAAACTTGGAATGTTTGTAATGAGATTTGATCCTTGAATTAAAGTATGTGACTTTCATTTTAAGAAACATATTTCTCCTTCCAAATTACATCTTGAAAATTTGAAAGTGAACCTTGAATGCTTTAAATAATAATGAACCTTTGAATTCATAAAACAAGAAGTAATCCAATATTATCATGTAAAAGGTCCCACAATGAAATTGGTCAACAAAAAGTCAATCTTCCATGGTTGACTTTGTTGCCAAAAGTCAAACTTGTCTATCACTCCCAAATTATTTCATCCATGATGTAATCCACATAATCATAATACCTAGACCAACATTGGGGTTTCTTACAAAACTTGATCAAAAAAGACTAGCCTCCCAAGTCAAGTGTAACACAATGATCCCATAGGTTTGATTCTCAAAAACCCTATCCCATGGAGCTTGATAGGTTACTTGTCACAAACCAAATTTGTGTCATAAATAACAAAACCTTTGAATTTTAAAAATGCAATTGAAAATACATGATCTAAATTACTAGGGCATGAATATGCAGATGAATTAAGGACCATGAGCCAGATGAAAAATGGAAAAGGTAGGGAAATTTTTTGGGTATGACAGTATGTAATGAAGTTTTATACATGAGTTCGAGCTTTAGATTTACGATACAGTAAAAAGTCCAAGTGTAACGTGTGTAGTCATCTACAGTGATTAGAAAATATTTGGAAACCATATAAAGAATGCACAATAATATGACCCCATATATCCATACAAAGAAAATCAAAACGGTTAGTAGTAGAAGAATTTCTAATATGAAAATGGAGCTTACATTGTTTAGAGAGATGACAAGCATGGCAAAGAATGTTCTTATGGTATTTGATATCATTAAAAAGATTAGACATATGATGCAATATTTCATTGGATGGATGGCCTAACTTATGGTGTCATATACCTATGTTGCTAGGGGGAGTTACATTAATCATAACAATAGAGGTACAAGCATGAGTGTGATTACAATGCATGGAATTACAAAAAAGGGAATTGTGTATGAGGGTCTTGTGAAGAATGTAAACGTTGTTATGTTGGGACACATTTCCAATCATTCTCTTTCTAGACACATCCTGAATGTGATAGGAATTGTGTGAGAAGGAAATATTGTATTGAGAATTCTCACATAATTTAGAAATGGAAATGAGGCGAAAACAAAACGTAGGAATAAATATAACATTATGTAAGTATAGATAAGGGTCGAGGACGATGGAGCAAGAGTATTTGGAAATGAGACTATGGCCATTAGGACGGTGAATGCTAATAGGTTCATTAATTTTAATGTCAGAAAAGTATTTGATGTAGGGGCATGCATGGTCTGATGCCCCTGAATCGAGATCCACATAGAGAAAGGTTTAAAATAAGTACCTGGATTGATGATACCTTATATAATATGATTATCAACAGTTGAATTGTGTGTTATGTTTGATGATTGAACGTCTTTCTTGGATTATTGCAAAATGAGAAGCAAGTGTTGATAATCTTCCTTGGATATGACCCCATGATGCTCTGAATTGTTGGATGGATTGGAATTTGAATAAGATTAGTTGCTTATGGTAAGATATCCGTGGGGAAAGCCATAGTTGAAGTAGAAGTTGTCAACGGTGTGATTTGCTTTCTTACAGTTGGTGCATAGCATAAGAGTTCTGGAGTTACCTCAGCCTCTTCCTGGCCAAAAGAATGAGAGTTGTTAGCAAGTAAAGTTGTTGGTGAGGAAATCGAAGATAAGGCAACTTCTTGTTAGACAATGATAGAATAGACTTTACTGATGTTAGGGAGAGGATCAATAAGCAAGATTTGAGTATGTATGTTATGGTAATTTTCCTTCAGACCCTTGAGGAAGCATGAAACATATTCCATGTGTTTGTATGTGTGAATTGCTTTCACAAGATTGCAAGTCCAGGGGATAGGGCAAGAACAAGAAGGGGCGGGACATTGAAACATCCAAATATCCTTGATGAAGTTGAATAAGGTCATTATGAAGATCAAAGACTTTTAAGATATCGCCCTAAGAGAAACGGTTTTCGAGGTTCTTCCAAACAATGTGAGTGTTATCAATCCATAAGATGGAATGGACAATATTATCAAAGAAAGAATGTTGGATACATGAAAGGATCGTGTTGTTGTTACAAAGCCATTATTCAGAAAGGGTATGACCGAGATTGGGTTGAGTAAAGGTTCCATCAACAAACCGAAGTTTGTTTTAGGAGATAACGACATCCTTCATTGTACGGGACCATGCATTGTAGTTATTATGGTCAAGAGGAGGTGTTACAAGAACAAGTGTAAAGTTCTCGTTAGGATGAAGGTAATAAGGGTTTGAAGCGTTTGTGGCAAAGTCAGAATAAATAGGATCGACCATGAAGAGATAAAAAAAGGTAGGTTAGGGTTTTGTTAGGGTGAAGAGGAATTTCTGGGTTTGGTTATTTGAAAGACAGATGAATTTGTTGGCGAGGGTAAACTAAAGATGAAGTTAGTCTTATTGTCTATGAGAGTTCTTCAATTCTGGGTGCAATTTGAAGATGTTCTTGGTTATTGGATGAAGAGAGTTGATTTTCAGGGTTTTTTGGAGTTTAAAGCTACGATGTTCTTGGTGTATAGATGAATGTTCTTTATTTTTTGTTAAAGATTGAATGTGTTATTGGTTTGTAGATGAAGATTGTTCAATATTTTGAGTTTTCTAGGTGGCGATATGAAGAAGTGGATGAAGATTGTTTAATTTACTGGGTTTTCTAGGTGGCGGTATGAAGGTGTGGATGAATTTGAATAGGTTTTTGGAGAGGAAAGTTGAGAGAAAAGAGAGAGAGGAGAAATGAAAAGAGAGAAAGAAAATGGAAAAGTGAAAAGAAAAGTTAGGGTTATTAGAGTATACCAATTTGGAGATAAGGATGCTGTAAGACCCCAATTTTGTCCCTAAGATCCCTCATGGCATCATATCATATCATCACATTGCCTCAAGGATCATTGGACACCTTGCTTCCTTCCCTATGGGTGGGTTATCTTTTTGAGAGTGGTTCTTGATCACCAAGCATGTTTGCATTTGTATATCATTGCTTTTCTTTCTATCACTAACCAAAAGTACAAAAATATGTCATCTAACCTTTGTCTTGCAGATGAAGCATCAACAGTCAAGGCAATTCAAGGCATTCATTGAGCAATAGATGGTGTTCATTCTTGAGATTTGGACCCCACAATCATTCACAAGAGTTCATATGAGCTGTGATGTTATTTTGAAGCAAAATCCCAAGTGGTAAAGGCTTGAATTTCATCAGAACATTTCCCAGTCATCTGAAGACCTAGAAGGTCAACTGCAAAGTCAACTGTGGACTTGGAGGTGGGAAGTGATTAGAAATACTTCATTCATGTTCAAACAAGTCTCATTTGACATTTCAAACACTCACCTTGAAGAATTTGAAGTCAGGTCAAAACTTTCCAAAAATAGAAAGTGACCTATAATTTGAATTTGCCAAAAATGGAAAGATTTTGGACCAACTTCAACTCAATATTACATCATCAAGAAGGCTTCAAATGAAATTTTGTTGAACATGAAAGTTGTAGATCTTTCTATCCCATTTCCAAAAAGTCCAAGATCATCAATTTCTCATGTGTGGTTAAGGAGATATGATCAAAACATGGAAAAGTATGCATGGAACTTCTAATGGACATAACTTTTCAACCAAAGCTCCAAAATGAGTGGTTCTTTTTGCAATTTTCTCCCCTTGACCTCTAATTTCCAAATCATGCATCACATTACATGAATTGTCATCACATGAGCATTTGTTAATTCATTGGCTTTTTGGAGGGAAATTTCAAAATTCAAAATTTGTGCATTGTTTGAACATTTTGCCATTGCCATTGGTTTTAAAATTGGATTTTAAGTGAAAATGAAGGGAATTCGTGCACTGTTCACACATGCATTCCATGCATAAGGTGAAAAACCATTTTTGCACATACACCTCATTTGGTTAATCTCACTTAGCATTTGGTTTAAACATGATTAGAGAATGATTAGCAAAGCATATATAAAGAAAAACCTAACTGTTTTCAGAGGGAGAAGATTCATTTTTCAGATCTAGATCCAAAATTCTCCAAATTTTCTCTCAAATTTTTCTTGCAAATCTTCAAACAAAAGCACATTCCATTGCTTGATTCTTGATCCTGAGGTGTTGTTGAGTAAGTTTGGACGTGGAACCAAGAGAAACAGTGCCACATTGAAGCATACTCGAAGATGGAAGCATCCATGGTGATTTCAAATTCTGTTGAGATCGTGTGCAATTGAGCTTCATTCTCTCTTTCAATCACCTATACAAGCATCATAGAGGAATATTGAAGCTATCACAAGCCTTGAATCAAGCCAAATCCAGATCTACTCTTCAAGAGGTCATGAATTGATTCTCTTAATTCTCAAATCTATTATGATGTTGTTGTAGATCTTGATGTGTTGGTTATTCTGAGCTTTGAATCATGAATTTTGGTGCAAAATTGACTGAGTTAGGTTAGGTTAAAGTTTCATGCATGAGATTTCATTTGCTCGATTCTCTTTGTGTATGATGATTCATGCTTAGTGCGTGCTTGATTTGCAATCTACATTGAAATACCTACATGTTAGTATGCTTAATTGTGATTCCTGGAGAAAATGTTCTTGATGCATGAAGATCACGTACACTGTTCATGTGCTGCGCGATGAAGGAGATGATGTTCATGTTTCAGCAACGGTTTTGATCCTTTGGCCACGCTTTTACTGATTTGCATGTGTTAGTTTAGGGCTCGTTCATGTATTGGTCCACGTATTCGCCATGCTTGCATTTTGATTGGTTCACGATTATTGACCGCGCTTTGACCTGCCACATCACTTTAATGAAACGCCGCGTTTCAACCTTGGCGCCACTCATTTCAAATGTTAACCGGATTCGATCCTTGGTTGCAGCATCTTTTCAAATAATTTCATGCTTATTCCATTTCCCTCCACATTATTCCAATGCTATGCTTCTCATGTTTTTTTTTAATTTTTCTCATCTTAGAAAATTCATATCAATTTGAAAATTGATCCAAAAATTACCAGGTTTTTTGCATTGTGATCCCTGTTCTCTCTAGTTTTTTATCATTATGATTTCACAAGTTGTGCTTGGCTGGATAATTTTTTATGCTAGAATGATTGAACATGTGTCCTTATTTGACCTTGCCTTGGTTATCATGTTGTGAAATGCTTGTTTCTTATCCAATGAATGTGAAATTTTGCATGCTATAACTAGACACATTGCTTGATATTTTGGTTTTGATTTGGCATTTTTATCAATTACCAATTTTGTTTTATGATTGTGCTAACTTGGTGTGACAATTTGTGTCACACCTTTTGATGTTCAACTTGTATGATGAGTTTGCCATGCCAAATGATGTCCTATGCTTCTGATTTTTTTTGTGATGCATGTTATGAATGTCCTGATTAATCATGATTTTTGTTGGAATTATTTGAATCATTTCTGATTTAATTGAGATTTTTCATTCTGATTGATCACATTTGAGCTTTAAAATTGCCTTGAACTTCAATTGATCATGAAATGCTTTTGGTTAATGATATTGATGTGAGACCTTTTGTAATGTGTCAATATGTGATTGAAGTTGATTCATGTTAAATTTCAGCTCCTGTTTTGAATTTTTTCTCCATCTTTGACCCTAGGCTTTGACCTAGTGGTTTGTGGCTTACATTTGAGCTTTGATTTCAGGTTGAGCATTCAAGTTACATGGTTAATGATGCTTCATCACTTGAGCATTGATGTTTGCCTTTGATTACTAACCTTTGTGTGTTTTGTAGGTTGATGTTAACTCATTTGAGTTTGACTTTTGGCTTACACATTTTGTACATTGGAATTGTTGGTTGCTTATTGACTATTGTTTGATTGTCTGAGTATTGTACTGATTTGTTTGATGTTTCCACAGGTACATAAGTTGCTTTAAGTTCATTTTGAACTTTGCTTTGCTTGATTGCTTAACCACTTAGGTATAATCTCTAATCTTCATGTAGTCTGGAAGACCTACTGTTATTGGTAGGCACCTGTCTGAAGTCCTCCTTAAGAGGCAATGCTTGTGATTGTTTAATTTTTGTGCCAAGCAGGAAAAGTCCTCTTATGAGGCAATTGGCAGATAAAAGAGATGTGTAATCCATCTCCTGCTACTCAGTGTTTCATTCACCTTGCTCACACCATGTGTTGATGCATGGTGAATAATAACCCAAGATCTTATAGAGTCTATATGTGGAGAAGAGTTCCAACTTTCTAAACTCCCCCACATTCCATTGATCAAAGCTCTCCCTGACCAGGGATAAGAGCTATGAGGCACACCCCTCATCTCCATTTCATCTGCTTCACCCTAACTCTCAATGTTAGGGTTAAGAGCATAATTACCCCATTCCAGTTGGCTGTAAAGCCTAACCTTGCTTGAGCCTAATTGATTGTATATAGTGTGTGCTAATTGACTTGTTTGTTTGCTTACTTGATTCATCTGCGCATATTTGCTTGAGTGTGCCTTTATGCATTTGTCATCATCACTTGTATATCATTTCATAAACGTTGATTTGTAGCATTTTGTTTTGTCCATGGAGGAAGCAAGCATAAGTCCATTACTTGGCAGTTGTTTCCTATGATATGGTAGGAGACTAGTATAAGTCCATTGATTGGCATCTGGTATCCTTGTTATTTTGTTTTGTGAGACTAGTATAAGTCCATTGATTGGCATCTGGTATCATTGTTTGTTTTGTTTTAGGAGATTGGTATAAGTCCATTGATTGGCCTCCGGTATCCATTTTATTTTGTGAGATTGGTATAAGTCCATTGATTGGCATTCGGTATCCATTTGCTTTGCTCATTTGCTTATCTGCATTGTTGCCTTATTCCAAAGGAATCACTTGAATCATCTACATATGATTTCAAGAGGTGAACATCTAAGAAGTTTTACTTCCTCACCCTCCCACCTTTTGTTTCTTTAAACCTCCATTTGCATGTTAACTCAATCTTGAAAACTATTGTGCAAACATTTTCATTTCTTTTCAAATTAGAAACCTAGGCCTTAAGCCTTTGATTTTCAAACTTCATTTTCATAATACTTCTTTTGAATTGAATCCTAATCATACTTTGACCATCTTTTTGTGAATAATCCTAATTGGTTAATTTCACTCATTCAATTGTTTTGTGGCTTTGTCCATTCTTGATAAGTTTTCATACATTAGCCATAGGTTTGATTTATCCTAGTTAGTTGATGTTAATCTCACCTTTTGTCCTTAGTGATTGAATTGTAAGACTTCCTTGCTTATTATAGGGTTAACCCCTCACTAGCAAGTTGAAGCTATTCTCACATGGTGGACTTGTTGTTTGTATAAGGTTGAGTTTTCTCCCGTGGATAACGAAAGACCTTAGGGCTTTTGTTTAAAATGAACCCACTCATATTTTGGAAATCTTTTAGCCGAACTACGGCGTTTTGATCCTTACCTTCCATGGAAAGGTACGTAGGCAACGGGTTCATCCGTTCAAACACAAAAACAATAAAAATTGTATATCCTTTTCTCATCCCTTCAATCCATGTTTGCACAATAAATATTTCATAAACAAATAACATTCCATACAACAAGTTGTGAAAAGAGGTTCCCTAGGAGTACCTAGGACGTTTTGGGTGCCTAACACCTTCCCATTGCGTAATTAACCCCTTACCCAGATCTCTGATCTTTTCATTAGTTTTCTATGTGTAAAACTTCTTAGGCTTTTGTTCGCTTTTTAGCCATTCATTTGGATAAATAAAAGTGGGGTGGCGACTCGATTCCTTGTATGCTTTGCTTTTGATTTAGTCAATAAATCATAAAGTGACGAATACACCGCTACAGATGCAATCTTGGTGGCCAAAGGAAAAATGGACACACGTGAAGATGAAGACAATGGTTCTTAAAAGAATCTCATAGGACCAATGAGAGATGGGATAGATTGAGCAATGCACACGAATATTCAGAGATAGAAGGTGGAAAGGAGAGGACACATGCAAAGTAAGTAGGATTAGAGAATAAATGTCAACTGATACCATATTAACTTTACACATGAAATAAAAATTATTGTATTCGTTATTTATTCAAAGGGTAAGATACAATGTATATATATACAAGGAAAAATATAACAAATTCTCCTAAATAATAGCAGAGTTAAAATAATGATAATAATAATAACAATAAACTAAGTATAATCTAACATTTCTTACCTTCGATTTCGCCTAAGTAGAGCTTCTCTCGAACGCCTCCACTACTTCCATCGCCTCCATGAACTAACTTAGAGTTTTTTGAGATGAAAAGCGAAAATGCCACATCAAAACACTTAGGGCCTGTTTGAAACACTTTCCAATTTTAGTTCTTAAAATTTGTTTTTCAAATCTATTTTAAAAAACTATTTTTAAGAAGAAAATTAACAAAAAATTTGTTTGATAAGGTAATTTTTAAAAACTGTTTTAAAAACATGAAAATGAAAAAACTTGTTTGATAATCTAATCTTTTAAAATCACATTAATGTTATTAATGAAAATTATAAATTTTTTATGTTTTTTCTTCAAGTTTTATAATACTAAAAACTAAAAAGTGAGAAGGAAAACACAACTAAACTGTTTCACTTTTTTACTTTTAAAAACTGAAAAATAGAAAAGAGTTTTTAAAAACACTTTTGCAAAACATTATATTCAAACAAGTTTTTAAATTTTAAATTTTCAAAAACTAAAAAACAGTTTTTAAGATGCATTTCAAACAGGCCCTTAATTTCTCTTAAATTAAGTTATACATGTAATAATTTATTAATTTCGTCTCCATATAAACATCAGGTAGACATCACATGGCATATACTATTGACTTTGTTTAAACAATTGAGATTAAATTGATATTTTTTAAAAGTTAAGGAATCAAAATGGATCTCGAGATATAGATAAGACCAAAAGAAAATATTTAATCATAAAAATAATAAATTTAGGTTAAACAAAAAAACATAAAAAAATAAAAAAAATGATATGTAAACTAAAATGACACATATGACGTTGTCCAAGTCATACTAATTGTGCCAAAAGTTTAAAAAAATGACACAACATCATTTTTTGGACCAAAAATAAGATAGATGACCAAAACTGTTTAAAAATAAAACAAGAGATTGATTTCGTGAATTGACTAAAATTAAAGAACCAAAACTGTGATTAGCCAAAAAGACACTTCAATCGCTAATATATATATATATATATATATATATATATATATATATATATATATATATATATATATATATATATATATATATATATATATATATATATATATATAAATATAAATAAAAGGAATTAGTTATTTTACAAGAATAATTGAAAAAAAAAATAACTATAAAAAAATATAATGATCATACCATATAATATATAATTTAATAGAAAAATTAATAAAAACTACCTAATGATAAAAATAACATTTACTATTTATAAAGAATATTAATTATTTAAATATACTAATAATAACAACACAATATTACCATAAAAAAGAAAACAATAAATCTAATCAATAGTCAACAAAAATTCTAAAAATGATTTGCAAAATAAAACAATGTACCATTAAAAAAAACAAAAAACAAAAAATAATAAAATATTGACTAGGTTATAAGAAAGTTGAAGAAACAAAATACTCAATTGTAAAAGCACATAAAATATGTTGATGAATTTGATAAACATTATTTATCTCACTATTGATATGTATGTAGACAAGAAAAACTACGTTATTTTTACATTAAACAAGTCATTACATGTTTATAAGATTATTGGATAAATATTAGTATTTATTCCTTCAATAAAAAAAATCTCACAAATTCATTTCAAAAATAAGAATTGATCAAAATTTAAAAATATCAAGTTTTTTAAGTGGTCTCAATTGAATACCAATATATGTTGTAGTCATTAAAATTATTTTAATATCATAAAATTTACTTATAATTTTTTTTATTAAATGCCAAAATAAATTAATATAATTTTTTAATCTAAAATTCATTTGAATCTCAATAAATACACTCCTTAACTATTTATGTAGAATATGGCTATCCTTTAGAATTAGTTTTGGATTAGTTTAATTAAATAAGAGATTATAAGAGAAATCTCTAACTAATAATATTTATGATCTTTATATAAAAAAAAATATTTTTATATCATATTTATAAAATAAAACATCATATAAAATAGATTTTTTTTAAAAGACTTTATTTCCTCCTAACACATTTGTATTTAAAGTTATATAAATATTTTTGAAAAAAAATTAAAAACACTTCCACCATTCTTTTGCTATTATTTTGGTTTAGTATACTAATTAAATTTTTTCACTCTTAAATATAATATATAAAATATTAGCAGTTCAGAATCACAATATGCAATTGACATATTATTAATTGCAATGGATTAATAAGACACTTTTTTTATTTTTTATTTGTCTAATATCTCAATACCTGAATTTCATCACATTTATCAATTAAAGTTGACTGGAATTTTTTTTTCTTTGTTTTTCTTTTATTTGAAATAAAAATATTAAATTCTCATTATCCAAAAACAATCCGTACAAACCTATCCAAAGGATCCTGGTATCAATCAACCAAAACCTTTTCTATATAAAGATGATTTGCATTCACATGGTTTTGTAACTCTATGCAATATACATCTCACAACAATATTTTGTATTATCGTATCTTTCAAATACGGGTCTTTATTTCTTTGTAAAAAATATTCTCATTCATATTCCTAAAAATCTCAGACATTATTTCAGTTATTATTATTTTCAATCTTTCTCTTCCAACATTTTTTCTTTATTTCTCTAATCATCCACATTTTATCTCTAAGCCAATTTTCAGGATTTCCTTTGATGCCCACCCACATTAGAATGTCTCACCAAATATTATTAGAACCATCACAAGAAAAAAATAGATGATCCATTGATTCGTCATTTTCGCAAAAATAATACTTAATATCATTTATCAAATCAAATCTCATCAGTCTATCTTTGGTGAGAAGCTTACCATTCAATGTCATCCATATAGTGAATTTGCTATAGGTCTTGCATTGTTGCTACACATCATTTTTCTCCAATCTCCTTGCTCCTTAGAACCCCTAATAATTATATATATTTTAGAAGTTTTGTAATTTCTATTATGCTCCACTTTTGTCCAATAAATAGTGCTTGTCTGCACTTCAAGATTTTTCTTAACATCTAAGAACAATTAATGGTAGTATTCCACCTCATCACATCTTGTCCTTTGAAGTAATAGATATTCATCCACCTAACCCAAAACTTATCTTTTTTAGCTTGGAGGTTCCATAAAAGTTTGCAATTTGTCGCTTTATTCCACTCTTTCAGAGATGTGATGTTGAGCCCGCCTGCATTTTTGGGATCACACACTTTATTCCAGACTATTGGGGCTTTCTTTGTAATTACATCACTATCACTCCACAAATAGCTACGACAAATGGTTTCGATTTCGTGTGTAACTTTCTGAGATAAAGGAAAAACCTGCCTCCAATAACTTGTGACAACAAACAACACTCTTTTGATCAATTGTAACTTTTCTGCAAAGCTAAGAAACTTTGAAGTCTATTGCTTAAAATCCTGTTATGCACTAATGCACAAAGATTTTCCTTGCTAGATAGAGGCACTCCCAGATATTTGAAAGATTTTCCTTGCTAGCTAGAGACACTCCCAGATATTTGAAAGGCAACGATAGTTGGGAAAAGCCAATAATCTTTTTGATAGTTTGCTGAGTATCTTCATGCACTCCACCAAAATAAATTTTGCATTTTGATGGGTCCTTTAAACCAGTATCCTCCGAGAATTTCTTTGTTTTTTTATGATCTAATATTGATTTTATTATACCTATTTAAACATTAAATAAAGAATTTAATTGATATACACTGACAGTGTAGAGATTTTTTATACTGTCAGTTAATCATAACCATTGATTTATTTAAAATGTTTGACTTTTATTTTAACCATTTAAAGAATAATACAAACGGATGATTGTGATGCATTGACAGTGTAAAAAATTTTACATTGTCTTTAAATAAATTTATTATTTTTAATAATACTTTCTATGATATTCTTTATTAATTATTATTTTATTTTTATTTATCTTAATTCTATAATAAACATATAAGTCATTAGTAAATATATAATTAATGATACATTGAATTTAAAACAAGCAATTTAAAAAAATAAATAAATGTGGTGGGTAAAAGAGAAGAGAGGAAATATTATTTTATTCTATCTATTCTACCGTATATAATTAGAGATATTATTTATAAATTAATAATTAATATTATATTAAATATCAAAATAATTTTTTTAACAAAAATAACAAGTTTCTACAAAATAACGATCAAGAGAAAACGGAGGCTGCAAGAACATTTATTAGTTTTTTAAATTTTAATTCAAGATAGTGTATAGATAGAAAATTCATTAGATATATGATAAAAAGATAAAATATTAATTGTACTATTCTATTAGACAAACCAAAACGATGAATATAAAATACAGAACAAGAGTTTGCGGACATAAAAAAAACCTCAGCTCAGCATAGGAATCCATTTGTCTTTTCTTCACAGTATCTTCCATGGCTTTCTGTTCGCATCTTTACCGTCTCCCCGTCACTCGCATCGACGTTCCTTCTCCGGTCAGATTCCGGTGCGGTAAAGTCTTCTCCGTCCGTTCTTCCGCTGACTCCGATTTTGATCCAAAGGTGTTCCGAAAGAATCTCACCAGAAGCGATAATTATAACCGCAAAGGATTCGGACACAAGGAAGAGACCCTCAAACTCATGAATCGCGAGTATACCAGTATGTTGATGTTTTTTTCTTTTCTCTTTGTTTCTTTCTCCCCTTTTTCATTCCAAGTCAATTCAGTTTCGCTAACTAGTCATCGTGTCTTTGATTTTGGTACATCAGAGGAGAAATTGGATTGCTGAGTTTTTGTTATTTAATTGATTTCTGGATATGATTTTCTTCTTTTTCGTGGAAATAATTTATGTTGCACTATAAACTTTTAATTAAGTTGTTTATCCAAACAAGATTTTGCTCTATGAATCACATACACCGGGAATACGACAGTGACACTATCGGACACGACACTGACACAGACAATAGAGGTGTCCTTGCTACAGGGCTTTAGCTCACTATGTGTTTGTGTGTATGCAATAAATAGTGATTTTTTGTGTATTTTGTTTGCTTGTAATTTCAGGTGACATTATTAAGACATTGAAGGAAAATGAGTATGAGTATACATGGGGTAATGTCACTGTTATGCTAGCGGAAGCCTTTGGTTTTTGTTGGGGTGTTGAGAGGGCGGTTCAAATTGCTTATGAGGCAAGAAAACAGTTTCCTAATGAAAAAATTTGGATTACCAATGAAATCATCCATAATCCAACTGTTAATAAGGTATATACATTTCCTATCACTATCATCGATCTCTCGATTTCTTAATTGGTAATAATTGAACAGTTAACGATCTAGAGAGATCTAGAGATTAACGATTTGGAGAGAAACATGGTCCTGGATAGAACATTATGATGAAAGTTGATCCATGTAGCCGATCCCACTTAGTGGGATAAGACTTGGTTGTTGTTGTTGTTGTATAATTAAACCGTTGATGGAGTTGGTAAATATTGATTGGTGTCTTGAACTTGACAACTGCCTTGCTTTCTTGCACATACCGTATTTTTACGGGTTTAATTGTTTGTGTTGATTGTTGAGCTTGATATTAAAATTTGATGCAGCGGCTAGAGGAAATGGAAGTGCAGAACATTCCTCTTGGAGAAGGAAAGAAACAATTTGAGGTTGTCAACAAGGGTGATGTAGTAATATTGCCTGCTTTTGGAGCCGCAGTCGACGAAATGTTGACTTTGAGTGACAAAAATGTTCAAATCGTTGATACAACTTGCCCGTGGGTTTCAAAGGTGAGGATGGTTGTCTAATTCGACGATTTGCATCTATTTAGTTCATATATCAATATGCACCAACAGATACTGAAATTATTTCTTCGATGAATTGTTCTTAAGGTATGGAATGTTGTCGAGAAACACAAGAAAGGAGATTATACCTCGATAATTCATGGTAAATATGCCCATGAGGAAACGGTAGCAACTGCTTCTTTTGCTGGAAAGTACATAATTGTGAAAAATATGGCAGAGGTTTGTCCTAAATTTCTGCTACTAGTCGATTTTATGTGCGGCGAATGCCTTAAATTGAAAAAATTCGTTGTAATTTTTGCATAACTGTCAAACTTGTCCAGGCTGAATATGTTTGCGACTATATTCTTGGTGGTGAACTTAATGGATCCAGCTCAACTAGAGAGGCATTTTTTGAGGTACGACTTTTATCCTGTCCTGTAAATGACCTTGCTTTCAAAATCTGTAGTCTTCAATGTTGTGATTACTTTGTTTCTCTTTTACAGAAATTCAAATTTGCAATTTCTGAGGGCTTTGATCCAGACAGTGACCTGATCAAACTTGGCATTGCAAACCAGACAACAATGCTCAAGGGAGAAACTGAAGAGATTGGTTAGTTTTTGTTGTTGTTGGAGTTAGCGAAAGAGGGATTCCCGTGTGCTCTATTCATAAATTTTGAATAATTGTGATATGTATTTTTCTGATTCGGTCCACAGGGAAACTAGTGGAGAGAACTATGATGCGCAAATTTGGTGTGGAAAACGCTACTGAGCATTTCATAAGCTTCAACACAATTTGTGATGCTACCCAGGTATATTCACTTGTCTAGTCCTTGACGTTCTTTCTCATTTTGGATAAGATACAACATAATTACAGCGCTTGTTTAGCCGGTGGCCATTCTACGTGCCTTCGATCGAATAAAAAAGTTGAATTGAATTGCCTTTCAGGAGCGACAAGATGCTATATACAAGCTGGTAGAGAAAGATATGGATCTCATGTTGGTAGTTGGTGGCTGGAACTCGAGCAATACATCCCACCTTCAAGAGATAGCTGAGGAACGCGGAATTCCTTCTTACTGGATTGACAGTGAGCAAAGAATCGGTCCGGGAAACAGAATAGCACACAAGTTGAACGTAAGCATTGATAAAAAGAGGTTTATACCTCATTAACTTCTATTAGCTCTTTTTCACTATCAATAAAAATGTTATGCTTTCATCTTTCAGCATGGCGAGCTTGTGGAAACAGAAAACTTTCTACCAAAGGGTCCATTAAGGATCGGTGTAACATCTGGTGCGTCCACGCCAGACAAGGTATTTTCTCTTGCTTTCCTTCCAGTTTTTGGCTGATAATATCCAATTCAACATCCGTTAATCCTATTTTGCGTCGTTTGATTTTCACTCAGGCCGTGGAAGATGCGCTGATCAGGGTGTTCGACTTGAAAAGTGAAGAAGCATTACAACTCGCATAAAGTAGGTCTGCATACATACATTATTAAATGTATAAATAACAGGATGAACTTGATGATTCTAAAAAAACAGGTTGAACTTGAAATTACAGGACATGTTATAGTTTGTTTTTCTTTAAAAAAAATGTCCAACAGTTTAAGTTTGATCTGAAGAATTTATCAATGAGAAGCCTCAATGTTATATTTAAATGAATTCTTTAAAATGTTGCCTTTTGCAGTAGGGTCTATTTGATATTTTTGATATGTCGTTTGCAAAGAGGTTTTGTGTCTTCATCACAATTCGCTTACATTTTCCATGTAACCACAAATATTGATGGTCCTCAAACGAATAAAGAGGGAAGACGTTTTAATCACATAAAGACAAGTAATACTGAATGTAAACCAAACTCTCTAAGCAATTACATGTCACATTCAATTACTAAAATCACTTGAGACATCAAAACTCTCTAGACAAATATATGTCACATTCAATCTAGAATGTTAAAATATGTTAACAAACATTTACTTTTTATTCTCCCCAAAAAAACACTTTCTCATAACTCTATTTTTTTTTATCATTTGTGATGTAGATTAAGAATGCATAACAATTAAATTTCTACATAATGTAACATTAACTTCTTGTAAAACTATTTTAATATGAAATAAATTTAGTTAAAATGCACAATGAAGAAATGAGATAAGAGCTAAATTTTGATGGTTGAAATAAAAAATTTATACAATCAATTAATTTATTTTAAAACGAACGACCAATATATGTCTATTAGTTTGTTATATTGCGGTAATGCGTGTATGTATTTTATGAAATACTTTTATATATTTTATTAAAAATAATATTTTTTTAAATAATTATTAGAATTAAATGTAAAATAATATGTATTCATTTTCAATATGTTTTAGTATTTCACTCTTTCTCATATCTCTGTTTTTTTAATGCGTACACACATGACAATATAAACAATATTTTTTAATTTAATTTTAATTTTAGTTTAAATCAATTATTTGATAAAGAAATTGATATGTATGTATTCATACATATATTAAGATTTTATAAGATATAAGATGTGTAATAATTGAAGAATAAATTTAATATAATTATATAAAATAAATATTTCTAATAGAGATTAATTAGTATGAATTGTTACTGTAAATGTAAATATATCACCATCATTCATTTACATTATTTTATAGGTGGTTAAAATAAAGTCAAATTCTTTATAATATCTAAATTGACGGTATAAAATCCGTTAACACTGTTTGTCTATGTATCTCAATCAATTTTTTTTTTCATCTATCTTTATAATTAATAATTTATTGTATAATTTTGATTTTACATGCAATAACTTATGCCTAACCTTTTCTTTTCAAATATGTCAATTAAAATTTTAAAATTAAACATTTTACATGAATTCTAATTGAGAAAATAGTCTCTGTAGATTTAGATGGTATGAAATGCAACGCATCTACTCTTTTAATGTATATTCGCTTATTTTGGAGACCAAACATTAAAGAGTGTGTTTGTTTTAGATGGAGTAGAAAACAGAGAAGTTGGTGAAAGAGAAATTGAATAGAGATGTCTCTTTTTATTGGTTTGGTGAAAAATAGGAAAGTGAGAGCGTAATTTTGTGGGCCTAACTATTTCTTGCTAATCTCCCCTAAAATGAGAAGAAAGGAGAAAGAAAAACAGTTTTTTAATTTATTCCATGCTTCCTTGCATGTTCTATATTAAAGGTAAATATTAAGCAGGAATAATTTTGTGATTTTTTTAAAAGTAATCATTAATTTTAATTTTAATTTCTAAATAATTTATTTTTCAAAAGAAATATCAAAATAATCATCTTTCTTCATTGATGCGTCAGTTGAACTGGCGCATTCAATTAAATTAGAGAGGAGGCGCCATTAGTCTTGGCGCATGCATGCAAAACCAATGCATATAGACGCCACATGCATGTGTGCATGTGTTTATGCGCCACATGCATTGACGCATGCATATGTGCATGTGTGTATGCCCCATATGCATTGGCGCATGCTTGTTTTACTTCTTCTATAAATACCACCCTCGCATCTCCCATATTATTTCACACAACCTCTTACCATCTTCCATTTTTCTTCAGTTTCTTCAATCATCTTCATTTTTTTTTCTTTAATCATGTCTAAATACATTCACAAGAGTAATGTCGATTTAATCTTTTTAGCAGCCACACATCCGATAAAAATACGATTTTGAAATATATATTTGTTTGAACATCTGATGGTCTTGCATTGGGTTTGTGAGCATGCATTTGTGAATTGGACCATGGACCCCTTTGTGTGACGACCAAGCTACGGGAGAGACTTCTGGTCAAGCTAGAGGTCAAGGTATTAATTTAAAATATCTCAAACAATATTATGTGAGTATAACATTGATCGAAGAATCTACCGAGTATGAAAAAATAATTAAAGCTCGGTGTTATATTATGATTTTATTCGGTAATTTTTTATTTCCCGAAAGTATAAGTAATATGGTAATTATTATGTATTTATCGTTGTTACGAAACATAAATAAGGTAAGCACATATAATTGGGGTTCAGCTGTTTTGCCCCATCTATATAGTGCGTTGTCTAAAAATGCAAAAAAAATTGGACGTTTTATTCATGCACATATTTACTACAAGCATGAGGTTGGTCAAGAATGATGTCACTCGCCCCGGTAAACGAGAAATCATTCATATTCCCTTTTGCAACAAAGTAAGTTTAAAACTTTAACATCTAGTTATTAGATTTTATATTACAACTAACTCTAACTAATATTTTTTTCAAATGTTTTTGATTTAGGTGGTCATTTAGAGGGATGAACTACAACAGGTGTCCGAAACACGCTGTAGTAGTCTATCGTAATCTATTGGACCACATTCGACCAGACGATGTAATACTCCAACACAACTTTATTTTGATTAAAAAATAATTATCAAATTATTTATCATCTAATCAGGTCATATTCTTGTACAGTTTATCTGGAGGTCATATTTAGATCTTGATCATCAGGTTAACCATGACGATGATGCAGTTTGGATAACAAAAGCACCAATTATCCGGTTCACTAATGTGGAGATGCACCAGAGTGACCGGGTAAAACTGCAGTTCGGCATGCAACAACAAATTCCAGAACCTCCGACGTGTTTGGGAGTTTGACATCAACAAAGAGTCGATGTCCAATGGAATTATTCCGATTGGAGGGACTTCGCAAAAGAAATGTGTCGTTATTGGAGGAATCGATGACAATACATCTTAAATGAACCAGTCATACAGGGTGCTAGACCAACTCAACAGTATATGACATGATTTAGGTCAGTTACAACGCCACAACTTGTGTCTGAGCCAAGGTATTTGATTGATCCACGCCAACTAGCTTCGTCATCATACACCCAACAACAAGTCACAGTCCAAGAACAATGTTAAATCATCCAAACCCAACGATCAATCTCACACCATCACCCTACCACATACATCCGACAACCAAACACCCAACCTCGCAACCCATTCACGCCATACACCAAACCTCAAAACCAAGAATCAAACTCTATCCATAACCACACACAACCACCACAACAGTCTATAGCCCAAATGATTCATACAATTCATGCCATCGTAGCCCCCCATCAATGACCACCCAAATATCTCATCGCCGCAACACACAACCATTGTGTTGACTATAGTACACTTCAGGAACCATTGATTCGTTTCCAAACCGATTCAATGTACTAATTCGGGCAACCATATCGTCCACAATTCACCCAACCACAACGATCCAACTACGAGAACATAAGCACCGAACTCAATTACGGAAGCGCCGTTGGCGAGAACCCCACAACTATTGGGAACAAATGATGACACATCTATCAAATACCGTTGGACCTTCCACCGGACCTTCACACCAGCCACCATTGGATCATGTCAGTACTCAAAGATCCCAAACACCTCAGGAAAATCGTGGAAGACCTCAAAGACAGACTAACATACCTGGATGTGGAACAGGGGGCGTTTCAATCAGACAGTTCATTGAATATCTTGTTAATTTTGTGTAATTTTTTATTATAATATAAATATAATTTTTATTTTCAGTATTTTTTTTATTTGTAAAATTTAAATTTAATTTTTTTATAAAAAAAATTTAAAGGTGGATGCGCCACATGCATTTGTGCATATATTATATAGTGTATGCATGTGACACCAATGCATGCATGCGCCAATGCATGTGACACCAATGCATGCATTGGTTTTGCATGCATGCTTCATACCCTTTGGCGCCTCCTATGTATTTGAATTGGATGTGCCAGTTCAACTTATGCATTTGTTAAAAATAATGATGATTTTGATATTTTTCTAAAAAAATAATTCTTTTGAGAATAAATTTGAATATTATGGTTATTTAAAAGAAAATTCTTATTTTATCGTTTCAAACTTTTATACACTTTTATCTCATATGTTTCTCTTATAACAAACAATCCTATAAATCTTCTTTATTTCTTATCTATTTCTTTTTCTCCACACACTTTCTCACATATTTCTCTCTTCTCACTCTATATTTACAATCAGTCAGACCTTAAAAAGAAACTTCATAGATTGTGTGATACTTAATTATCTATTCATCATGACCTTACTTTATAAACACAAAAATAAAGTATAATATTTACAATAAGATACATTTAAAGTAATATAACAGAAAATAATCTTTTTATCAGTGTTAATGTGTGTTCATAATTGAGAGTTTATTTGTGTAATTTTAATTACAATTTATAAATTATTTTAATATTTAATATATTTTTCATACATTAACAATAAGATCCTTTTGAATTCTTTTTCTCTTTCTCCTTGTTATAAGGCCCTTTCAAATTTAGAATTTCATTGATTAATATTTTTAGGATCACATCCCTAATTAATATATCACATATTTTTCTAAAAATTATAATAAATATTGAAATAAAATATTAATGAATTATATTTTAAATATTCAGATCTAAAATTTAAAAACTAAACATCAAAACAAATAAATATATAAATTAAATCCTAATAAAAAAGTACATATAAAAAATATGTGAAATTGTTTTTATAATTTATGGTATTAGTATATGAGAAAATATAACAGTGAAAATACAATAGTATAACTCTTAATATATAATCTAGTATTGTACTATGTGATTTTTGTTTCTAGTTCTATAATAACCATATAAATTCATATTTCATAATTGAAAAGTTATACAATATAAATTAATATTTTACATAGTACTGGTGACTATCGTCTCTTTTTCTTTTCTCTCTGATCTAGAAATTCAAACTGATTAAGACATTACCTTGATTAATTATCGAGTTTCGAAATGATAGCTTTTTTAATTAGTGTTTATGCGGTTTTGAATGTCGTCCCAGACCTTTTTCCCAATTTGGTATGCTGATAGGTAAACTTTGGAATTGAATCCTAAGGGAAAAATTGAATGGTGGCGAGTGAGTTGGTGAGTATGACTCAATGCATTAATTTTTGTTCGAGAGTTTATCTTTCGGAGCGAGTGTAAGTGTTTTTGAAAATTAAGGGGATTTCAAAATGATTAATAAATAGAGTGATGATAATCATGAGTGTTAAAAGGATTCTTGTCTATCTTAGATAAAAAATGTTACTTAAATGGACTTGGTATAATATTTTCTAATAATATTTCAAATATTTTGTATATATTTTAGAGTCTACGCGCGAAAATATTCAAAATAATTTAGCATATATTTAAATTTGCATAAAACAAATATAAATTCAAAAGTATGGAAAATGAAATCTAGAATTTACCCTGAAAATGAGAGTTATCTATGTTGTTTTTTAAAATCTAAAATGACTTATTTATAAACTAAATGGTGTTGTTTCACAAGATTGTGACTCTTAATAAAATACACATTTTCATCAAATATTGTAATACTTTACAAAAAATGTAGTAAAGTATTGCAACACTTTGTCATACCCCAAAATTCACCATATCCCCATACAACTTTCATCTGATACATGACTCTATTGCATTAATATACATCCATTGTTCCATCACCATAATCGCATTAACATTCATAACCAAATGCATACTGCACGGACTCAAGGTATAGTAAATTGGAGTTTTTCGGTTAAAGCTCTAGAGAAAGTACCAACAAATTAAGAAAAATTCAATTTTTGGTCTGGTTAATCAATTAACCAAATCCTATTAACCGATTAACACAACCATAATTCAGACTCCCTAGGTAATTTTTGGTTTGGTTAATCGGTTAACCAAATCATGTTAACCGATTAACCAGACCATGCACAGGCTTCCTAGACCATTTTTGGCTGTGTTAATCGGTTAACCAAATCAGGTTAACCGATTAACCTTCGCAGACAACAACAATAACTCTATTTTTTTACTCCAAAGTGAATCATTTTTCACCACTTCAACCCCTTTGCTTCCTCTACAAATAGAGCATCATTCCCCCTCATTTTCAAGCTTGACAACCACTAAACATCTGCCAAAATCACATTCAAGCTCTCTCTTTTTAATCTAAAATTCAAACTCACTCAAACCCCCTTTTCTTCTTTGAACCACCCAACCACCATGTAAAAATCCATCATCTTCATTCAACAACATCAGTAGCAAGCTTGTAACCTTCACTTACATAATCATTCACCACCACCATATAAACATACAACTTCCTTCTCTTCCATTTTTCTACCACAACAACCATAATCACCATCTTCCAAGCTTTTTGCTTTATTTTCAAACCCAAACACCACAACAACCTAGTTTTGATACCACAAATTTGGTAATGATTGCAACTCAAACTCATTGACATTTTGGTTCTGTTTTGTGTTTGGAAATGGGGTTTTATTATTGGGTTGTTTTTTGAGAGAGATTTGTCTCAAGTTTGAGACAAGTGGATTTTGTTGAGTTTACACTCTTTTGGGGATTTTTTCTCTTACTACTTTTTATCCACCATTTTCAATCAAACTTTGTTATTTATTATCATTTTCTATTTACTATTGACTCATTGTTACATTTATTTGGTTGATGAGGTCCATTAGATCATGACCATGATTGTTTAGAGTTGATAAAACCTTCAATGTTTCAAACCTATTAATGATTGATCAATAGATCATGTATGATACTTTGAGGCATTGATATGTTGGCTCTATTTCAACCATATTTGAGTCATTTGATGCATAGATAAAACCATGTTCTTTACATTAACTTGCCAATCCACTTGCTTATTGTGATTCTACTAACCACTAACTACTAACTTCTAACATTTATATTATTGCACTTTATTTCCTTGCAATTTATTTTATTGTTCATTTTATTTCATGTACTTTATGTTTATGTTCATTATTATCTAACCATATATCATTTACATTATGTTAAATTATTAGGTCTCTTACTACCTTGCTAAATAAAAAGAAGTAAAAACAAAAGAAAGAAAACAAATCATAATCATTTGAGTGACATAATTTGTTAAAATATTGATAAATGGACTTAGGATTGTATAACTTTCTTTTTTACAAATCTATTGTTAGTTGATTTTTCAATCATTTTCAACACTTTGCATCAATGATAAGTTATCCATTAATGTGCCATGTTTTGAGTCTTTTTGACCTATGGAAAAATAGTCCTCAAAATGTTCATTTTGCACATATTACTAATCATTAATTATACCTCACTAACTTTGTTTATCATTAACATTTGTTATTGTGATTTTGGTACTATTAACTTGTTATTTATTTTATATCATTTATATCCACTAACCATTATTAGTGTGATATTGTTATTATTTATCTTGTAATTTACTTTTATGTCATTACCTTGTAATTTACATTCAAGTACTCATTACCATCATCATTATACAAACTCATCATGGATGTTTATTTACTTGTTATTTATTTTATTATCATCAAACATTAAAAACAACAAAAACATGATAAAATGATAAGACCAAAAATATTCACTCCACTCACTATTCACTTGGACTTAGACGATTCCATTTAGGACCTTTGCTTGGAGGTCTTCCTTTACTCTTTTGTAATACTTTGTAAACACTTGTATTTTCATCCGTAATTTACATTCATGTTGTAAGAATGGAATCATGGCACCACCTTAAGCGGACATGTTTGTAAGATCATTATGCTTTGTTTAGCTTATGTCACTTTTGCACACACAAGGCTTTCTTGGGCTACCTTACAATGAGACCCTTTACTTTCTTGTTGGTTACTTTACATGCATGTTGCATTACCCAAATTTCATAATCAAATAAACAAACCCTTGATTCAACGTCAAGTGACATTTTCATAATCAAATATAAAACACTTAATAGTTATGATTATTATTGTATGCCATGAGCCTTAAGTGGTGGAAAATGAGTGATACGTAGGCAAACAAGCGAACAATGCTAAGGTACATGGTTACCTCCGGTTAGAATTTTAGAATGCATTAAGAACTTTACTCTTTTCGTAATTGAATATTGTTCTTTTTGCAACATAATTGAATGAATGATTCATCTAGGACTTAAAACCACAAATTGTGAGGAAACCTCCATTGTACACTAAAATGTTGGATTCTAATAAACGGTGTGATTCATTTGATTCATGCTTTATCTTTTATTATTGTGAATTTGTGGAAGCAATTAGAAATGATCAAGGCGCTTGTTTTCTTTCGAGCACAACCAGTTCCAAATACAACTTACCCGTGAGCAGAGAGTATTCGTTAACCCCTTTGAGCTTAAACAGTTGAATCTCTGCTTGAAATAAGGCGAGATGTCAAAATCTTTTTTCTTGAAACCCGAATTTTTTTTATAATTGTTCTTTTGCCGTAAAAAGTTAAGAGGATTCACTTAGGGTGAGTAAAAGATAAGTTGGGGAGAACGAAAATGAGAATCGGTAAGTGCCACAACTCTTGAATAACCGAGCAAGCATTGAAAAAAAAATAGAAAAGAGAAACATTGTTTTGTGAATACGATGTGAAAAGAAAAAAAAATAGGAAAATGAAAATGAATGCTTGCTTGGAAGAAAAATAATGAAAAACAAAATTGAGTTGTGAAATAAGAGTTGTGAGGTTTCAAATAAGAAACAAATGGAACGAAATTGAGATGTGTGAATAGCTTGTACAGTGAATGTCCCTTTTGCATCGGCAATTTCGTTTTCAATGGCCTTAGATATGACCCTTGTTTGTAAACTTAACCAAGCTACAACCGGAAAAGACCTTAGTGATCTTCGTGCTTCCGCATTTCCATTTATAATTGTTAGACATTGTATGAATTGAATTGATTTCTGCATTGTTTGTTGGAGAGTGAAATTGTCCCTGCGGTTGCAAACGCGTAATTTCTTCAATCCTTATTCGAAGAGGAGAGATAGGGTGATTCATTCAGGATAACATTGTTGTGGATTGTTACATGTTTTGTATTGCTATAAAGCTTTAGTTCTTGTGTATTATGTTATTCTAACCATTGGGAACTTGTGTCTGGTTGATTCTCTTGTGTTTGAGCCATTTTATCCGATTTCGGAGAAACCTTTTTCTTTAAGCAAATCCTCTTGTCCTTCAAGAGGCATACTTTGCTTGAGGGCAAGCAAGAATCTAGTTGGGGAGAGTTGTTAGATGCCCAAAAGTGCTTATTTGAGCTATCAAATATGGGCATCTTTCACTCCTTTTTGTCGAGAAAGTGTTCGAAACCGCCCTTGCTTTTGATGATTTGCAATACAATGTGAAATGATCTTGGTACCCTTAATTTGTGTGTTATTGTGCAGGAATTAGGCATGAAAGAGTAGAAAACAAAGACACAAGAAAGTTGGCAAAGGAACCAAGAAAGGAAGCATTCATCAGCATGCTCGCTAGGCGAGCGATGTAGCGAAGTGCTCGCTAGGCGAGCACCCAGCGAGCTGCCAGCGAACACTCCCAGACTTGGACAAAACCATAGCTAGCACTTACTCGCTAGGCGAGCCACTAGCGAGCTTCCAACGAGCAATTCCAATAGCAAAACATCAAAACTCGCTGGAGCGAAGAAGGAAGTGTGGGCTTCACCTAGCGAAGGATTCTTCGCCTAGCGAACACATGCAAACAGGACTTGGATGACTTCTCTGGGCGCAGGCACTTCTGGTGGCCTATTTTGGGGCTCGCTAGGCGAACCATTCTGCTCGCCTAGCGAGCATGACAGCTCAGGAACTAGTCCTATAAGTAGCAGGAGCTACTTTTTGGAAAGGACACAACTTTTTCACTTAGATATTTTTCAGCATTTCTTGGGATCATATTTTTGTACCCTAAAAACACATTTTCTTCATTTCTCTTCATCTCTTAGCAATATTTTACAAAAAGAAGGTGGATTCCCATCCAATCTCGATTCTTCGACTCGGATGTTGATCAACCTTCGACCGAAACTTATTGACCAAGCTACCATGAAAATGAGTAGCTAAGTCCTTCATTTTGTCAAGGTTAGATGTAGATGATCATAAGCTTTGTGTGTATATGGGATGATCTTCATTTGTAAACTCTTTAATGATGAATGTATGGTGAAAACCTTGTTTTATTGATAACTCTTTGTGTTGGTTTATGATCGAGAGATGTTTTCCAACTCTTGACCTAGGTTTTCATCCATTCTTGTTTGTTAGCTAGAGATAGTAATGAATGATTTTGTTCACTAAAAAAGTTAAACCTAAAAGTTGTCATTTTGATAGATTGTGTGAGAGATCAACAATGGATCAAAATGGGAAAACCCACAATGTGTGTTAGAGATAAACACATTGGGAGGACTTTGTGAAATAGTTTATCATCTAAATGAGTTTATGAGTTTTGTTGATCGAACATATGCATGCAAAGTGATCGTCGAACCCTAACTTTGACAATATTTCTCAAATCGTAAAACCAAAACTTTTACCGCAATTTCTTACTTTTTATGCAAGCTACCGTGACTAAAAACTAAAACCCCCCTTGTTACTACGAGTTAAGAACTTAACAACTGTCGAACGGCGGTGATATCACACAATCCCTGTGGAGACGATAACAAAAACCCGATACTCTATCCTTATACCCAACACTACCTCGATACCTTTGTTGGAGATCTTGTGTCCCAAGATTATTCCTTCCTGTACCATGAAGTGACATTTTCCCTAATTCAGGATCAAATTTGTTTGCTGACATCTTTCTAACACAAGTGACAAGTTAGTCAAACAATTATCAAATGAAGAACCGAATACTGAAAAGTCATCCATAAACACTTCCATATGCTTTTCGAGTATGTCAGCAAAGATTGAAGTCATACACCTTTGAAAGGTGGCCGGTGCGTTGCACAATCCAAATTGCATTCTTCTATAAGCAAAAATACCATAGGGGCACGTGAATGCAGTTTTCTCTTGGTCTTCAGGGGCAACTGCAATCTGGTTGTACCCTGAGTAACCATCTAGAAAACAATAGTAATCGTGTCCGGCTAACCTTTCCAGCATTTGATCAATGAATGGTAACGAGAAGTGATCCTTCCGTGTTGCCACGTTAAGTCTTCTGTAATCGATGCACATTCTCCAACCTGTAATAGTTCGGGTTGGAATCAACTCATTCTTTTCATTGTTTATTACCGTCGTGCCCCCTTTTTTTGGTACCACGTGGACTGGACTTACCCAAGAGCTATCGGAGATAAGGTAGATTAGGCCCGCATCCAAGAGTTTTACAACTTCTTTGCGTACCACTTCTTTCATGGCTGGGTTAAGTCTTCGTTGTGGTTGCACTACCGATTTATGATCATCTTCCATTAATATCTTGTGCATGCAAACAGTCGGGCTTATACCTTTTAAGTCCTCAATTGCCCATCCGATTGCACCCTTGTATTTTTTTAGCACTTGAATGAGTTCTGCTTATTGGATACTTTGTAGACTAGCATTGATAATAGTTAGGCATTTTTTTTCAGTGTCTAGAAATACATACTTCAGATTTATTGGTAACTGCTTCAGATTCACCCCATTTTTTTATTCTTCAGTGACATCTGATGGTGGTGGTCTTTGTCATACGGTGAACTGACTTGGGATATTTTGCTTTTTATCGCAATGTCGCGGATAGCAAGAGTCGCCACCGACTTTTCTTTTATCCAATAAGGAAAGGTGGAAAAGAACAGGAAAGACCTCAATGGATTTTGGGTTCGGGAGGTACATTATACAAAGGGAAGGTATTAGCACCCTTTGTATCCATGGTTATCCATGGGCTCTTAATTGCTGGATCACTTATCTTTTTGTCTGAAAAAGTGTTGGTGAATTGCTTAAAAATGTTTCGAAAAGAGAGTTTAACTTTGTAATGATTCTCGTATGAATGTATACAAAGTATTTATCTCGTTTGATTTTGAAAAACAGTTTAGAAAAATATAACTTGGTAATGATTCTAGTATGAATGTATACCAAGTGGTGATTTTCTAGGACTTGCAAAGTGTGAGGGGTGGAAAATGTTTTAGGTTATGATCCAGTAATTGAGAGTTATACCTTCCTAAGGTCGTTATGGGCATTTCCTATCCTTATGAGGGTAAAACTGTCCTTACTATTGTGAAGTAAGTAATTTTACCCTTTGGATGTAAAAGGGTCATCGTAGGGTCATCGATAGGTCATTGAAGGCAACAATTGTAAGGATACCTTAGCATCCGAAGGGACGATCATCATTTAACCGTAGGCTACACCGAAGGGTCATCGAGGGACGAAATCATATATTCGAAGGTAACATCCGAGGGACTATGATTTATTTTATGATGATTTAATCGAAGGGTCATTGCTAAGTGTATCCCCACATTCGCGGGACATGACCGTAATACCGTAATATCGTAAGGCACAAGAGAGGTCCAAGATCACATATTTAAAGGCCATATTTTAAAGTCAATTAGGTGATTAGGATGAATCTCCCCATTAAAATCAATACATTAAAATTAATACATTAAAATTAATTAAGCAATTTAGGGTGGATCTTCATAAGGGTATCCCACAAATAAAGTGGAAGGCCTAAACAACACTCTTTTCCTGGGATATGTGAACCTTTACAAAATTCAGCAAACGGGTTAGAATACCAATCAGGGTGCAATCGAGGATTACACCGCAAAAGAAAACACAGCAGCATGAATGTCAGGCAAAACAGTGCATAATTAACATAGAATAGATCAGGTTACGCATAGGACATAACAAATATCAACGGCTGTCCCGTTCGCCTCTGCCTCGCCTAGCGAGGGCCTAGCGAATGCTCGCTACATGCTCGCTTAGCGATGTGCTAGCGAGCGGCTGCGGGTTTTGAATTTCAGAACAGTATGATCTCAGCATGCTGCATGCCTTATTGCATTCAATTACAGAAATAATATGGTCAAACACTCAGGATATCCAGGCGTACTGGAATTCACATGCAAAGTCTAATTACATATCCAAAAATTCAATCATGATGCATTATGTATTTAGAGATTTACAAATTGGAAGCATAAAACAATAATGATACACAAACCTGTTTGCAATGGAGTGGTAATGCTGAATTGGCAAGTCCCTTTTGGTATCGGGTTGAGTTGGGCGGCGGTAACTTCGGTGCGGATGAGCGGCCGTCAGGGTTTCTTCACTCCGACTTCTCTGGGCTACTCTCCAGGGTTTCTATGCTAGGGTTTTCGTCCGTCTTCTTCTGTTTTCGTTTCCCCCTTTTCGTTCTGGAGTTGGGGTATTTATAATACTCCTTTGATGACCTAATGGGCTCAGAATGAAGCCCGAAATTTTCTGTTGTCTGTCAGCTTCGCTAGGCGAGCGTGTAGCGAACGTGTAGCGAACGTTCGCTAGGCGAGCGTGTAGCGAACGTTTGCTAGGCGAGCGTGTAGCGAACGTGTAGCGAACGTTCGCTAGGCGAGCGTGTAGCGAACGTGTAGCGAACAGGCCAGTTTGGGCCATTTTCTGGATTGGGCCATTCGTGAGCTGGGCCTTTGTTCCTTTAAGATCAGTGTCATAAAAATGAGTTGGAATGCCCTGAAAAATGTCTTAAAATATTAATGGGCAAATTTTGGGGTATGACAGCTGCCCCTGTTCAATATTCTTGAACCGAGAGAGTCAGAATGGTATGTACGCCATTCGTGGTCTGGAGGTGGAAGATTATTGAACACTTAGAACGCCCCAAAAATTTGCACTTGTCAATTAGTTAGTCTGGATGGAGATGGGCTTAAAGATGCCATCTAGGAAGTTTGATGATGAGAGCTTCAGAGTGCGTCGTACGTTAGAAGATATCTGAAGTCATGGGTGTCACTGGGTCATACGCCAGACCGTATAGTGAGTCATTCATTAAGCCGTCGACTTCACTAGGGATTTAGAATGGGTCATACGCCGCTGGGGATAAGGATCAGAATGGATCGTACGCTAGATCGTATCTGAGTTGCAGAATGGGCCGTCTATTAGGCTGTATCTGACGAAAAGTAGTCGTACGCTAGACTACACCTCGGGATGTACCGTACGCTAGGTAGTGTCTGAGGAATGAAGATCCGAATGGGTCGTACGCTAGACCGTATTGTTGGAGGAGTCATATGTTGTGCCGAATCAAAATGAGATAAGAATCCGAATGAGTCATACACTGCTGGGGATAAGGATCAGAATGGATCGTACGCTAGATCGTATCTGAGTTGCGGAACAAGCCGTCCGTTAGGCTGTATCGTTACTGGGGGTGAAGGATCAGAATGGATCGTATGCTAGATCGTATCTGAGTTGTAGACTGAGCCGTCCGTTAGGCTGTACCTGATGATGAAGAGGGTAGTCATACGCCAGACTACACTTCAGAATGTACCGTACGCTAGGTAGCATTTGAGGGGATGAACATCCAAGCGGGTCGTAAGCTAGACCGTCTTTGAGTAGCAGAACGAGCCGTCCGTTAGGCTGCATCTGATAATAAAGGGGTAGTCATACGCCAGACTACACTTCAGAATGTACCGTACGCTAGGTAGCATCCGAGGCCTTGAAGGTCCAAATGGGTCGTATGCTGGACCGTATTGGAGTTGTTGAAGGTCGGAATGGATCGTACGTTAGATCGCATCTGAGTTGAAAGAGTCATATGTTGAGCTGAATCAGAATGAACCGTACGCTAGGCTATATCTGATAGTATTTGTATATGTTGTATTTGCAATAAATGTCTGGGATGGGCTTATAGATGCCCTCACTAGGGGACGTCAGGATGAATGTTGACATGGAGTGTATCTGAAAGATGTATTTGAATCTGAACGTAATCGATGAAGATGTCCGTCTGAATGGCTCTCTATTTTGACTGTGTCAGGAAGATAATTAACCTGAAAAATAAAGTTAGCTTCATGCCATGTCATGATGCATGAGATGTTTTATGCTTTCGAAAACAACTGCGAACGATGTATGCATGCGTATGCTGTGAAATGATGTAATGAATGAATTATGCATCTGAAAAGTTCTTCCTGAGGACTCTACTGGGGAAAATAAATCTCAATCTTCTGGTTGGGAGATACTGGTATCGATGACCCTTTCTTAGCCGGGGATGCTTGATTTCTGTCTGATGGTAGAAGTGTTCAACAGAAGCCTGGCTGGGGGTGGAAGAGATGCCACTCTCTTCTGGGAATGACTGGCTTTGCTGGGGAATCGGATTAGCAACGGATTCATTGGAAAGCATGATTAGACTTTCTCCTCGATCCTGAAGTCTAGTAGTAATCGCTATTTCTATTTTATGCACACATTTTTGGTAAACATCGATCATATCCAAATGCATATATTAATTTGAAGTAAATCAATGGACGCTTATGCAAACAAAACAGAGAAAGTAAAACAAAAACATTTTTTTGAAACTAAAATTATATTGATTTCGAAAGAGGGCCTATAAACAGGCAATTTGTGTACAAGGAGACAGAAATCCTAGTAAGAGGAAATTGTCAAGAAAACAAAGAGAAAGCTATGTCGAAAACGTCCTATCGACTTTAATTCCACTACTGCCATTATGTCTTCAAGCCTCTCACCTCCTGCTGTCGGATAGAAGTGATTAGCTTGTTCAGTCCTTTGAACTTGGATGAAGCTGTCTGAGAACGGGACATAGTCATACGCTTTGATCCCTAATTTTTGCCTGGACCGCCTTTTCAGGTTTTCAATCCACCAGGATACCCCTTTTTGCCCAAGCCGCCTTTTCAGGTTTTCGACTTGCCGGGTGTACATTTTTTTTATGTTTATCCCTAAATTTTGCCCGAACCCTTTTGGTTCGCCGGGATGCCCTTACTTTTGCCTAGATACGTCGACCTAGCGGGTCTCTTTTATGCGTAGTATTTTTTGACTATGTCTGCGTTCACGGGATGCGGGAAGTCTTCGCCGTCCATAGTAGCTAGTATCATGGCTCCACCAGAGAATATCTTCTTAACTACAAACGGCCCTTCGTACGTGGGAATCCATTTGCCTCTGGGATCACCTTGTGGTAGAGTGATGCGCTTTACCACCAAGTCGCCAATTTGATACACCTGTCTCTTGACTCTTTTGTTAAATGCCTGGGTCATGCGTTTCTGATATATCTGTCCATGACAAACAGCCGCAAGTCTCTTCTCATCAATCAAGTTTATCTGATCGAGTCGAGTCTGAATTCATTCATCTTCATCTAAGCCCGCCTCTTTCATGATTCTTAGAGAGGGAATCTGAACTTCCACTGGTAAAACGGCTTCCATTCCGTAGACTAAAGAGAAAGGAGTTGCTCCTGTCGAAGTGCGTACTGAAGTGCGATAACCGTGAAGAGCAAACGGTAACATCTCATGCCAGTCTTTGTACGTCACCGTCATCTTTTGTATGATCTTCTTGATATTCTTATTAGCAGCTTCTACAGCGCCATTCATCTTTGGTCGGTACGGAGAAGAGTTATGGTGTTTTACGTTGAACTGCGTGCAGAGTTCAGTAATCATCTTGTTGTTCAAATTAGTACCATTGTCAGTAATAATTCTTTCAGGGATGCCATATCGACAAATGAGATTATTCTTGATGAATCGTGCCACCACATTCTTGGTGACAGAAGCGAATGAGGCGGCCTCTACCCACTTTGTAAAGTAATCAATAGCAACAAGGATGAAACGATGCCCGTTAGAAGCAGTAGGTTTAATCTCTCCAATCATATCAATGCCCCACATTGCAAAGGGCCAAGGTGCTGTCAACACGTTCAATGGAGCAGGAGGCGCATGTACTTTATCCGCATATATCTGGCACTTGTGACAGGTTCTGGAGTGATGATGGCAATCAGCTTCCATGGTAGACCAATAATACCCTGATCTCAGAATCTTCTTGGCCATCGTATGTCCACTAGAATGAGTCCCAAAAATACCATCGTGCATATCTCCCATAATCTTTTCTGCTTCCTTTTTATCCACACAGCGAAGCAAAGTCGAATCGTGGTTACGTTTGTATAATACTCCATTACTCAGAAAGAACTTAGCGGAGAACTTCCTCAGGAATTTTTTGTCATTGATGGATGCCCCTTCAGGGTATTCCTGAGCTTCTAAATATCTTTTTACTTCGTGGAACCAAGGTTTTTCCCGTACTCCCTCAGTGTTAAGTTCATAACAGTATGCCGGTTCATCTAGTCGCTCAATGGTGATCCTGGGAGCTTCATTGTCCCATCTGACTCTGAACATAGATGACATGGTGGCCAAGGCGTCTGCCAACTGATTCTCCTCTCGTGGAATATGTTCGAATGTAATCTCTTCAAAGTATGGGATTAATGTCATCACCCGTTCTCGGTAAGGGATGAGATTCGGATGTTTAGTGTCCCATTCTCCTTTGATCTGACTGATTACTAAGGCTGAGTCTCCGTACACACTCAAAAACTTGATTCTCAGGTCTATAGCAGCCTTGAGTCCCAAAATACATGCTTCATACTCAGCCATATTATTGGTATAATGAAAACATAGTCTAGCAGTGAAAGGCGTATGGTAACCCTCGGGAGAAATGATTACCACACCAACACCATTGCCCAATGCATTAGAAGACCCATCGAAAACCATAGTCTATCGGGATCCTAGTTCGGGTCCTTCATCCGGTCCAGGTTCTTCATAATCAGTAACAAGCATGACATCCTCATCTGGGAACTCAAAATTCATAGATTGGTAATCATCCACTGCTTGATGAGCCAAATGATCGGCTAGTACGCTTCCTTTGATTGCTTTCTGGGTAGTATACTGGATGTCGTACTCTATTAGAATCATCTGCCATCTTGCTATTCTTCCGGAGAGAGCGGGTTTCTCAAATATGTATTTGATAGGATCCATCTTAGAAATCAATAAAGTGGTATGATTCAACATGTATTGTCTTAGTCGGCGAGCAGCCCAGGCCAAAGCACAGCAAGTTTTCTCGAGCAGTGAGTATCTTGTTTCACAGTCGGTAAACTTTTTGCTAAGGTAGTATATGGCATGCTCTTTTCGGCCAGACTCGTCATGTTGTCCCAACACACACCCCATTGAATTTTCTAACACGGTCAAGTACATGATTAAAGGTCTTCCTTCAACTGGTGGCATCAGAATGGGAGGTTTTTGAAGATACTCCTTGATTTCGTCGAAAGCTTCTTGACATTCATCATTCCATCTCATCTCTTGATTTTTCCTCAGTAGTTTGAAGAGGGGTTTGCAGGTAGCAGTCAAGTGGGAGATAAATCGGGCAATATAATTCAAACGTCCCAAGAAACCTCTGACCTCTTTATCTGTACGGGGAACTGGCATTTCTTGAATAGCCCTCACCTTAGCCGGGTCAACCTCAATCCCTTTACCACTGACAATAAAGCCCAAGAGTTTGCCGGATCTTACTCCAAAGGTGCATTTGTTCGGGTTCAACCTCAACTTGTATTTCTTCAACCTCTCGAACAGTTTGTATAAATGATCGAGATGCTCTCCCTCAGTATGAGATCTGGCTATCATGTCATCCACATACACTTCTATTTCATGATGGATCATATCATGGAACAAAACCACCATAGCACGCTGGTACGTTGCCCCTGCATTCTTTAAACCAAATGGCATTACTTTATAACAGAACGTGCCCCATTGCGTTACAAACGTAGTTTTCTCCATGTCCTCAGGCGCCATCTTAATCTGGTTATAACCTGAGAATCCATCCATGAATGAGAATACCTTGTGTTGAGCGGTGTTATCTACCAGAACATCAATGTGCGGAAGTGGAAAGTCGTCTTTGGGACTCGCTTTATTCAAATCTCTGTAGTCTACACACATTCGCACCTTGCCATCCTTCTTCGGCACTGGTACCATATTAGCAACCCATTGAGGATAAGAAGTAACAGCCAGAAAACCTGCATCAAATTGTTTCATAACCTCGGCTTTGATTTTCTCAGACATTTCAAGACGCATGCGACGAACCTTTTGCTTAACAGGACGATAATCTTCCCTCGTTGGCAGCCGATGTACTACTATATCAGTATCCAGTCCTGGCATGTCGTCATAAGACCAAGCAAAAATCTCTACATAGTCATGTAACATCTGAATCAACCTTCTTTTGACACTGTTTTCCAAGCCTGCTCCTATTTTGACTTCTTTCTTGTCTACTTCGGTACCCAGATTTACAATCTCAACTGACTCCTCGTGCGGCTGTATAGTCCTCTCTTCCTGCAGTAACAGTCTGGCAAGTTCTCCAGGTACTTCATAATCTTCCACACTTCCATCCTCGGCTTGGTAGATCGGATTTTCAAAGTCATAATGAGCAGTAGTAGAACTATTGGCAACAGGATCCAGAGTGGGTATGGATCTGCAATTCGTTACGTGAGTGTGTGTAAGAAAACATAGCTTGTTTGGAAGATGACAGAAAAGACAAAGAAGGTCCATTGATTTATTGAATATGAATATGCTTATGAAAATGACAAAACCCTTAACAAATTAGCTATTGTGCCCCGGGCATAGACACAACGCTTGGAGAAGTTCAATTGTAAAAAAAACAAAAATTTGCAACACTAAAATAGACAATAACAATTACTCCTGACTAAAGGAAATCGGGATAGTGTCTTCAGCCTTCCAATTATTGAGTCCGTCACCAATTGTTGGGAAAATCCAGCTATCCAGGTCGCAATCGCTGTCAGCATCTTCTACAGCATTAATTTGACTCTTGTCAGAGCTGAACCCCAGGCCAAATTTGTCAGACTTGTACGGTACGTCGATCAATTGACCCCAGCCAGTACGACCACCATCTTCAACCACGGCTTGAGCGTCCTTCAGAGAAATCATAGCAGGAGGAGCACGAATAACCTTGGGTACACAGGAAGTTGGCTTAAGGACAGGATTGGTCGGAGGAACTACTTCAAATGACTGACAAGGAGTCTCAATGAATTCACCATCCATCTCGACGTATCTGAAGGTATGCACACTACTGACAATGTACTCTTCTTCTCCACACACGGTGACAATTTTGCCCTTTGTGGGATACCTCAACTTTTGATGGAGAGACGAGGCCACAGCGCCTGCCCCATGAATCCAAGGGCGTCCCAGTAAGCAGGAATAGGCAGGACGAATGTTCATTACATGGAAGGTAGTGTTGAAGACTTGAGGTCCTATCTTGATAGGCAGGACTACTTCGCCATGGACAACACTCTTCGCACCATCGTAAGCACGTACCACAATGTCACTAGGTTTCAGTTCAATGCTTTTACAATCCAGCTTATCCAGCACAGCTGTTGGCAGCTGTCGCACCTCGAAAAAATGGGGATACGACTTCAAAGCGAAGCGCGATCGCACGCTCGCAATGATGGACTGAACAGAGTCGCCACCGAACTTTATTTATTCCTAAAAAGGAAAGGGGAAATATCGATAAAACCCAAGACAAAAGAAAGGATAAGATATGGTCATCGCAACCAATATCAGGGTTCGGGAGTCGGTTACGCAAGGGGAAGGTATTAGCACCCCTCACGTCCGTTGTACTCAACGGGAACCATTAGGTCAGTTGTGTGCGTTAATGTTAGTTTGCATTGTTAGGCTTTTCAATTTATTGGGTGGGAAAGAAAGAATAGAAGAGAGAAGAAATATTTTTGGATTTTTAACGAAGGACTAAACCTAAGTTTTTTATTAGTGGGCCTGACAAGATTTACAAATCCTGCTCCTACGTATCTCAAAAGAGAAGTCAAGGCTTACGTAGTTCTGGGTAGAAAAATGTTTGTTTGTTGGTCGATTTTAGCGAAAGCTATGTTGTATTAATCGACAAAAACATCGTTTTACCCAAAACAGATGAGGAGTGGACGCGTACCACACATCGAACGGATTTATAAATCTACATTCGGAAAAGCGTCATTATCTCTACTCAACAATCGTGGCCGAAACATTGTTTTGTATCACTTAAGACAATATATCTTCCATTTATGAAAAAGGTTTTTGATTAATCGCACGGCGACGAGAAAAGAGTTTGATTGGTTGGATGTATTTTGGGTGATGGCGAGAACTTGGATGAGCGAGATATACATCTCGAATCCTAGCCTCAGGAGTGCATGGTATACACCATGTTCCATTTCCATCTTATTTGCAAAGATGTTTAATAAAGATTAGGTATTTTAGAATTTGATTGAGAAAGGGTTTGACGAAACCGCATTAACAATTTTTAGACGATGGCGAGAGTTGAGATTGGCGAGGCATACGTCTCGAATCTTAACCTCAGGAGTGCATGGTATACACCATGTTCCATTTCCACCTTTATTGAAAGAGTCTTAAATAAGATTTAAGTATCTTAGATTTGATTGAGAAAAGGTTTAACGAAACCACATTGACAATTTTAGACGATGGCGAGAGTTAAGATTGGCGAGGCATACGTCTCGAATCTTAACCTCAGGAGTGCATGGTATACACCATGTTCCATTTCCACCTTTATTGAAAAAGTGTTTAAGTAAGAATTAGGTGTTTTGAGTTTTGTTGTGAAAATGACTTGACCTAGATCAAGTATTGATGGACGTTTGAGAAAGATTTGAATGAATGTTCGAGAGAACAAAGTGGATAAACTTGGATGATGGCGAGAGCTAGGATTGGCGAGATATACATCTCGAATCCTAGTCTCAGGAGTGCGTGGTATACACCACGTTCCACTTCCATCTTTATTGAAAATGTCTTGAATATGAATTAATATTTTTTGAGTTTTTATTAGAAAATGGCTTGACGTTGAATCAAGCATTTGATGAAAGTTTGAAAAAGATGGGATGGAATAGGATGGAGAAATGAGTTGGTTCGTTTATTGAGAAAGTACTCGACGTTGGATCGAGTCATATTTTTTTGTATTTTTGAAATTTGTTGATTTTAATCTTGTGTTAGTATCTAATTAAACAACCAAACAATAAAAGAAATAAAAAGTACAAAATTATTACACATTGGGGGAGTGGGGGTACATTTGTCAAATGGGGATTAGAAAGTCATGAAATAAATAAAATCGGGCCCAAACAAATAATGCATGAGTGTAAGTGCAAGAGAACCGGCTCATTGTAAGAAAGCCCAAGAGTAAGCTATGTGAGGTTGACGGCGATGCTTTAAAAAAAAGCAATCGACTTACAAGAGTGTGAAAAAGGGCTCGATATTAAATCGAGAAAATATGATTTTTATAAGTTAAAAAAAAATGGTTTCGAATGCATGATGAAATTAATAAAGAAGCATGGACATAAAAAAAAATATTAAAAGAAACAAAATGCTAAAAGACAATAAAATACTAAAAATAAAAGCTAAAAGAAAATGAAATACTAAAAAAGTGCTATGTATGAGTATCGAACCCCCTCCTCTTGGGACTATGGAAACCACCCTCTCCACCAAGCCACTTAACCTACTGATAATTTACTGCTAACTTAAATACATAAACTAAGGTAAATTAAAAAAAGGATTAAAATAAAAATTAAAATAAAAGAAAACTATTGGTCTACTGGTAATTAAACCCAGCCGCATGGCTGTTGGGTTTACCAAGAGGAATAAATTGGAAACCTAAAACCTTTATCAACTAACTAACCTTAAAGGAATCTTTTTTATAATGCTTTTTTTTGTTAACTACTTACTCTATTTAATAAAAAAGAAAAAAAAGAAAATAAAGAAAGAAAAACAAAAACGGATCTGTCTCTCTCACAAAGCTCGCTCTTCTCTCCCTCGCGATGCTCTCTCTCCGTCTCACTTCCCTGCGTCTCACTCTCCGTCCCACTCTCTCTCGAAGCTCCCTCTCAAACGCTCTCACTCAAACGCTCTCACTCAAACTCTCAAACCCTCCCGTCGCTACCATTTCGTCCCAAACCCAAACGCCCATATCTCAATCAATCATGTGAAAAAAGCAAGGTCTGAAACGACAAACTCACCTTCGGCGATGACTAACGGCAACGATGAAGCTCACAGATTTGTCCTTAATTTGGTGATTAGGGTTTTTCGGTTTGGCCGCCTCCCTCTCAATTTTTCCCGTCCTCTCTACTCATTCTCTCCGCTTCCTATTTGTCTCCCAGATTAGGGTTTCGAAAGTGCAATTGGTGTCCAAAGGAGAAAGCTTTCAGAAGCGCTTTTTCACGCTCAGAAGTGCTTTTCCTATCTGATGATGGATTTCGAAACGGTAATTTTGAACATGTGCTTTTTCTGGTCGCTTTTGTCCCAATTCCAAATTTGGGATTTTTGGAATTTCACTGTTTGGTAATTATTGTTACTGCAGGTTAATGGCTTGGAACTGGAAATTTGCATTAGCTTGTTCTTGCTTCAGCTCTGTTTCAGGAGAAAAACGGAAGAAGTCCTATACGTCTCGGCAACGGTAGCAGCACAAAAGGTTTCAACTCCATCAAAGTCTTGAGCATCATCACCAACAATGCCAATATATTTCTGGTATTAACACTTCTAAGGCGTTCCTTCAATTTCTTATTTTTTCAATATCCTAGTAATCCTGCCACTCAAATCTAAATCAGGAGAGAATGATGGTGAAGCGTCGGTCTTAAGCCGGGTGTTTTTAGTAAATTAAGCGCTGTCTAAGACCTATACCAGCGCCAGTATAGCCAGCGCTTTTAAGCGCTGTCTAATGTCAAAAAAAGCGCTGTCTAATCCCTTGTTTGGCATAGTGCAAAGAGCAACTGACTAGTAGCTTCAAATGTGGTCAGTACAAATTGAATAACTCCACGCCCATACAAACAATTCAGCAGAACGGGATTGCAAGAATCTGGCCTCTTCAAAATAATATCAAAAAAAATCCATGACTTTGCCAAAATAACGGCATTTTGTTGATATTGAAGCTTCAGTTACATGGCCACCAAAATTCACGTGATCTAAAGCAATGCATGCAAAAGTAGAAACCACTGATTTTGAAGCAGGGCTTACGCTCACAATATCATCACGTCGGCGAGAAGGTTGCAGCATGTCTAAGTTGAAAGGAGGGGATTGGGCTGAACTTACGCATGAAGATTCAAATAGTAGAGAAGTTCACTGAACCGCTGTTGACAGGATTCGGCAATTGCAGGGTAACTTCAATTTCTGTTTTTTTTTCTCTAAAATATGCCCCAAAATTTTCTATAATTTTCTCTTGCGAGTTTGACGGTTCTTTGGCCAGGCAAGGGAATGGCATAACAGGTCGGGCATTTGACATGGGGGCACTTATAGCAGCAACATATCCTTGGAAAGAGGGCCTATAACTAAATTGTGATACTGCTGAAGTTGTGAGTAGCAATTTGGAGTTCTCTTCATTTCAACCCTTCAGGAACCAACTCCAAAAATCTGAAACCAAGGACCAAAAAGCAAAGGCATCCAAGACTTAAACCAAACGTAATGACCCCTTTTGTGAGCTTTTGTTCCTCTTCTTTTTCTTCACTTTAGACTTGATGCTCTCATCATTCAACGTTTCTCCATCACTACAAGTACTGTCTTGCTTCTGCTTATTCAACTTCTTGTTCTGTTTAGAATTGTGTTTCCTGTCATGATTTTTAACAGTTGCTGTTGGTTTTGGTTTGTCATTTATGCTTTTGTATGACCATTTGATGTTGGATCTGTTTTGGACAGGAAGCTGACTTGTTGCAGGAATACTCCAGCCTGAATTTCGGGCTTCGGCGGTTAGAAAAAAACGCAGAATTGGCATGGTTGTTATACTACTCATGTGCAGTATCAGCACCCTGTTTTGGGAAATTCCTAGGCAATGGAACTCCATTGATATTGAGCGCGGTTGATCATGAGAAGCCACAGGACCTTGTGGTGCTGAAGTTTTGCAGAAACAATGGCTGCATCAACAAAACAATGGCTTTCCACTTGGTTGGATATTACTTGTGCAGAGGTTACGTTACACATGAGTACATTCGCAGCATAGCCCGTGATTAACAGCAACAGAGATTGCAATTCTCCAAACCAAGAACATGTGTACTGCAAACGGAGAGAAGACCTCTTACATATGCTTGAATAATTTGGTCGATCATACCGTGTTTTAGCCTTAGCTTATAACCAACTAAAGTCTAAAACATCTCAGGGTTCCTTTCATTCAGGATCTTTATCATCTTCTGCTACATCAAAAACTTGAAGCACGAGAACCAAGCCCTCCAGAATTCATCAAGGAACTCCAATGCTGATTCAGAATGCAGCCAATCACCGATATCAATATCAGGAAGAACAACTGTGAGCAAGCCCTTTAGAGGTTGCTCTCCATGATACCTTGTAGACTTGACATTCTAACAGTATTGTGCTCCAATTGAGAAACAAACTCTTGTAAATAATTCTGGAAGAATTTCGCTATTATATGCTTGTTTATATAACAAGCAAGTGAGCACTTGTAGAAGTCACAGCCTAGGCACAGTAAGTAACCATTTGTAATATTTGCACTTGGGTTTCATTGTACTTTTGTAGTAAAGCAAAAACATCATGTATTTGAACTGAGAATAAGTGATCTAAAAGCCCAGCCGAAAATCTATTCACTGGATATGCACCTTCTCAAATGTAATATAAAGTTGTATCCACCATGCAAACTTCTGGTCAGGCTTTGATGGTGAACGAGTAATGCACATCCAACACCATAGATTCTGATTCCCTTTACTTCAGTTACTGTTACCAATAGTCTCCATACTCCATTTTGAAATGATGAAATCGCTTTGAATTTCTGATAATAATTTCTCGATTTACTATTTTGGAAATCAATTTAATTGCAATGTGGTAGTCCCCACGAATTCTAAGATCTTTCTTTTATAATATGGATGACTGATCTAGGAACCGAAGTAATGATTCCAAAGGCAACAACTAGTTTCTCACTGTGTACTCTTAGAACCATTCCTTTGAAAACCTTGTTAACATCTTCTATGCTCATGTTGATCGAAGTTGCAGAGAGAGTCAATCTTATTTCAAATACCATATTTCACTGCCAATTCATGAATCTTCATGCCTTCTTCCAAATTGGAGGTGTATAACCACAATAAGCCAGTTGGGGTTATTGGATATTTGATTAAAAAAAGGATATGGATTTTTACGAATAATCCAAAACTAACTTAAATATCAATTTAAATGATAATAACAAATCAGTCAAAACCAAATTAAAATCAAAATAATCTATGATTCATTTAAAATTACTTGGATATCAACTCTAACATTCATTTGGAAATAAAAATCGATTAGAGTTTTAATCATTAGTAAAAATAAATAATTAAGATTAAATTGACAATTGGAATTAAACTTAATTTGAAATTAAAATCAAATTAAAAATAAAAAAGAGTCAAGATATTAAAATCCATTTTAAACTGATGAATGTATGCAAATGCAAAAATAAAAAGAAAAAAAATGGAAAGATTTCAGGGTCAAAATCGGGGTATGACAGCAGCACATTCAAGGAAGAGCCATTATCGATCAACACATGAGACAAAGTGATTCCCCTACACTCAATGGAGATATGCAGGGCTTTATTGTGATTCTTTCCCGCTGGTGTCAGGTCAGCATCGGAAAAGCCTAGGCCATTGTCAACAGCCAAGTGAGCAACATAATTTTCGAACTGATCGACAGAGGTTTCCTGAGGCACATGAGCAGTCTTCAAGAATTTTATCAATGCATTGGCATGAGATTCAGAAGATAACAACAAGGATAACATCGAGATCTTAGACGGGGTATGCCCCAACTGTTCTACCACATCGAAATCACTCTTGCGGATGATTTTCAGCACTTCTTCCATTTCCTGCTTGGCAACATCTTCGGGAGTAACTTCGACCGGTGTCTCTGACTGAGAAGGATTGACTGGTTCCTTTCCTCGAGTTTCAAGGACAGGAGGTGAGATTTCTGGAGAGAAGATCCTTCCACTTCGAGTAATTTTACTAGTCCCAACGATGCCATTAGGATTAGTAGAATTGTCAATTTGCTTTACGCCATGGACGTAAACATCACCGCCATAATTCCACGGAATAGCTTTGCTTGAGGAATACGGGATCGGGCCAGGTGCAGTAATGATTAGGGGAGCTACCCTGGGCTCAACAGTAATCTTCACAGGCGCCCTAGTAGCGGTAATCTTCACTGGAACTTTGGCCCTAGCAATCACAGATATTTCTTCAATAGGGTTTTCCGCCTTAGGAATCTTTTCGAAGAGAACTGTACGATCATCCATCAGCCGTTGAATACCATTCTTCAATTCCCAACAATCATCTGGTTGGAATATACAGAGATTGCAATCTTCAGCACAACCTGGAAATAAACCAGCTTGCAATAAATTCCTCTTTATGATCGGGAGAGGAGATGTTAAGTCCGCCACATTGGAAACGTGATCGTCGTCATCCACGGCATTAACCGTCTTGTCATGATTAGGCATAGGAGCAGTGATGACATTAGGGGTCTCCGGAGGCTCAAACTCAATTTCTCCAGCTTCGATCATATCCTGAATCTTATTCTTCAATGACCAGCAATCGTTTGTATCATGCCCGGGGCTATCGGAGTGATATGCACACCTGGCATTAGGGTTATAACGAGAAGAAGTAGTGTTGGGATTCGTAGGAGGGTCTCTGAGGGTGATCAAATTTGCCTTTAGCATTCCCTGCAGTGCCTGTGCCAAGGTCATATTGATCCTGGTGAACTGCCTTCTTGGCCTGTCTTGTTTGGGTTGGAAGTTTTGAGATGGTGGTGCTGCAATCGTAACTGCTCCGATGTCATGGTCACGGTTTTTCTTGTTAAGACCCTTTTGACCGTACACAGCATTTGATTCATTCCTCCCCTGATAGGACCTTTTGGTGCTTGCAGAGGCAACCGCCTGTATCTTTCCACTTCGGATGCCGCTTTCAACACGTTCACCTGTCAATATAAGTTCAGTGAAGCCTGATGAAGAACTTCCCAGTAGATGGCTGTAGAATGGGCCGGTCAGTGTGCCCATGAACATATCCACCAATTCTCTGTCAGTCATAGGGGGTTTGACTTTGCCAGCCAAATCTCTCCACTTTTGAGCATATTCTTTAAAGCTTTCTTTAGATCCCATAGTCATATTCTGCAGCTGTAGCCGGGTAGGCGCTAGTTCAGAGTTATACTGGTACTGTTTATAGAAAGTTGTTGCTAAATCAGTCCAGGTGCGGATGTCAGAGCTCTCGAGCTGATAATACCATTCCAACTGTGTGCCAGACAGGCTCTCTTTGAAGAAATGGATCCATAGCTTCCTGTCAGTGGTATGCGGCTGAATCTTTCTCACATAAGCTCTCAGATGCATCTGAGGACAGGACGCACCATCGTACTTAGTGAAAGTGGGGATTTTGAATTTGCGAGGAATGGTCACATCGGAGACCAGACCCAAACTTTCGAAATCCAGACCGGGCGCCTTCTGACCCTCCATAGCTAGCATACGTTCTTCCAGCAACTTGTACTTATCATCTCTTGGAGAGTACTGTTCATTTTCATAATCTTCATCGTCGTCTTCAGGGTTGAAGAGATCGACATTCTCCTCTTCTGAATCATTCTCTGTCTCCTCTTCTGGACCATTCGGGATCCCAAACTTGACTCCTGCGGCCTGTCCTTTACGCCTTCTTCCCGGGTTAATGAAACTCACAGCTTTCTTGTCTTTCTTCTTTTCGAGCAAAAGAGCCTTCAGTTCCTCCTGCCCCTTGGATAAGCTTAGCATCATCTCCTTGAATTGAGCATTCTGAGTCTGGAGATCTTTGACAGTTTGTTCGAGATCCATTTTTCTATTTAGAAGGAAGACCGTGAGAACATTGATCTTTTAGGATACCTGTTATGCAATGTTATGTTATGCTATGCAATGTATGAAATGTTTTCAAGGACTTTTGGAATTTAACTTTGCGTAAACTACCAAAAAGAGAGGAACTTTTATTACTAATTTCTTAATCATTGCTCATTACAAGAAATAATAATAAAAATACAATGAAAGCTCAAGTCTCCCAGGGACGGCTTCTTTTTGGGCGAAGATACGCATTGAGGCTTCGTTCCTCATTAAGTTGACTGGTAAGTTCTAACACTTTCTTCTTTTCTGCGACAAGCTGAGTCTCGAAAGTATCCCTTTCCTCTCTCAACTGGATCCAGGATCTCTTTAGTTCCTCAACATTGGTAGGCATATCTGGATAAGGAATGATCTGAGGAGCACCTCCTTCAGCTTCAGGTTCGACAATCTGAGGTCCGATTGCAAGATATGGCATGACAAGTTCACGAGCTCTGGCGCGTACCCATCTGAGATAAGGTTCCATAGGAATAGAATTTTTCTGTCCTAACGTACCTCTCTTCACCATGCCCCAAGCTCGTACAAATCTTTGACGGAGGCCTTGGGAATCGTTGTCATAGTCGAACACAATGCCTTCGATGATCATTTCATGTGGACCATCTCTTCGAGCACAACCAAACTGTCGCAGAGCTAAAGCAGGATTATAAGTAATACCTCCTCTTATTCCTAGGAGTGGTACATTAGGGAACTCGCCACAACGGTCAATGATGGTAACATTTTCCTTGAACTGAGGACACCAACAGATGTCTGGGTGGGAGAGCGACATTATCCTTTGAGACCATTTCAAATTCTGCTCGTTCTTCAAGACCGATTGAGGAAGGTGCGAAATAAACCACCTAGACAACAAAGGTATGCGGCACATGAGAGTCCCTTGCTTCTTCATGGTACGAGTGTGGAGGGAATGCAAAATGTCTCCCAGCAAGGTAGGTACAGGGTTATGAGTGAGAAATATCTTAATAGCATTCATGTCTATGAATTGGTCTGGATTAGGGAATAACACCAAGCCATAGATTAGCAATGCCAGGATGTCTTCGAAAGCACGGACATTCATAACTTTTAAGAATTCTCGGGCCTTATTTGTCAGGAATTTGGCAAGTAAACCCTTAACTCCACTCCTTGTTACCCAATTAGCTTCAATGTCGGACTTCGTCATGTGTAAAGCTGCGGCAACTTCTTCAGACTTCGGAACCTTTTCTAAACCACTGAACGGTAGTTGATCAAGGATAGGTATCCCAAGCAGTCTGGAGAATTCTTCCAATGTGGGTACCAACTGATAATCTGGGAATGTGAAGCAATGATGTTTAGGGTCGAAGAACTGGAATAAAACTCTCATCATATCTTCTTTGAACCCAGTGGTAACTAAATTGAGAAGAGAACCATGTCTCTTGATGAACTGCGCATGATCGGAAAGTTCTGACACTAAATTCTTCAGTTGAGGAGAGATTGCCACAAGATTAATCCGGATAGTCTTCCTGGGAGCCATAGCCTTACAAAACAGAGCAAAGTTAAATCCCTAAGTCCTTGAAATGATGTTATGATATTATGCTGTTATGATGTTATGTAAATAACAAGCACAAGCAAGTCACGCAACCATCATTCCTAGGTTTTAAGGCTTGCATGAGTTCCATAGGTAAGTACCCTCCCCGCTGAAGTTTAGTTGGTTCAACCTGTCCTAGAATAGTAACCGGGTTCTAGAAGGATCTCAAATCACCGACCTTCCTTTAAGTCCACTTCAGTGCAACACCAAGTGGTTGACCGAAGCTTCCCTAAAGTCCAATCTCAAAGAGTGTAGTATCGAGTCTCAACCAACCCCAGTCGGAACCGAAGTCAGTTATCTCACTACTTTCTAATGGCCAGGATGAGTCAATTAGGGTTCTAAAGGTCTGGTTAATGCTTTAATGACACCACACGGAAGCCAAATTTTTCCTCAAGTGAACATGAGGAACATCAGGACATCCAAAGTGTCACATTAACCGTAGCCATCATTTTAACCATTCCAGTATACGCCGGATAGTCGCGATGATCTATTGCTACTTACCTAAGGTACACTAGATCCGGGTGTAGGATCTTTCACTCAAAAATACCCAAGCAATCCCTTAAAAGTAAATCAGACAATTTGGAATAAGTGATCTTGTTTTTAAGGTAACCCCTCTTTTTAAAGTATCCCCAGCAGAGTTGCCAGTTCTGTCATACGGTGAACTGACTTGGGATATTTTGCTTTTTATCGCAATGTCGCGGATAGCAAGAGTCGCCACCGACTTTTCTTTTATCCAATAAGGAAAGGTGGAAAAGAACAGGAAAGACCTCAATGGATTTTGGGTTCGGGAGGTACATTATACAAAGGGAAGGTATTAGCACCCTTTGTATCCATGGTTATCCATGGGCTCTTAATTGCTGGATCACTTATCTTTTTGTCTGAAAAAGTGTTGGTGAATTGCTTAAAAATGTTTCGAAAAGAGAGTTTAACTTTGTAATGATTCTCGTATGAATGTATACAAAGTATTTATCTCGTTTGATTTTGAAAAACAGTTTAGAAAAATATAACTTGGTAATGATTCTAGTATGAATGTATACCAAGTGGTGATTTTCTAGGACTTGCAAAGTGTGAGGGGTGGAAAATGTTTTAGGTTATGATCCAGTAATTGAGAGTTATACCTTCCTAAGGTCGTTATGGGCATTTCCTATCCTTATGAGGGTAAAATTGTCCTTACTATTGTGAAGTAAGTAATTTTACCCTTTGGATGTAAAAGGGTTATCGTAGGGTCATAGATAGGTCATTGAAGGCAACAATTGTAAGGATACCTTAGCATTCGAAGGGACGATCATCATTTAACCGTAGGCTACACCGAAGGGTCATCGAGGGACGAAATCATATATTCGAAGGCAACATCCGAGGGACTATGATTTATTTTATGATGATTTAATCGAAGGGCCATTGCTAAGTGTATCCCCACATTCGCGGGACATGACCGTAATACCGTAATATCGTAAGGCACAAGAGAGGTCCAAGATCACATATTTAAAGGCCATATTTTAAAGTCAATTAGGTGATTAGGATGAATCTCCCCATTAAAATCAATACATTAAAATTAATACATTAAAATTAATACATTAAAATTAATTAAGCAATTTAGGGTGGATCTTCATAAGGGTATCCCACAAATAAAGTGGAAGGCCTAAACAGCACTCTTTTCCTGGGATATGTGAACCTTTACAAAATTCAGCAAACGGGTTAGAATACCAATCAGGGTGCAATCGAGGATTACACCGCAAAAGAAAACACAACAGCATGAATGTCAGGCAAAACAGTGCATAATTAACATAGAATAGATCAGGTTACGCATAGGACATAACAAATATCAACGGCTGTCCCGTTCGCCTCTGCCTCGCCTAGCGAGGGCCTAGCGAATGCTCGCTACATGCTCGCTTAGCGATGTGCTAGCGAGCGGCTGCGGGTTTTGAATTTCAGAACAATATGATTTCAGCATACTGCATGCCTTATTGCATTCAATTACAGAAATAATATGGTCAAACACTCAGGATATCCAGGCGTACTGGAATTCACATGCAAAGTCTAATTACATATCCAAAAATTCAATCATGATGCATTATGTATTTAGAGATTTACAAATTGGAAGCATAAAACAATAATGATACACAAACCTGTTTGCAATGGAGTGGTAATGCTGAATTGGCAAGTCCCTTTTGGTATCGGGTTGAGTTGGGCGGCGGTAACTTCGGTGCGGATGAGCGGCCGTCAGGGTTTCTTCACTCCGACTTCTCTGGGCTACTCTCCAGGGTTTCTATGCTAGGGTTTTCGTCCGTCTTCTTCTGTTTTCGTTTCCCCCTTTTCGTTCTGGAGTTGGGGTATTTATAATACTCCTTTGATGACCTAATGGGCTCAGAATGAAGCCCGAAATTTTCTGTTGTCTGTCAGCTTCGCTAGGCGAGCGTGTAGCGAACGTGTAGCGAACGTTCGCTAGGCGAGCGTGTAGCGAACGTGTAGCGAACGTTTGCTAGGCGAGCGTGTAGTGAACGTGTAGCGAACAGGCCAGTTTGGGCCATTTTCTGGATTGGGCCATTCGTGAGCTAGGCCTTTGTTCCTTTAAGATCAGTGTCATAAAAATGAGTTGGAATGCCCTGAAAAATGTCTTAAAATATTAATGGGCAAATTTTGGGGTATGACAGTCTTAGATCTTCCCAATGGCGTGGTCTAAATCTAATCCATTCAGGTTGTTTTTCTATCATAGCGAGCACCTCAGACTCTCCTTCATCTTCCTCACTTTCAAAAATGGATAAGCTCAAGACCCGGTTTAGCGGTGACTGGGGTCTATGCCTTTCATTTTCTTGAGCAATTACTTGGTCGATTATCTCTATAGTGTTTCTTGTGCCTATATCATCTTTGTATTGCATTGTGTTCCTCACATCTATTTTTAACTCTTCATCATAGACTTTGAGGGTCACAGTTCCTTCCTCAATGTCTATCATACACCATCCTGTTTCCAAGAAAGGTCTGCCCAATATGAGAGGAATCTCATCATCTTCTTGCATTTCCAGAATGACGAAGTCAACTGGGAAGACAAACTTGTCAATTTTTACAAGAACATCTTCCACAATACCATAGGGTTGCCTCACAGAGCGATCCGCAAACTGAAGTGTAATTCGAGTATCTTGAACAGAGCCGATGCCTAATTTCTTATAGATGGACAGTGGCGTCAACCTAACACTTGCTTCTAAGTTAATCAGAGCCTTCTTGAATTTTCTATCACCAATAGTGCATGGAATAGTAACCGATCCCCTGTATTTCTTTTTCATTGGGATTTTCATGCCTTGGAGAATGGCATTGCATGTTTCAGTTAGGATGATTGGTTCTGTATCAGTGGAACGCTTCTTGGAAATTATGTCTTTCATGAACTTGGCATATATTGGCATTTGTTCCAATGCTTCAGAAAAAGGGATGTTGATTTTGAGTTTTTTGAATATTTCCAGGAACTTCTCAAAATTCTTTTCATGTTGATTTTCTTTTTCTGTCTTGGAGGGTAAGGGAGTTTGATTACTGGTTTAGGAACCTTCTCTTTCTCCTTGACAAGAGGTGGTATTGCTTCTTCATCTTGGGTTTTTGTTTCCTTGATTTCTAAATCCACCTCTATCAATCCATCTTTTTCTATATCATTTTCCTCTGTTGACTTTCCACTTCGGGTTGTGACAGCGTTAACAGTGTTATGTTCCCGCGGATTTGTCACCGTACCACTAGGTAGGGTACCCGAGGCTTGAGAGTTTGAAGCTAACTATTGTGCTATCTGTCCCATTTGTACTTCAAGATTTTTAATGGAGGTTGTGGTGTTTTTCTGATTAGTCCTTGTTTCTTCTTGAAACTGTATGTTATGGGCTGCTAACTTTTCAATGGCAATTTCCCATTCAGCCTTTTTAGGTACCTGTTGTTGCTGTTGTTGTTGATATTGAGTCTGATATTGCCCTGTACCTTGTTGTGGAGCATTCCCTCTCTGATCTTTCCAGGAGAAGTTTGGATGATTCTTCCAACCTGGGTTGTAAGTGTTAGAATATGGATTATTCTGCTTCAAGAATTTGATCTCTTCAATTTGTTGGGGAGTTGCAAAGCAATAGACCGTGTGATGAGGTCCATTACAGATTTCACAAGTGCTCGCCTGAGTTGGCTGAACCTGCGCTATCTGTTGAGTACCTATATTTATAGCTTTCAGCTTTTTGTCTACTTCGACAGCAAATGTGTCTTCCAGACGGATTTTATTTGTCTCTAATTTTAGATCAATCACCCCATCTGGCTGACTGGTACACCTGTCGTATAGCTCTAGATGCTCATTGGCAGCTATTGCTTCAATAATCCTCTTGATACCAGTGGCTGTTGAGAAATTTGTTGAGCCACCGACTGCTTTATTAATCAACTGCTTTGTTTTTATTTTCAGCCCATTAACGAACATCTGCATTTGTTCGGTCTGATCCATATTATGAGTTGGACACGCTACTAAGATCCTTTTAAATCTTTTGTAAGTGTCTCACAATGATTCACCATCCTTCTGTTGAAATTAAGAATTTCATACCTTTTTCTCAGGAATACTGATGCTGGAAAGTACTCATTTAAGAATGCAGTTTCCATCTTCCCCCAGGATGTGATACTGCCGACAAGAAGAGAATAGATCCATTTTTCCGCGTCTTCAGCTAAAGTGAACGGGAACATTCTTAATTTTTTTGCTTCATCAGTATGACCATCAATTTTCAGAGTGGTGCTCATGGTCAGAAATCTTTGCAGGTGTTTGTTGGCATCTTCATTAACCTTTCCGGTGAAAGGTTTTCTTTCCAATTGATTGATCGTGCTAGGATGTAGTTGAAAATTTATCACATTCACCGGTTAGTTGACAATGGTCAGTCGACCACCCGGTGCATTTGCACCTCCATAGTCACCCATGAGTCTTTCCGAAGGTGGAGGAGGTGGAATTGGAGGAACTTCAGCCATTGGTTCCTTGACTTCTGAGTGATCAAAGGTACTTTCTTCTATAGAATCCACTCTTTGTTCTCTGCGTCTTCGGTGAAGGGTTCTCTCAATCTCTGCGTCAAAAAGAAATTCAGCTGAGGGTTCTCCTCGCATACAGAAATTAGTAAATTATAAATGACAGAAAAATAATTTTATTGCAGAGCAACAAAATTTTAATTGAAATTAAAATTAAACTCTATATTTTGGCAGTCCCCGGCAACGATGCCAAAAACTTAATCGGGAAAATAGCAAGTGTACTATTTTGCCTTTTATAGTAATAATGGGGAAATTCCCCGAATGTCGATCTCAAGGACTGCAAGTTAATATTGAGTTTAAATTATCATTCAATTAAACAAAAAGTATTGATTTGGTTTTTAGGTATAAAAATATAATAATAAAAGAAAAGGTAAAGAAGGATGAAAATAAGGGTTTATAGAGAAAAAGGAATAATGTCAGGGAAGGTATATGATTTATCCCTGTAACAATTCTGAGTCACTATTGCATCAACATATATCAATTACTACCAATTCTCAAGGGTATTTTCTCCGAAGTCCTTGGTGAGAAAACCTTTAATCAATCTACCCTAATTTCCATGTCCATAGCCAATTAGGGTGAAGTTAAGCTATATAATATCAAGAATACTCTGGTTCATACAGGGTATCCCTAGTCCTAGGTGATATCTACTGTAGAGTAACCTTATAAAAACCTTATCAATGGCGGTCTATCCTACTTGATAACCATAAATCAATCTCGATTGGTCCGAAAGAGAAAGTAATAAACACATCAAAAGGTTACCGTAAAAACAATATTATAAATGCAAATATAAACTCAAATTCGTTACAATTCTAAATCAGGGACACCCCCTAGTATTGGGGGGTTCAGCTACTCATATTGTTTAAAACAAATTCAAGATAAAAATTACACATTGCAAGTAATTGGATGACTTTGATCTTCAATCGCTCCCGCTCATGAACACCTTCAGCTCTCCGAATGCCTTGATCTCTGTAATCCTTGATTGCTTCATAATATTGTGTTTTGCCGTATTCCAAAATGCTTTTTCCTTTGGCAGAAGACCCTCTTTTATATCGAAAATTCCCAACAGCAGTTGGACAAATTCAAAATTATCTCTAAAAAGCCCGACGAACAAAAGCCCGAGAAAAACTAAAATTGTGGGCTTGGGCTGACACGGCTCGTGTCAGCTGACATGGGTGGCCATGTCAGCCTACTGTTTTGGCTGACACACCTCTGACATAGTTGACACGGTTGGGGATGATGCCTGACACGGCCCGTGTCAGGCTACTATTTTCTTCAACATGTCCTCCCTTGCCTGACACGGGCCGTGTCAGGTGACACGGGTGGCCGTGTCACGCCTCCTGTACCGGGGTTTTCTGCTCCTTTGCTTTCCAGAATCTCGTTCTGAGTTCTCTGGTTCTTCTACCTGGACCTGTTGAACAAAAACACAGCTATCCCACGCATAAAATCACGAAATAAAAAGTAAAACATAACAATGATTAAAATTGCTTAAATAAAATGACGGAAGTAAAACTAACTCGAAACATATCATAAATGCTTGCACGGTGTGTCAAAAGCCTCTGTTTCGAGTCGGATCAGTAACAAAAACTCAATGCAAATGGTGACTGATCACTAGCCTTGTAGGTGTTTAGTGTGTTAGCACTATGATACTTCCTTTTAAACACCCACTTTCATCTAATATGTCTTGATCCATTAGGTATATCAACAAGCTCCCAACTATGGTTTGACATTATTGAATCTATTTTGCCTTGGATAACATCCTTACAAAAAGAGGAATCCTCTGAAGCTATTGCGTCCTTATAACTCTTAGGATCATTTTTCAATTGAAGAATAATATGAATATTACAAAGAAAAATAACTCGTTACTTCCTTCTACATGATAAAATGAAATAAGTTGAGAATCGATTTAGTTTGGTCCTAGATCCTTATTCTCTTGGATTCTCTTACTTATCCTAGGCTCAGGTTGTGTTTCAGAAATTTGTGAAGAACTTTTGGGTTGTGTTTCAACAATTTGTGTAGAGCCTTCCTGACAAGGTCATTCATTTGTGGGAAACTTTGTTTCCTCATCCTTCATAATAAGATTCTCAAAGAACTTCATGTCTCGAGATTCAATAATTGCATTAGACTTCAAATTTAAAAGTCTATATGTTTTACTGTTTGGTGCATAGCCTACAAAAGCACATTTGATCTCTCGAGGATCCAACTTAGTCCTTTTAGGTTCCATGTTCTTATAATAAGCGACACACTCCACACTCTAAAATAACTTATATTTGACGCTCTGACTTTCCATACCTCATATGGAGAAATGCTGGTTTTCTTCAAAGGAATTCTATTTATTATATGACAAGCAGATAGAAAAGCTTTGTCCCATAAATTAAATGATAATTCATAATGCATTAACATGGAATTTATCGTTTCTTAATATGTCCAGTTCTTTCTTTTGACTAGAAAATTTTGTTATAGTGTAGGAGGTGTGGAAGATTCATGTATAATACCATATTATTCGTAATATGCATCATATTTAGTAGAAAAGTATTCACCGCCTCTGACACTCCTAAGGACTTTAGTACTTATACTTAATTGATTTTCTACTTTTGCCTTATGTCATACCCCAAAATTTGCCCATTAATATTTTAAGACATTTTTCAGGGCACTCCGACTCATTTTTATGACACTGATCTTAAAGGAACGAAGGCCCAGCTCACGAATGGCTCAATCCAGAAAATGGCCCAAACTGGCCTGTTCGCTACACGTTCGCTACACGCTCGCCTAGCGAATGTTCGCTACACGCTCGCCTAGCGAACGTTCGCTACACGTTCGCTACACGCTCGCCTAGCGAAGCTGACAGATAACAGAAAATTCTGGGCTTCACTCTGAGCCCATTAGGTCACAAAAAAAGAGCATTATAAATACCAGCACTTCAGTAATGAAAAGGAGGACGAAAACGGACGAAAGGAGAACCCTAGCACGCAAACCCTAGCGCTCACAGACGGAAAACCCTGAAGGAAAAGCCGGCGGCAGCAAGGTCACTTCCGCTCAATTCGATCCGATCGGCCAATTCAAGGTTACAATTCGATTACAAACAGGTTGGCATTGCTATTACTACCTTATGTTCTTAATTTGCATATGGTATCATGATTGAATTTATGAAACTATCTTAAGTTTTACATATGAATTTAAGTATGCATGAACACCTGAATGTCTAACCACATAATCTCTGTAATGGATGCTATAAGGTGTGAAGCTTGCTGACATTATGCTGTTATCAAAACCAGAATCCGCAGTCGCTCGCTAGCACATTGCTAAGCGAGCATGCAGCGAGTATTCGCTAAGCCTTCGCTAGGCGAGGCAGCGGCGACCGGGACAGTCGCTGATTTTTCTGTTCTGTCCTTTGCTAACCTGTCATGTTTTTATCATAGCCATGTATTGTTTATCTGACCCTACTGCTGTTCTGGTTTCTTTTGCGGTGCAATCCTTGATTGCATCCTGACTTGGTACTCTAACCCGTTTGCTGAATTTTGTAAAGGTTCACCTTTCCCAGGAAAAGATTGTTGTCTAGGTCTTCCACTTTATTTGTGGGATACCCTTGTGGAGTTTCACCCTAAATTACCTAATTAATTTTAATGTATTAATTTTAATGTATTAATTTTAATGTATTAATTTTAATGTATTAATTTTAATGTGGAGATTCATCCTAATTACCTAATCGATTGTAAAATACGACCTTTAAATATGTGATCTTGGACCCCTCTTTATTGCCTTACGATATTACGGTATTATGGTCATGTCCCGCGAAGGTAGCGATACACTTAGCAAAGACCCTTCGGTTAAATCATCATAAAATAAATCATGGTCCCTCGGATGTTGCCTTCGAAAATACGATTTTGTCCCTCGATGACCCTTCGGTGTAGCCTACGGTTAAATGATGATCGTCCCTTCGAATGCTAAGGTATCCTTACAACTGTTGCCTTCAATGACCTATCGATGACCCTACGATGACCCTTTTACATCCAAAGGATAAAACTACTTACTTCTCAATAGTAAGGACAGTTTTACCCTCATAAGGATAGGAAATGCCCATAACGACCTTAGGAAGGTATAACTCTCAATTACTGGATCATAACCTAAAACATTTTCCACCCCTCACACTTTGCAAGTCCTAGAAAATCACCACTTGGTATACATTCATACTAGAATCATTACCAAGTTATATTTTTCTAAACTGTTTTTTCAAAATCAAACGAGATAAATACTTTGTATACATTCATACGAGAATCATTACAAAGTTAAACTCTCTTTTCGAAACATTTTTAAACAATTCACCAACACTTTTCAGACAAAAATATAAGTGATCCAGCAATTAAGAGCCCATGGATAACCATGGATACAAAGGGTGCTAATACCTTCCCTTTGTATAATGTACCTCCCAAACCCAAAATCTATTGAGGTCTTTCCTGTTCTTTTCCACCTTTCCTTATTGGATAAAAGAAAAGTCGGTGGCGACTCTTGCTATCCGCGACATTGCGATAAAAAGCAAAATACCCCAAGTCAGTTCACCGTATGACAGAACTGGGGACTCTGCTGGGGACGATTACAAGAGAGGTTACCTTAAAAAACAAGATCACTTATTTAAAATTGTCTGATTTACTTTTAAGGGATTGCTTGGGTATTCTTGAGTGAAAGATCCTACACCCGGATCTAGTGCACCTTAGGTAAGTAGCAATAAATCATCGCGACTATCCGGCGTATACTGGAATGGTTAAAATGATGGCTACGGTTAATGTGACACTTTGGATGTCCTGATGTTCCTCATGTTTACTTGAGGAAAAATTTGGCATCTGCGTGGTGTCATTAAAGCATTAACCAGACCTTTAGAACCCTAATTGACTCATCCTGGCCATTAGAAAGTAGTGAGATAACTGACTTCGGTTCCGACTGGGGTCGGTTGAGACTCGATACTACACTCTTTGAGATTGGACTTTAGGGAAGCTTTGGTCAACCACTTGGCGTTGCACTGAAGTGGACTTAAAGAAAGGTCGATGATCTGAGATCCTTCTAGAACCCGGTTACTATTCTAGGACAGGTTGAACCAACCAAACTTCAGTGGGGAGGGTACTTACCTATGGAACTCATGCAAGCCTTAAAACTTAGGAATGATTGTTGTGTGACTTGCTTGTGCTTGTTATTTACTTAACATCATGACATCATAACATCATGGCATTGTACTAACCATTTCGAGGACTTAGGGATTTAACTTTGCTCTATTTCGTAAAAAAAAAAAAAAAAAGTTTCCTTTTTTGGTAGTTTATGCAAAGTTAAATTCCAAAAGTCCTTGAAAATATTTCATACATTGCATAGCATAACATTGCATAACAGGTACTCTAAAGGGATCAATGTTCTCACGGTTTTCCTCCAAACAGAAAAAATGGATCTCGAACAAACTGTCAAAGATCTCCAGACTCAGAATGCTCAATTCAAGGAGATGATGCTAAGCTTATCCAAGGGGCAGGAGGAACTGAAGGCTCTTTTGCTCGAAAAGAAGAAAGACAAGAAAGTTGTGAGTTTCATTAACCCGGGAAGAAGGCGTAAAGGACAGGCCGCAGGAGTCAAGTTTGGAATCCTGAATGGTCCAGAAGAGGGGGCGGAGAATGATTCATAGGAAGAGAATGTTGATTTCTCCAACCCTGAGGATGACGATGAAGATTATGAAAATGAACAGTACTCTCCAAGAGATGATAAGTACAAGTTGCTGGAAGAACGTGTGCTAGCTATGGAGGGTCAGAAGGCGCCCGATCTGGATTTCGAAAGTTTGGGTCTGGTCTCCGATGTGACCATTCCTCGCAAATTCAAAATCCCCACTTTCACTAAGTACGATGGTGCGTCCTGTCCTCAGATGCATCTGAGAGCTTATGTGAGAAAGATTCAGCCGCATACCACTGACAGGAAGCTATGGATCCATTTCTTCCAAGAGAGCTTGTCTGGCACACAGTTGGAATGGTATTATCAGCTCGAGAGCTCTGACATCCGCACCTGGACTGATTTAGGAACAGCTTTCTATAAACAGTACCAGTATAACTCTGAACTAGCACCTACCCGGCTACAGTTGCAGAATATGACTATGGGATCTAAAGAAAGCTTTAAAGAATATGCTCAAAAGTGGAGAGATTTGGCTGGCAGAGTCAAACCCCCTATGACTGACAGAGAATTGGTGGACATGTTCATGGGCACACTGACCGGCCCATTCTACAGCCATCTACTGGGAAGTTCTTCATCAGGTTTCACTGAACTTATATTAACAGGTGAACGTGTTGAAAGCGGCATCCGAAGTGGAAAGATACAGGCGGCTACCTCTGCAAGCACCAAAAGGTCCTATCAGGGGAGGAACGAATCAAATGCTGTGTACGGTCAAAAGGGTCGTAACAAGAAAAACCGTGACCACGACATTGGAGCAGTTACGATTGCAGCACCACCATCTTAAAACTTCCAGCCCAAACAAGACAGGCCAAGAAGGCAGTTCACCAGGATCAATATGACCTTGGCACAGGCACTGCAGGGAATGCTAAAGGCAAATTTGATCACCCTTAGAGATCCTCCTACAAATCCCAACACTACCTCTTCTCGTTATAATCCCAATGCCAGGTGTGCATATCACTCCGATAGCCCCGGGCATGATACAAACGATTGCTGGTCATTGAAGAATAAGATTCAGGATATGATCGAAGCTGGAGAAATTGAGTTTGAGCCTCCGGAGACTCCTAATGTCATCACTGCTCCTATGCCTAACCATGACAAGACTGTTAATGCTATGGATGACGATTCTCACATTTCCAATGTGGCGGACTTAACATCTCCTCTCCCGATCATAAAGAGGAATTTATTGCAAGCTGGTTTATTTCCAGGTTGTGCTGAAGATTGCAATCTCTGCATACTCCGGCCCGAGGACTGTTTGAAATTGAAGAATGGTGTTCAACGGCTGATGGACGATCGTACAGTTCTCTTCGAAAGGATTCCTAAGGCGGAAAACCCTATTGAAGAAATATCTGTGATTGCTAGGTCCAAAGTTCCAGTGAAGATTACCGCTACCAGGGCGCCTGTGAAGATTACTGCTGAGCCCAGGGTTGCTCCCCTAATCATCACTGCACCTGGCCCGATCCCGTATTCCTCAAGCAAAGCTATTCCGTGGAATTATGGCGGTGATGTTTACGTCCATGGCGTAAAGCAAATTGACAATTCTACTAATCCTAATGGCATCGTTGGGACTAGTAAAATTACTCGAAGTGGAAGGATCTTCTCTCCAGAGATCTCACCTCCAGTTCCCGAAAACCGAGGAAAGGAACCAGTCAACCCTTCTCAGTCAGAAACACCGGTCGAAGTTACTACTGAGGATGTTGCCAAACAAGAAATGGAAGAAGTGCTGAAGATCATCCGCAAGAGTGATTTCGATGTGGTAGAACAGTTGGGGCATACCCCGTCTAAGATCTCGATGTTATCCTTGTTGTTATCTTCTGAATCTCATGCCCATGCCTTGATAAAATTCTTGAAGACTGCTCATGTACCTCAGGAGACCTCCGTCGATCAGTTCAAAAATTATGTTGCTAGCCTGACTGTTGACGATGGCCTAGGTTTTTCCAATGCTGACCTGACACCAGCAGGGAAGAATCACAATAAAGCTTTGCATATCTCCATTGAGTGTAAGGGGATCACCTTGTCTCATGTGTTGATCGATAATGGTTCTTCCTTGAATGTGCTACCGAAAGCCGTGCTCGATAAACTTGACTGCAAGAGCATCGAACTGAAACCTAGTGACATTGTGGTACGTGCTTACGATGGTGCTAAGAGTGTTGTACATGGTGAAGTGGTTCTCCCTATCAAAATAGGACCTCAAGTCTTCAACACTACCTTCCACGTAATGAATATTCGTCCTGCCTATTCCTGCTTGCTGGGACGCCCTTGGATTCACGGGGCAAGTGCTGTAGCTTCGTCTCTCCATCAAAAGCTGAGATATCCAATAGAGGGTAAGATCGTCACTGTGTGTGGGGAAGAAGAGTATATCGTCAGTAGTGTGCATACCTTCAGATACGTTGAGATGGATGGTGAATTCTTCGAGACTCCGTCTCAGTCATTTGAAGTGGTTCCTCCGCCCAGCCCTGTCCATAAGCCAACTCCCCTTATGCCCGAGGTTATTCGAGCTCCTCCTGCCATGATTTCTCTGAAAGACGCTCAAGCTGTGGTCGAAAATGGTGGTCGTACTGGTTGGGGTCAACTGATCAACATACCTTACAAGTCTGATAAATCTGGTCTGGGATTTAACTCTGAAAAGAGGGTCAAAGATCAAATCAATGCTGTAGAAGATGCTGATAGCGATTGCGACCTGGACAGCTGGATTTTCCCAACAATTGGCGACGGACTCAATAATTGGAAGGCTGAAGACACTATCCCGATTTCCTTTAGTCAGGAGTAATTGTTATTGTCTGTTTTAGTGTTGCAAATTTTTTAATTTTAATGTTTACAATTGAACTTCTTAAAGCATTGTGTCTACGCCCGGGGCACAATAGCTAATTTTTCAAGGGTTTTGTCATTTTCATAAGCATATTCATATTCAATAAATCAATGGACCTTTTGCATTCAAATATTGCGCTCTTTATTTTTCCTGTCATCTTTCAAACAAGCTATGTTTTCTTTACCGATCCATATCCACTCTGGATCCTGTTGGTAATAACTCTTCTACTGTTCATTATGACTTTGAAAATCCGATCTACCAAGCCGAGGATGGAAGTGAGGAAGATTGTGAAGTACATGGAGAGCTTGCCAGACTACTGCAAGAAGAAAAGACTACTCAGCCGCATGGGGCATCGATCGAAATCGTAAATCTGGACCACGTCGCCCGATTTAGCTCCCATTTGACCGCTACTTGCAAATCCATCTCCAAATTACTGAGACAAAATCAAGAAGTAGCTCAAAGAACCTCCAATTCTGATGCCACCTATCGAAGGAAGACCTCTAGTCATGTATTTGACCGTGTTAGAAAATTCAATAGGGTGCGCTGGGGCAACATGACGAGTCTGGTCGAAAAGAGCATGCAATATACTACCTTAGCACAAGGTACCGACTGTGAAACAAGATATTCCCAGTGCGAGAAAGCTTGTTATGCTTTGGCTTAGGCTGCTCGCCGACTAAGACAGTATATGTTGAATCATATCACTTTATTGATTTCTAAGATGGATTCTATCAAATATCTATTTGAGAAACCTACTGCTTCTAATGGACATCGCTTCATCCTCGTCGCTATTGATTACTTTACAAAGTGGGTAGAGGCCGCCTCATTTGCTTCTGTCACCAAGAATGTGGTGGCACGGTTCATCAAGAATAGTCTTATTTGTCGATATGGCATCCCTGAAAGAATTATTACTGACAATGGTACTAATTTGAACAACAAGATGATTACTGAACTCTGCACGCAGTTCAAAATAAAACACCATAACTCTTCTCCGTACCGGCCAAAGATGAACGGTGCCGTGGAGGCTGCTAATAAGAATATCAAGAAGATCATACAAAAGATGACGGTGACGTACAAAGACTGGCATGAGATGTTACCGTTTGCCCTTCACGGTTATCGTACTTCAGTACGCACTTCGACAGGAGCAACTCCTTTCTCTTTAGTCTACGGAATGGAAGCCGTTTTACCAGTGGAAGTTCAGATTCCCTCTCTAAGAATCATGAAAGAGGCGGGCTTAGGTGAAGATGAATGGATTCAGACTCGACTCGATCAGATAAACTTGATTGATGAGAAGAGACTTGCGGCTGTTTGTCATGGACAGATATATCAGAAACGCATGACCCAGGCATTTAACAAAAGAGTCAAGAGACAGGTGTATCAAATTGGCGACTTGGTGGTAAAGCGCATCACTCTACCACAAGGTGATCCCAGAGGCAAATGGATTCCCACGTACGAAGGGCCGTTTGTAGTTAGGGAGATATTCTCTGGTGGAGCCATGATACTAGCTACAATGGACGGCGAAGACTTCCCGCATCCCGTGAACGCAGACATAGTCAAAAAATACTACGCATAAAAGAGACCTGCTAGGTCGACGTACCTAGGCAAAAGTAAGGGCATCCCGGCGAACCAAAAAGGTTCGGGCAAAAATTAAGGATAAACATAAAAAATGTACGCTCGGCAAGTCGAAAACTTGAAAAGGCGGCTTGGGCAAAAAGGGGTATCCTGGTGGATTGAAAACCTGAAAATGCGGTCCAGGCAAAAAATAGGGATTAAAGCGTATGACTATGTCCCGTTCTCAGACAGCTTCATCCAAGTTCAAAGGACTGAATAAGCTAATCACTTCTATCCGACAGCAGGAGATGAGAGGCTTGAAGACATAATGGCAGTAGTGGAATTAAAGTCAATAGGACGTTTTCGGCATAGCTTTCTCTTTGTTTTCTTGACAATTTCCTCTTACTAGGATTTTTGTCTCCTTGTACACAAATTGCCTGTTTATAGGCCCTCTTTCGAAATCAATATAATTTTAGTTTCAAAAAAATGCTTTTGTTTTACTTTCTCTGTTTTGTTTGCATAAGCGTCCATTGATTTAATTCGAATTAATATATGCATTTGGATATGATCGATGTTTACCAAAAATGCGTGCATAAAATAGAAATAGCGATTACTACTAGACTTCAGGATCGAGGAGAAGGTCTAATCATGCTTTCCAATGAATCCGTTGCTAATCCTATCCCCCAGCAAAGCCAGTCATTCCCAGAAGAGAGTGGCATTACTAGACAAATGGGTCATCTCTTCCACCCCCAGCCGGGCTTCTGTTGAACATTTCTACCATCAGACAGAAATCAAGCATCTCCGGCTAAGAAAGGGTCATCGATACCAGTATCTCCCAACCAGAAGATTGAGATTTATTTTCCCCAGTAGAGTCCCCTGGAAGAACTTTTCCGATGCATAATTCATTCATTACATCATTTCACAACATACGCATGCATACATTGTTCGCATTTAGTTTCAGAAGCATAAAACATCTCATGCATCATGACATGGCATGAAGCTAACCTTATTTTTCATGTTAATTATCCTCCTGATACAGTCAAAATGAAGATCCATTCAGACGGACATCTTTATCGATTACATTCAAGATTCAAATACATTCATTCTGATAAGCACTCTGATATCCTCCTAATGGTGGCATCTTTAAGCCCACCCCAGATATTCATTGCAAATACAGCATCTACAAATACGATCGATACAGTCTAACGTACGGTTCATTCTGATTCAGCCCAACATATAACTCCTTCCACTCAGATACGATCTAACGGACGATCCATTCTGATCTTCAACTACTCCAACACGGTCTAATGTACGACCCAGTTGGACCTTCATTTCTCAGGTACTTCCTAGCATACGGTCCATCCTGATTCATCTCAACATATGACTCCTTCAACTCAGATGCGATCTAACGTACGATCCATTCCGACCTTCAACAACTCCAATACGGTCCAGCATACGACCCATTTGGACCTTCAAGGCCTCGGGTGCTACCTAGCATACGGTACCTTCTGTAGTGTAGTCTGGCATATGACTACCCCTTCATTATCAGATGCAGCCTAACGGACGGCTCGTTCTGCTACTCAGAGACGGTCTAGCTTACGACCCGCTTGGAGGTTCATCCCCTCAAATGCTACCTAGCGTACGGTACATTCTGAAGTGTAGTCTGGCATATGACTACCCCCTTCATCATCAGGTACAGCCTAACGGACGGCTCAGTCTACAACTCAGATACGATCTAGCATACGATCCATTCTGATCCTTCACCCCCAGTAACGATACAGCCTAACGGACGGCTCGTTCCGCAACTCAGATACGATCTAGCGTACGATCCATTCTGATCCTTTATCCCCAGCGGTGTATGACCCATTCTAACTCCCCAGGGAAGTCAACGACCTAATGAATGACTCACTATACGGTCTGGCGTATGACCCAGTGACACCCATGACTTCAGATATCTTCTAACGTACGACGCACTCTGAAGCTCTCATTATCAAACTTCCTAGATGGCATCTTTAAGCCCATCTCCATCAAGACTAACTAATTGACAAGTGCAAATTTTTGGGGCGTTCTAAGTGTTCAATAATCTTCCACCTCCAGACCACGAATAGCGTACATACCATTCTGACTCTCTCGGTTCAAGAATATTGAACAGGGGCAGCTGTCATACCCCAAAATTTGCCCATTAATATTTTAAGACATTTTTTAGGGCACTCCGACTCATTTTTATGACACTGATCTTAAAGGAACGAAGGCCCAGCTCACGAATGGCCCAATCCAGAAAATGGCCCAAAATGGCCCAAACTGGCCTGTTCGCTACACGTTCGCTACACGCTCGCCTAGCGAATGTTCGCTACACGCTCGCCTAGCGAACGTTCGCTACACGTTCGCTACACGCTCGCCTAGCGAAGCTGACAGATAACAGAAAATTCTGGGCTTCACTCTGAGCCCATTAGGTCACAAAAAAAGAGCATTATAAATACCAGCACTTCAGTAATGAAAAGGAGGACGAAAACGGACGAAAGGAGAACCCTAGCACGCAAACCCTAGCGCTCACAGACGGAAAACCCTGAAGGAAAAGCCGGCGGCAGCAAGGTCACTTCCGCTCAATTCGATCCGATCGGCCAATTCAAGGTTACAATTCGATTACAAACAGGTTGGCATTGCTATTACTACCTTATGTTCTTAATTTGCATATGGTATCATGATTGAATTTATGAAACTATCTTAAGTTTTACATATGAATTTAAGTATGCATGAACACCTGAATGTCTAACCACATAATCTCTGTAATGGATGCTATAAGGTGTGAAGCTTGCTGACATTATGCTGTTATCAAAACCAGAATCCGCAGCCGCTCGCTAGCACATTGCTAAGCGAGCATGCAGCGAGTATTCGCTAAGCCTTCGCTAGGCGAGGCAGCGGCGACCGGGACAGTCGCTGATTTTTCTGTTCTGTCCTTTGCTAACCTGTCATGTTTTTATCATAGCCATGTATTGTTTATCTGACCCTACTGCTGTTCTGGTTTCTTTTGCGGTGCAATCCTTGATTGCATCCTGACTTGGTACTCTAACCCATTTGCTGAATTTTGTAAAGGTTCACCTTTCCCAGGAAAAGATTGCTGTCTAGGTCTTCCACTTTATTTGTGGGATACCCTTGTGGAGTTTCACCCTAAATTACCTAATTAATTTTAATGTATTAATTTTAATGTATTAATTTTAATGTGGAGATTCATCCTAATTACCTAATCGATTGTAAAATACGGCCTTTAAATATGTGATCTTGGACCCCTCTTTATTGCCTTACGATATTACGGTATTATGGTCATGTCCCGCGAAGGTAGGGATACACTTAGCAAAGACCCTTCGGTTAAATCATCATAAAATAAATCATGGTCCCTCGGATGTTGCCTTCGAAAATACGATTTTGTCCCTCGATGACCCTTCGGTGTAGCCTACGGTTAAATGATGATCGTCCCTTCGAATGCTAAGGTATCCTTACAACTGTTGCCTTCAATGACCTATCGATGACCCTACGATGACCCTTTTACATCCAAAGGATAAAACTACTTACTTCTCAATAGTAAGGACAGTTTTACCCTCATAAGGATAGGAAATGCCCATAACGACCTTAGGAAGGTATAACTCTCAATTACTGGATCATAACCTAAAACATTTTCCACCCCTCACACTTTGCAAGTCCTAGAAAATCACCACTTGGTATACATTCATACTAGAATCATTACCAAGTTATATTTTTCTAAACTGTTTTTTCAAAATCAAACGAGATAAATACTTTGTATACATTCATACGAGAATCATTACAAAGTTAAACTCTCTTTTCGAAACATTTTTAAACAATTCACCAACACTTTTCATACAAAAATATAAGTGATCCAGCAATTAAGAGCCCATGGATAACCATGGATACAAAGGGTGCTAATACCTTCCCTTTGTATAATGTACCTCCCGAACCCAAAATCTATTGAGGTCTTTCCTGTTCTTTTCCACCTTTCCTTATTGGATAAAAGAAAAGTCGGTGGCGACTCTTGCTATCCGCGACATTGCGATAAAAAGCAAAATACCCCAAGTCAGTTCACCGTATGACACCTTATAAATTTTAAATGCATTAAAATTATCATCTTTAGGCTTTAAAATATATACATGTATGAATCTAGAGCAATCATCAATAAAAGTATGAAATACCTATTTCTTCCACGGGTTAATATGCCATTGAATTCACACAAATCCAAATGCATAAGATTAAGTAAATTGGTATTTCTTTCTACACCATGGAAAGGTTTCTTAATCATATTTGATTCAACACGTATTTCACATTTTTTAAATTATTTACATCACATGAAATAAAGCTAGATTTGATGAACCTTTTCATAGTGCTAATACCAATATGGGATAATCTACTATGCCATAAAGAAACAAATTCAATCATATAAGCAAAAATAGAAACTTTATTAATAATATTGTCAATAGTACAAAGTTTAACCATTCCCTTAATGGAATAACCTTTTCCCATAAATACACTGTTACAGGTCAAGATTAACTTGCTCAATTCATACACATATTTAATATCCAATTTTCCCAAGAGATCCCCACTAACAAGATTCATATTTATGCAGGGAACAAGAAGTATATTGACAAGAGTAACTTTATTTGCACCAGTGAATTTGAGTTCCACATTTCCCATTCTAATGACCCTGGATCGTCTTTCATTTCCCATTTGAAAATTTTGTCCATCGGTGACTTCAAAATAGATTTTGAATGTTGTTTAGGCAGAAGAAACATGGACAATAGCACAAGTATCATATCACCATACTTGTACCTTGTCTTTGATCGCCATAATTTCGATCACAATAAAAATTATGTTATCATCTGCTTGAACATCATTTGCCTCAGTTTTGGACTTATTGTGCTTGCAATCTCGAGCATAATAACCGTGTTTGCCACACACCTAACATCCACCTTTGAAACCCTATGATCCTCCATAATTATTGAACTTATTTTGTTCCTTTTTAGGTCCAAAATAGTTCTTCTTACCATCTTGTGTTCTTCTTGCCTTTTATGCTCACCAAATTAGTATTAGAATATCCAAAAACCTCGAATTTCTTTCTATCTTTTGATTCCTTCTCAATTCGAAGATGTTTATGAATTTACTATAGTGAGAAGTCCTCATAATTGTCAAACAACTTCTTCCTATAACTTTTCCATGAAGATGTCAATTTTGCAATAATTGCACCAACTTAGAAAGCTTCAGAAATATCGATCTTTATAACCTTTAGTTTATTTTCAAGAACCTGTAACTCATGCACTTGTGAAAGAATGAGTTTCGAATCCAACATTTAGAAATCAAAATACCCTGAAATTAGAAACTTCTTAGTACCCTCCTCCTAAGCACGAAATTTGAACTCGAGTGCCTTCCACATTTCAGTTGTCGATTGGTTGTTTGTGTATAGATCATATAGACAGACAAATAGTGTGTTCAGAATGTGTCCACGACACAAAAATTCTTCCTCTTTCTTTTATTGTGTTCTTTCTTGATTTCCTCGAAATCATTTTCTTGCGGTTATGGAACCGGTGCCGAATCAGAATTTAAAACATAGAAAACCTTTAAGGAAGTCAGGAGGAATATTATCTTGTCTTGCCAATAAGCGGAGTTTGTTCCATCAAAATTATCCAACTTGACAATGTCATGGATCTTCACTTTGATGCTTGAAATGAAAGCTTCAGTAGCCATTATTTGAGATATTATTAGAGGGGTAGATAAAGATTGTAAGTTAAATGAATAAATGCTAGAATAGTGCATGTAATCACTTTACTAATAGTATTTTAAGCACTTTGTACATGTCTTAGAGTCTGCACACAGGAATACCTAGGATAATTCATCCTATATTTTAGTTTGCACAGAACAAATGAAAAATCGAAAGTAGGGAAAATGGGAATTTGGAATTTACACTAAAGGAGATAGTTATTTATGTTTTTTAATACAAAATGCCAAAGGCCAACCACCAAAATGCCTCCCGATTACTTTGATACAAGTGCTCAAGTACAGTCTACAAGATGTCACTAGTCCCTACGCACACGCCTCCTGGTACCGGTGCTGAGTCGAAGCCGATATCATCAGACAGTGAGGGGGAGTGTGAAGGTGACAAGTGGAATAAGATTTGGAACCACCACACTTATCCATGTGAAACTTTCTCCTCCTTAGCTCCTTGTTGAGTTAATGAATGTAACTCTATATAAAGAACATTAAAGTGAGTTAAAAAATTTATATGCGACTATATCTTATGCATTGGATGCTTATTCACTCACTTGCAAGTTTTCTTGTTATTATTGTAACACATCAATGGACATGTATTAATTCATTTATTAATTACAAATGTCTATAGAGCAAGAAGAAGAACAAGGTATCATCTTTTCATGTTTTTGTTATCTGCATCATTATTGTTATGGACGAGAGGTATATCTTTATTTCGCTGATTGGTTAGCTTTTTTCTTTCCATTTTCTAAATTTAATAAACAATTTCAGTCTCTATCTCATATCAGTACCACTGGTCCTTTTCTAAAAACCATATTATGAAAACTGTAAAGTAGGGAAAAAGGAAATTTGGAATTTACATTGAAGAAAAGAGTTATTTATGTTTTTTTTTATGAATCTGAAATTCCAAAATACAAGTGCCTCCTGATTGCTCTAATGAAAGTGATCAAGTACCATCTGGAAGGTAGGATACTGCAAGGTAGGATACCAACATATAACTTAATCTACACAATCTCAAATCACAGTATATCAATTACATTCTCACACCAACTCATAAATCACAACTTATTCACATACCAATCACATACCAGTTACACACAACATCAATATCATATACATTTCTCTCATTATTTATCTCATACTCAAAATACAACTCCGTGCAATTTGACACAACTCTATGCATGTGGTACCAACTCAACAATGGCTCACTCAAGAACCATGTCCCCTCTTTGAACCCATGAGCTCCCTCTCTGAGCTCCAAATCACCTCTATGAGCTTAAGACAATCCATTAGTCCCCTTTCTGAACTAGAAACCTGCCTCTTGACACGACTCTTATGATGCATGATCATATCATCAAATTAATGCGTTAAGACTCCTCTTCTGATCCCAACATAATGCATTGTCAGTTATAACAATCCCCTCTTTGGATTACATCTCAATCACAATCATAAAATGCATAACATCATAACTCAAGTATTCAATCAATCTCCTCAATTAGATTATTATTCATACATGCAACAACATAATACTCATAAATACCACCTCAAACATAATGACATCCTCACACTTTTAATTCACACGAAAACATCATTATAAAAAACATCATCATCAAGATGTCATGCATATATTTGAACATGCAACATTATAACAACACCATCAAACATTAACATAATAAGAAATACACCAACATCAATAACTCAACAAATTCATATTCACAAGCATTTAATCACGTTAATTTGTTATAACATCAATACATCATAAAATTAACACAATGATTCATTAATCGATTATACAAATCAATACAACATCAATACAGTAGGAAAATAATTATTATCCAATTATTTCATCAAGCACTACTATGATGCAGCTCTGAGTGTAATTTTCTAACGCTTCAAATTGCTCGCCATTTGGACTTACGGATTAAAAGTTACGGCAAAAATCGTGGGAGATAAAACCAATTTCAACTTCAGTATTTCTTTCAAATATTCAGAGCATCAAACATTTATCATGACCAGTCTCACCAGTTGACAGTAATTCACGTTAGCCTTCCAACACTTCGAACCGCATCTCGTTCCGAGTTATGAAACTCAAATTATAATATTTTTCGTTAGGCATAGTGGAAGTCATGAGGGTATGGACGTCACCCAGAAATGAGTTTTTCCCACGGCTAGTTTGCCGCTAAGCCCTTGAATCTGCGGAAAATAACAATTATTACCAATTGATAGTAATTCACGTTAGCTTTCCAACACTTCGAAACACATCTCGTTCTGAATTACGAAACTCAAATTATAATATTTTTCGTTAGGCATAGCGGAAGTCATGAAGGTATGGACGTCACCTATAAATGGTTTTTTCCCACGACCAGTTTGCCGCTAAGCCCTAGAATCTGCTGGTAAATACCTGGATTCTTTTCCTGTATTTTCCACCATGGAAGCCCTTCCGAACCTCTGATTTCGATTTTGTAAAAAATCCCGATCTTAAAAATCATCCAATGATTAAAACAACAATTTGACACAAAATTCTCAATTTTCTCGAAAACATTAACCCCAAAGCTTCAAACCTTCGAAAATGGTGGAAAATATTAACAATTTCAAAATATTAATCACATATCAAATTATACACGAAAATACACATCAATTCAACAAAGCAAGATTGTAATATCATAGAAACTCAAAATTCTATGAACAACCCAATGCCCTATTGGAGGTTAATGACTTCTCTACCCTATCCCTCATGTATAAGCCCTATTGAAAGCTATTTCCCCCTTACATTTTTCACTTACCAACAATGGTTGGTTATGTTCTCGGTTCTTGTCTCCTTCTTCTTCTTCTCTTTGCCCTATCTATTTCACTCTTCCAATTCACTGATCGTAAAAAAAATCTTCTAACTCTCTAACTCTCTTTTTATAATAACAAAACTCTTAAATTTTGGATTTACCTTTCTATCCTCACTTACTCACAAAATCCAGCAATGCCCTTCCTCTTTTATTTTCTATATTTAATTACTATATTCTTATTATTTTATCTCTAATAATAAAATAATTAAATTCACTAAAAAATGTTATTACTCATATTATTTCATTTAATAATTAAAACACTATTATTTTAATTACTCTAACACTTCTTCACTATCACCGCACTACTCTATTCTTCTTAACCATCTCACTACACTCCACGCACATAAAGCAGATATTCAATTTAAATCAATATATAAAATCATGTGACCATGCTAAATCACTCCAATACATAAATTAACTTAATTAAATAATTAAACTGAAAAATTGGGGTGTTACATCCTTGGTCTACCTCTTATGTGTATCCCATGTTAGGAAAATATTGGTGTGAAATACAAGGAGTATGTTGAGGTTAATAGACAAGAGCATGTGATAGATTTATGGAACAAGATCATGTATTCAAATCAGGTGTTTGAGTATGAGCAACACTTACGACATTTGCAACATTTTGAGTTTATAATTATTCTGCAATATTAATCAATTTCTTTATTACATTTTTCTCTAATATTGTTTTATAGGGTTCAGTTTGCTCATTGGAGACTAAAAACCATGTTACATACTAGTATAAGAGGTTTGTGCAAATGTCGGGATGCAATCAACATCGTGTTAAAGTTGCAACTAGATGCAATAAAAGTATATATTTTTTAAATATGTTGTTAACATTGAATATCGATGTGACACTACTTTTGATTTAAGATTGCATAGTTTCTTCTCAAAATAATGTAAACATCATCTTGTGAAAGAGTTTGAACGAGTTAAAATAATTGGTGTTGATAAAGTTTTAGGTGGATGGTTCATTAAGACGAAGATGAGTTACCTTGTGCATGTGAACTTGCAAATCTTCAAATACAAGGTGATCATGTTCCATTGGATAAGGTGAATAGGCATGCTCATTGGTTCAAATGCAGTCAAATGTTGAAGTTTTTCACAACGGTGGCCTGTATTCGAAGTAGTTCTACGACTCATTTTCAGAAGTTAGGAGTTCATTACAAATCTCTAATTTGGGTGTTCGAGGGAGTGACAAATGGATGACGATTCCTAACATGAGTTTTCTTATTGCTTATAGATATAACGGTATATTGGTCTCGTTGTCCCATAACCTTAATATCACATTCTTCCCACTTGTGTTATCTCCATCTATGTCAGTGGATAGATATAAACGCATACAATTGAGTTTGTTAATAACAATCATTGGTTCAACTGAAGTTGAAATCTAATTAACTATTGTCACTCGCCACTGACTGATGAAGAAAGAACTATAGTGAGGGTGCAGACCATGGGAAACAACATATACGAGACATATAAGACATTGAGAAGAGGAAGCGAGACAATCAACATGATTGAGATTGTATGGACACTTTTAGATGGTAGTGATTGTATGAATACTTTTGTATAGTAGTGATTGTATGAATACGTATGTATGTTCATGTTATGATATGCAATGTTAAGTTAATTTAAAGTCACAACAACATTAAATAATTCACGACAACATAAATTCTAAATAAGCCACGGAAAATGCATACTATATGTGATGCTATAACTTAAACCTTGTCATTTAGGTTTATCAAACCCATGAAAATATGTCCTCGCCATCGCGAGCAACTCTACCTTCTTAGTCATCTCTGTTAGAGCTCTCTGCAACATCCCTAACAGGTCTATCGCTCAATATGCGTATAATTTTACCATCTCTTTCTCTTGTTCTCACAAAAAATAAAATATCCGAACATAAATATTGAATATATTTGATATCAGATTTTTCAAATGTGAGGTAAAAACATAAAAAAAAAACACAGTTACTTGTAAATATTCAGCCAATTCGAGCAAAAATCAGAAACATCCAAATTTTTTTTAAAAATCCAAAAAGTTGATTTATTTTTAGATAAAGGACATTTTAGTCAAATTGTTCAAGATATAGGAGTGGTAATTATAATTTATAAGGTGCGAAACATAATCCTCATTTAAGACTGGGTAGAGGCCCAAACCCAATTACCCAACTCTTATTGTTTTGGTAAAAACATCGCCGTCAAGTCGGAAGAAGAAGAACTCTGTTATCCACTCAGCCGCTGCTAGAAGAAGAACCCTAACCGTGATACACGAGAAATTGTAGCAGCCATGGTGAAAACCTTTTTTTCGCTTCTCATATTCTACTTTGAATTTCCATTGTTGAGTGATTCATTGCATTCTCTGATAATTTATTTCGTTAATTTTCCAGGCAGATGTTGAACCCGAAGTCGCCGCACAAGGAGTGCCAAAGAAGAGAACATTCAAGAAGTTCAGTTTCAGAGGTGTTGATCTCGATGCACTCTTGGATATGTCCACTGATGAACTCGTCAAGCTCTTCTCTGCTCGTGCTCGCAGAAGGTATAGTACTGAATCTTAATTTGGGAATCAGATCTATCTAATGTTTTGAAAAAATGTGAAGAAACTGAGTTTGAAGATTCGTTTTTATGTATTTTATATCTGTTTAGATGTTGAAGTATCTTCTGCTATAATCCACCTCTCATTTTGATCCTTTATCATCATTAACAATATCTGCATTTTAGGTTTCAACGTGGTCTGACCCGCAAGCCTATGGCACTCATCAAGAAGCTCCGCAAGGCGGTGAGTTATTTATTTCTTTATTCATGTATCTATTCTTATAATTTGTTAATTCTTGTTGATGATTGATTTCAAATTAGAGGTTGGAGTTCAAATAAATTTGAAAATAGGAGGTATTTAGAAGGAAGAGTAATGTTAAATGGTTGAGCAACTGAGAAATTGTTTATTAGGGAATGAACTGATTGGATGTACATTGATCAAAGCTTTTTCTGTTATCTTTTTTTGCCTTGACAGCTTTTAGGTGCTGTGATGATTAGTTGAAATAATCTCGTTAATCTGATTTATTATGAGGATAACTTTCATATCCATTCATTACTGTCTGAGCACCCTTCTTCTTACTGTTTACCATTTTTAAATTTTTTTGTCAAATAAACTTGGGGGTTAATATCTGGAATTAGAAGCTCACAGATATCTCATTAAACTTGACTTGTTTCAGTTATCATTCTATATCCATGGTCTGTTTGGTTGGGTATTTAATTATTGCATGTTTGAATTTACGGCTTGTGTGTGCTGTGATGAATAGTTGAAATAATCTCGTTAATCTGATTTATTATGAGGATAACTTTCATATCCATTCATTACTTTCTGAGCACACCCATTTCTTTACATTTTTATATTTCAAACTTAGGGAACATTTATACTTCACAGATTTGATCACAAATATCTGTTTCAGTTATCATGTATCATCTTAAATTTTAATCAAGGTCTGTATGATTGGGTATGGAATTAATGTGTTTGGGTTTACCGAGAGAATGGCATCATCCTGGTGGCACTCTGATTTTACTAAATTCACTACTCATCCAAGCATGATTTTGCTTAGTTATGTGAGGCAGTGTTGTGTTTCATTTTAATCAGAGTCTATATATTGTGACAGAAACGGGAGGCACCACCTGGTGAGAAGCCGGAACCAGTGAGGACTCACCTCCGTAACATGATCATTGTTCCTGAGATGATTGGTAGCATCATTGGTGTCTACAATGGCAAGACCTTCAATCAAGTTGAAATTAAACCTGAAATGATTGGTCACTATCTTGCTGAATTCTCAATCTCTTACAAGCCTGTGAAGCACGGTAGGCCCGGTATTGGTGCTACTCACTCCTCCAGATTTATTCCTCTCAAATGAAGATCTCCATGGATGCCCCTATCTATCTGTCAATGGGAACTTTTCCCTGTTTTAATGCTCTATTTAAATATTTGATTTCTACTTGATACAGTTTTGACATTTAGGATATCAATGAACCCTAAATTTTTGGATTAAGTTATGTCTATTGATGAACTTTTTTTAAACTTTTCATTCCTCCATTAACTAAGGTTTATAGATAGTTAGATGTCAACCATAAAAAGCTTGGAAAAACTATGATGGACGAGTTCACTCATAGAATTGCCTAGTGCCTGCCTACACTGACAGGCACTATGTTTTCCAAACGCAAAACAAATGTACTGTGAAATCACTTGTATTTTCTTCAATTTTTGAAAAATTAGATGTATCAGACACTTTAAAATAATTTTATACCGAAAATCGACATGTATTTTGTCAAATAATTTTAGATCGGTTTTTAAAAATTGGTTAATTTATTTTGGTTTTTCTACTAGTCTGTCTATTTTTAAAATTAATTTGACATTCATATCCAATTGGGTGGATATCCACAACCAAATAAAAACTGATTAAGCCCAGTTGATTTTTTATTATTCTCTCAATCTTAATCAATGCATTCTTTGTTATTTTCCCTCAATCTCAATACAAAATCTTAAACCTAGCTTAAACGATTCTTTGTTCTATCTCATTCTCAATTTTGTTTGGTTTTTATATATGTATTGCTTTTATTAATTTGCATCATTATTATATGTAAGCTGCAGTTTCATGGACGCTAGTAGTTGAGTGAGGTCAAGGTTTTGTTGGACATATGAGATTTGAGTCATCTGTTAACAATGTTTAAAGAGTATAACACATATTCTTTACCAACTGTTGAAATTTCTATCAAATATTAAAATAAAAGAAATACAAAAAGAAAATCAATTACTAAATAATAGCCACATCACACTAATCGTGTAACTTCCACCAGTGTGACCCTTTTTTCTTTTCTGCAATTACTATTTTAACTTTAAAAGAAAATATTAACTCCTTTATTATTCACTATTTACTCACTATAAAGAACTATACTTTTTAAATTCTCCACACAAAAAAAATTTACTCCTCTTTTTTCATACGCTGCTTTTTAAATAAATTGTTTAATTTATTGTTATGCTTAATATTTGTTTCTGTTATATTTTTTAAAGATTATATTTCATACTGTTACTTCAAATCTTTCTTCTAAAATTATTTTTATATTTATTAAGAAGTAGTATCTCGTTATGCAATAGAAAGAGAAGAAGAGAAAATTGATACTCATAATTGAACGATTTTCAACTTTTTATCATAAAACGGTTTTCTATTTTTTTATCGTGTAACATTCTTGTACATAATAAAATTGAAGTAAAATATGAATAAGAGTTTATATTGTGGCAGTTTTCTTATTAGAAGGCTTTAAACATGGATATATATCTTACTCGTTTTTGGTTCCGTTAATCAAATTCTTTTTCAAATATTATTATTTTATCTTTTTTTGTTACATGTTAAAAGTGAGTTTGATTTTCTATAATATTTTTTAACAAAAAAAACTTAATTTGCAAGAACACCAAAAAATACAGTCACAATAAAAGAAGATTTGTTTTCTTCAAAATTAATGAATTAATGAAAGTAATTTTAATTTGTTTAGTTCCAACATTTTTGATTTTTTATGTGTTTTAAAATTTGTTAAGAATATATATTATTCTTCACATAACTAAATATAAAAGAAGGAGAAATTGTGTTTGCCTTAATAGTGGAGTAATAAAGAAGAAGAGAGATTAGACAAATAAAAAAAATGATGATAAGTTGCATCTAGTCCTGTTTCCATTTATGCATCGAAACAAATTTATTTTTTACTTTTAGATAATTTTAAAGAAAATAAGCCATGCAAATAATTATATTACATTAAAAGAAAGGATATAATTTATTACATAAAAAGAAAATATCGTTTAAATTTTAATATATATATATATATATATATATATATATATATATATATATATATATATATATATATATATATATATTGTTTAAATATATTTATCATTATTGTTTGCATGTAAATTTTTTTTATCCGATTGTAATAATAAATTATTTTTATGACAGGAGATGTAATTTTTATGGAAGGACAATGTCCTTGATTAAAAAGTAAACAATATATTTATTATGTTTCTTATTTTTTTTTGTTTCAAACAAATTTAATTTAATTTAATGTGTTAAAAGTATATTAAATCATAAAATGTCACTCACTTACTAGCCATCATGTCCTAATGAGAATGGGCTAAAAAAAAGAGTAAGTTTGAAACACTTTCCAATTTTAGTTCTTAAAATTTGTTTTTCAAATCTATTTTAAAAAACTATTTTTAAGAAGAAAATTAACAAAAAATTTGTTTGATAAAGTAATTTTTAAAAACTGTTTTAAAAATATGAAAATGAAAAAACTTGTTTGATAATCTAATATTTTAAAGTCACATTAATGTTATTAATGAAAATTATAATTTTTTTATGTTTTTTCTTCAAGTTTTATAATACTAAAAACCAAAAAGTGAGAAGCAAAACACAATTAAACTGTTTCACTTTTTTACTTTTAAAAACTGAAAATAGAAAAGAGTTTTTAAAAACACTTTTGCAAAATATTATATTCAAACAAGTTTTAAAATTTTAAATTTTCAAAAACTAAAAAAGAGTTTTTAAGATGCATTTCAAATAGGCCCAGGAAGTGAGTGATTTTGCAAAACAAAGAAAGAAAACAGAAAGGAAAATTATTTTAAAATTGAAATATTGAAATAAAAATATACGATTAAAAAGAAATGAAACAATGATAATAGACAAGAAAAATTAAATAATGGCTTTTTAAAAAAAATCAATACTTAGTCAAATATAATAACGAATGTCACTAGAAGTTAATTAAACTCCTAATCCTTTCAAAATGCTAATATACTATTTAATAATGATGATATGCTTAGATATGGAAAAATAAATCACACAACATCTTTAGTTATATAAAAAAAATTACACACTATACTGAGGCGCCAAACTAATTAACGCCTCCTCTCATTTATAATAGTCACCTGAGGTTGTATTAATTAATACACGGTTGAAGGGTTAAAAACTAGAATTAATCCGAAAATTCTAAGAAACTCAAATTCCCTCCGTTCCCACACGGAACCGTCTTGAAAACAATTTAAAAATAGTAACATTTTCAAACCTAACTCCACTCATTCACACAGGAAATACCATGCAATGCAAACACCACAACAAACTTCACCCACGTCTATTCTATTTTATTTCCATTCTCTATTCATTTAACTAAATTCATCAAAACACCTGACGAATATCCGCTGTCTTTTCTTGACTCTATCTTCAATGGCTTTCCTTGCCCACTTTTCCCGTCTCCCCGCCGCCACTCGCATCAACGTTCCTTCCCCGGACACTTTCCGCTGCCACAAAGTCTTCTCACTCCGTTCTTCAGCCGACTTCGATTTCGATCCCAAGGTGTTCCGAAAGAACCTCACCAGGGGTGACAATTATAACCGCAAAGGCTTTGGACACAAGGAAGAGACACTCAAACTCATGAAACACGAGTACACTAGTATGTTATCTTTTTTCTTTCCTTTTTTTCCTTCCATCCTTAATCCGTTTCTCAGGTAACTTCATCTCAAAATTTCATGTTTAGCTTCTTTTTATATGCTTATGAATCATGTTCCATCAAAAAACTTGTTACTATCTACAACCACTTCCTATTCAGGTGACATCATTGAGACATTGAAGAAAAATGAGTATGAGTATACATGGGGTAATGTCACTGTTATGCTAGCAGAAGCCTTTGGCTTTTGTTGGGGAGTTGACAAAGCTGTTCAAATTGCTTATGAGGCCACAAAACAGTTTCCTAATCACAAAATTTGGATTACCAATGAAATCATTCACAATCCAACGGTTAATAAGGTATATGCATTTCCTGTCACCTTCAACGAAAGATGAATTTGTTGATATTTGAGGTTTGATAAATTATTGATGCAGCGGCTAGAGGAGATGGGTGTGGAGAATATTCCTATAAGAGAAGGAAAGAAACAATTTGAGGTTGTCAACGAGGGTGATGTAGTCATATTGCCTGCTTTTGGAGCCGCAGTCGATGAGATGTTGATTTTGAGTGACAAAAATGTTCAAATCGTTGATACGACTTGCCAGTGGGTTTCAAAGGTGACGATGGTTTTCAGTTCATATATCAGTCAGTATGTACCAACAGATACTGAGATTATTTCTTCGATGAATTGTTTTTAAGGTATGGAATGTTGTCGAGAAACACAAGAAAGGAGATTATACCTCGATAATTCACGGTAAATATGCCCATGAGGAAACGGTAGCAACTGCTTCTTTTGCTGGAAAGTACATAATTGTGAAAAATATGGCAGAGGTTTGTCCTAAATTTCTGCTACTAGTCGATTTTATGTGCGGCGAATGCCTTAAATTGAAAAAATTTGTTGTAATTTTTGCATAACTGTCAAACTTATCCAGGCTGAATATGTTTGCGACTATATTCTTGGTGGTGAACTTAATGGATCCAGCTCAACCAGAGAGGCATTATACGAGGTGCGAGTTTTATAATGTGATCGATATTGCTTTTAAAAATCTGTAGTGTTCAATGTCATGATTATTTTGTTTTTTCGTGTACAGAAATTTAAATTTGCAGTTTCTAAGGGCTTTGAACCAGACAATGACCTGATAAAACTTGGCATTGCAAATCAGACAACAATGCTTAAAGGAGAGACTGAAGAGATCGGTTAGCTTTTATCTTTTTTAGGGTTAGCAGCATATGGATTCTCTTGTGCTCTATTCATAAATTATAATTAACTGTGATATGTATTTTGTTCATCGGTTTGCAGGGAAACTAGTAGAGAGGACTATGATGCGCAAATTTGGCGTGGAAAACGTTAACGAGCACTTCATAAGCTTCAACACAATTTGTAATGCTACCCAGGTATTTACACTTCTCTAGTCCCTTGATGTTCTAAACATGTCTTCATTCTAATCAAACAGTTTTGAATTTTTTTTTCTCTTTTAGGAGAGACAAGATGCTATCTACAAGCTGGTAGAGAAAGATATGGATCTTATGTTAGTAGTTGGTGGCTGGAACTCGAGCAATACATCACACCTGCAAGAGATAGCTGAGGAACGCGGAATTCCTTCTTACTGGATCGACAGTGAGCAAAGAATTGGTCCAGGAAACAGAATAGAACACAAGTTGAATGTAAGCATAGTTAAAAAAGATTAATACCTCGTTAACTTCTGTTAATATCAATAAAAAAAATGTATGTTTTCATCTTTCAGCATGGCAAGCTTGTGGAAACAGAGAACTTTCTACCAAAGGGCCCATTAAAGATCGGTGTAACTTCTGGTGCATCCACACCAGACAAGGTATTTTCTCTTGCCTTGTATGTGAAGTAATAAAAACTTGTGTATTTTTTCGAACTTCAAGTGTTATTCCTTCGATTCAGTTTTTGCTGATAATATCCGATTAAAGTTTGTTTAACAACGTTTTGCATCATTGATTTTCACACAGGTTGTGGGAGACGCGCTCATCAAGCTGTTTGACTTGAAAAGGGAAGAATGATTACATCTCGCATAAAGTAGATCTGCTTAAATACCATAAAAATAGACGCGAACAGTATGTAGTTGCAACTGCAAACTGTACATTATGGATGTACCAAGTAGCACAAGATACTATCCGGTTCCACAAATGAGAGGCAAAAATAATACAAGAAATAAGAGCTTTGGTATCTGGCTCTATTAAACAAAATTAATGTAATATACATGTAATATACTTTAAGAGCTTTGGTATCTGCAAAAGTTTTGTTGATTGACTCATCCATGGGATCCAATTTGTATGGTTGTATGTCCAAGTACTCTATCATTACTATATAATGATCTATATAAGTAGCTATCTTCCAATTGAAGAGTCTTTTATTTCTCACCTTCATGTCTCAAAAGCTATCAGCTTTGCTTAGATAGAGATGATGATTCAACTATTTCAGGGATTTTGTCAAGCAAGAGGTTCATCTCGTCCGGAAACTCTAATTTTGCTCTATTTGTCTTCCCTCCGATGACGACTGTTGTCCCGTCTTGTAAGGCCCATATCTTTCAATTGACCAAAAAGTTTATTAACATTTCGATATATAATTGAACATGGATAATCAAAACACAACTAAGCTACCACTTATGCATATGACATTTGTAACGAAAATCTAAAACTAATGAAATTGTAGAGACTCGCCTGTGAGTGAGATAAGTAGCTGATGCAAGTAGTGAGCATTAGAGCACCAAAGCCAGCATACACAACTGGCACACCAGGGTCAGTCTGCGTAATCATTAAGCAGTGAGTTAACAACTAAGGTAACATAACCAATTTCGGTTATAAAGGAAAATAACCAAACTTCGCTTAAGCTCGCACCTTCAAGTCCAGGCCACTACTTCCTATTGCATCAACAATGACAATTTCTGAGCCATCAATGTTGATTGGGAGATTTGAATTAGGTCGTCTAACTCCGGCAAACTTCCCTTCCGTATCATAAAGGACAATCGATTGCAGGTCACGAGCAAGCATAGATCTAAAATTCAACAAAAGTTTGTAAAAAGAATGTCAATGCAGAATATTAATGTGCAAATGCCAGAATGAACTATCATAAATTTTCTCTCGCCAAATTATCTCATAAAACTATGTAAAGTCTTAAATTAAGAGCTTCCGAATATCGAAAAGAACATTTTGTGTCAAAGTGGATATTTAAAGACTTACATTCCCTTGACATTAGGAGAGTTAACATCTCCAACAGGTAGAAAAGTACCATAAAGTTTCTTATCTCCATTGATCTTAAGAGGTGCCACAGCCAAATTAAAAGGTCCTTCTTTGTCCTTGAGAACTTGTAGAGTTGAAATACTCCAATCCGTTTGGTATATCGTGATACCCTCGTATCTTAAAGGATCATTTACACTAATTGTTTTTCTCATTACTTCTTTCCCATCCATGTTCAACAGGGAAAGATCGGTGCGGAACTGTGAAACCTGTAACATCAATCAAAAAACAAAATTGTCCATAAAAATTAATTGCAAGAAAACTTTACACTTTGACCTATTCTGGTCGAAATTTCATGAATTCAGTTGCAACTTTCATTGCACCATTTCATAGAAAACAAAAATCAACATTTACCTCTCCACTTTCATAATAATCCATAGAGAATCTGTTGACATGAACCTCTGTATTAAAAGCATCAGTCGGAGACGAAAGAAAGCCAGTAGGACCGAGAACATCTCCTACAACAAAATTTAGCCCCTGAGGCACATTGACTGAACCTTTAAAGCTCCCTGCAGCACTTAAAGTTCCTCCAGCCATTATCAACAAAAGTGCTATGTGAACTCCAACTGGGGCTAGCCGACCGGCAAGTCCACGGAAAGCATACAAAGTTGGTCCTTTCAAGAATACCTATAATCGAAAATTACATTTTGTCATAACACATAAAAGTATTCAAGTGAAGTCTATTGTTGGCAGCCAATAACTAAAGTGCTTATGTTAAGCAATTTCTATAACAAATGGTAAAATAAAGTCAATATTTGCATATAAGTTGTTTTCATAAACTATCTTCTAGAGCTTATGGAAATAAGCTGAAAACAGCTTATGAATATTGTCATTAGCTGCTAAGTATAAGTTATGGCATGGAATTATTACCTCATATCCAGCTCCCATTAGTATAGTACCAACATCTTGGATTGATGCTCTGGGCAACGCTTCTGAAAACTCTTGCTTGCGTATGACCTCGGCAGAGTGCATAAATGACCATCTACGAAACAAATATGCCTTGAGCGATCAAGAAATTTCAAAAACCAAGCATTATGATCACAGAAAACTGACAACCAAACCTTTTAGAAACCTTGATGAGTGGGAGCTGTGTCGTGTATGTGCAGGCCATAAGGGAAGCAGCAAGAAGAACCAACATGCCAAGAAATATAGGCGCCGAATACATGTGATCAAAACCAAGGAAGAAAATCCATCTCCAAGTAAAAAATCCTAAGACAGGATGATCTTCAGGGTAGTGTTGGAAATAAAACTCAGGAGTCTCACCTTGTTCAATAAAAGTGCCTGGCATAAAAGGCCAAGTCTTAGTTATTATATGGCCTTATTAAGTACTTATAGCATATAAGCTTATCATGCCAGTACTTATATATAAGCTATTTCTATAACAAAAGATAAAATAAAGTCAAACTCTTTTATATAAGCCATAAGTTCTTTTCAGAACCTCTTCTAAATAGTCTCATAAGTGCTTATGCTTGGAGATAAGCTCAAACAAGTCAATCCAAACAGGTCCTAAAGTACATTTGCTACAAGTTATTATCATAAGCTATCTAAAAAGCTTATGGAAGTAAGTATAAAAAGAGCTTATGCATATGCATGTGTTTTAAGCTGATTTCATAAGCTATCCAAATCAGTCTCAAGTACTTATGTTAGTATATAAGCTCAAGTCAATCCAAACATGTCATACGTAAATTTTGAGAAATAAAAAGGATGTAAACAGAAAAAAGAAGAAAACTTTTGATACATACCCAAGCCCATTAAAAAAGCAATGGTGAACATTTCTCCAATAGCCAAAGGCAAATTAGAGAGAATCTGCAAGACCCTTTTGCTCAACTTCTTAAACAAACCACTAGGGCCTTTCTTTTCCTTTGAAGTTGAAGGAGCATCATTATCCTGTGTGAGTGGTGGAGGAGGAGCTTCTGATAAGACAATCTTCCGGGACAATAAGTCCTTCTTCCCCACGTTTTTGAGGCTGCAGTTGATGGTGAATGAGAGAGTATGAGTTCTGTTTGAAGCATAGTTAGTGTATGGGAATGGGTTGAATTTGAAGAAAGGGTGAAAGGTGGGAACTTTGAGAAAATGGGTTTTGGGAAGACAGTGATTTGAGTAGTTCATGATGGGATTCAAGGATGTGGCAAAGGAAAGGAGTGTGTGTCATCTCTGTTTTAACGACCACAGCGGTTACTCTATCCATATCAACAGATATTTTTAAGATTTAAACATGGTTTTAGTCTCTCTCTTTCTTTTTTTTTGGTTTAATAAATGTGTCATTTTTGCTTTTTGATATTTTTATTACAAATTAATTAATTTAATATTTATTTAAAATTTTATTTTGAAAAATTAAAATCAAATATTTTATATATTATACACGTCAAATTTAATAAGAATATTTTTTTAATAAGAATATATTGTTGAATAAAAAACAAAAAACAAAAATGATAGGAACATAAAACCTAATTCATCAATCATATATTAAAAACCATAGATGAACATGATCAATCTATACTTCAATTATTTTTTTCAAAAACACAAATAAAAAATGAATCTTACTGAATGTCATATAAAAAAAGAAAAAACAAAAAGGATAAGAATATAAATCCTAACTCATCAAACAGATATCAAAAACGATAGTTGGACATGATCAATCTATCCTAAAAAAACTTTCAAAAGCATAAATAGAAAGTGAATCTTACCAAGTATCATAATCAACGAAAAAATTTTGCATGGACTAATCTAACTACACATGTATTTCCTTAATGTGAGGTATCTTCAATCTAAATGAGCGTATAATGTATAAGTATTCTTCAATTTTATTAAAAGATATCAATAGACAATGTTCACATTAGAAAATGCACAAATGGCCACCAGCATTGAGTCAGTTTCAACTCAAAGATTTCTATAATTCTTCATGTTATAGTATTCGATATCAAACATAATTTCAAGCAATTGAACTTGAAAGGAGGTGCAAACTCTAACTTTAGTTGTGTGAAAGCTCTCAAATATGTTCCTGAATTATCTCTGAATATGTCACCACAGGTTAATACTCTAGAATTTTCTCTTGAAGCTTCATCTATGTTGCACTTAATTCAATTATGACTAGAAAATCATCAATTAATGTGTATGATTCAAGGTGCGCGTGAAGAACGACATTTGATGTCCAAAAATTTAATAATTATAAACTCACGAATTGAAGAGTACATGTGCTCCTTAAAAGAAGTAGATGTTGAATTGTAATTCCTTGTGTCAAAGCAAGTTGCTCGACAGAAGTAAGGAAGTGTCGAGTCACCTGGTGTGTTGAGTTGTATTAGTGTGTCGAAGTGTTGAAACATGTTGCTTCACACAGGATTTCGACTTAGGCCTATTTTTAGTAGTGTTAACTATTTTGGGCTTTTGTAGTTTTGGGCTTTAGCTTAGGGAGCAAGCTAACCTAAATTTATAAATAGAGGGAGTAACCTTTATTCTTGTAAGAACTCATAACATTGTATTCACAGAATTTTGCAATGGCAAAGTGAATAAAGAAGTTTTCCACATGTTGTGGATAGAGAGAAAACTCTGCAGAAAATATTCTTCTTCTCAAATGTTTCTTTTCTTTCTTTCTCAATTGTTCTTTTCTTTTCACTGTCATTGTGTGGTTGATAACAATCTTATTCATCAGGATTATAGAAATTCTCCATAGGTTGTGGTGTATTTTCAACATCTGGTATCAAGAGCTTCGGTTTAAGCGATTCGTGGGAAGAAAATAACGATGGCAATGAATCATCCAAATGGGTATTTTCCAGCAAATCTTCTGATTCTCAAGAACAATAATTATGAGAATTGATGCAAGTAGATGAAGGTTGTGGTCTGTTATTAAGATCTTAGGGATCTTGTGAAGGAATGAGTAACAACGCTTGCAGAAAACGCGAAGGATCAAGAAAGGGTTGCACATAAAGAATTGAAAAAGAAAGATTATAAAGCTCTCTTTATTATCCATCAATGTGTTGATTCAAATAACTTTGAAAATGTTAGTGATGTAGAGTCAGCAAAAGAAGCATGGGAAATTCTGGAGAAGTCGTTTGGAGGCACGGAGAAGGTGAAAGAGGTGAGATTATAAACTCACAAAAGAACGTATGAATTGCTTCAGATGGAAGACAATGAAAGCATAATTGATTTCTTCACTAAGGTTACGAAACTGGTGAATCAAATCAAGGTATATGGAGAAATGTTGACATCAAAATCTGTTGTTGGAAAGATCTTGAGGTCGTTGGCTCCAAAGTTCGACCACGTGGTAGTAGCCATAGAAGAGTCGAAAGATTTGTCAAAACTGACAAAGGAAAAGCTTCAAGGTACACTTAAATCTCATGAACAAAGAATGGCTGAAAAAGTTGCAGGAAATTCAAAGAGTGATATGGCTTTGCAGGCGCAATCAGCAAAGAAAGGAAAGGCAAAGGAAGGTGGAATGGAAACAAAGGTAATGGAGGCTACAACAATTCAATTGGTTAAAATCAGCAAGAAGGAAACTCGTCAAATCAGAGAAAACCCTGGAACCAAGGCAACCAAAGAGGTGGTGTTGCAGGTAGAGGAATAGGTGGTGGTCGAAAGCAAGACAAAAGTCATATTCAGTATTAAAAGTGTTAGAAGCATGGTCATTATTCTAGTGACTGTCCAGAAAAGCAAAAGAACCAAGAAACTTATGCAAAGCTGGCGAAACATGAAGAAGAAGAGATGTTGCTAATGGTTACAACTAGAGATGAAGAGAGATTCAATGACCAGTGGCACTTGGACTTAGGATGCTCATCACATATGTCTGAAAGGAAATATTGATTTGTCAACATAAAGTCTTCAATGACGAACATGGTGAAATTTGCAAATGACAATAGCTGAAGGTGTTGGTGATGTTCTAATTATGAGGAAAGATGGAAAGAGGTCAGTATTTTCAAATGTGTTGTACATACCAGGCATGAAGAGGAATTTGCTCAGCATAAGGCAGTTAGTCGAAAAGAACTACAACATGTCGATCGAAGACAAGATGATGAGAGTTCTCAACTCAAATGGAAGGTTGATCTTGAAGGCTCCAATGTCTTATAATAGAACCTTCAAGATTGAGCTTAATGTGATGGTGCATAAGTGCCTTGCAACAGCAGCCACCAGAGATGAATGGATATGGCATTATAGACTTGGTCATCTCAATTTCAAAGACATTAGAGATTTGAAGAGAAGAAGTATGGTTTCAGGATTACCAGAAATCGACATTCCAGATGAAGTGTGTGAAGAATGTGTGCAAGCGAAGCAGCACGAGAACAACTTCAACAAAGATCCAAGAAGCATGTCGAAGGAAATTATTGAAGTCATATACTCTGATGTATGTGGTCTTATCCAGGTGGATTCGATTGGAGGTAATAGATACTTAGTTACATTCATAGACGGTTTCATTCAAAAACTGTGGACTTACCTGATCAAGAAGAAAAGCCAAATGATTGAGGTATTTTCCAAGTTTAAATCAATGGTCGAAAGACAAAGCGGTCAAAATATCAAGATTTTGAGGACTGATGGTGGTGGAGAATATGTGTCGAAAGACTTTGACACATTATGTGTGAAAGAAGGGATTGTGCATGAAGTGGTCCACCCTACACTCCACGACAGAATGGAGTCGTAGAAAGGAAGAATAGAGCCATCATTAATATGGTGAGAAGTATGTTGAAAGGCAAGCATTTACCCAAAGAATTATGGGGAGAAATTGTATCGACTGAAACATATATCCCAAAAAGATGTCCGATGAAAAAGCTAGAAGGAATCACGCCAGAAGAATGTTGTTCTAATGTCAAGCCTAGCCTGAGTCATATGAAGGTGTTTAGATCTATAGCACATAGACATGTGTCAGATCAGTTGAGAAGAAAACTTGATGACTAGTCGAGTCAGATGATCCTAATAGGATATCATTCAACTGGAGGACACAAGTTATTCGACCCAGTAAACAAGCAAGTAGTGATCAGCAGGGACATGATCATAGATGAGCTTAAGGAATGGGGTTGGAGTGAGAATGTTAAGAAGGATTCAATGAGAATCTTTTGCAATGAACCAACTGAAGGAGAATTGCGATCCAAAACGCAACGGAAATTAAAAATTTCTCCTTTAGAGATCCTTACAAATGGTCATGATCAGTGATAGAATATTTACCTCTTGTGACGATTGAAACCTTTGGTGCAGATCTCTTGTGACAATCAAAACCTTTGATGCAGATCCACAGAGCGATCACGAACCTTGAACGATGACAACGTCTCTACTCAGTCCACACTAACGGATTCCTTCAATCTCATTGCTAGCTGGTATGAATGAAGGCTTTGAATGAGAGAGAGAGAGAGAGAGAGAGAGAGAGAGAGAGAGAGAGAAAACGAAAGTAATGCAACTGCCATCAATGCTTCTGCACAAGGGTTCTATTTATAGAACCACTTGTGTGGGTTTCAAGCTAAAAGGCCCACTTAAGTGTATTTTGGCCCATATCTTATAATATGCCCAAAATCACTTAAGCCCATGGTACCCTACCATATTTCGTATTCTACTCAAGTACACCGTACCTTACGATGCTCTATAATTCACTTAAGGGCACCGTACCTTATGGTATTCCTTAGTTACTATATCTCTCATTAATCCGTCCTTTGTGTGTGACCCTGTAGGTTTTCGTGACGTTGGCAATTATATTAAATCACGCATTTAACATAATAAACAGTGAGCGGTATCTAGCAACACATCACTGCTACCCAAGACACGAAAATGTCATGTGATCTGACAATTCATTCTGTGATAATACGTATGTGTATAATTACCCTTTTGCCCTTATGTCTATATTGAACACAAGGCATAGACCGTGTCATCCTTGTCCAGTTCAATATTGGGCCCATAGACATTTATCCTATTATGCAGGATGGGCAAATTCCATCTAGGTCACTCATGTCCCTCAGCATGCTTCGTGGAGTACCCATCAACTGTCTTTATGGTTATCTAGTTACGGACAACGTTGGATCAGCAATAAAGCACTCGACTCTACATCTAGGGTCCATAGTGGTTTCAGGTCGAAGAGTGGTATACACCATTATCACCATGAGAATAACTTATGACACTTTGCATAACTTTCTATATAGTATTCTCATAGCGGGTCAATCCAGTATAAATATTACTCTTAATATTCATACCTATGTTTAAGACTTGATAACTCTTTATCCATGATCTATGAGATGCGATCATCAGTCTACAAACATAATAGTCTTAATGCTTTAATGTTATCCCACTTCACACTAAAGCTCGACTACAGATACTTTAAGAATAGTGTCCCTATGTTTAACGTGATCTCATGATCAAGTCACACTTGATACATTAAACGGACTAGCTATTCCAGGGACTTTATTAAACAACCATAATAAATAAAAAGCCTTTTTATTATTAATAAATAATTCGATACAAGTACCAAAAGTATTGGTCTCTAGGGCTTACACCAACACCAGCTAGTGAAGTCGAAAGAGAAGATCGACAAGAAGTCAGAGGTGAAGCAGGCCCAAGCAGACCTCAAAGAACAAGACACATGTCTGCAAGGTTGCAAGAATGTGTGATTAAATCAGATGATGTGGTAAATGAAGAAGGTGAATTGGTACACTATGCTTTCTACGCAGATGTTGAACCAGTCAATGCACCTAAGGCATTGAAAGATTCAAAGTGGGTGAAAGCAGGCCCAAGCAGACCTCAAAGAACAAGACACATATCTCCAAGGTTGCAAGAATGTGTGATTAAATAAGATGATGTGGTAAATGAAGAAGGTGAATTGGTACACTATGCTTTCTACGCAGATGTTGAACCAGTCAATGCACCTAAGGCATTGAAAGATTTAAAGTGGGTGAAAGCAATGAACGAAGAACTTAAGTCAATCGAAGTCAACAACACTTGGTCACTTGTCGAATTTCCCTAAGACAAGAAGGCAATCAATGTGTAGTGGGTATACAAGGTGAAGTTGAATCCTAAAGGATAAGTGACTCGACACAAGGCAAGACTTGTGGCGAAAGGATTTCTTCAGAAAGAAGGAACCGACTTCGACGAAGTTTTTGCACCTATTGCTAGGATCGAAACAATCATGTTGGTTGTTAGTCTAGAAAACATGAACAACTGGAAGATGTGTCAGATGTATGTGAAATATGCATTCCTGAATGACCCCTTAGAAGAAGAAGTTTATGTTGCACAACCAACTGGGTTTGTGAAAAAAGGCGAAGAAAGAAAGGTATACATGTTGCATAAAGCTCTGTACAGACTTAAACAAGCTCCAAGAGCTTGGAACAAGAAGATAGATGAGAAGGAATTTGTGAAGTGCAAAATTGAACATGGAGTATATGTAAGAAGAAGCAAGAGTGAAATGCTTATACTATGTCTCTATGTCGATTACTTGTTGATAACATGTAGCTGCAAGAAGGAGATCAAAGACTTCAAAGGTGATCTCAACAAGGAATTCAAAATGTCAGATTTGGGTGACATTTCATATTTTCTTGGCATCGAATTCTACAAGAGTGGTAAAGGTTTGATGATGCATCAAATAAGGTATGTAGGTGAAATACTCAAGAGATTTGAGATGCAAGATTGCAACCTAACTTCGACTCCAACTGAGCCCAGATTATAACTTTCGAAAGATTTAGATGAAGATGATGTCGACCCAACCCAATATAGAAGACTTATTGGGTCACTTTGATACCTTTGTCACACCAGGCCTGACTTAGAATACAGTGTAGGTATGGTGAGTAGATTCATGCAGAAGTCAAAGGTATCACATCTAGCAGCGGCGAAGAGGATACCAAGGTACCTGAAAGGAACTCTCGACTATGGCATTTTTTTTCTGCAGTTGATGAAGGAAAATAATACAAACTAGTTTGATACACCGACTCAAGTTTGTGTAGTGATGCTGAGGATCGAAAAACCACAACTGGCTATGTGTTTATGTTAGGTGGTGCACCAATTGCTTGGAGTTCGAGAAAGGAGCCAGTAGTGCATTATCGTCATGCGAAGCAGAATACATAGTTGCTTCCCTTTGTGCAAGTCAAGCAACGTAAAATCTAACATATACACATTAATTTAATAAGAATATTTTTTAATAAAAATATATTATTGAATAAAAAAGAAAAAATAAAAATGATAGGCACATAAAATCTAACATGCCCTTAGAAAAAAAACTTTCAAAAACATAAATAAAAAATAATCTTACCAAATGTCATATAAAAAAACAAAAAAACAAAAAGGATAGGAACATAAATTTTAACTCGTCAAACATATATAAAAAACGAATCAAGTTGCCTTCTGTTGCAATAAAATTATGCATTAACTTCTAAGTCAATAATGACTTAGCATGCGTTATGTGTTGAGAATGTATCAAGTGTGAGTAGTGTGGATAGTAGTCTCACATTGATTGAAAATATGGAGACTTTGACATTTATAAGTGAGAAACAAATGGTATCATGAGCCTTTGGTTCGAGAAAGGGGTCGACTTACTTGTATCGAAAGTCAACGGCGCCACAAGGATGGTGAGTAAGAAATGTTTCGTTGAAGATTTTCAACGGCGTCAGGGTGGTGAATAAGAAACGTTAGGTGCGGTACCATAGTTTGTGGAAGTAAGAAGAGTTTTCACTTGAGGGGGAGCATTGTGGACTCACACTTGATGGAGGTGTTGAGAATGTATCAAGTGTGAGTAGTGTGGGTAATAGTCACATATTGGTTGAAAATATGGATACTTGAGCATTTATAAGTGAGAGAACTCACCCGCCTATCACCTTAAGGTTTTGGATGAATATGTGGTGTGTCTCTCACAAAGGTCTTGCTCTAAAAAGAAGAAGTCCAACAATGTTCAATGCTCCCATTTATCATTTGTAGGAACATTTAAAAGAACACCATGATTGATAGTGTGACTGAATCTAGAATGGTAAGAATCAAATCACATTTTTTTATCAAAGAGAAATTGAATAAGAATTTTAATAAGATATTGTCAATCTAAAGTATCAAGATTTTTCTGATTTCTATCTTTAAAGTCATACTACCTTAAAAAGATTTCTTTTCTAACATATTAATGTCTTCTTAAATAATTCCATGCACTCATAAATTTATATGTCTTTAATGAAGTTTATTTTGTGTTTAAAAACAATTTTAGGAGTTAAGATGACTAATCTGTCTGCAATGGATCAATTATCTAGCCAACTCTAATTACAAATGATTACGTCAAGATTAACAGAAGAGTAAAAATCACATTTCCTCCCTTTAACCTAAATGTAATAACTGTCATTACACTCATCTTTATAAATCAATTTTTTTACTTTAAATTGAGAGAATTTGCCACTTTCATGAAAGTTAATTCCCTAAATGCCACCTGCTTTATTTTTTTTCCAACCATGCCACTTTTTTGTCTTTTAGTAAAGTTTTTTTATTAATTTTTAGGACTCTCCATCCTAGATGGCGGACACTCCAGAAGTGCAGTTGGGGTGCGCCATCTAGGATGGAGTACTTTTTTTTTTTTTTTTTAATTTCCGAATTAATTTTAAATGATTAAAATAATTAATTAATATTACATATTAATTAAAATATTATATTTAATATAAATAAGTTTTTTTTTAAAAATAATAAATTAAATACTTTTTATATAATATTTTTAATAATTATTTAATATTAATAAATTATATATCTTTTTATTTAATATTTGTAATAAATATTTAATATTAATTAAAAATTAATATTAAAAATAAAATTTAATAATAAATTGTTATTTCATATAATTAATAAATTGTATTAAAAATAAATTGTTATTTCATATAATTAATAAATTGTATTAAAAATAAATTGTTATTTCATATAATTAATAAATTGTATTAAAAATAAATTGTTATTTCATATAATTAATAAATTGTATTAAAAATAAATTGGTATTTCATATAATTAATAAATTGTATTAAAAATAAATTGTTATTTCATATAATTAATAAATTGTATTAAAAATAAATTGGTATTTCATATAATTAATAAATTGTATTAAAAATAAATTGTTATTTAATATAATTAATAAATTGTATTAAAAATAAATTGTTATTTCATATAATTAATAAATTGTATTAAAAATAAATTTATTAATAAATGGTTACATAATATTAAAAATATATTTATTAATAATTATTTAATATTAATAAATTATATACCTTTTTATATAATATTTGTAATAAATATTTAAGATTAATTAAAAATTAATATTAAATATAAAATTTAATAATAAATTGTTATTTCATTTAATTAATAAACTGTATTAAAAATAAATTGTTATTTCATATAATTAATAAATTGTATTAAAAATAAATTTAATAATAAATGGTTACATAATATTAAAAATATATTTATTAATAATTATTTAATATTAATAAATTATATAGCTTTTTATATAATATTTGTAATAAATATGTAATATTAATTAAAAATTAATATTAAAAATAAAATTTAATATTTATTTTAACAAATTAAATAAATTGTTTCTTAATATTTTTAATAAATATGAAAAATTAAATAAAAAAATTAATAGTATATTTCGTACATAAACGTAGAATATAATGTTTCCCGTCCAAATAATTTTTCGGTATAGATTTTTCCCGCCTAAAAAATATTATAATATTATCTTTTATTTCCATTAGGTTTTCTATAAATAGAGGAAGCATGTGCAGATGAATATATTAGTTGTATCAAATAATTGTTCTACATATTTGTGAATCATGTCTATGTGTTGTATTGTTTTCTTTGAAACAGATAAGCAGATGAGGGTTTGTTTGAATCCACAATGGAAGTTCAAACAATTGGTTTCTGCCATCAACGCTAGTTTTGGGCAGCTGGGTGTTCCGATTCGACGTGTTAGAAAAATTGAATATTATTGTCCTTACATAACTCTAACGAATGCTAGCCCAGATGCTACATACATGCATTATTGGGATCATGTAGAAAATGATCTGGATGTTACTTTTATGTTTTCTGCGCATAGTGGAGAAGTTAGTCGAGGTGTTGAAGAAAAACTTATTTTAGCTACTATCATTTAAAATGATAATATGATAAAGGGTGTTGGAGTGATTAGCTGTTATAACGTGTTGGAATAGTTGTTGTGTTTTATCTTTATTTGAAGTTGTTATTATGTTGTAACCTTTCTTGTGTTGTAGACGAAAATGTTAGGCTCTAAATAAAACTTGTTGTTGAAAAAGAAAATACACGAAATATAACGACGATTGAATAGACTAAAACTTCAGACATAACTAAGTAGAAGGGCCAAGCCTGTTTGGACATTTTCCGTGCATATGTCTGATTTCTCGACAAATACCACACCTCTTTTTTCTTTTTCAACATTGTCCATTTCAGTTCTAATCCGACAACTGTTTGGGCGACCTTTCTTTTTTCTCCGCATGTTGTCGTTGTGGCAAAACGTGTCACCTTCATATTGTGGCCAACTTGTTTCGGTCGGGATCCCGAGGAAACTCTCCTCGTAGACCTTAAATACGTTTACAACTTTGAACACATCAGCTATATGCACATAATAGTCTTGTCTTATGCTTGAACACGCTGCAATAACATGTGAGCAAGGGACATGAAACGTTTGGAATCTTCCACACTCACACGTCAGATTCTATAGGTCGACGTTGTAATGGGTAGTCGGCCTGCCGTCATTATGATGCACAGTTTCCTGGACCAGGAAGCAGAACCTCTCACGATCAAATTGCATAACCGTGTGGCTATTTGATTTGATTACCTCCTCCTCAATTCCCTTCATGCAATTTTCAGTGAAAAGTCGGCCAAAACCCAACATTTTAGTCTAGACATGTCCTCTTTTCCCAAACAGTGTGCCCAATCGATAATATGTTGATTTTACCAAAGCAGTAATAGGTAGGTCGCGTGTGGCTTTTAAAACTGAGTTCATTGATTCAGTAAGGCCGGTAGTCATATAACCCCAACGTTTCCCTCCATCGAATGATCTCGTCCATTTTTCTCTAAGAATATTGTCTACCCATTATAACGCTGCTATGCTAACTTTACGTATCTCTCCCCTAACTTTACGTATCTCTCCCCTGTAGTATTCATATGTTGCCTCGTTTAATGCATACCCTATGTATGAAAATGAAAAATAAATTAGTATATAGAAGTTATTGTTAGATATGTTAACAAAGATATGTTTAGGAAAATACCCATGTTAACAACTTTTTTTCGAAGTTCCTTGTCTCTGAATTCCCTCATAAAATTTTGCGCTATATGTCTGATGCAATAGACGTGTGATGAGGGATGGTGTTTCCAGCCATTATCCGGGTTATTATAGGCACTATTTATTGACTCATGTCGATCTGATATCAAACATAGGTTGGGTTATGGTGTAACATGCATTCTAAGATTCCTCAAGAAAAAATTCCATGCTTCTCCAGTTTCACCCTCTACCAATGCAAAAGCTATTGGAAATATGTTCCTATTTCCATCTTGTGCCACAACCATTAATAAAGTTCCCATGTATTTTCCATATAACCATGTGCCATCTACTTTAACCACAGGTTTGCAGAATGCAAAACCCTTGATGCATGGTTGGAAAGCCCAAAAAAGACGGTGAAAAACTTTAGCACCACTAATTTGAGTCCCTTCGTTTGAAAATACAGGAAGGGTCTCGAGTTCTATTATAGTACCTGGTAGAAATGTTTTCATGACCAACAACCATTGCGGTAGGTCATTGTATGAAGTCTCCCAATTTCCATAAATAGCAGCGATAGCCTTATTCTTTGAAATCCATGCCTTTTTGTAAGAGATTGTGTAGTTGAATGTTTCCCGAATATGAGCGATGATGTGTTTCACTTTTAATGAGGCATCACTGTTGATTAGAGACTTGATACTGTCACATATTAGATTAGAGTCAAGTTTTCTATGATCTTGAGACATTGTGGAAGACATGCATGTGTGCGGACCACTAACCTTAGTGATCACCCACGTACCACTCCCCTTCCCCATATATGTTATGAATTTGAAGATGCGTTCCTCGTTAACACACTTGATTATGAGTCGTTTAGAATCAGACTTATAAACAGAATAATCAAGACAATTTCTGATGTGAAATTGGCGAATGACTAATACACATCCCTCTTTGCTATTAAATTCCATGCCAAGCAATCCCCCCTCTATCCGAAGTGGCTTTGTGGTTTCAAATATTGATGCATTTTCATCATGTGAGTATGTGGAATTTCTCATGTGTAGTGGTGGATTGTACAGATCTTGCACTTCATCTTGATGCACCACGGGGATATCGTTGTCAGAGTTGTCACTTTCTCCACTGAAAATATTTTGCGTATTTACGTACCGCGCTTCTTCATAGTCACTATCATCCCCGACATCCTCATCTGGAACTGGTGTCAACGATAATATAGTCTCTTGACTCATTTGATATTGATGAGATTGAGAAGTTTGCGTCGAATACGTTACTTGAGCACCCTCATTGTGGTCTACTAAACACGCGTATAATTCAATCACACTTGACAAATTATACGTCGAGTGGCACTGAAGCATTAACCCGACGTCATTGTCGTCTTCTATTTTCGTTGTTGTATAAGTCACACTATTATCGTCGTCATTAAAACATGGATATCGATAATAAATATCAGATATTTGTTGTTGGAGCTTGTTTTTGAGTCTTTCTTTTAGACGCGTGTAATTGGATTTGGGGTGTATTTTGAGTTGTTGTACGTTTGTGTTTTGAAATATGACCCCGACATTGACATCTGGAAAAATACTTCCATTATAATGGACTTGAACTGTGATATTGTTTTAAGCCATTGTGTGTATGATTAAATTTGAAAATTAAGGGTTCAATTATATACAAGGAATGACCTAAAGTTAACGTGGAAGTCATGCAGAAGACGTCCGTCATTTGAGATGGAGGACCTCAACTAGCTTCTAAAAAGTGAGAAGAGGTTTGTCGTTTGAGAAGGGGGGGCCATGCATGTGAAAGAAGTTGTGTTATGGTCCACCATTTGGGACGATGTGCTCCTGCACCAATAGCCATGTAGGTGCGCCATCTTGGTTGAAGGACCAATGCACATGAAAAGAGACCATGTTGGGATGCGTCATCCTGCATGGAGGACACTACCAAAATTCTGAAAAGCTACTTTTTTGATCCACCATCTTGGAAGTTGTATATATACTGCATGTTTGGTCTTATCAAACACAGTATTAAAGCCAGACCTGAGCAATTATAAACGCATAAGCTACCTACATGGCTCTCCTAATTGGTCTAGTATACATTATTAAGCCAATATCATCTGAAAAAATTGATTCTTGCAACAGTACTTCTGATCCAATATCAATCAGAATAATGGAAAACTTTGGTTTTGACGACATCCAAACTCAGATATGTCATGTTACCGAATTTGAGAGAGAAATTGTTGCTTTGCGCTATCAAAAATCTTACATCAATTCAAATGACATGCTGCTGTATGAAGAAATTTGAATTTGTAATGACGAAGATGTACGTGAAATGTTTGACAATTATTTAAATTTCATTAACTTATGCCCATTAGAGTTGTATGTTAGTTTTTGTATAACAGTAGATGAAATTGTACCATTATGTAAAAATCCTAACTAGAACACCTCATGAAAATATATCTATAAATACTCCACCATCAATTCATTTTTACCACAACTCACACTTCTATCTTTTGCAACTTATCATCAATTCATTTTTACCACAACTCAAACTTCTATCATTTTTACCAAATCTCAGTATGTCTCAAACTCCTTTTTTTTGGATGGTGATAAACATAGGGGAACTAATGATAACATTCAAGCATTAGTAAGTGATACTTATTGTTTTATTTATTGTTTAACATATTCTTTGTTTTTTTATAAGTAAATATATATTATGTATTTGTTATTTTGTTTATTATTTTCACTGCATATATCAGGTGGAACCCGAAAGAGCTTTTAGAACCCGAAACCATAAGTTAATTGATGCCCCACATATTATACGTCCTTTTTTGGATACCTCCCGTTTTGCAAACGTCTCAAAACTGAAGGATATAGTAATTGATACAAGTTTTATATATGCTCTACTTGAACGATGGAGACCCGAAACACATACTTTTCACTTTCCAACCGGTGAGTGCACTATAACTTTAGAAGACGTAAGTATGCTTTTGGGTCTATGCGTCAATGGTAGAGCCGTCGTAGGACCATCCGAGATTAGTGCAAGTTCTTGGACCATGTTTTTGGGCTGTCAACCACCAAAAAATCAAATTAAAGGTAGACGTGTCCGTATCTCTTGGTTAAAACAAATACTAGAAGAAACTGAAATATCTGAAAATACCTCCCATGACGAACTCATTATATACACAAGAATTTATAATATATTGTGCATCTCCCAAACCTTATTCCCTGATAAATCGGAAAAACATGTACATAGTATGTGGATACCATTTGTTCAGGATTTGCGTCAGTGTGGTGAATATAGTTGGGGATCAGCTGTGTTAGCATTTCTATATAGGAAAATATGTAAAGCAGTTAACATTGATGTTGATGGTATGGAGGGGGGTGTAAGTCTTAATTTTTTCATGTAAATCTATTATTTTACATATGTGTGTTATACAATATGTTAATTTTCCAATGTAATCTCCATTTTTTTAGATGGGCTTCGACCAACAAGAAAAAAAATTGCTTTAAAAATCCTCGTCATTACCTTGACGGTTACCGTGTCATGTTCGATCACATGTCGTCAACCAACGTAATATTGGTTTCTCTACTTTTTTTTATTACATGTCACTCAAACAATAAATGGTAAAGTAACGTATTTTTTTATACAATAACAATTTATATGGAGGTCATATCTTGGATACCCCCCTTGGAGAATGATGATCATTTGATTTGGAGTGCAACGACACCTATCTTGTGCTTTTGGATCGTTGAAATGCATCAATAGGATAGGGTAAAATTGCAATTTGGGTATTATCAAGACATACCCAATCCTCCTAAATGCCTCCAAGAACAACATACCATGACTATGCAAAAGTCATGGAATTATAGCTACACAACGTTGAATAGAAATGAACAACAACTTTGGGAAAACAGACACCAACTGTGTTTGACTGGGGTAACGTTTCAGGGAGAAATGAAGCCAACCGAAGAATATATTAATTGGCTTCGACATCTTCCATTACAATACGCGTCAATTGAATAACTACTTATTGACCCCCGTCAGCACTGTTACACATCACAGATGTCGACTACACCACGACCACAATTAACAAACCCCTAAACAAGAATCCCTCCCAACCAACATTATACACAAACTTCGACTTCCACCCAATATGAACCACAAACTCAATATACACAACCCTACCAACAACAAACACAATACACCCAATACCATCAACCAAACTACCAAACCCAAACACAACACACCTCATACCAACAATCAAACTACCACACACTAACACAACAAACACCAACTAATTACCCATGCCAAACACCACAAAATCCTATAAACTACACTTCTCAAACCCAACAACAACCATACCTACTCCCCCCACATAACTACACACCCATCCCACCACCTAACTTTGATTATTCAACTACACATCAACAATCAACAACCACCGATGTGAGCGACTATTACATCGCAACCATAGAACCTTCAAACCCAAACCCCGCCTCATTTACACAAATATTAAATAACTTTTCTCCTAATATGGATTTCGAGAATTTTGAGGCATTCAAAAATTTTCGTGAACAACCCACCCATTTTTCAAACCACTGCTTATCCGTCCACAACAACAGCCCCTCTTATACCTACCTCAACATAACCATTAGGTCGCGGTCACCGGGTTCGAGTTCGTGCAAGATGTGGAACTGGTAGTCATTTCGTCGATGAAGATCCCAATCAACGTCGAAATTAATTTCTTTTTAATCTCTTGTAATTTGTAATTATAGTTAAATAATATTAAGAATGTAAACATTGTAAGTATCGTTTTTAATTAATATTATATAAATTAATATTTTTTTATTTAATTTTTAAATTTTACTAAAAATAATATGTAACCATTTATTATTAAATTTATTTTTAATACAATTTATTAACTATATGAAATAACAATTTATTTTTAATACAATTTATTAATTAAATGAAATAACAATTTATTATTAAAAAATTTATTTTTAATATTAATTTTTAATTAATCTTACATATTTATTACAAATATTATATAAAAAGGTATATAATTTATTAATATTACGGTTGCAATCGTCGAACTGTTGTCACAATGAATGACGGTTGCAGACTCTTCTTCAGCTTTAATCTTCTCTAAGATCCTTCTAATCCACACACATTGACAAGCACAAAAGGCAGCAGCAATATATTCGGCCTCAGTGGTGGAAAGGGTGACAACAGGCTGCTTTTTAGATGCCCAAGAAATCGCACCGGACCCTATCAAAAACACACAGCCTGTTGTGCTCCTCCGATCATCCAAATCGCCGGCGTAGTCGCTATCCGTGAATGCCATAAGTCTTGTACTGCTTCTTTCACTTCTCCGGTAGAAGATTCCAAGTTCGATTGTACCTTTTAAGTATCTTAAGATCCTCTTCGCAGCAAGCCAATGTGACATCCTTGGATTTGCCATGAATCGACTTATGAGACATACTCCATACATTAAATTCGGCCTGGTCACTGTTAGATACATAAGACTCCCAACTAATTGCTTGAACATAGTTGCATCCACCTTCTCGCCATTCTCATCTTTTGTGAGCTTCGTTCCCGGCACAATCGGATTTTTAACAGCATTGCTTTCTTCCATTCTAAACCTTGCTAAAACTTCACGAGCATACCGTTTTTGACAAATAAAAATCCCATTAACACTCTGCTTCACCTCTACCCCAAGAAAATGTTTCATTTTTCCCAAATCTGACATCTCAAATTCCATCATCATCGACTTCTTAAACTCATCACACATAGCTCTATCATTTCCAGTGAATATTAAGTCATCAACATACAAGCTGACAATGAGAATTTTACCTCCTTTTGTCTTGGTAAATAGAGTATGCTCGCTCGGACACCTCTCAAACTCCTCATCCAAGAAATATCCTTCAATACGGCTGTACCAAGCTCTTGGGGCTTATTTGAGCCCATACAATGCCTTCCTCAGCTTGTATACTTTCTCCTCTTTTCCTTTCTTTATGAATCCCTCCGGTTGTCGCACATACACATTCTCTTTTAGTTCCCCATGTAGAAACGCACTCTTGACATCTAATTGGAAGATTTCCCAATTTGATTGTGCTGCAACCGCAAGTATAGTTTGAATCGTATCGAGCCTCACCACCGGAGCAAAGACTTCGGTATAGTCTATACCATAACACTGAGCATATCCCTTTTGCCACCAACCTCGCCTTGTATTTGTCGACTTTATCATCTTCATTCAGGTTTGTTTTATACACCCATTTCACTCCAATTGGTGTAAAACCTGCAGGTAAGATAGTTAGCTCCCATGTGTTGTTTTTCTCGATCGATTCGATCTCGTTTTTCATTGCTTCTCTCCATACATTGTCTTTCACTACTTCTTCGAATTTGACTGGATCGTTTTCTGTCATCATCATCAATAGCATGACCGATAAACTTTCTTCCTCATCTTCTCCTTCACCCGTGACATAATCAGCCAAATAACCCGGTGTTCTCCTTACCCGCGGACCTGCAACCACTTCTCTTTCAATCGATCTTGATGGAGATGGCGGAATTGGACTGGGAAGAGAAGAGACTGGGCTTGGCGGTGTCGAATTACCACCAGATGCGGAAGACGAAGACGAACCAGAAGGCGATGAATTCGCGGTTGGCGGAGGACAAGCCATGTCATCTTCTCTCTCTTCTGTATTCTGTTCTTCTTCTCCACAGTCGAGTATTTTCTCTTTTACACTGGTTTGATTCCAATCCCAGCTTTTGTCTTCATCAAACACTACATCTTTGCTTATCACGATCGTTTTCGTAACCGGATCATACAACCTCCATGCTTTTGATTCCTCACTGACTCCGAGGAAAACACATTTCTTGCTCTTATCATCTAGTTTTCTCCTCTTATGATCAGGTATGTGCGCATATGCTATGCACCCAAAGACACGAAAATACTCCACCTCAGGTTTTGAACCGCTCCAAGCTTCTTCAGGTGTCATGTCTTCTACTGCTGCTGTTGGAGATTGATTCTGGATGTGCACACTCCATCTTGTAGCTTCGGACCAAAACTCCTTTGGGACTTGCCTCTCACTCAGCATAGATTGTACCGCATTCATTATTGTTCTATTCTTCCTCGTTGCCACTCCGTTCTGTTGTGGCGTAAATGCAGCCGTCAATTGCCGGGTGATACCATGAGTTTTACAAAACTCTCTGAATTCATTGGACGTGAATTCCCCTCTGCGGTCTGTCCTCAAGCAAGCGATGAAGGTTCCAATCTCCTTTTCAACACTTGTTTTGAAAGCTTTGAAGGTGATGAGTGCCTCCGATTTTTCATGGAGAAAATAAACCCAAGTTTTTCTAGTGAAATCATCAATGAAAGTTAAAATGTACCGCTTTCCGCTGTGTGAAATTGGTGTAATCGGACCACATATATCCGAGTGCACCAGCTGCAGCTGTCTCGATGCACGCCAAAGGCTCCTTTTTGACATTGACTCTCTGTGTTGTTTTCCAGTCAGACACACCGCACATATCTCCTTCGTGGACTTCAGCATCGGCAGCCCAATAACCATCTTCTTTTATGCAAGTTGTTTTAGAGCTTCTTGGTTTAAATGCCCAAAACGGCGATGCCACAAATTCGTCTCCTTCTCAATCACCTCTTCTGTCTTCAAGCACATCGTGTTTTTCTGCAATTTGGATGTTAGAAGAAAGAACATCCTGTTTCCACTCATATTAGTCTCCATGATTGCACCTTTCTTGGGATGATATACTTTGCAGGTTCCATCACGAATCAAAATTGCCAAGCCTCACTCCTGCAATTGTCCAAGGCTTAGTAAATTGTTCTTGAGCTCTGGGACATAATAAACTTCAGGTATGACTTGGGTGGCTCCGTTAACTTGTACTTTGACGCTTCCTTTTCCCACCACCGACATTCTTGTGTCGTTTCCAAGTTTCACAGATCAATTCAAACCTTCTTCCAACTCGAAAAACCAATCTTTGCACCCGGTCATATGATTGCTGCACCCGGAATCAAGGAACCAAACTTCTTCTCTGTTTGCCTGATGTTTCTCAAGATAAGACATCAAGAGCAACTCTTCTTCTTCTTCTAGTTCAGCATAATTCGCCTTCTTCTCCCATTCGAGACACTCGTTCTGATAGTGCCCTAACTGGTGACATTTGTAGAACTCGATAATGGCACGATCGACTGCGTTTCTTCCTTTTCCTCTACCGCGTCCACCTCGGAACATTCCGCGACCTCTTTCTCTACTAGGTTTTTCATCTTGATACACTTTTAGTGCCAGCTCTTCTTGCACACATCCATTCAATCGCTGCTCATGGACAAGTAGGTTGCCATGTAATTCATCGATACTCATCGTGCTCAGATCATTTGATTCCTCAATCGAACACACCACATAGTTGAATCTCGAGGTTAGCGATCTGAGAATTTTGCTCACGATTGTGCTCTGCTCCATTGATTCACCATTCACCTTCATCTTGTTAACCACCGTCAAGATTCTTCCTAGGAAAATGTCGATCTTCTCTCCTTCTTTCATGGCCAGCAATTCGAACTCCCTTCTCAAAGCTTGCAATTGCGCCCTTTTCACCTTTGTAGAGCCTTGATACTTCTTTTTCATGGATTCCCAGATAGCTTTAGAGGTACCTTTGTCAAGAATAGTTTCCAGAATCTCTCTGTCAATGGACTGGAACAAGAAATTCTTGACCTTCAAATCCTTCAACTTCGCCTCTTCTACCAATTTGTTTTGCACCTCACTCGCTCGTGTTGTTTCGATCGACATCGTCGGAATGCCATCTTCCACCAGACTCCACAATTCTCTGCTTCTCAGAAAATTCTCCATCGTCATGGACCAAAAATCGTAATGGCCATCAAATGTTGGGATGGCTGGCTGCACAAATTTTTCAGATCTCTCAGACATCTCTCTCGATCACTTTCTCACACGGGTTTTTGCTCTGATACCAAATGTGAAATATAAAGCTGAAAGTGATGATATATTAAACCAAAGACTATGGCATTATATAGCGTTACAGGAGAAATAAATAAAATAACGGAAACAAGCTAGAAATTAGGAAACTGACTCCACTACACTAGAAACTAGAAAACATACTTCACTATAGCTAGAAACTAGGAACAAACTCCACTAAGTAACAGTAGATGACTTATTCAACTTAGACAAATTCAAACTCCAACAAATTTTATGACTAAATTTATTCTAAAAATATATTTCTAGAATGTCTTAAAAAAATATATATTTCTCTAATCTACTTGTTTTTATATATTGAAGTACTTGTTCATATATGGCTATTTGTTCTTATAGACAATATTAAAGTGCTTTTTTTGGATATATATTATCCAATTAAATTGATATTTCTTTAACAAAAAGTGTGGGAGTTGAACTTGAGGAACACATGACTTTCAAAGTTTATTGTACGCCATGTTGGTAAAATAAAGCTAATAAATAAATAAGAAATTTCTATTGTACTATACACGGCTACTTACGGATTTCAGAAATATATATTTTTGGAGATTTTTCAAAAATACATTTTTAGAATAAATTTAATATAAAATTAATGTATAACTCAAAAAAGAATAAATTGTGTGCGTATAAAATGCGTTCTATCTCCGAATTCTAATAGACATTTTGAATTTTTTTTTATAGAGATAAGAAATTTCCATACTTTTAACATCTTTTTCCAAAGTAAATTATGAACTATTTGTAAAACAACTCATAGTTTTTTTTTTATTTTTTTTTTATTTTGACACTTTCCATTTTTTTATAAATTTTCTAAGTAATTACTGTAAAGAGTAGATGTGTCAAAACAATAAACTAAAAAAAACACATTTTTCACATTGATTTAAGATAGTTAAATATATGTTATTGGAATAACTAAATATATCATCCATGATTGATATGTTGATAGATTTACAAAATAGGATTGGAAATAGTTTGGATAGCATTTATCATAAGAAAAATAGTGAGAAATCGACTTATGTGGTTTGAATAGATAGAATGAAGACTTTTCAATCCAACAGTAAATAGAATAAAATCCAATAGTAAAGAGAAAAGATTACGCAAATCACTTAGGATAGAATATTGGGTTAGTTTACTTCAGCTTCAAATGGATTTTTTGTGTGGATTTTTAAAAATTGATTTTATAAAATATTACAAAAAAAATTATATTCATTTTTTCTAAATTGAAAAATTAATTTTGACATTTCTATTACATAAACATTCATTATTGAATATCAAAACATAATTGAAATCGTAATTTTTTTGAAAAATTGTATCTCAAAAATTATTTTTATAAAAAATTATTTGAAATAACTTCAAAATTAAATAATTATTTAAAATTTTGATATTAAATTTTTTTTAATAAAATAATAAAATATTTAAAATAACATTTTAAAAATACTTATTCAAACCAAATTTTCATTTGAAATTTTTATAAAAAAAATTATCAAAACTATATTACACTATAAAAATCATTTTTTTTTAAAAACAAAACAAACAAGAGGACCATTATGCCATTGTTTTATATTTTACAAAAAAAGAGCTTTTTATAATATTGATTGCGACACTGATTAATTTCTATATAAAATAACAGTTAATATTGTTTATTCAATCAAAAAGATTGATTTTGAGCAACTATCATCATAAAAATGAATTTACCGTTACTACAGAAAACTCAGACAGAATTTGTGGCACAAGAGTCTGAAGATCATAATGCTGTACAATTCATAAATTTCCAATTCTAAATAACTCTTAATTTTATGCTCTCACCTTTCTCCACAAAGATACAAAATGCACTGAATAATATGAAAGGGAACCTTGTTTGCACGTATCAGATTATGGGTCAGTTGTCAGTTCTCAGAAACATGAGCATGAATATTCCTTTTCCTTCAAAATTTTCAGATTATAAAGAAGAGATTAATCAGCAAAAAGTGATAGGATTCAGCTCTGATTTGATACTAGCTCGATGTCAGATCCAACTTCAGCAATCTTGGAGTCCTTAGAACCTTTGGCTGCTTTTGCAATGCTCAAAACATCAAAGTCCAGTGCTATTTTTTTGACAAGTCCCTCAAGCATCTATTTTAAGAGGATTTGACAAATGAAAGGTTTAGTAAAGCATTTCGCAAGCACGTGAATTTATTAACATGAAATCTGGCTAATGTCACATTTTGATTTAATCGTTTTTTATTCTTTTTGAATAGACAAAATGCTTATTTATTCTTGAAACTTCTAGTTTCCAAAGGGATGTCTTTCCTTATGCAAATCATGTATAACAAAACAAGGGTGTTCCACTGACTAGGCTATAAAATTCTAATCGACATGACAATTTTTGAAAATAGGTCAGCAGGTGTAGACATACGTAATAAATGATTTGAATAATCAGGTTTCACAAAAGCAGATTGTAACAAACGAGCAAAAAATGAGTAGTTACATAACATACAGAACAGCTAGACTTACATACAGACAAACTATAATAAAAATAATGTACCCAAAAAACAGATGAGACACAGAAACTTGAACATACCAGTGATCCAACAGCAACTAAAGCACGGAATTTTGAATCAGGTCCTACATTTTCATCCTCGACAATCTGAACAAAACAAAATACATATCAGTATTAATCAGAAATATATCATCACAAATTTGATATTTAAACAATGTACAAATATAGAATCAAGATATTGTCATTTTTCTTCAATTTGAGGACTATTAGGATATGGTATTTAATATTAGAATATTATCAGGATATTAGTTTCAGGGGATGGATGGATAATGCTATGAACCACATTCGGGTATTATAATTATGAGGCTCATTGTATACTTACAAAAGTACGGGACAAAAAGTATAAAAAGTGTTATAAAAAAACAAAAACAGAGCATCCTGCTATCTTCAGTTTTGACTGTGTGCCAAATGCAGCATTAGGATTTTATTTTATCTCAAGAGGAGCACTATTGGAATAACACATTCTGTGCCGATACCAAAATAAAACTTAATGAGCAGCCATTTTGTCCAAAAATATTAACTGCAACTTTGCCTTTGGATACAGCCTACTACACTTGATGGAGTCGGTTTACCGGGGGTGATAATGTTTGGTGATGTGGTGGTTATACCCAGGTAAAAATAGCATAAGACATACCTCCAGTGCTGCTGATAGAACTTGAGATTGACCTTCTTGATCCTTAGATTCAATCAATAATACTGCATAACTGAGGATCATATTAAAAGTCAAAGTTATTGCATGCTTACGATGTGGACGAGTATTATTGCATGTAATGACAAAAATCATGAACCAGTAACTGATATCTGTATGTAAAAATATCTAAAAGCCACCACCGCCTCTTCAGTATCTATACCAAATGCAGCAGGGTGGAAAGGTTAGTTAGGGTGGCACACTGAGCAAATAAAAAATCCAATGCTCCCAGATTTGCCCAACTACCAATTTTTATTCAAGAAAACAATTTATTTAGGTCCAGTTTGGATTAGATTCTAGCTTAATAGAGCTTGTCAGTTAAAATAAATTCAGGGTTCTTCAATTGTGAAAGTTTTTTAAGCTTATAGGTATATAGAAAAAGGTTAAATGAAAGAACTGAAAAAGTAGAGAAGCAGAAGCTAACTTCAATATATAAATTTAGTTATTATTTCAAAAACCCATAGTCATTGCAATACTATATTTTAATATTCCTTTTCTCCTAAGTGCTGGCGGAGAAGTTTTTCCAAACCAACTCTTAACCTTTTTTGGGTTTTAAAAAATCAGAAAGCCATGGAGCACTTTAAGGAGACCGTATCTTTTATTTAGAATTAAGACACAAAGAATAACAAGAACTTTGAGTTGAACAAACAAATTATAATAAGTAAATATAAATGCAAGAGATACTTGTGAAATTCCATTAATAAGTACTGCTATTTTACAAAACAAGTTTGCTTCAATCTACAGTCAATAAAAGACTTCAGTATCTGTATAAAAAGACTGACTTACTTGAGTATCAATGTAGAGTAGGACAACTGCAAATTTTTGTTTGTAGATGCACTACAGCTTGAGAAAGCATCAAGAATCTGCAACTCAGACACAGCACAAGTAAATGACCAAACTCCACCACCAGAACCAACCAAAAAGAGATGGATTCAATTCATATAATTTCTCGAAAATGTTCTTTTAATAACAGGCATAAAATTTGTAGGAGAGTTGAATTCATCTAATTAAACTGCATTTTTAAAAGTCAATGTATACATTGAAACACACACAAACACACTAGTAATACTTGAAACCAGAGCCATGAAAAGCTCTATATTAATCAGAGAAGATATCAGTTCAAACACTTTTAAAAACAGACGTGTTACACAAGAAAATTTCTACATAATGTTGGTTTTCCAAACTTATTATCAACTCCTTTAAATAATCCAAGTGAAAAATAAATAAAAACAATAATGAGCTACTGACCTCACTGCGATGTTTCTGCAACCAGTTGTAGTAGCATGAATTCTTAAAGAGATTAGTGACGGCACGAACACTGGTCAACAGATTTGCAGGGATTGTTGGGTTTATTGTGACCTTCTTAACCACTTCCATTAAAATGTCTGCATGTAAAGGGAGAAAATTAATTAAACATTTCACCTCATCAGCAAAGAACAAGAAGAAAGTAAGATAGAACAATAACCAAGTGGACAAGCCTTATCCCACTAAGTCAGGTTGGCTACATGGATCAAACAACACTATAATGTTCTATCATGAATCATATCTCTAGCCTGATAGATAGGTTTTTATTAGTTTCTATGCTTAATAGTGCTGAGCTGTATTAGTTTGTTACAGTTTGTTATAGCTTTCCCACTCTCTATATATAGAGTGTTCATTGTATCACTATGATTATGAAATACAATGACAGATTTTCTAACTGTCTTCTCTAACTGCATTATGAACTTCTATCATGGTATCTAGAGCTTTCTTTTACGATCCAGCCAAATGCTTCCATGGATCTTCTGTTTCCGTCTTCGCAAGTGAAGCTTTCACACTTGATCTCAGTAAAGCTTGATGACTAGAACTTCAAGCAGTGGAAGCAACAGATCGACGGCGTTGTTTGTGGTCCTCGCCTGCAACGTTTTGTCACCGTGTCGGTGATTCCTCAACGGTCACCGTCCGATTCTGATTCAGCACTTCACGGTGCGAATTCTGCGTATCTTGATTGGGAACAACAAGACGCACTCATCTGCACATAGCTTCTATCCACCATCTCCGATTCGCTTCTACCGAAGCTCGTGGATTGCAAGCATTCATGGCAAGTCTGGACGGAAGTTGATCGTTATTTCAATACGCTTCTCTCCACCAAAGCACGTCAGTTACGATCGGAACTGCGTCGCCTCACGAAAGGAGCGCTTACGATTGCAGAACTCATGGTTCGAGTTCGTGAAATCAGTGAATCACTGATTTTATTGGAGATCCCGTTCCCCTTCGTAACCTACGTGAAATCGTCCTCGATGCTCTTCCAGAAGAATACGACTCCATTGTTGCAGCTGTTAATAGCAAAGAACTCGGTTCTCTTGATGAGCTGGAGTCGTCGCTTCTTGCGCATGAATCGCGATTGGCTAAGCATCGCAAAGCTGTCATCACTGAGCCAGCGACTGTGAATCTCACGCAGGTAGCGCCACCGTCTACGACGGTCACCAGCAATCCCTCTGTCACTTAAGTGTTTCCTCAAGGTACGAGTCACGTTACGGCCAATGCTGAGAATCATGGTTATAGCGTCCGTGGAGGTCGTTCTGGTCGTGGAGGTGGCTGGTACGGCGGTGGCGGTGGTCGATTTGGTAAAATGCAATGCCAGATTTGTCGCAAATCTGGACATGATGCACCTATCTGCTATCATCGTTATTCCAATCCAGTGGTACTATGTATCAACCTCAGAGAGCTCCCTACAATCCTTTTCTAATGTCTGCACGCCCTATGTATCAACCTTCCTTTGGGTATAGCGCTCCCAAAGCCACTCCTCCTAGGGCTTCTGCACCACAAGCTTTCTTTGCAGGTTCTGAAGCTAACTTCAACAATCAATGGTGGTATCCAGATTCAGGTGCTTCTCACCATGTTACTCCTGATGCCTCAAATTTGTCTGACTCCATTTCTTTGTCTGGATCTGAGCAGGTCTTTATGGGAAACGGCCAAGGTTTGTCTATCAACTCTGGTGGTTCCATGTTCTTTCCTTCACCAAACTATCCTAACATGTCTCTCACCCTTCAAAATCTTTTACTCGTGCCACACATCATCAAAAACCTAATGAGTGTAAGCAAATTCGCTCAAGATAACAATGTTTTCTTTGAATTTCACCCTAAATTATGTGTTGTCAAATCTCAGGCTTCTTTTGAAGTTCTTCTTCGTGGTTTAGTGGGAGATGATGGCCTCTACAAGTTCCCCAATCCTGCCACTCAAGTATCCAAGTCTACTCTCAGTCTTAACACATGCCTAGCTCAATCTTCTTCTATGAATAATTGTAGTACAGCCTGTACCTTACCTTGTACTCCTTTAGCACATAGTGATGATACTTCCAGTTGTATGTTTAATTGTATTCCTTCATGTAATTCTGCCTTATTCAATAATAATACAATGAGCATTTTTCCCAATTCTTCCTATATCAATTCTGCCACTCATAATACTGATTTATCTTCTTAGCATGTTAACAGCTCTTCATTAATCGCCAATAATAAATATGTTTTGTGGCATACCAGATTAGGGCACCCACATCACCATGCTCTTACTGAAATTTTAAAACTGTGTCACCTACCTATCCCCCCAAAAAAACCTGTTGAATTGTGCTGAACTGTGCACTGCCAACTGCTTAGGCAAATCCCATAGGCTGCCAACTTCCTTATCCACCACTGTGTACAGTCAGCCCTTTGAACTTGTGGTTTGTGACCTATGGGGACCAGCTCCCATGAAATCTTCAGGTGGCTACACTTATTTTCTGACCTGTTTAGATGCTTTCTCTAGGTTTGTTTGGGTGTTTCCCCTTAGACTCAAATTTGACACCCTAACTCAATTCACCCAATTTAAGAAAATGGTTGAACTTCAATTCAACGGTCAAATAAAATGTGTTCAAAGTGATAGGGGAGGTGAGTTCAGGCCCTTCACTAAGTATCTCACTGAGTTGGGTATTATTCACAGGTTTACATGCCCACATACACACCATCAAAATGGTATTGTTGAACGCAAACATCGCCACATTGTTGAAACTAGCCTAACCTTACTTGCTCAGTCTACCCTCCCATTAAAACTCAGGGATCATGCTTTTGTCACAGCTGCTTACCTTATCAACAGACTCCCTAGCCTCACACTTGACAATCACTCCCCTTACTCCAAATTACTTAACAAACCACCTGACTACTCCACTCTTAGAGTGTTTGGATGCTCTTGTTATCCTTTCATTCGGTCCTTTAACTCCCATAAATTGGACTATAGGTCACAATAATGTATATTTCTTGGACATTCTACAACTCACAAGGGATATAAGTGTCTTGCATCTAATAGACACATTTACATCTCCAAAGATGTTTTGTTCCATTAGTCCAAATTCCCTTACTCCACTATGTTCCCTACTACTTCTCAATCTACTCCAACCTCCTCTTCTGTTCCCTACTACTTCTCAATCTACTCCAACCTCCTCTTCTTTTCCTACTGTATCTTCTTGGTCTATGACATCTCTCTCCTCTATTCTTGTCCCTCTACAGACTGTCAGTCTCTCATCTTCTTCTTCAGCCAATTCTCAACAATCCATTCCATCCAACACTGAACATGTGTCCCCTCCCAGCACTGTGTCATCTTCTGTGCCTTATGGTCTGTCTACTACCCCTAACACACCCAATTTATCCTCTCATTCCTCCCCTGCACTTATTACTTCTGATCCAGCAGAAGCCAGCACCATCTATCTATCTTCAGCCCAAAATCTGTCTCCTGGTTCTAGCCCTGATTCTCCAATTACAAATCAACCTTTCATCAATCCCCTAAATGTTCATCCTATGCAAACTAGGGCCAAAAGAGGCATTACTCTACCTAGACTCAATCCCACCCTGAACCTTACTCATATGGAACCAACATTTGTTGGCCAAGCTTTGGCTGCTCCCCACTGGTTTCAGGCAATGAAAGAAGAGTATCAGGCACTGATGAGAAATCAAATCTGGACATTGGTGGCATCATCTGATTCTAGAAAGCCCATAGGTTGCAAATGGGTTTTCAGGACAAAAGAAAATCCTGATGGCTCTATAAACAAGTACAAGGCCAGACTTGTGGCCAAAGGTTTTCATCAAAAGGCTGAATCTGATTTCACTGAAACATTTTCACCTGTAGTTAAGCCTGTTACAGTCAGGATTGTCTTAACTCTTGCCGTCACCAACAACTGGACTATTCAACAAATTGATGTTAACAATGCCTTTCTCAATGGCACTCTTGAGGAGGAAGTATTCATGCAGCAGCCCCCTGGGTTTGAATCAGCTGATAAGTTTCTTGTATGCAAGCTAAATAAGACTATCTATGGGTTAAAACAGGCTCCCAGGGCCTAGTTTGACAAACTTAAGAGTGCCCTTCTTCAGCGTGGGTTTCAGGCCAACAGGTGTGATCCCAGCTTATTTTTGCTTAATCATGTTCACATCATGATACTTGTCTATATTGATGATATAATCATCATAGGAAATTCTGCATCCTTTATAGACTCTTTGATCAAGCACCTTAATGCTAAATTCTCTCTCAAGCAGTTGGGAAAACTTGATTATTTTCTAGGCATTGAAGTTACCCACTTGCCTAATGGATCCTTACTTCTCTCTCAAACAAAGTATCTCACTGACTTATTGGCCAAAGTGAATATGTTAAATGCGAATGGCATGCCTACTCCTATGATTTCCAATAGTAAACTCTCAAAAGTGGGTTCTACTGCAGTTGCTGACCCTACTCAGTTCAGGTCTGTTGTTGGTGCTCTGCAGTATGCAACCTTAACTAGGCCTGAAATTTCTTTCTCTGTCAATAAGGTTTGCCGGTTTTTATCAAATCCTTTGGAGGAACATTGGAAGGCAATCAAGAGAATTTTAAGGTACTTGAGTAGCACCATTCATCATGGCCTCCTTATTCAGCCAGCATCCACTAAGCAGCCTCTGCATTTACTAGGGTTCCGTGATGTTGACTGGGCATCAGACCCTGATTATAGAAGATCTACTTTAGGGGCATGTGTTTTTCTTGGTCCTAATGTGGTGTCATGGTGGTCTAAGAAGCAGCAGCTTATGGACAGATCCAGTGCAGAAGCAGAGTATCGCAGTATGGCTCAGCTGGCTGCAGAATTGATCGGGGTTCAATCATTACTTAAGGAACTACATTGTCCTTTTCAAGTGCCCAAAATCTTGTGTGACAATATGAGCACAGTCACTCTTGCTCATAATCCTGTTCTGCACAACAAAACCAAACATATGGAGCTCGATATCTTTTTTGTGCGTGAGAAAGTTCTCAGCAAAAGCCTTGGTGTGGCTCATGTTCCAGCTCATGATCAATGGCCTGATGCACTGACTAAACCCCTATCTGCAGCAAAATTTGTTTCCCTGCGTGCAAAGCTAAGAGTGTTCAACAAGAATGATTAGACAAGACCACCCCTAGCTTCTAAGGGGGAATGATAGATATAGAATAGATAGGGATTTATTAATTTCTATGATTAATAGTGTTGAGTTGTATTAATTTGTTCCAGTTTGTTATAGCTTTCCCACTCTCTATATATAGTGTTCATTGTATCACTATGATTATGAAATACAATGACAGATTTTCTAACTGTCTTCTCTAACTGCATTATGAACTTCTATCATAGCCAAACCATTGACTTTTAGACTTTCTTAATAGTTTCTCCTACACCTTTTCTTGGCCTTCCTCTGCCTCTAGCGATTGGCCTACCCTTCATCCAATTTTCTCTCCACACATGTCCAAATAACCTAAGTTGAGATTCAATCATCTTTCTATAATAATACTATCATTCCCAACCATATCTTGTCTAGTATTGGCACACCTCTAGCACAACATTCTTATCTTTGCTTCATTGATTTTATTCTTGTGTTGGTTTTTTAAGCTCAACACTTCATCCCATAAAACATTGTCGATGATGATATCAAACAAAGCACAAGAAGAAAGATAAGATCCAAACCAAAGTTAAAGAAGTGTCTGACATTGTAAAAATGGAGTTAATCGTATTATTGACATAATATAATGTCACAACAAAATGATGGAAATGCTGATACCTTTTTCAGATTCAAGATGCTTGTGAAGTGCAACAGCCCCTTCTGGGTGAAGAACTAACATCCTTACAATATCAATGACTGCATATAGAAAGCACAACATGAAGTAAGAAAATGATTTTCCAAAGACCAGAGAAGTGTACTGATTAAGAATCAAGCATACTAAAAAAGAAATTGATCCAATGACTTTACAGAGATAACAGCATAACACAAGAAACAAAATACTTCAACTAACCAGGAAATATCATTGTGATTGGCCATGAAGATAGCATTTTCATTAGCAAGGCTATTTCAGAGTCTGCAAATTTACTGGAATGATAATGTGAAGTATCTTTCAGTGTTTTAACAATGGCATCCAGTCTGGAAACATCCAACTCAGCCAAAGACAACTTCTGCTTTTCCTATATCAAATTGACAATACAACCAGATGCTCAAAAATTCACTACTGAATACACATGTCATCATCATAACAATTAAGAAAAATAATGATGAGGGGCACAACCATGCTTTCTAAAACATGCAACTTTATTGTGCGCAGACACAGCAAATCCTGGTACTAATAATACCAAACGCACAGTTCACTTGACTAGGGTTTATATTTTTATATCAAAAGACATCATTAAATGTAGATCCCCACACCAAAAGGCATGTTTGCAGTGTGTGAAGTTAGGATGATCAACATATACATTGGAGTTTATAAAAGTTCCCCAATCTTTGACATTGTGGGTGAGTTCAACATCGTAAATTTAAGTTTCTTCTACCAAAAGGTGTGTTTTAACAGTATGTATTACACAGTAATAACAAGAAGGAAAAAGAAAAAATATCTTCGATCATGTAGCCTACCTGGTCTGATAATAAGGCATTATTGAACTCAACAACCTTTTTAAGGATCCCATCAAACTGAGCAGTATCAAAAACAAGCATCCCTTTCTGAAAATGGAAAAAAAAAACTGGGCATGAGCTATCAAACTAAACTATTACTGTGAAGAAGGAATAACGATATAGCTCTGCAATAAGGAGGTTTGAACATCGGATTTTCTCCGGAAAAAATAACCACACTATTTCAAACACTAATCAGTTCCATAAGTTGAATCAAATACTTGTACAGAGCAACACTCTATAAAGATGATATATTGACATATGTGAACATCTTATCAAAATAACAACGGTAGTAGTAATATCAACTTTCAGACTACTAAAAACAGAACGTTGATACAGGGTCCCATCAAGCAATTTTCCTTAAGAGAACAAATTTGTAGCAAAGGTTTTACCAAGTAAGATCTATCATAATCAATTTATAGCTATTGAGCTCCACCTAGAGCCATATTGGCCTTGAACTTACCCATCTAATAGGCAAGAATAAATAAACCACAATGACACCAAAGTACAAAATTTACAAGCTCCTTTCTTTTCAAAAAAAAAAAAACATACCAATCAGATGCTCATATTATAAATTTATGCAATCGTTGGGACAAACAAAATATAGCATGTTAGGACTGAGACATTGTGACATGACCTGGCTTAGACTAATGGATTGGCCCAAGTAAATAACAAAGCATGCCTTTACTTTAATCAAAATAGAATGACATATAACTATAGTAAAAGGCATATGAGATCATCCACATTTTTGGGCCTTAGAACTTATATGCTAAAATGTATTCCTTCAAGACAAATATATCAGCAACTTCCATAGCAAAGTGTATGAAAGCATACCTTAGGAATATGCTTGAATGTAGGCTTTGCAGAGATATCTGATATTAAAAAATAAACAAGGTTAATTGGTTGCACAAGACATATTACAACATGAATGTGATGGAATTCATGCTTGACAAAATAATGTGAATTTTTATTACCGGATGTACGTGAATGTTGACCTGGTACGTAAGCATTGGCTGAATGGAAAAAAACGACAAAAACAATCAAGTAAAAAAAAGGAGTATTACAAGGATAATGGACCTTATTGATCGCCATCAATTTATTATTATAAAACACTATTCTTACAGCCGGTGTATGGATCACGAAATGAAGCATCAAAAGTAACATCCTTTTGTCCACTATTTTGAAGTATGAACTGTACAACTTGTTCACGAAAGGAAAGAGGAAGACCCTCCTTGAGTAGCCATTTATCAGCAACATCATAAGCATTATCTGGAGAAATTTTTACAATTTTCTTTAATAGTTAGCACTTAGCAGATTATTATCATTCACGTGCACAAATCATTTGGAGCATACAAACTAAGAAGCCATGAAAGCAAAAATCAAAAGGTTGCGTAGACAATGGCAAGGTTTGATTCTCAGCATATAAATAAAAACAAGATTAACAATTGGAAGGCAGAAGAAAACCTACAGCAGACATTGGGCAAGAAAGTAACTGATCAGAGTAAATGGGTTTGTCAATCAAGTACAAAGTATTCCAAACCTAATGCATCATTTCCTAAGCCTTAAAAACTGAAACACGCATACTAAGTAAAGGTATTACATTACCTTCGCATTGCAAAAGAATATAAAGGAAAATAATATTTGAATAGCTCGGCACATTTTTCAAACAAATTTCTTGCTACTATCTATAGTACTGTGATTTAAGACTTCAAGGAATAAGCAAAAGTGAAATGCAAAATAAGCAAAAATATGAATAGTCAACAGTCTACACCGTGATTTATTCACAGACAGAGCAAAATTGTCTTATTCTTAGTACATTGAGTCGGCAAGCATGTATACGTACGTGCATACACATGCAATTTGCCTCCTGGAAACTAAAACAGCCTAACATAGCAGTTATTGGTTGACAAGACCCGGTAGTTCATTTTCAGGATCATTAATAACTACTATAATAACTGTAAGAATAAATTCATCCACTGCTCTAAGTTCTTAGAAAGAATTTGTATACTATTAGTGTGAGAAACTATTGAAATAATTCAATATACAATAACATGATGTAACTGAGTTCCAAAAATCCATATAAATTTATTTTTCCAATGCATTTAAGTGTACAAAGAGACAATTACATCACTTGCTGTGGCACAAGAAAGTCAACCCTAACATTAGCAGCTCAATTAAAGTTGCAAAGTGTGGTGAAAATTTGTACCTGATCGGTTGTATGGCAACTTCCTGATAGGCATACCATCTCCAATATCCACATCAAACACTGAATAGCCAGGTGTAAACTTTATAAGAAAGGAGTGTAAAGAAGGTAAGCCAAGTGATCAACTATCAAGGACAAAATAAGGAAACTGACCATAATCATACTGAGCACCATCGAAGAGAGGGCGACTTGATCCTTCTGGTCCATCAACAACTTCACCAATCTTAAGGAAAACATAAAATGTTAACAAAAAATTACACTGTAAAATCATTTGTATATGACACTGCAAAACTTGAGATTGACTAAGGGAGCAGATTTACAAAGGTTAAGGGAAACAGAAACCATATAAGTTAAATTTTTCCCTTTGGGATTTACAGGTAAGAGAATTACTTTATCCCATTTCTGTTCTGCCATGTTCCATGCATAAGCCACCCCATTATCTCCCTCTCTAACTACTTTTGTCTGGCCATCAGAAGTTCCTGTTCAAAACCAGATGGGTTGTTGGATTATGTATGAAATTATCAACATGATACATAAAGGAAAAACACTCTGACCACACTTTGTATCGGCCACAAATATAAATTAAAAATGTCATCAGATCAGATACCACTAAATTTATCTTTAAAAAAAACAGTTAAAATCAAACCTGGGATCTTCAGTGCATCCAAGCCTGGTAACTCCTCCAATTTTAATCCACCAACCCTCTTTCTGGCATAAATTAACAGATCAAGCTAAGTTCATCAGTAATAGCAAGACATGATTTATTCAAGTATGAAGAAATCTATTGATTAAAATTTTTAAAACAAAAACAGGAAATGTAACGATTTACTTTACATGGAGTAAAAAGTTCCCAAGAAAATGAAATCAGAGTTATTCACCAAGGACAAATGAACCATATTTTTCAGATTGAAACTATGGTTAATAAATTCAGAATATCTATATACCTATATATAAAGGGGATAACTAGTTTTGGTGTGCAATATCTATCTACACCTATATATAAAGGGAATACATAGTTTTGATGTAGTACATTTTCTTCCAATTATACCTTTCATTTAAACTATTGCATAGAATTTTATCGTTTTTATAATATTATTTAAATCATTAATTAAAAAAATCAGTTAGTCTCATTGCAATAGGAACAATATCTTGCACTATAAAGGGAGCTTGTTATCCAAAATTATTTGATTTGATTGTGAAATATACCAAAAAAACTATAATTAGGTGCGATAAAATATACATACAACTAAGCGCAATAGAAAAGCGGACAAACTGACACGTTAGTGTCCTCCATTCGGCTAGTGGATGGATAAGAAGAGAAGCTGATGAGACGGGAGTAGAAAGTGCATTATGATAGCCAACAAAAATCCTACCTGCTAGACTTGTACTGAGAAAGTTGCGAAGTGTATAGATCAAGCTCTAGCTGGTCAGCAAAATAATCTTGATTTATGGTCCAAATGCGTACGACTCCATCAGAACATGCTGTCACAATATCCCCATTTTCCATAAATTTTGTATCCCAAACACAACCAGGATGCTCTATGCTCTGAACACAAACTCCATCTGGAAAATGTTTAAGACAAAAAAAGTTCATAATTCTGAGGTACAAGTTCCATAAGTTGAGGCAGAAAAAAACTAAGGCAATCAACCATGTGTAAATCAGATGCCTTTGGACAGATTAAAACCCTGAGTGCTTTACATGCATGGCATGGCAATTTGATCGGTGAAAATGGAATGATTCGTATGATACTCCAAAACAAAACTTGTGACATTTTCTTATTAATTAAACAAACTAACTAACTTATATTTAACATACAAATAAGTTGCAAAAACAGTAGATGTGAAAATTTTAATAAGCAAGCATAACCCAAATTTTTTATCCTGAAGCTATGAGTTGTGAAAGCTGAGCTGACAAAAGAGAGCATAATATCAAGCAGTTTCTTACAACTGTTGGCCGGAATAAAGAATGGGGTGAGACATCCCCCTCCCCAACACACACACACACACACGTCCACAACTAAACAAAATTCCCCTATAAACTTCATGAAGACGGACCAAGATTAATTCTCATTTCTCAAGCTCCCCAAGGACACTAAAAAACCCCGTAAAACTTAACAAAATTGAGTACTATCACTAAGCAATATATGCAGATACTATTCAAATGAAATGCGACGTGATCTCTATACCATGAAGCAAGAGAGGTTGTCACCTTTCCATACTTTTGCAAAACGGTCTTCGCTGCCACTGACAATAAGTCCTGATGCATGTGAATCAACTGAATAAACAATTGCAGTATGACCTACCATCTCCATTAACACTTCACCACTTACTGCCCATAATCTGAGAGAACTGCAGTAATGGAAAGAAGTCAAGCAGGATATATATTTTTTCTGATGCAGAACCAGGCATTCAGTACTAATTAAATCTAGAGTAGCATGTGCAGAATGAACCTACCCATCATGGGATGCAGATAGGATTCCTAGATCAGACATCACAGCCAAGCCACGAACTGTATCTGTACACCCCTCAAAGGTTATTTGCAGTGTTATTAGTTTATATTTAGAGGTAGACACTTAAAACAACAAAAATATGGTGCCCATGGCAACATAAAAGAATATAATATGACTTCTTTAAACATGTTAGGAAACATTACTGCTAGAACTTCCTTGTCCTAAAATCGAAGACACGGACCAAATAGAAAGAAAATCACCTTAATAAAATAATTCACCGAAAAATAAAATCAATTCACAAATATGCAGTGCAAATATATTGAACCTCAACACTAAGTCTACCATTCCTCCGCAATCAAAAAAGTATGAGGGAAATAAACCAAAAAAACATATAAGTTAACCATTATAATTCGATGACAAAATCAAAAATTAAAATGGGTGTCTAAAGATGGGAAAGCAAACCTGAATGTCCTTCAAAAGTATGTAAACAAGTTTTTCCCTTCCAAGTCTTTAAAGTGGTGTCACTTGAACCTAGAATGATAGAAGATAAATTAAGAAACTCGCTTCAGTCCAATATCATTTCAATATTATTTACAAGAATAGATGTTGTGAACACCAAGTACAAATACTTCCTTAGAAGCATGACTCTAAGGGTCTGTTAAGGAGAAGGATTTTAGAGGGGAGGGGGAGGGCTTGTTTTTCTTTTCTAAATTAAACAAGCTATAAAATGTTTCTAAAAATGAATGAGGTTTGATTGAATTGTTATACGATCATATATCATGGTATTCTATCAATTTTTAAAAAGTATAGACCTAACCCTCCAAAACCTTCTTAAATCCCCTTCAGAAACAGACCTTAAGATTTTGTTTGCGAATTTGGAGGGGGGAAGAGGATAAAAAAATAGGGAAATCTTTCACATTTTTTGAGAGAATGTTTCTGTAGAAAATAATAAATGAATGCTCATGCTTTATATACTTTTAAGTTTGAGAGTATTATAGCTCCATCGGTTGAATTTAAAGAATTTATATAAACCCTCTAAAATCTTACTCTAGTAACATTATTGAGTTCCCCTATTATGAGGGGAATTTGTATTATGAAGAAAAATAAACTCCCCAAAGCCCCCCCTCCCAATGCTCTCAGTTCCTTCTACTTCCTCCTTCCTTTTTTCCAAGCTCTCGTCTCTCTTTCCCTCCTAAACTCGCAAACAGAATCTAAGGGTATGTTTGGGAGGGGGATTTAGGAAGAGAGGGGAGTACTTGTTTTCTTTTCTAAATTAAACAAGCTATAAAATGTTTCTAAAAATGAATAAAGTGTAATTGAATTGTATATGACCCTATATCATGGTAATCTTGTAATTATTTTAATCTTAGATATATAGATTAAATATAGACCTAGTCTCTTCCATAATCCCCATCTCAAACACAACTAGACCCTATGTATAACCCAACAAACAAGTGATTATGAAATGTTGTTAGCAAAAAATGTATCAACGAGTAACTATACCTGTAACAAGCTCTCCTGTGGGTAGCTTTATAACTGCTTGAATCGCTGACTTGTGAGCCTCCCATGTCTCAACGCATTGCCCATTCCTCCACCGCTTCAAAGTACTGCACAAGAAATTCCGGTAGCAAGTTAAGACTAAATAGATTGATCAGTATCAATAGTATAAAATTACTCCTATGGAAAAATGGAAAAACCTAACATGTTAAATTCAGTTTAGTTCAATAAATTAAATGATCGGTGGTGAATGGAAAATAGAGTTCGCGAGATGATAAACAAACTGGACTTGAAAACCCTACCAATCAATGGAAGATGAAACAAGATCTCCATCATCAAACGCAATGCCGGTGACCTGATATTGATGACCTTTGAGTGTATGAAACTTCCCACCTGTGTTCAAGTCCCAAACCAAGACAAGAGTATCCATGCCGCCAGAAGCGACGCCGCCCTGAGGCAAATCGGAATTTGGAGGAATCCATGTCAACGGACCGACGAAGCTGGTGTGACCTACCAGAAGTTTGGAAGAGACGAATTTGCGATTTTCCTGAGACCATAACCTAACGGTTTTGTCCCTGGATGATGTGGCTATATCGCCGTTGCCGCAGATGGTTATTCCACGAACCTGGTGGTTGTGGTTGTGGAGGGGTTAAAGCAATCATCAAAGGAATTATAATTATGAATGAAATTGAGAGATAGAGAGAAAACTTACGTCGTCTTCGTGGCCGTGAAGTTCACAGCGTAACTGATACTCTTTGAAATCAATGTCCATTTTTTTTGTTTGAGAGAGAGAGAGAAAGGATCAAACGCGCAGAGGTTAGAAGGAAAACTCAGCTTACACTCTATAACTAAACCTTTGCGTCTTCAACCTCCTACCCTTTATTCTCTTTTTATTTTTATTTATTTTTTAATTAGGTACATGGTTTATTGAAAGAAGCTTAAGCCTGCATCCCTTGGGCTACAAATAATCTTTAACGCTTGTAGTGCGATCCAAATGCATTTATTCTATAGTAAACAAACAAACACTAAAAAATGTTATGCTCGAGTATACAAGTAAGTTGATTGTAGAACGTAAACATTATGCATCCGTATTTTCTACCACGAGCTACGGAATTTTGACTTTCTCATTGCACTATGAGGATATATAAGTACAAGGGATTGAATCCTTAGCGAGCACATTAATTACTATTTTCTTTTTTCCCCTAATTCTTTTAATATTTTTCTTCTTACGCGAGTGATCTTTACATAGTAACACTCGTTCTTACAAAGAACAATTAAAATGGCTCCCGTTGAATATAACGGATGTGAGAGATGCTAATATTTTCCCCTTGCATAACCGATTTCCTTACCTTGTTTTCTTTTTTCCAATTTTTATCAATGTTTTCCCTTTCCTTCGGGAATAAATAAAATTTGAGTGCGATGCGTTCGGCTATATTTCGCATAGCTTCAGTTGACGACTCTGTTAGGGAGACCTAAACAAGTCGAGTTTGGTTTTGTTTGTTTTCTTTACATGCTTTGCGTGTTTATCTTTATCGTTTTACTGGCTTTATTTTTATGTTATTTATTGCATTGCTTTATTGCTTTAAAATAATTATATTCTGCTATATTATTGATATTATCTATTATACTCTCTATTGGATTGGGATGATATTATATGAGAGAAGTTCTACACCCGAGTTTGAGTATATACACATGATAGATTTGTGGATAGTCATGTTGACATGCGTTTCGCGCGTTGGGTTAGCACGAGACTCACACCCATACTAGATTCACTTGGAAGTACTTTTGTCCTGCGAGAATTCATTACGGCAGAGTATTTTCATTTGGATCAATGACTCTGGGAGACCTTTTAGGAACCACCTTTGAGGACTAGTACACGCATGTGAGAGTGAATATTGGATTTTTACAGGAAACCGAGACTCTTCATACCATTGTTCTCTTGTATATGTCGGACATTTGTTCCTACATTGAGTTACATGGGCATATTATCCATAATATCCAGATTATATTGAACCTTTGAATTTATGATGCTTGCATATCATTTCATTATATTAAAGCTAATTTTTTCATGTGCATTTCCATGGAATTCAAGAGCCTGCTTTTTTGTTTAAGTGGTCAATAAGAGAATGAATTATGTCAGAAGTGGCATTTATGAGTTATGACGATGTCAAGATCATTTTTAATTGTGGTGATTTCCCTAATGTTCTCCTCTTAGATACAAAAGGTGGAATTAATTACAATTTGAGATTGGCATTGTGTCAGTTGGGCTACCTGATGATAGACAAACCAGACCCCAAACAGTTGGAGGATTTTATCTTGTATGAAGGGGGTGACAATTTAGAGTTGCAGAAGAAGATCGTCAGAGCTTGGGGAGAGAGATATCGCCAAGGAAGGGTTAAATTGGGAAAGAAGAATTGTATACCAAATAAAGCCTACACGCAGTGGGTCAAGGAGAGGGTCGAAGAAGTTATGTTGTCGTTTCCACCTGAGCCTTCAATAAGCATCAAACATGTTGAGCCTATTGTTGTTCTTATCTCCGAGATTGACAAACTCAAAGAGGTTATCAAAGTTCTACAAAAGGAGAATGTCGATCTCCGATCTAACATTAGTAAACTTACTTTGGATAGGGAAAACTTGAAGTTCAACCTTAATTAGAAGAGGAAACGAGCACTAAAGGCAACTAATGAGGTTCAAAAATAAAATTACAAGAGGAAAGTATGTGAAGCTTTGAAGGGAACTTATGATAACCTTTCTGCCAAGAAGAAGCAACTTGCCAAAGCTCAGTACAGATCCAGCAAGACAGAGATCAATTGCAAAGATCAGCTCAAAAAGCTTCAAGACTAGTTAGAAAGTTGCAAGAAGGAGTTGAAAGAAGAACAAGGTCGTGCCAAACAGCTAGAACTTTCTCTCTCTCACAATGCCATAGTGAACTTGATAAGAGGTTTGAAGAAATTCAAGAGCTGAAGAGTCAAGCGCACAAGAATCTTGAAGATATCAACCTGCTCAACCAATAGGTCACTTATTTGGAGAGACATATTTGTCATCTTTAAGTTCTTTTGAATCAAAAGGAATCCTTCCTACAGGATCTTCTGAATGGACTTAATCATACTCTGTTGTACAATCTGCTTAAGGATGCACAATACTGGAATGACAGACATACGCGTCTAGCTCGGTTTGTTGTCCACGCACTTGAAGATCTACCTGAGTTGTTGAAGAGGCTTATGATGTTATGTTTCTACACAACATTTTGTTGTATTCATTTTATCTCTGTCTGTAGAGTTGCATTTGAGAGGTTTCAGGTTGATCATGTCGTACCTTGTTGAGCAAATTGTTGAGTTGTATTTGTACTCTTTATTCTTCCATATTGAATAAAATTAGTATCTCACTTTATTTAGGCACTATCTTCTGTCTCTATTTTCTTACGCCTTATGATTACTCGTAACAATAGACAAATCTCGCGATTCTATGGAAATCATTATAACAATAATAAAAACTTTTTGCATGCATGCATCATTCACGCATCATATTGCATTTCATAAAGAGAAGACCAATGAACTCGATGTTACCTGACCTTCTGTTATAAGAACTATTATCGTCAAACTGACTTCTCGACATCGTACAACACCCGCACTAATCAGAAGATAATCATGATCAGTTGGAATAAAATCAAACTACTATGAGGGAGGATATGATTACTATGAGGGCCCTGATGGGTCAACTGATGGGAGCAATGCAATATATGGCCAGGGGCCATGAAGAGATCTGCCAGGCTAATATGAGAGGCATTGTTGCTAATGCAGTTGTGACACTGCCATTAAATCCATTAGGGGGTACCGATACTCCAATTGTAACTCACCATCTATTGAGGGTGATCCCGCTAACCAGAATGATGCTCATACTTTCAACATCCACGTCCATTGGGGAACCCAAACTAAGATAGATGATCATCAAGATGCCTTTTTCATTCCTAAAGTTGATTCGGTCTATGATGCCTATGGGCCATAACCTACTGAAGTGGAGAAGAAATCACGTGTTCTAGAAGAGAAAATGAAATTTATTTAAGGTTTTTGTGCCTTCGGTTTAGATGTTGCAGATATGTGTTTGGTACCCGGTGTGAAGATTCCTACCAAATTCAATATCCTCAATTTTGAAAAATACAAGGTGGTCAGCTACCCAATGAACCAAGTTCGATCTTATTGTAGAATGATGGTCGTGTAATGTGACGATGAAAAGTTGTTAATGCATTTTTTCCCATACAACCTCAATCAGGCTTCCCTCGAATGGTATATGCAGTTTGAACGTACGCATATACGCACTTGGAGGGAGTTGGTTGAAGCTTTCCTAAAACATTATCAATATAATACAAATATGGCCTCAAATAGGACTCGGCTCTAGAGTCTTACTCATAAATCAGAGGAATTGTTCAAAGAACATGCTTAATGGTGGAAAGATATAGCTGTAAGAGTTCAACATCCTCTTTTGGAGAGAGATCTGGTAGACATGTTTATGAGCACCCTTCAATGGCCTTATTTGAACAGAATGCTAGAGAGTGCATCTTCAGGGTTTTCAGATTTGATAGTCACTGGTGAAAGAATTGAGAATTGTTTGAAAAGTGGGAAAATTCATAGTGTTACTGTTGTTCTGAATGGGGTAAAGAAGCATTATGTCGGGTTCGCTAAAAAGAAGGAAGGGGGGGCAAATGTTGCCTCGACATCCAAAGGAATGGGAAAGGCTTATAGGGTGTCTTACTATCAGGTTGCAGAAGTGACGCCTAGTCCGTATCAACAACATGCCTTTTCAATTCCTATTGGCCAATAACTTATGCCATATCAACCACAGATGCAGTATCAACAACCATATGTTCCTCAACGTTGGAACTACTATCAGCCAGGACAACAAAGGTAGAGAATGCCTAAAATAAAATTTGATCATATCTTCATGCCATACAGCCAGTTGCTTAGTTATCTACTATAAGGCTCATTGATCTAACTGAGGGAATTGGGACCTCCTCCAACCCCACTTCCTCCTGGTTACGATGTCAATGCAAGATGTGAATTCCATTCTGGTGCTCCTGGACACACTATTGAAACACAACAAGGATCTAAAGCATAAGGTACATGATCTAATTGATTCTAATGTCATTTAGTTCACACCTAATGGTCCTAATGCCAATAATAATCCTATTCCTCCTCATACCGGTCATTCAATGAGTATGTTGGAAGAGTCTGGAGAATGTAGCTTGGTGTCAAAGGTTGATAAGATGAAGACCTTTTTTATTATGGTTAAAGAGAAGTTATTGTTAAATTATGTGTTTTTAGGTTGCATGTCTGATTGCAAATAATGTTTGTTGAACCCTTAAATGTGTGAAGAGTTGAGACATGGTATTTAGCAATTGATGAATAAAAGGACTTTTGTGGTGGATCAAATTTTTTATGAGCATGTGGCTACTTTAGAGATTCCTTATAGTCCTTTTCAAATACCAATATCATTTAGTTCAATAACTCCTATGGTGATCATTGTACCATCCCTGTTTCATTTTGAGAGTACCAAGGTTATTCCCTGGAATTATGATTCCACGGTCTATATTCACGGGCAAAAACAAGATCAGCCACTTGTAATCAATGAGTCAATGGTCAATATTGCTGGAATAGGTGGAATGACCAAAAGTGGTCATGTATTTGCGGTAGCACCACCTCATGAGAAGGACAATCTTGAAGTTACAACCAAGAATAAAGGTAAATAATTGTTAATGCTAATCAGGGGAAGGTTCTTCCCCGAGATAAATCCACTCCTGATGACATCGAGGAATTCCTCAGAATAATCAAGAGGAGTGATTATAAAGTGGTTGACCAGCTTAACCAAACACCGTCCAAGATTTCCATAATGTCTTTGCTATTATGATCCGAAGCACACCGGGATGCTTTGATCAAGTTCCTCAGTGCAACTCAAGTACCCCAGGAGATTACTGTGAATCAATTTGAAGGGGTCGTGGCTAACATTGTGGCTGGTGGTTGTCTAGGCTTTTCTAATGATGAATTTCCTCCAGAGGGTAAGGATCACAATAAAGTTATTCATATCTCTATTAAGTGTGTTGACATCGTTTTATCGAGAGTCCTGGTTGACACATGATCATCATTAAATGTACTTCCCAAAAACTCCCTAACAAAGCTGACTATATAGGGGTTGTTGATGAAACCAAGTATGTTAGTAGTTAGAGCCTTTGATGGCTCTAGAAGGACTATGGTGGGGGAAGTGGATATCTCAATCAAAGTTGGTCCATATAATTTCTTTACTACTTTCTTTGTTATGGACATTTATCCAGCGTATAGATGTCTTTTGGGGCATCCTTGGATCCATTCAGCAGGGCAATTACTTCTACCCTTCATCAAAAGTGTAAGTTCATCGTCAACGACACGATGATTGCAATAGATGGTGAAGAGGACATACTGGTTAGTCCACTATCTTAATTCGGATACATAGAAATGGGTGGTTAGATTCACGATACCCCGTTTCAGGCTTTCGAAATCGCCAACATGATAATGGCTCTGTTTTGCAATGAAGAATCCAGGAAGTCTGAATTCCTTATGTTTTCCTTGAAAGATGCCAAGGCTCTGGTAAAAGCGGGTCATCCTGAAGGTTGGGGTAGAGTGCTTGAATTTCCAGTGAATAAAGACAAATCCGGGTTGGGATGTCAGTCACATAAGGTGGCACAACATAAAATCCCAAAGGCATCCAAGGGGAAAGTTCTTCCGTTACCCGAGATGTTTGTCAGTGTTGGGCACCTTTTTGAGGTTTAGATCTCTCTTGTAGATGATGAAGCCAATATATCTGATGCAGAATACTTTGTGTATTAGAAGGCTCAAAACCAAGAGCTCAATAATTGGACCTTCGTGGACGTCCCTCAAGTCACTTTGATTAAAGATTAATTTTCTTATTCATTTCAAAATCCTTATGCTCTACCAAAGGCATAGTGGAAGCTTGTACGACCCCAATTATTTTTAAAACAACGTTTATCATAAATAAATTTAAGCATTTTGCATTCAATTATGTTCCATGTCTTTCATTTTTCTTTTACAAATACGACAATGTTTTATTTTCATATCTCCTTGTTCCCATTATTCTAAAATAAAGCATGAATCATCATTCATGCAGATCCATTTTGGATTCCATGGATAACGGTACTGCTACTGCCCATTATGACTTTGAAAATCCAATCTACCATGCCGATGAGGATTGTGAGGAAGATTGTGAACTCCCTGAGGAGTTAGCCAGATTATTACAGCAGGAATAAAAGTTTACTCAAGCATACTAGGAATTAGTGGAGATCATTAATTTAGGGAACAATGAAAATAAAAAAGAAATCAAGATAGGTGATGCCTTGGATGAAATCAGTGGAGATCATTAATATTGGGACCAATGACAGTAAAAAAGAAATCAAGATAGGTGGTGCCTTGGATGATGATGTTAAGAAGGGGTTGATTGAGCTTCTGCACGAGTATGTTGATGTGTTTTCCTGGTCATATCAAGATATGTCTAAGATTGATACATATATTGTGGTGCACAAATTGTCGCTCAATGAAGAATGTCCTATAGTGAAACAAAAGTTGAGAAGAACCCAACCTAATATGGCTATCAAGATTAAAGAAGAGGTTCAGAAGCAGCTCGATGCATGTTTCTTAGCAGTGTCTAATTATTCTCGGTGGGTTGCGAACATTGTGCATGTGCCAAATAAAGATGGTAAGGTACAAATGTGTGTTGACTAAATGGATTTGAACAAAGTGAGTCCAAAAGATGACTTTCCACTACCACACATTGACGTGTTGGTGGATAATACAGCTCAATTCTTTGCGTTCTCATCTATGGATGGCTTTTCTGGTTACAATCAGATCAAGATGACTCCAGAAGACATGGAAAAAATTACCTTTGTTACCCCTTGGGGAACCTTCGGTTATAAGGTCATGCCTTTCGGTTTAAAGAATGTTGATGTAACATATCAACGGGAAATGGTGACTCTCTTTCATGATGTGATTCATAAGGAGATTACAATATATATTAATGATATGATTGTGAAGTCTCAGACTGAAGAAGAACATCTTATTCATCTACAAAAGTTGTTTGTACAATTGAGAAAATTCAGGCTGAGATTGAATCCAAACAAAGGTACCTTCAGGGTGAAATCTGGCAAGTTGCTGGCTTTTATTGTGTGGGATTGAAGTTGATCCTAATAAAGTTAAAGTCATACATAGTATGCCAGCACCGAGAACAGAAAAAGAGGTTCATGGTTTTTTAGGAATATTGAACTACATTGTTAGATCCATATCACACCTCACGCCCACGTATGAACCTATATTCAAGCTACTTCATAGAGATTAGGCCATTTAATGGAATGATAATTGTTAGAAAGCTTTCGAAAGAATAAAGCAGTATTTATAAGAGCCACCGATCTTAATGCCTACAGTGTTGGGTAGACCTCTCATTACGTATCTTACAGTTCTTGAAGAATCTATGGGTTGTGTTCTCAAGCAACACGATGAATCAGGTAGAAAAGAGCATGCCATTTACTACTTGAGCAAGAAGTTCATATATTGCGAGAAGAGGTATACCATACTTAAAAAAAACATGTTGTGCACTTTGTTGGGTTGACAAACATCTGAGGCAGTATATGTTGACTCATACAACTTTGTTGATATCCAAGATGGATCTTATCAAATATATCCTTGAGAAGCCTGCTCTTACCGAAAGGGTTTCCCGTTGGCAAATGGTTTTAACAGAATACGACATCCAGTATGTCACTTAAAAGACTATCAAAGGTAGTGTACTTTCCGATTATCTGGCACATCAACGTATGGAAGATCATCAACCAATGTGTGTTGATTTTCTAGATGAGGATATCTTGTTTGTCAGAGATTGCAATATTCCAGGCCCTAAGGAAAGACTCAAACCATGATCGCGATGAAGGCTCGTATTAGATGGTGCTTCCATTGCATAAGGTCAGGGAATACGGGCAATAATTACTTCTCCAATTGGTTTTCACCTTCCGTTCATTGCAAGATTGTGTTTCGACTGCACCAACAATATGGCAGAGTATGAAACATGTATCTTCGGTATCGAAGCATCCATTGATTTAAAGATTAAGATCCTTGAATTATATGGAGACTTAGATCTAGTAATCAATTAGGTCAGAGGAGATTGGGAGACTCATGATCGCAAGTTGATACCATACAAAGAGCATGTCATGGAGTTGGTTCCCTATTTTGATGATATCACTTTCCATCATATCCTGAGGGAAGAGAATCAATTTGAAGATGCTCTTGCTACCTTAGCATCTATGTTAAAGGTTAAATGGAATAATGAATCTCCCTCTGTCCATATTGAACATTTGGATGAACCTGCGTATTGTCTAGCAACCGAGGAAGAGTCTGATGGTAAACCTTGGTTCTATGACATCAAGAGGTATATTGAGAAGCATGAGTATCCCGAGAACACTTATATTACAGATAAGAAGGCCCTGAGAAATATCTCAACCAAAATTTTCTTAGGTGGGCATGTGCTCTATAAACAAAATTATGACTCAGTTTTCCTCAAATGCATGGATAGACACGAAGCAAGCTGGATTATAACAGAGGTCCGCGAAGGCTCCTTTAAGACTCACTCTAGTGGAAATATGATGGTCAAAAAGATCTTGAGGGCAGATTATTATTGGATGACAATGGAAGTTGATTGTTTTCCTCATGTGCAAACGTGCCATAAGTGTTAAATCTATGCAGATAAGATGCATATGCCACCAATGCATATGAATGTAATATCATATCCTTGGCCTTTTTTGTGTGGGGGCATAAATGTGATTGGACGCATTGAACCAACTGCTTCAAACGAACGTCAATTCATTTTGGTAGCCATTGATTACTTTACTAAGTGGGTGGAGGTTAATTATTAATCAAATGTCACCAAACAAGTGATTGCTCGCTTTCTGAAGAAAGAAATCATTTGTCGTGAAGGGATTCCCAACAAAATCACTACTTATAATGATTCAAATCTCAATAACAATATGATGAAAAAGTTGTGCAAGAGCTTCAGGATTGAGCATCATAACTCATCGCCATATCGTCCGAAGATGAATGGCGTTGTCAAGGCAGCAAATCTGAATATAAAGAAGATTGTTCAAAAGATGGTGAAGACGTATAAGGACTGACATGAAATGCTACCTTTTTCTTTACATGGCTACAGTAATTCAGTATGAACTTCAACTGGGGCAACCCCTTCTCTCTTGTATATGGCATGGAGGCAGTGATTCCCATTAAAGTAGAGATTCCCTTCATGAGGATCTTAACAGATGTTAAGCTTGATGAAGTTGAATGGGTTCAGACGAGGCTTAATCAGCTCAACCTTATTGAAGAGAAGTGTCTGGAAACTCTTTGTCAAAGTCAGCTATATTAAAAGAGGTTAAAGAGGGCATTTGACTAGAAGGTCGATTCATACAGATTCACGGGGCAAATGGACCCCCACTTACAAAGACCATACTTTGTGAGAAAGGTTTTCTCTGGAGGAGCCTTGATTCTCTCAACTATGGATGGTGAAGATCTTGCATCACCAATATACGCATATGCAATCAAAAAATACTTCGCCTAAGAATAGAACCACTCAGTCGAAAACCCGAAAGGGTGACTTAGGCAAAAATGGGCATCCTGGTGGACCACAAAAAGAAAAGGTCCAGGAAAAAATTAGGGATAAAATCAAAAGAAATGAGAAAACCCGCTAAGTTGAAAACTAGAAAGGATGACTTAGGCAAAAAAAGGTATCTCGATAGACTGAAAACCCGAAAGGACGGTCTAGGCAAAAGTTAGGGATTTAAAAGACCAGAGGTTGCGGTCTGTCAAAAATATGTGAAACTCTCACTTCAAACATGGGAACCCCGAACGGGAAGAATCGATCCAATCACTCTTTTCAAAGGAATAATACAAGGAATTTCGAGGATATAAGGGTTATAGGAGAACCAGAACTCAATGGGAATCCGAGTTTTTCTCATTGCCATTGTATTTTTACTTTTTTTGGCAATTACCTCTTTTAGGAATTACTTCCTCATGTAATTACCCATTTACGGGCCAATTTCTCATCAATAGAATTTCTTTTACCAAAAAGTGCTCCTCATTTTATTTTGTTTGCTTGTTTGTGAAATGTGAATTTGTTTTTAATAAACAATGCATTGAAAATTTTGGGGATAATAACAAAAGCATTTGAAAGAAAACATAAATTTACTTTGATTTTGAAATGATTGAATGGTGGCTACGGTTTCCAAATACTGCTCACGGTACGCCGAGATCACAGTGGTCACTTTGACTTGGAAGGTTACGAGATTCATCATTCTCTCAGGGTAGTCATATTCATCTTACTCATAATCAGCATGGGGCACTAGATGATCCATACTTGTCTCATCATTACAGTGGTACCAGGATGCCAGGATGTCAGGAAGTCAAATCCTTCTTTCAATGAACCTTAATGCCCAACTTCCGTTGGCATCTCAGAAGATCTAACCACCACTAAATCTTACTTACCTATCACAAAAGCCCGAGCATACATCGACATCTTCCATAAATAACCATTATTGCATAATATTGCATCATGAAATGCGTAGCATATTCCATCGAGATTGAGCATTACACCATGCAAAATCAAACATGCATAATGAAGGAGAATAGCGATCCAAAACGCAGCGGAATTTAAAATTTCTCCTTTAGAGATTCTTACGAATGGACATGCTCAGTGATAGAATAGTACCTCTTGTGACGGTTGAAACCTTTGATGCAGATCTACGGAGCGATCACAAACGTTGAACGACGACAACGCCTCTACTCAGTCCACACGAACGGATTCCTTCAATCTCAGTGCTAACTGTTATGAATGAAGGCTTTGAGTGAGAGAGAGAGAGAGAAAGAGAAAACGAAAATGCAAACGCAATCAATGCTTCTGCACAAGGGTTCTATTTATAGAACCACTTGTGTGGGCTTCAAGCTAAAAAGCCCACTTAAGTGTATTTGGCCCATATCTTATAATATGCCCAAAATCACTTAAGCGCATGGTACCTTACCATATTTCATATTCTACTTAAGTACATCGTACCTTACGATGTTCTACAATTCACTTAAGTACATTATACCTTACGGTGTTCCTTAGTTACTCTATCTCTCATCAATCCGTCCTTTATGTGGGACCCTGTAGGTTTTTGCGGCATTGGCAATTATATTAAATCACATATTTAACATAACAAACAGTGAACGGTATCTAGCAACACATCACTGCTACCCAAGACACGAAAATGTCATGTGATCTGACAAATCCTTCTATGATAATACTTATGTGCATAATTACCCTTTTGCCCTTATGTCTATATTGAACACAAGGCATAGACCGTGTCATCCTTGTCTAGTTCAATATTGGGCCCATAGACATTTATCCTGTTACGCAGGATGGGAAAATTCTATCTAGGTCACTCATGTCCCTCAGCAGGCTTCGTGGAGTACCCATCAACTCTCTTTATGGTTATCTAGTTACGGACAATGTTTGATCAGCAATAAAGCACTCGACTCTACATCTAAGGTCCATAGTTGTTTCAGGTCGAAGAGTGGTTGATCGCGACTTTATGAGTCGAAATTGGGGTACAAACTGCAAGTGCACAGTTCTATCGCGTAGTTTTAAAAGATATCGATCCCACAGGGACTTATGAATCGATATACCGTTATCTAAGGTTACTTCGTAAAGCTAAGGTGAATAATGGTTGATTGTTTGGGGGCGAAGCTAAAAACTAAACTAAGATCTAGATTAAATATTAATAAATCGGATATCGGTATGTAGTTCGTCGTAATTAGGGAATCAATTCTTTGTCGGTTTCTTGGTTTTAAAATAAATCGTTTCAGTTAACTTTATTGATTAAAGGTTTTATCTCAAACTCTCGCTCTGTTGAATAAACCATGATTTTATGTTAATGTAGCTGTCACTTATAATTAAGTCAAAAACCACTTTTTGAAAGCAATAAAGTTGCAGAAACTCTTTTTAGGAAAACACTGACCGTTTTAAACACCCTTATCTCAAACTCTCGCTCTGTTGACTTAGGTTATACAATTAAACCCGAATGCTTAACTCTCGTCCTCACATTCAATCTTTAAGAATACTTTTTGGAAAAGGTCAGAATTTAATTAACTCTAAAACTTGCTCTCGCCCTGATCTAGAATTAATGCCTAATTTACACTGTCCAGTTAAAACCTCAAACTCTCGCTCTATTGATTTTAACTTCTTTATGTCTTTTACTTTTGTAAAAAATTCTTGTTATTAAACCTGTAAATTGAGACCGTAAAAAGATTGATTTTACTTTTAAATTTAATTAGACCGACTTAGTCTTGATCCCTTATTCCGCTTACTTTACATACCGATATCTAGGCAAATTAGCCAGACATACTAAACAGACAAAAATACATATCATGCATAAACAGACTCATCCCAGGCAGATAATATAAATAAGTAATAAAACAAAGCATTAAATAATAATTAAAGAACCTGAATGCGTTAAACAATAGTCTTGAACACTCCACCACAAGCCGGTAGGATTTGTTCTTGGATTCTTCAATTAAACAACGAATTAAAACGAAGGGAATAAAAACTAGATTCTAACGTAAGGTTAGATCCGGTAAAAGTTGCACAATAGTTCCCGGTGTAGAAACTATTGTGCGAAAAGAATTAATTAAATGCTAGAAAGGAAAATAGAATTGCAGAAAGGTAAAACAATAAAAATTCTGCAAAGTAATACTATAAAAATATGAGCCTAAACTGCTGGAAGAAAAAATGCGAAAACGGCAAAAGGCGTGGAAAATCTCCGAACCCTGAGCTTTCCCAATTAGCTGCTATTTATACTGCTACTTGTGTAACTGCTTTCCAAGGGTTTCCGTATACACGATCTTTTCGTTCCGAGGGTCAAGAGTGGAAATAGCTTTCAACGTGGTCAGTTGCGTTCCTAGTGCCAAAAATATAGGGGAATGGTGTGACGTCCGTCACAGGAGTGTGCTTAGTGTGACGCTCGTCACAACCTTTGTGACGCCCGTCACAGGCACAACGTGCGCTTTCTTTGGGCTGGGCTTGGTCTTTGTTATTTGTTTCCTTTTTATTCCTTTTTACACCTCCTTTTCTTTCTTTTTTCACTTTTGCTTCAAAATGGATACCTGACATAAATAGAAAGGAAATACCGCATAATATCTGATAAAATGAGATAAATTAAAGTAAATGATAATATAATCTAATTGAATTAAGTCCTAAAATGTGATATAATTTCATGTTATCAAACTCCCCCATACTTAGATCTTTGCTTGTCCTCAAGCAAAATTCAGTATAGAACTCGTATTAGAAATTTAGCCAGATGAAATTTCAAAACACACATCAATTCGTAATAGGTTGCAAGTGGATTTTGTTTAGAAGCAACTTGAGTTAAATCTCGATATCAACAACTACCGTCACAACCTAGATAACCCTGCCTCGTGCAAATCAGTTCAAGTACACTATGATAGCCATCCTAGTTCTTTTACTCTTATTTCACCCGTTTTCATTCTAGCGAAATCACATTAAGCCCTTTATCTTTTCGCGCACATAGTGGAGTAACCGGTTAGTGATTATGATTCCCTTTTAGCTGGAAGTTCTGGTACATAAATCGGATAACTTCGTTATTCAGCCCATTGCAAATTGCGGGGGATCGAACCGTAGTCCGCCCTACCAAGTTCAGTACCAGATACCTGCTGAACCAACTCATAATGGATCTTTCATATTATGCTTTTGTATGATCTGCAACCTTTAGATTAAATGATCTGGTAAGGATCACCTAACTTAATTAGTGCATTTCCTGATATATTTTTTGTTATGTTACTTTGGGAATCGTCCACTTATATTCATCGGTTCTCCACGTAGTTTGCTATTAAGATGGTGCTGACTTCTCGTATAAACTACTTGGGGTTACTATAAAACTAAAAGTTCAAGGGATTGGTATAATAGGTACTTATCCTGATCTAACGTGTTGGGTTCGTTTAGAGTGTTTGGCGGTAGTAGTCTTTGTCTTGATTCGACTCAAGATCGATAAGATGAGCAACCTTTATACTTATTGGGTGTTGAATTTTTGTTGTTGTGGCTCATGAAAGTTTGAGGGAATAGATAATGGATTTTTTTTATTTTTTTTATAATATAATAAATAAATAATAATTAAAATAGCAATGAAAGGAAAGGTACATACTTGAAGAAATGGAAATAGAAAGAACATGGTTTCCCCCCCATACTTAAACTAAACATTGTCCCCAATGTTTTAAGGAAATGAAATACAATATGGAAAGGAAAGAGAAACTACAACTAAGGTTGTCTTCCGCCTCTGGTTCTTGGACCTGGTGATCTCTGACGTAAGTCTAAGTCGTCGAACCTGCTGAACAACTCAGTAAACCGCTGGTCGGTTATGGCATTCCTAGCATCTTGTTGTTGTTGCATTTGATGCATTATCTGCATCATCTCGACATTCTGTGCCTGCATACCCTCAATAGCATCTATGATGTCGTCGTTGGTTGCAGGCCTTCTTCGTCGACGACGTTGGGAGGATGAGCCAGTTGCATTGCCGGAAGGGTTGAGCGAGACTGACTGTTGTGTAGGCGGACGATCACCTTGCTCCATTGCTTCAAACTCGTCTGTGTGCGGGTTTGTTTGTGAAGGCTCGGTGGCTTCGGGAGCGTTTAGATCATAGAGGTGGAGGTCGGGGTTTGTGACATCAGTTAGGGCGATATTTGGTAGAACAACGCTTGGGACTGCCTGGTTGTTCACCATAAGATAATATCCTCCGCCTACTCTGTTCTTAATCAAGCGGCTGGATCGACAGTAGCTGATATCCATAGATAGGGGAGGTAGAGATTCTAAAGTTTGGAGTTTATCCCCTAGGTTTAGGCCAAGTGCTATGGTGGTGATTAATCCACCAATTATAAAAGGTTGCCGGCCTCTAGCACATAAGGTGCGGATATGATGAAATAGAAAGGAGGCGGCGTTTACCTGAGTATCTGGTTCGAAGACGCACTGGAGGAAGAATAGCTCCTTTGAGTTGACCTTGCTGTTGTTTGGTCTTCCAAAAACTGTGTTTTGCAAGATGCGGATAAAGTACCGGATAGTGGGGTTATGTATATGGGAGAGAAGGAGCTCTTCCCAGTTGTAGGTATCTATACCGGAAATTTTCTTAAAAAGGCCGAAAACGCCAACTGTGTTCCAGTTTGAGTTTGGAGGGATTCTGGGGTGTAGCAGACCTTCTATGGGGAATTGTAGCATGGTACTCAATTGGTTTTGGGTTAAGGAGTACTCGGTGTTAAACATACGGAAGGTTGCGGTACCGGTTAAAAATTCGTCTTCACCGGCGGAAGTGGTGTAGTCGTATGAACTTAAGAATTCTAAGGTTAGGGAGGGGTAGGTGGGTTGATTATGAGTGCAAAGGAAGGTTAAGTTGGCTTGACGGAGCATCCATTCGATACCTTGGAGTAATCCTAATTGTTGTAAACAAGTTAAATCGGGGTACCTGGTGGAAACGACGCCTCGCTGTTGGAAACGCTCGAATTGCTCCCTTTGGTAATTTTCATCTTCGGATCGGAAGATGATATTTCCAAAATTCTGATTTCCCGCCATTGTGATGAATGAATTTTGAAGGGGTGATTTGGAAAGAAAAGAAATGTATTTGGTAGGAGAGAATGGTTTGTGGTGAATGAAGGAAGGTTTGGAGGGGTATTTATAGGAGAAGAATTTGGAAGTTGGAAAGAAAAAGTGGTTGAAAAGTAATTAAGTGTGGTTGAATGGAAATTAATGGGGAAGGTAGAAAGTAAAAAAAAAAAAGAAAAGAAAGTGTAACGTTCGTCTCCAACGGCTCCTTAACGTTCACTAGTCTGAAGGGTGTTACGCTCGTCACAGGGGTGTGACGTTCGTAACGGGCACTTGGCGTGCCGTCCGTTATGGATTGTGTGACGCTCGTCACACATTCCATTTTGGCAAGGTTTCAGTAGCGTTTCACAGAATCACTTTGGTAAAGGATTTTATTTTTGTTATTTATTTTGTTTTGTTTTGCTTATGATTGGTTTATTCTGTAATTTAATTTATCGTGCACGCTTAATCTGCTTTGCATAATAATAAGTCATAGGTAGCAACAGTAGAGCATAATAGCTATTGCATAATAAAATTAAATAAACAGCTTCAATAAAATGATCATAATGTAATACAGGAAAGGAAAAACAATGAAATGAAAGAGAAATAAATGTGAACATGAATTCAAATAACATTAATGAATAATCTAACTTAAAACTAAATAACTTAGAAAAATAACTAAATTCTATCCCTCTGTACGATCTCTGGCCGGAGGAGCAAAAGAGTTAACACGATGTATCCACTCGTGAAACTGATCTGTCATACTGCTCATGTATCCTAGAACTTCGTGTCTCATGTTAGTAAATTCTCCTCTAAGGGCGTTTTGTTCTGACATCAAAGCTTCAATGGCGGTGTGATAGTCAGTTCCGGGCATATGATGTCGGAGGTCGGATATGGCTGATTCTTCGGTCTGAACAGGCTGAGGAGGAGGGTCAATATCATAATAGCCGGATGGTGTCTGAGGGTCAGATTCAGCATGAGGGATCTGGTCATCATAAGTCTCATAGTCATCACAAATCTCATAGTCCTGGATGGATTCAGTGGATCTAGCAGGAGTGGGAGTTTCATTCAGGTTGTAGAGCCAGTTACTGCGGTTATGAATGCTAGTCCTAGGATCGGGCATGGTGAATAGGCAAAGAACCTGGTTATCAATAATAAGCTCAAACTCGTCAGACCCTAGGTTTGCTATAAACATAGTGTTGAAGAGGAAGGGTATACTCATAGTAGTAATGCCACAAAAAGGGCTTAGGCCAAGCATAGGCTGACGTAGTCCAATAGCATTACCTATCATAGTTATCAAACCGCCTATTTTAATGGGTGCTCGCTCATCCTGGATAAGGTGGTCCAAATTAGCTAACATAAAAGTGGCACCGTTTACTGGACGGTTCTGGGAAGCACAAAATATGATGAAGAGTTCATCACATGAAACTGAAGTACTATTTGGCTTCTTCCCAAATAAAGTGTGGGTCAGGATCTTATGGAAATAGCGAAAGGCCGGGTTGTGTATGTTTCCAGAGAGAAACTCATGTTCTTCAGGCTCATCATTTCCAGTCAGCTTACCCCAAAAGTGTTCAAGTTCTCTATGTTCAAAAAGTTCTTCCTGGCTTACTGTGAATGTGTCAAAGGAGGTAGGAAAACCCAAAAGATTGGTAGTCTCTAATATTAAATTGGTACTCCATATTGAACATTCTGAACTGGATAAAACCTCTTCTAATTCCTTTTCCATGGCTGGGTAGATAGATTAATGAGCTAAGGAATTCTAGTGTGAGTCTCCGGTAGGTGGTGAAATGTCTCAGGATAGGGGATGTCTCCCATCCTATCTGGTTCAGCAAATACAGGACACTTTGTCTAAGTCCAAGGGCAGTCATAGCCCAATCATCAGCATATAAACTAGGTAGCATCTCTCTAGTGGCTAGTTCTTCAAACTTTTGTTTCTGAGCCATTCCTCTGAATTTGATACCCATACGATCAAAATGTCCCATCTGGTTAGTGTTAGCTAGAGAAAAGAAAACATGAGTTTTAGTCAGGATTTGGCCAAATGCCGAAAGAAGAAGAAAAAATTATTATATATATTTTTTTTTCTTTTGAATTAAAATAAATCAGGAATTAATACTAAACAGAAATTAAAAGAATAATTGAGGGAAAAAAAATATAGGAAAATGATAATAATAGAATAAGAAAATAATTGTGGGTTGTCTCCCACTAAGCGCTTTGTTTAAATGTCGCAAGCTCGACAAAGAAACTGTTAAGTATAATCTATAGGTCCTGGGGGCATTTCGTCTAAGTGTAGGATTTGCGAATCTCCATTGGTTTCCGCATAATGATAGTGTTTTAGACGTTGCCCGTTTACGGTAAACGGTTCTGTGGATTTGCCTTTAATTTCTATTGCTCCACTAGGGAAGATGTTAGTGATATGAAAAGGTCCTGACCATCTGGATCGTAGTTTTCCCGGGAATAACTTTAGTCTAGAGTTAAATAAAAGGACTGCGTCGCCTTGCTTGAAGATTTTCCTTGATATACGCTTGTCATGCCATTATTTTGTTCTTTCTTTATAGATTCTGGCATTTTCATAGGCGTCTCTTCTGAGTTCTTCTAATTCGTTTATGTCAAGGATTCTCTTTTCACCGGCGGCTTTATAGTTTAGATTCAGATTTCTAATAGCCCAATAGGCTTTATGTTCTAATTCTACCGGGAGGTGACAAGATTTTCCATAAATGAGCTTAAATGGGGTCGTCCCTATGGGGGTTTTATAAGCAGTTCGGTATGCCCATAAAGCTTCTGGTAATTTCAATGACCAATCTTTCCTTGAAGTGGCGACCGTTTTTTCTAGTATTTGCTTGATTTCTCTGTTAGATACTTCCACTTGTCCACTGGTTTGAGGGTGGTAAGGTGTCGCTATCCTATGTCTCACTCCATATTTAAATAGTAATTTTTCGAGTACCTTGGATATAAAGTGCGATCCACCATCACTGACTACTATTCTTGGGATGCCAAATCTCGGAAATATTATATTCTTAAAGAGTCTAGTTACTACTCGGGTGTCGTTTGTTGGGGAGGCTACAGCTTCGATCCATTTTGATACGTAGTCAACTGCCACGAGTATGTATTTGTTACCGAAAGAGGATGGAAAAGGTCCCATGAAGTCTATTCCCCACACGTCGAAGATCTCTACTTCCAAAATACCTTTTTGTGGCATCTCGTCACGTCTAGATATGTTTCCCGTGCGTTGACATCTGTCACATTCCTTAATAGCCGCATGTACGTCCTTCCATATAGTTGGCCAATAAAAGTCGGCTTGTAGGATTTTAGAGCAGGTCTTGGATGTACTTGTGTGTCCATCATAAGGAGCGGAGTGGCAGTGTTGGATTATATTTTCTACCTCTTCTTCGGGTATACATCGACGTAAAATACCATCGGGGCCTCTTTTGAAAAGTAAGGGATCATCCCAGTAATAGTGTTTTATGTCGTAGAAGAATCGTTTCTTCTGCTGGTAAGATAAAGTAGGTGGGACTATTCCGGCAGCTAAATAATTGACGAGATCAGCGTACCACGGTGTGGCAGATATAGCTAAGGTGGTTTCTACTTGCATGTCGGAGTTGTTCTCTTCCAAAGTAGCTATAAGTTTGTCGTACGAGAAATCATCATTAATTGATGTTCTTTCCGGTTCAAGGTTCTCAAGTCTGGAGAGGTGGTCAGCTACTACGTTTTCAGTTCCTTTCTTGTCCTTGATTTCTAAGTCGAATTCTTGTAGCAACAAGATCCATCTTAGGAGTCTAGGTTTAGCATCCTTTTTTGTTAAAAGGTACTTGATAGCAGCGTGATCAGTGTAAACTATTATTTTAGCTCCGACCAAGTAAGAACGAAATTTATCTAGCGCAAATACCACTGCTAGGAGTTCTTTCTCGGTAGTGGCGTAATTCATTTGCGCTTCATCCAGGGTTCTGCTTGCGTAATATATAACGTGAAGCTTTTTATCCTTTCGTTGTCCTAAAACAGCACCTACAACATAATCGCTGGCATCGCACATTATTTCGAATGGTTCATTCCAGTCTGGTGTCTGCATTATGGGTGCGGAGATCAATGCTTGCTTAAGCGTTTGAAATGCTTTTAAACAGTTATCGTCGAATATGAATTCGGCATCTTTCATCAACAGCCCGGTTAAAGGTTTAGTTATCTTAGAGAAGTCTTTGATGAATCGTCGGTAAAAACCGGCGTGTCCTAAAAAGCTTCGTACTTCTCTCACGGTTCTTGGGGGTTGAAGATTTTCGATTACCTCTATTTTGGCTTTGTCTACTTCAATTCCTCTGTTCGAGATGATGTGTCCTAAAACAATTCCTTCTTGTACCATAAAGTGGCACTTTTCCCAATTAAGTACTAAGTTTACTTTTACACATCGCTCAAGAACTCTTTCCAGGTTTTCAAGGCATTCTTCGAAACTTTGTCCGTATACAGAAAAGTCATCCATAAATACTTCCATGATGTTTTCGAGAAAGTCGGCGAAAATTGCCATCATGCATCTTTGAAAGGTTGCAGGGGCATTACACAGACCAAACGACATTCGTCTATAAGCGAAGGTACCAAAAGGGCACGTGAACGTTGTATTTTCTTGGTCATCAGGGTGAATTGGTATTTGAAAGAAGCCTGAATAACCGTCTAGATAACATAAATGTGAATGTTTTGCTAATCGTTCTAACATTTGGTCAATGAATGGTAAAGGGAAATGATCTTTTCGGGTTGCTTTGTTTAGTTTCCTATAATCAATGCACATTCTCCATCCTGATTCGATTCGTTTAGTTATAGTTTCCCCTTTTTCGTTTTCAATAACGGTTATGCCTCCTTTCTTTGGTACAACGTGCACAGGACTAACCCATTTGCTATCAGATATAGGATATATAATACCTGCTTCCAATAACTTGGTTATTTCCTTCTTTACTACCTCACTCAGGATCGGATTTAGTCTTCTCTGGTGTTCCCTAGAGGTTTTACAGTCTTCTTCTAACATGATGCGGTGCATACAAATAGAAGGACTTATTCCTTTAAGATCGGTGATGTGGTACCCTAGTGCGGTTGGATACTTCCTTAAGATATGTAGGAGTTTTTCTGTTTCGAGTCTTCCTAGGTCTGCATTAACTATCACAGGTCGTTCAAGTTCTAAGTCTAGGAATTCATATCTCAGATTTTTGGGAAGTGTTTTCAGGTCAGGGGTTGGTTTGTTAAGACATTGCGTAGGATCCGGTGTTATTGCTAAACATTGGTTAGATCTATCTTCTACAAGGCAGTCAGATGATTTATCTTCTTCTAACTCTGCTTCTTTTATGCATTCATCGATGATATCCATGAAGTAACATGTATCTTCTATTGCAGGTGCTTTCAAGAATTGGGAAAGAATGAATTCAATTTTCTCTTCACCTACTTCGAAGGTGAGTCGTCCTCGTTTTACGTCTATGATTGCACCGGCAGTTGCTAAGAATGGTCTTCCCAGTATAATGGGTGTAATATCATCTTCTCTAATGTCCATAATTGTAAAATCAGTGGGAATGTAGAATTGACCTATGCGTACGGGAACGTTTTCAAGGATTCCTACAGGATATTTGATGGAACGATCTGCTAGTTGCACAGATATTTTGGTTGGTCTTAATTCTCCCATTTCCAGTTTCTTACATATGGATAAAGGCATCACGCTAATTCCGGCTCCTAAATCGCATAAGGCTTTGTCAATGACAAATTTTCCTATGTGACAGGGTATAGAGAAACTACCTGGATCCTTGAGTTTAGGGGGCATGTTTTGGATTATAGCGCTACATTCGGCAGGGAGTGTAACGGTTTCGCTATCCTCAAGTTTCCTCTTATTAGAAAGGATTTCTTTTAAGAATTTAGCATATGAGGGCATCTGCGTAATAGCTTCGGTGAACGGAATTGTAACGTTTAATTGTTTAAGGAGATCAACAAATTTTCTAAATTGGCCCGCATCTTTGGTTTTAACAAGCCTTTGAGGGTAAGGTATAGGTAGTTTGTAAGGTGGTGGAGGTACATAAGGTTCCTTCTTTTCTAGGGTTTCCTTATTACTCTCTTCCTTTTCCTTAGGTTCACTTCCCTCAGTTGATTTCTTAGGGTTTTGGTTTTCTATCCTTGGATCAGACGGTCCTTCCACTTCCGTTCCACTTCTTAATATAATTGCATGAGCGTGGCTTCTCGGGTTAGGTTGGGGCTGTCCAGGGAATGTACCAGTTGGGGCAGCAGTAGGTGCTTGTTGTTGGGCTACTTGTGATATTTGTGTTTCCAGCATTTTGTTATGGGTAGCCAAGGCATCTACTTTGCTTGCTAGTTGTTTAAGTTGTTCGCCAGTGTGTACATTCTGGTTTAAGAAATCTTTATTGGTTTGTTGTTGGGAAGCTATAAAGTTTTCCATCATGATTTCCAAGTTGGATTTCCTAGGGGCGTTATTGTTAGGCATGGATGGGTTCGGTTTCTGATATCCCGGAGGTATAGTTGGGGCTTGATTTGGAGACTGTCCAGGGGCGTACAAAGCGTTATTGCTCTTATATGAAAAGTTTGGATGGTTCTTCCAATTTGAGTTATAGGTGTTCGAATAGGGGCTTCCTTGAGCATAGTTTACTTGCTCTGCTTGGATTCCTGTCAAGAGTTGACAGTCCGTAGGAGTGTGGCCTTGGATTCCACAGACCTCGCAATTCTGAGTTATAGCAACCACGGCGGCTGGAGGTGATACGTTTAGACTTTCAATTTTCTGGACCAAAGCATCCACTTTTGCGTTAACGTGATCAAGGTTACTTATCTCGTACATGCCAGTTTTCGTTTGAGGTTTTTCCACCGTTGTTCGTTCGGTTCCCCACTGATAGTGGTTTTGGGCCATGCTCTCGATAAGCTGGTAAGCATCAGCATAAGGTTTGTTCATTAATGCACCACCTGCAGCGGCGTCTATTGTTAACCTTGTGTTGTATAAGAGACCATTATAAAATGTGTGAATTACTAACCAGTCTTCCAAACCATGGTGTGGGCAAAGTCTCATCATGTCTTTGTATCTTTCCCATGCTTCGAAAAGAGACTCGTTGTCTTTCTGTTTAAATCCGTTTATCTGGGCTCTTAACATAGCTGTTTTGCTTGGCGGAAAGTATCGGGCAAGAAAAACTTTCTTCAACTCGTTCCATGTGGTGACTGAGTTGGAAGGGAGAGATTGAAGCCATCTTCTAGCGCTATCTCTTAATGAGAAAGGAAAAAGACGAAGTCGAATTGCCTCTGAAGTGACACCATTAGCTTTAACAGTATCAGCGTATTGGACAAATACGGATAAATATAGGTTTGGATCCTCGGTAGGATTTCCAGAGAATTGGTTCTGTTGCACTGCCTGCAACAGCGAAGGTTTAAGTTCGAAGTTGTTTGCTTCGATTGCGGGCGGAGCAATACTTGAATGCGGCTCATCTTGCGATGGAGCGGCGTAATCTCTAAGAGCACGAGCTGGTTCTGCCATCTCGGTTATCGAAGGAAAAAGGTTTTTGAAATCAGGAAGTTCTATAGGAGGGAGATTGTTTGCAGCACGATATTCCCGAATTCGTCGTAAGACTCGGAGATATAGCTCGATATCGTTGATTCGTAAATATAGCGGTTCGCCTTGTGAGCGAGTGCGTGGCATACAAATCAACGAAAGAAAGAAATGAAGAAAAAGAAACCTTAGTCTCTACAGCGTAACGGAAGAGTTACGATATCGATTAAATAAAAGTCCCCGGCAACGGCGCCAAAAACTTGATCGCGACTTTATGAGTCGAAATTGGGGTACAAACTGCAAGTGCACAGTTCTATCGCGTAGTTTTAAAAGATATCGATCCCACAGGGACTTATGAATCGATATACCGTTATCTAAGGTTACTTCGTAAAGCTAAGGTGAATAATGGTTGATTGTTTGGGGGCGAAGCTAAAAACTAAACTAAGATCTAGATTAAATATTAATAAATCGGATATCGGTATGTAGTTCGTCGTAATTAGGGAATCAATTCTTTGTCGGTTTCTTGGTTTTAAAATAAATCGTTTCAGTTAACTTTATTGATTAAAGGTTTTATCTCAAACTCTCGCTCTGTTGAATAAACCATGATTTTATGTTAATGTAGCTGTCACTTATAATTAAGTCAAAAACCACTTTTTGAAAGCAATAAAGTTGCAGAAACTCTTTTTAGGAAAACACTGACCGTTTTAAACACCCTTATCTCAAACTCTCGCTCTGTTGACTTAGGTTATACAATTAAACCCGAATGCTTAACTCTCGTCCTCACATTCAATCTTTAAGAATACTTTTTGGAAAAGGTCAGAATTTAATTAACTCTAAAACTTGCTCTCGCCCTGATCTAGAATTAATGCCTAATTTACACTGTCCAGTTAAAACCTCAAACTCTCGCTCTATTGATTTTAACTTCTTTATGTCTTTTACTTTTGTAAAAAATTCTTGTTATTAAACCTGTAAATTGAGACCGTAAAAAGATTGATTTTACTTTTAAATTTAATTAGACCGACTTAGTCTTGATCCCTTATTCCGCTTACTTTACATACCGATATCTAGGCAAATTAGCCAGACATACTAAACAGACAAAAATACATATCATGCATAAACAGACTCATCCCAGGCAGATAATATAAATAAGTAATAAAACAAAGCATTAAATAATAATTAAAGAACCTGAATGCGTTAAACAATAGTCTTGAACACTCCACCACAAGCCGGTAGGATTTGTTCTTGGATTCTTCAATTAAACAACGAATTAAAACGAAGGGAATAAAAACTAGATTCTAACGTAAGGTTAGATCCGGTAAAAGTTGCACAATAGTTCCCGGTGTAGAAACTATTGTGCGAAAAGAATTAATTAAATGCTAGAAAGGAAAATAGAATTGCAGAAAGGTAAAACAATAAAAATTCTGCAAAGTAATACTATAAAAATATGAGCCTAAACTGCTGGAAGAAAAAATGCGAAAACGGCAAAAGGCGTGGAAAATCTCCGAACCCTGAGCTTTCCCAATTAGCTGCTATTTATACTGCTACTTGTGTAACTGCTTTCCAAGGGTTTCCGTATACACGATCTTTTCGTTCCGAGGGTCAAGAGTGGAAATAGCTTTCAACGTGGTCAGTTGCGTTCCTAGTGCCAAAAATATAGGGGAATGGTGTGACGTCCGTCACAGGAGTGTGCTTAGTGTGACGCTCGTCACAACCTTTGTGACGCCCGTCACAGGCACAACGTGCGCTTTCTTTGGGCTGGGCTTGGTCTTTGTTATTTGTTTCCTTTTTATTCCTTTTTACACCTCCTTTTCTTCCTTTTTTCACTTTTGCTTCAAAATGGATACCTGACATAAATAGAAAGGAAATACCGCATAATATCTGATAAAATGAGATAAATTAAAGTAAATGATAATATAATCTAATTGAATTAAGTCCTAAAATGTGATATAATTTCATGTTATCAGTGGTATACACCATTATCACCATGAGAATAACTTATGACACTTTGCATAACTTTCTATATAGTATTCTCATAGCGGGTCAATCCGGTATAAATATTACTCTTAATATTCATCCCTATGTTTAAGACTTGATAACTCCTTATCCATGATTCATGAGATGTGATCATCAGTCTATATACATAATAGTCTTAATGCTTTAATGTTATCCCATTTCACAATAAAGCTCGACTATGGATACTTTAAGAATAATGTCCTTATGTTTAATGTGATCTCATGATTAAGTCATACTTGATACATTAAACGGACTAGCTATTCTATGGACTTTATTAAACAAACATAATAAAGAAAAAGCCTTTTATTATTAATAAATAATTCGATACAAGTACCAAAAGTATTGACCTCTAGGGCTTACACCAAACATAAGTTGCATGAAAGTATTTCTCGAAAGCACAAGTAAATCCTCGGTTGGGATGATTTTGTTTCCCCAATTGAGGATATCATCTCCATAGAATCCTGATTGGTATTCCCCGTAAGGTTCCTCGAAATATGTCTTCTTTATTTGCCTTTTACAAGTATTTGTGACCTTTCGTCAGTTACTTACCTTTTGTAAGTCCTCCTTTGCAAGTCTTCTCTACCTTTCGCATGGAAAAGATATCATTGATTCAACCTACATTTTAAAGTATTTGTTGCCTTTTGCACAAGAGAGTTACATTTTTCCTTATCCCTTTCCTTTGGCATTGGAAACATATGTTTCAGCTTACCCGTTAGGAGTACCCTCTGCCTTTTGCAAAAGGAAAACCCTTTTATTTCCTTACTTGCCTTTTGCAAGTTCCTTCAGCCTTTCGCTCGAGGATTCATATTTCCAAACTTGCTTACCTTTTGTAAGTATCCCCTACCTTTTGCACAAAAAGTTATCCTATCAGTTATCTGTTGTGAATCCCTTATTGCATTTTGCATAAGAAGATCTTACTTCATCCCTTACTTGCTTTTTGCAAGTCTTCCCTACCTTTTGTGCGAGGAACATCCATTATTTCTTTTTGCATAAGGAATTTTAGTTGCTACTCATTTGCCCTTCATCATTGTTCCTAGCCTTTTGCTAAGGAATTATCCTTGCCTTTTGCAAGAGAATACCAGTTTATTCCAAGCTTTTTCTTAACATTTTATTGAGAAATTTCCGTTGCCTTTTACGTGAGAAATCATATTCACATCTAGTTTTTCTTCTTAATCTTTTGTTAAGGGGCTCTCATTACCTTTTGTATGAGAAACTGATCAAGTCAACTTTCTTCTTGACCTTTTGTCAAGGACTTCTCATTACCTTTTGTATGAGAAATTGGCCAGTTTATATTTCTTCTTGACCTTTTGTTAAGGAATTCTCATTGCCTTTTGCGTGAGAAGTCATATTCATTTTCATGCGCCCCTTAGCCTTTTGCTAAGGAGTTCTTATTACATTTTGTATGAGAAATTCAATCCCCAACAGACCTTTTGTCGAGGAGTTCTCACTACCTTTTGTATGAGAATTTCACTCCTGATTATCCTTTAACCTTTTGTTAAGGAACTTCTCATTACTTTTTGTATAAGAAATTCACTTCCAGATTTATCCCTTAACCGTTGGTTAAGGAGCTTCTCGTCCCCTTTTGTGTGAGAAACTTGTCCATCTTTCTTCTTAACTATTTCTTAGGAAATTCCCATTTCTCTTGCTAAGAGGTCCTCGTTACCTTTTTGCATGAGAAACCATATCCCTAGTGAAGTCGTCTTTCACCCTCATCTTTCTTCTTGACTTTTTATTAAGAAGTGCTCTTTGGATTTTGTATGAGAGATTGCGTTCATCTTGGTGTGCTTTCTTAGCCTTTTGCTAAGATTTTATCATATTCCTTTTGCATGAGGAAATGTCATATCCCTTAATTTTCCTTTTGCAAGTCTTCTCTACCTTTTGTGGCGGAATGTCAAATCATTACCCAGTCAAGTCACTTGCCTTTTTGCAAGACATCTCTCTGCCTTTTGCAGAAGATCTCAATTTACCTTTATATGCTCTGTTATTTGCCTTTTGTAAATACATGATTTTCTTACCTTCGTGGAATCCTGCAGGAATATTTCAATTACCAGTACATGTTGAAACTTGTTAGTGGAGGCAAAGAAAGGAAAAAAAGAGAAAAAAGATAGAAGAGAAAGAAAGATCAATCATATAGTGCATACATGGCATATTGCATACGTCATGCATGTCTAACATCTCTTTACACCTGACCCATTCTCATCGCATATATCTCAGCTCATCCCCAACAGATAACCATATACAAAAAACCTATACACCGTTCATTAAAATAATTTCCCATTAATACCCTTACCTCATATTTCATTCATTCCCTACGGGAAAATTTCTTGGTTATTTTGGTATTTAATCTACTCCTACCTCGAATGTTTGAAAGTTATTGTTATTCATACCCTCAAGTCCGAGAAGATTAAATAGGGGCAATTGTCATATCCCAAAATTTGCCCTCCCTTTTTCATTTTCATCTAACCTTTTGGTTTAAATTCATTTGTGTTCATGAACATCCATATCATCTAGTGTACTGACATCATCATAGATTCAAAGGTTTAATGTTGATTATACTTAATAAGGAGCTAGGGTTTGCTTGAGGATCAAGCCCTATGAGTTATGATGATACAACCATTGTGGAGAGCCTGTCATGGTGATCAAGGTGAAAAACCCTAGTTGTTATGAGCTTAAGGCCTTGGAGGTTGCATATTGGTTTTCATTCCATACCAAACCCTAATCCTTGATCTTGGAGTTGGTGAACCTTGTAGCTTACGTTGAGGTGGTGAAAATCCTATTTGTGGTTCATAGCATTGATACATTACTTGTTTTGGTTACTTCTTAGTTTGAGCCTCTTGTTTGTTACTTGGCTTTGATCTTTGACCTAATTAAAACCCCATTCCATGGCTTTCCATGTGATTGGTCTAAGACATGCTTACATTCATTCACGTTCCACTCTTTGATTGCATTGGTCTCATTTGATCTAAGTCATACTTCATCTATTGGTTCTTATGGTCATCATTTGGTCCAAGTCTCATAACATTCGTATTCATTATTCTCATTGTGTGTCAAGTTTTAATTTGAAGTCAATTGGTCCAAGTTTCATTGTCTATTTGGAAAATCATTTCATGATCATTAGGTTTCAATTTCATTCATTCATTCAAAGCACTTGTTTTCAAATTGGTAGCATTGAATTTGGAAAATGGTCATTTTATTCCAATCGTTTTATTATATCATTAGAACATTATTAATTAAATAAAATACATTACATTATTGTATTACACATTCCATATATTGCATTGAAAAAATTACAAAGAAATGTATCATTTTTGCATAAGTTAACTTTTGGTCAACTATTGACTTTTTGGTCAACCAGTTGACCAAGCTCAACTCATCATTTTAAAATCCCTAAGTCCTAATTTCCTTGGTCTTCAAGTTAGGATCATATTTGCATTATCTATCACCTACAAAAAAAAAGAAACCAAAAAACCACATGTCATTTCATGAATCAACCATGTTAATTTTCTAACCATAGTATGTCAATTCCAAACCCAATGACCTAAGCATGAAACACATTAACATTTTAAAACCATAACATATCCAAGAATTATACCATGATGTACACCTAACCAACCTAAACTATTTCAAACATAGCCCAACCACTATATAGATATATCATACTTCAAACAAACACCATGACCACGTACGTTGCCATTGTAGTACAAAACAATACATAACCACAACCATACAATCAATCCAACATAAACCACACTAGTATACCATAACAACACATGGCCATTTCATATTTCACATAAAATAGCCCATGCCTTCAAACCATTACATGCATTGCAACAAGTGAACACAAACCTAGAAACCACTTCTTGCAAGTACCAAATCTGCAGCAAGTGAGCACAACAACAAGTAAAGTCATGAATAGATCGAGCCAACCATCCTGTATCACAAATCCAAATTAATACTGCAACCACTTCACAACCCTAATAAGGCCAAACCATTCACCATGGCATAAATACAATAAACATGGAACAACAAACAATCAAGGAAGAACAATAACATTTCCAATTCACATCAAGCAGACCAACTGAACATCATCCAAATCGAGCTACAATATTTAACATAACAACAACTAATAGCAACTGACTCTTTCGATTAACATCACATTTAATAGAAAATTTGAAACCCAATTAACATCACTTAATCAACTAACTTTAAGTAATTAAAATGTCAGTTACAAATCAGTTACAACCACTTTCACTCCTCCTAACTCAGTTACCATACTCACTCGAATTTTACTATAACTCACTCATTTCTCACTCTAACTAACTCAGAGTTTCCAACTCATTTCATCATAACTGAATCTAACTAACTAACAAATTAACACCGTGAGAACTTCTAACAACTTTCCCTCTCAATCATCTAACAAAGTTAGATTGGTCTGTTAGTCCCCACCCTATAAATTCACATATTCATTCATTTTGCCTCATTCAGTCACGATTCATAAAACTCCAAACGAGTTCACCATCAATCTCTCTTTGCTTCTCACGAGCTCGAATCCTCCAAGAATTATTTCCCAATCTCACGTTTCACATGATTTCTAGAAGAAGTTTGGAGAAGAAGAAGAGAAAGAATCAGAAGATTCTAGATTATAGACATTCTTACCTAAATCCGACGCTGCTCCAGTGAGTTGTTTCCATGTTTTCTTCATCATTTCACATCATATGAGTTACTAGAATGTATAGGAAGGTTAGAGGAATCAAAGCCCTAGCCTATAGGACTTTAATTCTGAAAGAGAAGGATTTAATTTTAGTTTGAGAGATTAGGGTTCTTCAACTATTTGCTTTAATTCAGACTTGTGAGAAGGAATTGGCTTGTTCCATGGTGATCTTTAGATTCAGGTGGAGAAGGTGAAGAGGACGACGTAAACATCTTGGACATTAAGGCTTCACCACCGCTGGAGGTCGGGCTGAGGTCAGTGGAAGGATAAGCTACTCTAATCAAGTTTTTGAAATTTTAATTTCTAGATATCAAAACACAATGAACGTGTTCAACGTGTGTTTCTTTGGCATGTGATGTGCGTCCTGACTCACTTCATTCACCTTCAGCATTGCCTTGGATCACATTGGGATTTTTGGCCCAAGAATACGCTATTTGCAACTCCCTTAAGACTCACGCCCATGCTTCATTATTTATTGAGAATTTGGACCCTGACCTGGGCCTATATTAGTTGCACCTTTGTAATGCTGAATCATACCCCCTATTTGTCCTTTCTTTTTGCATTTTCATTTTCATTTTCGTTATATTTTTTTAATAATTGTTCATGATGATAGATAAATTAAATGATAGTTTTAAGTAGATTTTTTAACATGATTAGTGTTAATTAGAATTAATTGATTTCATTAACTCTTGATTAATTGTTAAAAAATGATTAGACAAAATGTGATATTATCTTAGTTCTTGATTTAGGTTAGACAGTTAATTGCACATGATGACTGTTGATTACATGATTTGATTTGATTTTTAATTCTTTCATGTTTTAGATTTTAATTCATGTTTATAATTCTTTATTTAGAAATTTAATTGATTAAGATTAATCTTGATCATAATCTTTTAAGGTAAATTGATCTTTTAATCATTGTTTCTTGTTAGAACTTTGATGTTGATTTCTCTGATTAAATTTCACCTTACCCATGACATGTTCCCTTATATTTAGGACTTTAGAATTTACTTAAGATGATTAATCCCTAGGGTTTTCTAGTCTTTATCTCTTTGTGCATGAATTTTCAACTGATTTTCCTCTAATTGATTAAGTTGATCAAAGTTCGATTTAATCAATTAAATCCTTTGAATGTGCTTATTTTCCCTATCCATTCAAGTGATCAAACGCCTTTTGATCACTTGACGGGATCGTTTTCCTATATTGGATGCACTAGATCTCAAGCTATCAACAAGTTTAAGACCTCACATTTAATACAAGTCAGGCATTACAGACAGACTTGATTGTTGTTCAAGCACTACAAAGGTTCAACTTCAACACTCGTGAGTCATGATGGAAATTGCACGTCACGAGCCTTAAGTAGTAGAGAAGGGATAATAGGTAGCATTCATATCCTCGTTTTGAATATATTTGGGTATGGTATGAATGACCCAGTTGCTCATAGTATTTACCTCTACTCGTTGGCTTTAGTGTAATTTAAATTTGATAATTAACAAGTCTTTCTACACAGATGCGACATGTAGATTGGAGATCGAGTTCTCAACCTTATGGGGTTTCTTTCCCCCTTCCTTTTATTTATTTCAGTAATACTAAAACCATTTTTGTGAATAAACTCAAAAACAATTAAAAATACGATTCGAATTGTACGCCACGAACCTTAAGCAATGGAGAAGGGATGAGAGAGAGCATTCTTATCCTCATCCTATATATCTTTGGGTACGAGACAAATGACCCAATTTCTCAGAGTATTCATATCCATTCATTGACTTTAATATAATTCAAATCAAGACTTTCTTTTCATAATAAAAGCAAACTTAACTCATCAAACTCATTTTTGGCTTCGGGCATCATCTTCTTTTCAAACCTTTTCAAAAAGGATATGTTACCTTTGTTTTACCGTGAATGAAGCTTAAGCCTTAATGTGTGATAATACAAGTAATGTTTAACTACTAGAGTGTGATCTAAGCGCATCCATTTTATCACAAACAAACAAACGCTTAAGTCTCCCTTGCTTCAGCATACAAGCAAGTTGACTTTAGAACGCGAATGTTAACATTGTTCATTAAAAATAATTAACGCATAGGTATTTTCTACCACGAACTACATAGCTATGAATTTATCACCACACGATAAGGATGCATAGGCATAAGGGATCAAATCCTTGGCAAGCACACTAATTACTATTTTATTTCCCCCTAATTCTTTTAACCATTTTCTCCTTTTCGCGAGTGATCTTTAGATAGTAACACATGTTCTTGCAAAGAACAATCAAAATGGTTCATGTTGAGTATAACAAATGTGAGGGATGTTAATACCTTCCCCTTGCATAACCGACTTCCTTACCTTGTTTTCTCCTCTCCTGGGTTTTATCAATGTTTTCCCTTTCCTTCGAGAATAAGTAAAGTTTGATGGCGACTCTATTGTATCTTTGAGCGTGCGATACGCTCGGGTATATTTTGCGTAGCTTCACCGGGAGCACCTAAAAGGGAAAATCACACTCATATTAATAACACCTCAAATGGCAGGTTGTCTTTATTCCAGAGATGCATCTACGAAATGTACTGAAACACATATTCAAGAACACAGATGCAGATTGATGCATATTGAAGTTAAAATTAAAATTGATAACTTAAAAGATGAAACATTACATAAATAATCATACATTACATAGATTAAACATATCAACATCGAGGTGGACGTTCCAATATCCTAATAATATCTTCGACAAATCTCGTTATTTTTGCATTCAACTCGATCGGAAATTTATTTTCGTAACGGAAAAATGTATTCCACATAGCTCTTACATCTACAACAATCTTGAGCCCTAAGTTATTGAACTCAATGTTCCTTTCTTTTCAGCTGAGGGTGAATATTACTCGAGCTTCACAATTTTTTATTACCGTCGTATGGTAAGAGCTCTTCCAATATGAATTACAGATCATCAAGAGGTCTATACTCAATAAACTTGAATGCAATCGATGGTTCCGATGTGTTAAAGTAGACATATATGGTATTCTGATTGATGTTCATTTTGATGTAATGTAATTGTGTAAAAAATATAAAAGGGATTTTGTATTTACACAAGGTTTAGACCAATATAACCCTTAGAATTTCTACCATGTACTAGGGAACGTTTCAGAGATACATCTCTGAAACCACCTTGCTTGTATTTTTTTAAACAGTCTGGGTGCGTCCAAAGATGCATCTTCGAAATCATCATGTTTGTATTTTTTTAAATAATTTAAGTGTATTCAGAGATGCATATCTAGAAACATCCAACACTGCAAAAACAAAAAACAGTGAGAAGCATAACCTATTTTTGAAAGAAAAATATTGAAATTTTTTGGGAACTGAAACATGTGTTTATTTATTTGAAAATGTATATATTTGATGACACCAATATTAATACAATATGACAAACACTAAAATAAACTAAAACAAGCATCGTCAGCTAAATCTATATCAATGGGTGGTATCACCTTTGACTTTTGTTTATTTGAGTCTCTCAATCTCGCTCAATTTGGTGAACTCTTACATCCTTTCTAAAAAATGATTCACCCATGTCTTCGCTTTTATGGACGAATGAGTTATCCACTTGAGTGATATCGGTGGTATAGGACATCCCGGTTTCAAATAAGCTTGAACAAAGTGTTATGACTTTGAAAGTCATCCAATACACATAATACAATCATTTGGATTTGGAGGTGGTGCAGTGTGCATTGGAAAAAATGATTATGAGAAATCGTATCCTGTAAAATTAATACAAACTATTTCATATACGTTTGCTATAAGATGACTCATCTTAAAGAAGCGCATTTGTTTATCTTCCGGTGTCATTTCACTTATGCAAGCAACACAAGATTCATAAATTGCATCAAAATTTTGTTTAGACATGTATAGTCACATGTATGTTTCTTTATGTCCCTTCAAATTTTTTATATGTTATTCGCAAACAAGTGGATGATCCTTTTATCCTTTACCGAGCAAAGCAGAAACAACTCAAAAACCACAGTTACCATAACCCTCAACATTGACGATTCGTTTAATGTATTTGTGCATAAAAATCGGTATCTCGTCGATGAATAAGGTTTTTGGTTGAGGTGGTGAAGGAGGTGGTTTGCTAGTGCGAGCTCCTTTGAAAATGCTTTTTATAGATTTTGGAGTTGGAGAATCCGGAAAAAGTTTGTCAACATGCTCAAAATATGAAGAAGACTGCATCGTTGAATTATCACACGGTGTTGGTTTGACCTTCTTAGGAGCACCTTTTGTTATTATCGATTGAGGCGATGGTTTCAAATGAGTGGTTTATGGATAAGAAATTTTCCTCAATTGCTCTTTAATGTGGAGTTTCATATTGTCATGGGCTTTAAAAAATGTCTCTTATATCCCTTCCCATTCGATCAAGATAGATATATTTGATTTATCGTCCTTCATCACACCATCATTATCAAACCTTAGCTTTTTCCAGTGATTACAAACATCATCAATTTGTATCGGGCTATCAAAATTCACCTTTTTTAAAATTAGACAAGCATATGGGAGCTCGTACATTTTCCTTAATGTACAACCACATTTTGTGCTATCATAACCTACATTCTCAACTCGTTTTTCTTCGTGAAAAAAAATTCAATTTGCATCGAGATATTTGTCGAATAACTGAGAATATAGTTTATTGTCTTTGAATGTTCTAACATTATGATGTTGCGATCAAATGATGTTTGTATCTCATTATGCTGATTTTGGATCATTTGGTGCACAGAGTCTCAATTCATACACAAATCACACATACTATTTCCCAACCAATTCTTCAATGTCGCATGGCCAGACTCAACTCGGTTAGTTGTTGTATTTTTGAGATGTCTAACCTGATCGGTCCAAGCACAAACAATCTTTTACTTCACCTAATCCAAAATTGTACTTTCAACAAATTTCAACAAATATGGATATTTCTCACACACCTTTTTGAATGTTATAACAACATCGACATAAAATTCTTTTATAGAATTATCAATTATTACAATCCATGCACCCATTAGTCTTTCCATTATGACGCTTGATTTGATAATTATTATGTCTTAGCCCTTAATTTGTTTCGTCCCAACCAGGGTTTAACTATACTTCTCAGATTCTTTGTGATGTGATACCTACAAAGTAATGCGTAAGAAGTAGGAAAGACATCTGCAACTGAATTCATTAAGGTGGTATATGTTAGCTTGTGATTTTCTTTACTTATTAGGAAAAGACAAATGAATGATGCATTAGTGAAATACTAAGTGTTAGCATTCATGGACGAGCGTTGACATTAATGACACGTCGACTAATACTTCTCGACTGACATCTCGAGATGTAGTTTGGAAGAATACCAAGAGTAGATCTTTAAATTTGGTTTGGAGGAGTCTCTGGATCATACCTGGGTAATCACTAAACACCATGTCGAGGACGAGTCTCTTGATAGACTCCAAAGACTTAAAAAATTGAGGAAACTAAAGACAGAAGAGATTTAACACCTCCAGCAACTACCTTTGACGAACAAGCAATTACTAGTCACTATGAGCAGTTGGAGAATGTGGGATAATGGTTTTAGCAGTTTCAAAGCCCTAGCAACGTGGCAATATGTCGGAAGATGAGTTGTATGCATTCGAAGACGTGTATATTCTTTAGGTGTAAATTGTCTGGAGCAATTATTTGTAGTTTAGTATATATAGAAGGCTCATATGTTGTAACGAAGGCCGCAAATTTCATATACTTTCTCTATAGAACTGGAGTACCCAGGACAACGAGTGAAACAATATGTGAGCAATTATATGAGTCTACGTCTTCTTTCCTTTGTACATTTTTATGTTTTCTTAATTGAAACATTCCTTTTATTTTGTCATTATTTGCATTTATTTAATGTTGCCTGTTTTAAACTTCTTTTACTTTAATTCAAGATTTATTGTCTTTAAAGATTACTTTTACCACTGTCAACACCAAGACATTCTTAATCACATCGTACACATGCTTTCTTGTAAAAAAAATTGCACAAAGACATTCCCGATATTTTTTGAGTTAATCTTAAAGACTTTCAAACTTGTGAGTATTTGCTAAAAACACATGCAAACAAATTGGCACGCCCAGGGACATGTGTTTTGCGCGGAATATTATTTTTCTTTTTCAAGAAACTGTTGTATTATTTACTTCATTTTATCGTTGAAATATTTTCAATGTCCAGGGTCGTATGCATTTGTGTAGTGGTCAGATTTTTAATGTTCGGGGTCATACGCATTTGAGGAGTGGTAGGATTTTAGCAGAAATGGTTAACCCAAAGAACACTTCTCATGCCCGGAACGATGCTCTAAACCCTGAACCACCAGTTACTATGACGATTGGCACAATAGGGAAAACAAACACTATCAGATTCACATGCCTCATCCTATCTTCGATAGCGACTTCTACATTGATGCCAGGTGTGATAGCTAGTTTACCATCAGTAACAAGCGTACCAACCTCTCCCAGGCTTACTTCGTTAGTTATGAAGGACCCTAATCCCCCATATGTCCCAAGTTTTACCATGTCTTTAGTTATGATGGACTACCCATATGGCATGCCAACTGCCATGATAGTGGGGTTACATATTCATACTTTGATGTTTGCGGATAATGCTGCAACAATAACATTACCCCTCAATCCATATTTGGCGTTAGGATCTGACATACACAACCTTGGTTGCATGGGGCAACCACAAGGGGTTTTTTGATATGGTCATGCTATGATGCCAAATTTAACTACCGTTTCCTTGGCGACCATGAGGCAACAAGTGGATGAAAGTAACCATGAAATGGTAAATACGTTGACACGACAAATAAGTACAGTGTTGAATCCTTTGATCAAGAACACCACCCAAAGTTACCAGTAGTTAGCCCATCAGATGGACATGATTGTTTAATTTTTTAGGGCGCCCCCAAATCCAGTTGTTCCACCACCTATTAATCAAGTTCCTATTGAATAACCTTCACCGAGGATAGTAGAAGGGAAACAAGCCCAGAAGTCCATAGCCGAACATGTTGTTGGATACCAAATAGAGGCAGGGGATATAATTAATAATCAGAATTTAAAGATAAAATATTTTCCAAATTCTCTAACAAAAAATGCCTTTACTTGGTTCACCATACTCCATCCTCATTCCATATATGCTTGGAGTCAACCAGAGATAGTGTTTCATGAACACCTCTACATGGACCAGTAAAAAATTAGCCTTAAGGAATTGGCCATCGCTAGGTGTAAAATTCCTGAATTGATTGATGACTACTTGAAAAGGTTTAGACTTCTCAACGAGAGATGATTTACGCAAGTACCTGAATATGAGTTAGTCAAAATGGCCACTGGTGGTCTAGACTATTCCATTAGGATGAAATTAGACACTCAATATCTAAGGGGGCCTAACTAGCAGATATGGTACGACAGGTCGAACGACTGAAGGCCGAAAAGGCCAGGTCGAGTAAGTACCATCAAAAGGAAAAAAATGGTTTACATCGAGATAAATGAAATAGATAACTTATCTGACACAAATGATGACTTGGTCGAAGAGAATGAGGCCAATGCGGCCGAACTAAAGCCAATACCTCCCCATGTGTGTAAATGATTGAAACCTTCAAATGGGAAAAATCCCATTGAACCTAAAAATGAAAAATTTGTCACAAGAACGTATACGTTCGTTGTAACTAAATGTGATGAGATTTTTGACCTTCTGGTTTCTGATGGCTAAATAGTCATCCCTATGGATGTGTTAATGATAGACACAACTAAGAACACAAAATGGGTTGAACCTGACTATGAAGAGCAAATGAAATGAAAGTCGTGTTTCCCAAGGCTAGGGAAGAGCTCATAGATTTTCTGAGTAGATGTAAGCTCAAGGATTCTCAGGTTATGCTATGTCCATGCTACACCGCCATCTTCGATAGGGAAGCAACAAAAAAGTTGGAAAAGACCAACTTTGGACAATCAAAGAGAGATGGTCGATGAGACTAGCGCAAAGATTTCTTTTTTAACAAGAGAGGAGTCCCTCGGGATACTCACATGCCTAAGACTTACGTCCATCCTGCTGATGTTCATGTCAGAGAGTGGTTTGGACCTGTAGGGAGGTTAGCCGCAAAAAAAAGAAAGTGGAAGCAAATCGAAGTGGATGAAGGATATTCCTACCTCGACAATTCCCAAACTTCCAAGAAATATTCTTATGTTTTAAAAAAATACACGGGGAAGAACCCCACGATGCACACTCAATGAAGAAGGCGCCAAAGAAACAAAAAGGTTGCCTCCAAAGCAGGAAGTGTGAGCAAGAATAATAGGAAAAGAAGCATGTAAAACAAAGGTTGTTTCCATGCTATGACTGATGGACAGAAGGAAAAGAAGCATGCAAAATAAAGGTTGTTTCCATGCTATGACTGATGGACAGAAGAAAAAGAAGCATGTAAAACAAAGGTTGTTTTCTTTGCTACCACCAGTGGTAGAAAATAAACCTAATGTTTCCGTGAGGTCAAAAGAGGAGATGGCTAGAAATGACTTTGACTCTGGGTTGAAAGATGAGATATATATCATATGCAATATGATATTAGTGTTGCCATTGGAGTAGGATACAATTACTGAGGTAATTGAAGTGGAAGATGGGATGGCCTAAGAAATGGCTACCCATAAACCTTTATGTTATTATGTAATGCATGATGGCTCAATCAACAAGGACAAAGACATATTTGAAAAGCCTGACATGTCTATGCAACAACATCTGAAGCCTTTGTAAATAAGGACCAAAGTAGAAGGTGTCAGGGTTAATAAGGTTCTTATTAACCATGGGGCTTATATTAATGTCATTCTACATTCTCTAATTAAGAGGATTGGAAAATGTGACACCGATTTGAAGTCTAACAACATGGTCTTATCCAATTATGAAGGAAATACCAACAAACCCTTGGGCGTTATCCAAGTGGATATGGTTGTAGGAACCATAACTCGACTTACTCCATTTGTTGTAATTCCAACTAAAGCAAATTACAATTTATTGTTGGGTCGAGAATGGATTCATGGAGTCAGGTGTGTTTAATCCTCTATACACCAAAGAATTACAATTTAGAAGCCATATGAGATCGTAGAGAACATAGAATCTAAACAAAGTCTTTTTCATGCAGAAGTGAACCATGTCAATAAGAGGAATGTTGATCGACAATTGACGAACATTTTTCCATGTGCACTGACAGGAATTGGCTTCGATTTTAAGGGAGCCGATGTATATTACTCTGTAAAGTTACACCATTTGCATGGCTTTACTTGGGATTATGAGACCATTGAGGGATATAACAAATGGCCTGGATCAGACGATGAAGATGTATGAGTCGAGCACATTGGCTCAGATATCGGACTACATGAGATTTTTTAGGAGATTATAGGTCTTAATGGCGAATGTCATAGTTAATCGACAGATTTACTATAATTCCTGCCATGGATCTTGTCATACGGTGAACTGAATTTTTGTATTTTTTGCTTTTAATCGCAATGTCGCGGATAGCAAGAGTCGCCACCGACTTTTCTTTTATCCAATAAGGAAAGGTGGAAAAGAACAGGAAAGACCTTAATTAGATTTTGGGTTCGGGAGGTACATTATACAAAGGGAAGGTGTTAGCACCCTTTGTATCCATGGTTATCCATGGGCTCTTAATTGCTTGATCACTTATATTATTTTTCTTGTATGAAAAAGTGTTCGTGAATTGTTTGGAAAATGTTTTGAAAAAGAGAATTTAACTTTGTAATGATTCTTGTATGAATGTATACAAAGTGGTTATCTCATTTAGTTTTGAAAATGGTTTAGAAAAATATAACTCAGTAATGATTCTAATATGAATATATACCAAGTGGTGATTTTCTAGTATTTGTGAAGTGTGAAAAGTATTTTTAAATTGTGAGTAAGCAATTAAGAGTTATACCTACCCAAGGTCTTGATGGGCATTTCCTATCCTTATGAGGGTAAAACTGTCCTTACTATTGAGAAGTAAGTAGTCTTATCCCTTTGGATGTAAAGGGACATCGTAGGGTCATCGTTTTTGGTCATTGAAGGCAACATTTGTAAGGATACCTTAGCATTCGAAGGGACGATCATCATTTAACAGTAGGCTACAACGAAGGGTCATCGAGGGATAAAATCATATATTCGCAGGCAACATCCGAGGGACTATGATTTATTTTGTAGGGACATGATGATTTAATCGAAGGGTCTTTGCTAAGTGTATCCCCACATTCGCGGGACATGACCGTAATACCGTAATATCGTAGGGTAACAAAGAGAGGTCCAAGATCGCATATTTAAAGGCAAAGTTTTACAATTAATTAGATAGCCGTAATCGATTAAGTAATTAGGTCCACATTAAAATCGATGAAATCAATACATTAAAATCAGCTAGATAGTTTAGGATGTATCTCCACATTAAAATTAAGTAATTCAGAATCCATCTCCATAAGGGTATCCCACAAATGAAGTGGAATACTTAGCCGGCCGTTTCTTCGGGAATGTGTAAGCCTTTACACAATTCAGCACACGGGTTAGAACATCGAGATAAAGTACAATTGAAAATTGCACCACAAAATAAACACAACAGTCATAAAGTCAGGCCAAATAATGCAGAATTATAACAAATCTTGATTAGATAAACCTAAGGCAGAACAGAAAAGAAACAAAACAGCCACTGTCCCGTTCGCTCCTGCTTCGCCTAGCGAAGGCTTAGCGAGTGCTCGCTACAGGCTCGCTTAGCGATGTGCTAGCGAGCTGCTACGGGTTTTGAGTTTGATAGCAGCATGATCTCCGGCACCCTGAACTTTATGGCATTTAATTACAGGAATAGCATGGACAAACATCCAGGATATTCAGGCATACTTAAATTCACATGTGAAATCAAATTACATATCCGAAAATTTAATCATGATGCCTTATGTATGTAGCGATTACCGATTAAAAGCATAAAACAAGTAGTGATGCGCAAACCTGTTTGCAATGGAATTGCAGCTTTGGATTGGCAATTCGGGTCGAATTGGGCGGAGGTAACTTCGGTGCGGATGAGCGGCCTTCAGGGTTTCTTTACTCGGAATTCTCTGAATTGGTCTCCAGGGTTTCTATGCCAGGGTTTCCATCCGTCCTCGTCTGTTTTCCTTCTCCCTTTTTCTGACTGAAGCTTGGCTATTTATAATGCTCTTGTTGTGACCTAATGGGCTCAGAATGAAGCCCAGAAATTCTGATATTCGCAAGCTTCGCTAGGCGAGCGTTGTAGCGAAGGGTTCGCTAGGCGAAGGATTTGCTCGCCTAGCGAGCAGGCCATCTGTGACCTAATGGGCTCAGAATGAAGCCCAAAAATTCTGGTATTCGCAAGCTTCGCTAGGCGAAGGAGTTGCTCGCCTAGCGAGCAAGCTAGTTTGGGCCTTTTTCTAGATTGGGCCTGTTGTGAGCTGGGCTCTTGTTCCTTTAAGGTCAATGCCTTGAAAAATAAGTTAGAGTGCCTTAAAAAATGCCTTGTAATATGAACGGGCAAATTTTGGGGTATGACAGCTGCCCCTGTTCAAGATTCTTGAACCGAGAGAGTTAGAATGGTAAGTGCGCCATTCGTGGTCTGGAGGTGGAAGATTATTGAACATTAGAATGCCCAAAATTTTGCACCTGTTAATGGAGATGGGCTTAAAGATGCCATCCAGGTAGTTTGATGATGAGAGCTTCGGAGTGCGTCGTACATTAGACGATATCTGAAGACATGGGTGTCATATCGGGTCGTACGCTAGACCGTATGGCGAGTCATCCATTCGGCTGTCGACTTCGCTGTGGAGTCAGAATGTGTCATACACTGCTGGGGATAAGGGATCAGAATGGATCATACACTAGATCGTATCTGAATAGCAGAGTGAGTTGTTCATTAGGCGGGTGACTTCGCTGGGGATGAAAGATCAGAATGGATCGTACGCTAGATCGTATCTGAGTTGCAAGATGAGCCGTCCATTAGGCTGTATCTGGAGAGGTAAAGGTCAGAATGGATCGTACGCTAGACCGTGTTTGAGTAGCAGAATGAGTTGTCCATCAGGCCGGTGACTCCACTGGGGATGAAATACCAGACTGGATCGTACGCTAGACTGTATCCGAGTTGCAGAATGGGCCGTCCATTAGGCAGTATCTGAGAGGGGTAGTCGTATGCTAGGCTACACGTCAGAATGTACCGTACGCTAGGTAGTCTCTGAGAAATGAAAGGTCCAACTGGGTCGTAAATTAGACCGTATTGGAGTAGTTGAAGGTCAGAATGGATCGTCCGTTAGATCGTATCTGAGTGGGAGGAGTCATAATCAGAATGAACCGTACGTTAGACTGTATCTGATCGTATTTGTAGATGCTGTATTTGCAATAAATGGCCGGGATGGGCTTAAAGATACCATCCTTAGGAGGATAATTAACCTGAAAAATAAAGTTAGCTTCATGCCATGTCATGATGCATGAGATGTTTTATGCTTTCGACGATAAATGCGAACAATGTATGCATGCGTATGCTGTGAAATGATGTAATGAATGAATTATGCATCTGAAAAGTTCTTCCCGAGGACTCTACTGGGGAAATAAATCTCAGTCTTCTGGTTGGAGATACTGGTATCGGTGATCCTTTCTTAGCTGGGGATACTTGATTCTTGTCTGATGGTAGAAATATTCGACAGAGCCTGGCTGGGGATGGAAGAGATGATCAATTTGTCTAGTAATGCCAATTGCTTCTGGGGAATAACTGGCTTTGCTGGGGGATAGAATCAGCAACGGATTCATTGGAAAGCATGGTTAGACCTTCTTCTCGATCCTGAAGTCTTGTAGTAATCGCTATTTCTATCTTATGCATTTTTGGTACGCAACGATCATATTCAAATGCACATATCAATTCAAATTAAATCAATGGACGTTTATGCAAACAAAACAGAAAAAGTAAAACAAAAGCATCTTTTTGGAAATAAAATTGTATTGATTTTGAACGAGGGCCTATAAACAGGCAATTGGTGTACAAAGAGACAGAAATCCTAGTAAGAGGAAATTGTCGAGAACATAAAGAAAAAGCTATGAAGGAAAAGTCTTATCGATTCTAATTCTGCTACTGTCATTATGTCTTCAAGCATCTCATCTCCTGCTGTCGGATAGAAGTGATTGGCTTGTTCAGTCCCTTGAACTTGGATGAAGCTGTCTGAGAACGGGACATAGTTATACGCTTTCGATCCCTAACTTTTGCCTGGACCGTCTTTTCAGGTTTTCAGTCCACCAGGATACCCTTTTTTGCCCAAGCCGCCTTTTCAGGTTTTCGACTTGCCGGGTGTACATTTTTTATATGTTTATCCCTAATTTTTGCCCGAACCCTTTTGGTTTGCCGGGATGCCCTTACTTTTGCCTAGGTACGTCGACCTAGCGGGTCTCTTTTACGCGTAGTATTTTTTGACTATGTCTGCGTTCACGGGATGTGGGAAGTCTTCGCCATCCATCGTAGCAAGTATCATGGCTCCACCAGAGAATACCTTCTTAACTACAAATGGCCCTTCGTATGTGGGGGTCCATTTGCCTCTGGGATCACCTTGTGGTAGAATGATACGCTTGATCACCAAGTCGCCGATTTGGTACACCCGTCTCTTGACCCTTTTGTTAAATGCCTGGGTCATGCGCTTCTGATATATCTGCCCATGACAAACAGCCGCAAGTCTCTTCTCATCAATCAAATTTATTTGATCGAGTCGAGTTTGAATCCATTCACCTTCATCTAAGCCCGCCTCTTTCATGATTCTTAAAGAGGGAATCTGAATTTCCACTAGTAAAACAGCTTCTATTCCGTAGACTAAAGAGAACGGAGTTGCCCCTGTCGAAGTGCGCACTGAAGTGCGATAACCATGGAGAGCAAACGGTAACATCTCATGCCAGTCTTTGTACGTTACTGTCATCTTTTGTATAATCTTCTTGATATTCTTATTAGCAGCCTCCACGGTGCCATTCATCTTTGGCCGGTACGAAGAAGAGTTATGGTGTTTTATTTTGAACTGCGTGCAGAGTTCAGTAATCATCTTGTTGTTCAAATTAGTACCATTGTCAGTGATAATTCTTTCAGGGATGCCATACCGACAAATAAGACTATTCTTGATGAACCGTGCCACCACATTCTTGGTGACAGAAGCAAATGAGGCGACCTCTACCCACTTTGTAAAGTAATCAATAGCAACAAGAATGAAGCGATGTCCGTTAGAAGCAGTAGGCTTAATCTCTCCAATCATATCAATGCCCCACATTGCAAAGGGCCAAGGGGCTGTCAACACGTTTAATGGAGCAGGAGGCACATGTACTTTGTCCGCATAGATCTGGCACTTGTGACAGGTTCTGGAGTGATGGTGGCAATCAGCTTCCATGGTAGACCAATAATACCCTGATCTCAGAATCTTCTTAGCCATCGTATGTCCACTAGAGTGAGTCCCAAAAATACCATCATGCATGTCTTCCATAATCTTTTCTGCTTCCTTTTTATCCATACAGCGAAGCAGAGTCGAATCATGATTACGTTTGTATAACACTCCATTACTCAAAAAGAATTTAGCGGAGAACTTCCTCAGGAACTTTCTGTCATTGATGGATGCCCCTTCATGGTATTCCTGAGTTTCTAAATATCTTTTCACTTCGTGGAACCAAGGTCTCTCCTCTACTCCCTCAGTATTATGACAATATGCTGGTTCTTCTAATCGTTCAATGGTTATCCTAGGAGCTTCATTGTCCCATCTGACTCTGAACATAGATGACATGGTAGCCAACGCGTCTGCCAACTGATTCTCCTCTCGTGGAATATGTTCGAATGTAATCTCTTCAAAGTATGGGATTAATGTCAACACCCGCTCTCGATAAGGGACGAGATTCAGATGTTTTGTGTCCCATTCTCCTTTGATCTGACTGATTACCAAAGCTGAGTCTCCGTACACGCTCAAAAACTTGATTCGCAGGTCTATAGCAGCTCTGAGTCCCAAAATACATGCTTCATACTCATCCATATTATTGGTACAATCAAAACATAGTCTAGCAGTGAAAGGAGTATGGCCACCCTTGGGGGAAATGATTACAACACCAACACCATTACCCAATGCATTAGAAGATCCATCAAAAACCATAGTCCATCGGGATCCCAGTTCGGATCCTTCATCCGGTCCAGGTTCTTCATAATCAGTAACAAGCATGACGTCCTCATCTGGGAACTCAAAATTCATAGATTGGTAATCATCCACTGCTTGATGAGCCAAATGATCGGCCAGCACGCTTCCTTTGATTGCTTTCTGGGTAGTATACTGGATATCATACTCTGTTAAAATCATATGCCATCTTGCTATTCTTCCGGAGAGGGCAGGTTTCTCAAATATGTATTTGATAGGGTCCATCCTAGAAATCAATAAAGTGGTATGATTCAACATATACTGTCTTAGTCGGCGAGCAGCCCAGGCCAAAGCACAGCAAGTTCTCTCGAGCAGTGAGTATCTTGTTTCACAGTCGGTAAACTTTTTGCTAAGGTAGTATATGGCATGCTCTTTTCGACCCGACTCGTCATGTTGCCCCAACACGCACCCCATTGAACTTTCTAACACGGTCAAATACATGATTAGAGGTCTTCCTTCAACTGGTGGCATCAGGATCGGCGGTTCCTGGAGATACTTCTTGATTTTGTCAAAAGCTTCTTGACATTCATCATTCCATATCATCTCTTGATTCTTCCTCAGTAGTTTGATGATGGGTTTGCAAGTAGCAGTTAAATGGGAAATAAACCGGGCGATGTAATTCAAACGTCCCAAGAAACCTCTGACTTCCTTATCTATACGGGGCACTGGCATTTCTTGAATAGCCCTCACCTTAGCCGGGTCAACCTCAATTCCTTTACCACTGACAATAAATCCCAAGAGTTTACCGGATCTTACTCCAAAGGTGCATTTGTTCGGGTTCAATCTCATCTTGTATTTCTTCAACCTCTCAAACAATTTGTACAAATGATCGAGATGTTCTTCTTCAGTATGAGATCTGGCTATCATGTCATCCACATATACTTCTATTTCATGATGAATCATATCATGGAACAAAACCACCATAGCACGCTGGTACGTTGCCCCGGCGTTCTTTAAACCGAATGGCATTACTTTGTAACAGAAAGTGCCCCGTTGCGTCACAAACGTAGTTTTCTCCATGTCTTCAGGTGCCATCTTAATCTGGTTATAACCCGAGAATCCATCCATGAAGGAGAATACTTTGTGTTGAGCGGTATTGTCTACCAGAACATCAATGTGCGGGAGTGGAAAGTCATCTTTGGGACTCGCTTTATTCAAATCTCTGTAATCGACGCACATTCGCACCTTACCATCCTTCTTCGGTACCGGTACCACATTAGCAACCCATTGAGGATAAGAAGTAACAGCCAGAAAACCTGCATCAAATTGTTTCATAACCTCGGCTTTGATTTTCTCAGACATTTCAGGACGCATGCGGCGAACCTTTTTCTTAACAGGACGACAATCTTCCTTCGTTGGCAAACGATGCACTACTATATCAGTATCCAATCCTGGCATGTCTTTATAAGACCACGCAAAAATCTCTACATAGTCATGTAACATCCGAATCAATCTTTCTTTAATACTGTTTCCCAAGCCTGCTCCTATTTTGACTTCTTTCTTGTCCACTTCCGTACCCAGGTTTACAATTTCGATGGACTCTTCATGCGGCTGTATAGTCTTCTCTTCTTGCAGTACCAGTCTGGCAAGTTCTCCAGGTACTTCACAATCTTCCTCACTTCCATCCCCGGCTTGGTAGATCGGATTTTCAAAGTCATAATGAACAATAGTAGAACTATTATCAACAGGATCCAGAGTGGGTATGGATCTGCAATTCGTTACGTGAGTGTGTGTAAGAAAACATAGCTTTTTCGGAAGATGACAGGAAAGATAAAGAGCGCAATATTTGAATGCAAAAAGTCCATTGATTTATTGAATGTGAATATGCTTATGAAAATGGCAAAACCCTTAACAAATTAGCTATTGTGCCTCGGGCATAGACACAATGCTTTAAGAAGCTCAATTGTAAAACTAAAAAAAAAAATTGCAACAATAAAACAGACAATAACAATTACTCCTGACTAAAGGAAATCGGGATAGTGTCTTCAGCCTTCCAATTATTGAGTCCGTCACCAATTGTTGGGAAAATCCAGTTATCCAGATCGCAATCGCTATCAGCATCTTCTACAGCGTTAATTTGATTTTTGACCATCCTCTCAGAGCTAAATCCCAGACCAGACTTGTCAGACTTGTACGGTACGTTGATCAGTTGACCCCAACCAGTACGACCACCATTTTCAACCACGGCTTGAGCGTCCTTCAGAGAAATCATGGCAGGAGGAGCATGAATAACCTTGGGCACAAGGGGAGTCGGCTTAAGGACAGGACTGGGCGGAGGGACCACTTCAAATGACTGAGAAGGAGTCTCGACGAACTCGCCATCCATCTCGACGTATCTGAAGGCCTGCACACTACTGACAATATACTCTTCTTCTCCACACACAGTGACGATTTTACCCTCTATTGGATACTTCAGTTTTTGATGGAGAGATGAAGCTACAGCACTTGCCCCATGAATCCAAGGGCGTCCCAGCAAGCAGGAATAGGCAGGACGAATGTTCATTACGTGAAAGGTAGTGTTAAAGACCTGAGGTCCTATTTTGATAGGGAGCACTACTTCGCCACAAACAACACTCTTCGCACCATCGTAAGCACGCACCACAATGTCACTAGGCTTCAGTTCAATGCTTTTACAGTCAAGTTTATCGAGCACGACTTTCGGTAGCACATTCAAAGAAGAGCCGTTATCGATCAGCACATGAGATAAAGTGATCCCCTTACACTCAATGGAGATGTGCAGAGCTTTGTTATGATTCTTTCCTGCTGGTGTCAGATCAGCATCGGAAAAGCCTAAGCCATTGTCAACAGCCAAGTTAGCAACATAGTTTTCGAACTGATCGACAGACGTCTCCTGAGGTACATGAGCGGTCTTCAAGAATTTGATCAATGCATTGGCATGAGATTCAGAAGATAACAACAAGGATAACATCGAAGTTTTAGACGGGGTATGCCCCAGCTGTTCTACCACATCAAAATCACTCTTACGGATGATTTTCAACATTTCTTCCATTTCTTGTTTGGCAACATCTTCGGTAGCAACTTCGACGGGTGTCTCTGATTGAGAAGGGTTAACTGGTTCTTTTCCTCGAGTTTCAGGGGCGGGAGGTGAGATTTCTGGAGAGAAGATCCTTCCACTTCGAGTAATTTTACTAGTCCCAACAATGTCATTAGGATTAGCAGAATTACCAACTTGCTTTACGCCATGGACGTAAACATCACCTCCATAATTCCACGGAATGGCTTTGTTTGAGGAATATGGTACTGGGTCTGACGCAATAATGATTAGGGGAGCTACCTTGGGCTCAGCAGTAATCTTCACAGGTGCTCTAGCAACGGTAATCTTCACTGGAACTTTGGACCTAGCAATCACATATACTTCTTCAATAGGGTTCTCCGCCTTGGGAATCTTTTCGAAGAGAATTGTACGATCATCCATCAGCCGTTGAATACCCTTCCTCAACTTCAAGCACTCATTGGGTCGGAGTATGCAGAGATCGCAATTTTCAGCACAGCCTGGAAATAAACCAGCTTGTACTAAATTCTTCTTGATGATCAGGAGAGGAGATGCTAAGTCAGCTACATTAGAAATGTAAGAATAGTCATCCACAGAATTAACAGTTTTGTCATGATTAGGCATAGGTGCAGTGATGACGTTAGGAGTCTCCGGAGGCTCAAATTCAATTTCTCCAGCTTCGATCATATCCTGAACCTTATTCTTCAATGACCAGCAATCGTTTGTATCATGCCCGGGGCTATCGGAGTGATATGCACACCTGGCATTGGGATTATAACGAGAAGAAGTAGTGTTGGGTTTCGTAGGAGGATCCCTGAGGGTGATCAGATTTGCCTTTAGCATTCCCTGCAGTGCCTGTGCTAAAGTCATATTGATCCTGGTAAACTGCCTTCTTGGCCTGTCTTGTCTGGGCTGGAAGTTTTGAGATGGCGGTGCTGCAATCGTAACCGCTCCAATGGTATGGTCACGATTTTTCTTGTTACGACCCTTTTGACCGTACACAGCATTTGATTCATTCCTCCCCTGATAGGACCTTTTGGTGCTTGCAGAGGTAGCCGCCTGTATCTTTCCACTTCGGATGCCGCTTTCAACACGCTCACCTGTCAATATAAGTTCAGTGAAACCTGATGAAGAACTTCCCAGTAGATGGCTGTAGAATGGGCCAGTCAGTGTGCCCATGAACATGTCCACTAATTCTCAGTCAGTCATAGGGGGTTTGACTCTGCCAGCCAAATCTCTCCATTTCTGAGCATATTCCTTGAAGCTTTCTTTGGATCCCATAGTCATATTCTGCAACTGTAGCCGAGTAGGCGCTAGTTCGGAGTTATACTGGCACTGTTTATAGAAAGCTGTTGCTAAATCAGTCAAGGTGCGGATGTCAGAGCTCTCGAGCTGATAATACCATTCCAACTGTGTGCCAGCCAGACTCTCTTGGAAGAAATGGATCCATAGCTTCCTATCAGTGGTATGTGGCTGAATCTTTCTCACATAAGCTCTCAGATGCATCTGAGGACAAGACGCACCATCGTACTTAGTGAAAGTGGGGATCTTGAATTTGCGAGGAATGGTCACATCGGAGACCAGACCCAAACTTTCGAAATCCAGACCGGGCCCCTTCTGACCCTCCATAGCTAGCATACGTTCTTCTAGCAACTTGTACTTGCCATCTTTTGGAGAGTACTGTTCATTCTCATAATCTTCATCGTCATCCTCGGGGTTGGAGAAATCAACATTCTCCTCCTCTGAATCATTCTCCGTCTCCTCTTCTGGACCATTCGGAATTCCAAACTTGACTCCCGCGGCTTGTCTTTTAAGCCTTCTTCCCGTGTTAATGTAACTCACAGCTTTCTTGTCTTTCTTCTTTTCGAGCAAGAGAGCCTTCAGTTCTTCCTGCCCCTTGGATAAGCTCAGCATCATCTCCTGGAATTGAGCATTCTGAGTCTGGAGATCTTTGACAGTTTGTTCAAGGTCCATTTTTCTGTTTAGAGGGAAGACCGTAAGAACATTGATCTTTTAGAATACCTGTTATGCAATGTTATGTTATGCTATGCAATGTATGAAATGTTTTCAAGGACTTTTGGAATTTAACTTTGCGTAAACCACCAAAAAGAGGGAAACTTTTATTAATAATTTCTTTAATCAATGTTTATTACAAAAATAATAAAAATACAATGAACGCTCAAGTCTCCCAGGGACGGCTTCTTTTTGGGTGAAGATATGCGTTGAGTCTTCGTTCCTCATTAAGCTGGCTGGTGAGTTCTAACACTTTCTTCGTTTCAGCACAAAACTGAGCTTCAAAAGTATCCCTTTCCTCCCTCAACTGGATCCAGGATCTTTTCAACTCTTCAACATCGGTAGGCATATCAGGATAAGGAATGATCTGAGGAGTACCTCCTTCAACTTCTGGTTCAACAATCAGCGGTCCGACTGCAAGGTATGGCATGACAAGTTCACGAGCTCTGGCTCGTACCCATCTGAGATAAGGTTCCATAGGAATAGAATTTTTTTGTCCTAAAGTACTTCTTTTCACCATGCCCCAGGCTCGTACAAACCTTTGACGGAGACCTTGAGAGTCGTTGTCATAGTCAAACACAGTGCCTTGAATAATTACTTCATGTGGACCATCTCTTCGAGCATAACCAAACTGGCGTAGGGCTAAAGCTGGGTTATAAGTAATACCTCCTCTTATCCCCAGGAGTGGTACGTTAGAGAATTCTCCACAACGATCAATGACGATAACATTTTCTTTGAGATGAGGACACCAACGGATGTCTGAATGGGAGAGCGACATTATCTTTTGAGACCATTTCAAATTTTGATCATTCTTCAGAACTGATTGAGGAAGGTGCGAAATAAACCACCTAGACAATAAAGGTACGTAGCACATGAGAGTCCCTTGCCTTTTCATAGTACGAGTGTGAAGGGAATGCAAAATGTCTCCAAGCAAGGTGGGCACAGGGTTATGAGTGAGAAATATCTTAATAGCATTCATGTCTATGAATTGGTATGGGTTAGGAAATAACACCAAACCATAGATAAGCAATGCTAGGACATCTTCGAAAGCATGGACATTCATAACCTTTAAGAATTCTCGGGCCTTATTTATCAGAAATTTGGCAAGTAAACCCTTAACTCCACTTCTTGTTACCCAATTGGTTTCAATGTCGGACTTTGTCATGTGTAAAGCTGCGGCAACTTCTTCAGACTTCGGAATCTTTTCTAAACCACTGAAAGGTGTTTGATCAAGGATAGGTATCCCAAGCAGCCCGGAAAATTCTTCTAATGTGGGTACCAACTGATAATCTGGGAAGGTGAAGCAATGATGTTTAGGATCGAAGAACTGGAATAGAACTCTCATCATATCTTCTTTGAAACCAGTAGTAACCAAATTGAGGAGGGAACCATGCTTCTTAATGAACTGAGCATGATCGGGAAGTTCTGACACTAAATCCTTTAGTTGAGGAAAGATTGCTACAAAATTGATCCGGATGGTCTTCCTGGAGGCCATAACCTTACAAAACAGAGCAAAGTTAAATCCCTAAGTCCTTGAAATGGTTAGTACCATGTTATGATGTTATGATGTTATGATGTTATGATGTTATGATGTTAAATAAATAACAAGCACAACCAAGTCACACAACAATCATTCCTAAGTTTTAAGGCTTGCATGAGTTCCATAGGTAAGTACCCTCCCCACTGAAGTTTGGTTGGTTCAACCTGTCCTAGAATAGTAACCGGGTTCTAGAAGGATCTCAAATCATTGACCTTCCTTTAAGTCCACTTCAGTGCAACACCAAGTGGTTGACCGAAGCTTCCCTAAAGTCCAATCTCAAAGAGTGTAATATCGAGTCTCAACCAACCCCAGTCGGAACCGAAGTCAATTATCTCACTAATTTCTAATGGCTAGGATGAGTCAATTGGGGTTCTAAAGGTCTGGTTAATGCTTTGATGACACCACGCGGAAGCCAAATTTTTCCTCAAGTAAACATGAGGAACATCAGGACATCCAAAGTGTCGCATTAACCGTAGCCATCATTTTGACCATTCCAGTATACGCCGGATAGTCGCGATGATCTATTGCTACTTACCTAAGGTACACTAGATCCGAGTGTAGGATCTTTCACTCGAAAATACCCAAGCAATCCCTTAAAAGTAAATCAGACAATTTGAATAAGTGATCTTGTTTTTTAAGGTAACCTCTCTTTTTAAGTGTCCCCAGCAGAGTCGCCAGTTCTCTCATACGGTGAACTGACTTTTTGTATTTTTTGCTTTTAATCGCAATGTCGCGGATAGCAAGAGTCGCCACCGACTTTTCTTTTATCCAATAAGGAAAGGTGGAAAAGAACAGGAAAGACCTTAATTAGATTTTGGGTTCGGGAGGTACATTATACAAAGGGAAGGTGTTAGCACCCTTTGTATCCATGGTTATCCATGGGCTCTTAATTGCTTGATCACTTATATTATTTTTCTTGTCTGAAAAAGTGTTCGTGAATTGTTTGGAAAATGTTTTGAAAAAGAGAATTTAACTTTGTAATGATTCTCGTATGAATGTATACAAAGTGGTTATCTCGTTTAGTTTTGAAAATGGTTTAGAAAAATATAACTCAGTAATGATTCTAATATGAATATATACCAAGTGGTGATTTTCTAGTATTTGTGAAGTGTGAAAAGTATTTTTAAATTGTGAGTAAGCAATTAAGAGTTATACCTACCCAAGGTCTTGATGGGCATTTCCTATCCTTATGAGGGTAAAACTGTCCTTACTATTGAGAAGTAAGTAGTCTTATCCCTTTGGATGTAAAGGGACATCGTAGGGTCATCGTTTTTGGTCATTGAAGGCAACATTTGTAAGGATACCTTAGCATTCGAAGGGACGATCATCATTTAACCGTAGGCTACAACGAAGGGTCATCGAGGGATAAAAGCATATATTCGCAGGCAACATCCGAGGGACTATGATTTATTTTGTAGGGACATGATGATTTAATCGAAGGGTCTTTGCTAAGTGTATCCCCACATTCGCGGGACATGACAGTAATGCCGTAATATCGTAGGGTAACAAAGAGAGGTCCAAGATCGCATATTTAAAGGCAAAGTTTTACAATTAATTAGATAGCCGTAATCGATTAAGTAATTAGGTCCACATTAAAATCGATGAAATCAATACATTAAAATCAGCTAGATAGTTTAGGATGTATCTCCACATTAAAATTAAGTAATTCAGAATCCATCTCCATAAGGGTATCCCACAAATGAAGTGGAATACTTAGCCGGCCGTTTCTTCGGGAATTGTCGCAACCCGAAAAAATACGGTATGCGAAAAAACAACCGGCAAGAAAGAAATGACAGAAGAGTCGCCACCGTGCGTTATTTATCCCAAAGAAGGGAAAGGAAACGCTCGAAGTAAACCGGAGAAAGGAAAGGAAAAGACAAGGTCTCGCAACCAAATCTTGGGTTCGGGAGTCGATTATGCGAAGGGAAGGTATTAGCACCCCTACGCATCCGTAGTACTCTACGGGATCCACTCTTGTTGTTTCTTGTCTAAAGGGTGTGTGTTTATCTAATGTACTATTTACTAAAAGGGTCAAGAGAAAAATGACTCGCACGGATATCGCATCCATTGCATACGTATCTCATCTGGAATGAGAATCAGAGTCTTCGTAGCTCGGCTACCTATGGGTGAAAGAGATGTGTGCTCGCTAAGACGTCGCGTCTTATGCCTACGTATCTCATCGGGAATGAGAATCAGAGCAAAAAGTAGTTCAAACTAAACTACGGGAATAAGGGTCTCGATTGCAACGAGGGCAAGAGAAAGGGATAGTCTCGATCGCAACGAGGGCGAGAGAAAGGATCGCAACAAGGGCGAAAGTAAACAAGAATTAGTTGTTAGTCGTTAGTCAAACTCGGCAAGACATCGCATCTTGTGCCTACGTATCTCATCTGAACATGAGAATCAGAGTTGCCGTAGTTCGGCTGACACGCAAACAAAACAGACACAGGCAAAGGCAAACGTGGAGCCTGAATGCCAATCACTGGGCTTACATCAGCATCCGAATCAAACAAACTCACACTGGAACCCGAATGCCACTCGATGGACTTACATCAACTTCCGAGCACACAACAACACTCACAAGGGGGGTTGAGACACAAAGGTTGAAAAAGAAAAAGGGCGCCCGGAGAGACCTCGCACGGTCTCCTGCCTACGTACCTCATCTGGTATGAGAATCAGGGCGACGTAGTTCCCCTCATAGGGGTTGCCATCTGAACATGGACTTACAAAGGAGGACACCAGTTGTGTCAAAGGAGAGTGGGCAATGTGTTCACGTACTAGCAGTAGGTGTCGCAGCTCGCTGAATCGAGTCTTAGGCAGTTACCTCTTTGCAATAGAACGGACTACATGCCACAAGATCGGAGACGCTCGAAAAGGTCTAGAAGTGGGGGAGCTCTGCCCTAGAGTTATCATGCAATATGTACTTAAGTGTTAGGATTTACAAATGGGAATATCTACCTAATGTTAGCATGCAAAGAATATGGGAATTCTACCTATGTTATCATACAAAAGGATATGGGAATCCTACCTATGTTATCATACAAAGGGTTCTATCTAATGGGTGCTACCTAATCGGAACAAGAGTCGACGAATGGAGCAAGGAGAAGGGTTAGGGATAAGGGTAGATGACGATGCATGAAGCAATCGACTTACGAGGTTGATGGCGATGCATAAAGCAATCGACTTACAAAAAGGTGGATGAATACGTGCTGGTTCTGTTAGGTTTTGAAAAAATGATTACTCGACGTTGGATCGAGGTTTTGATCTTGTTTTGAAATGGTTATCGAATGTTCATTTTAATTCTTGTATTAACAGATGAATAAAGAATGAAAGAATAAATATTATACATTTCATGGGAGAGGGATACATTTGTTATGAATGGGGGTTGACATGGCAATCAAGCAATATAAATATATGCCTCATACACCATACAAGTAGGCAACAGTCAATCAAACAATAAGATATTTAAACAAGTACATGATCAAATCAAAGAATCAAAGAAATGAAATGAATGAGCATTAAACAAACATATGAGTGTAAGTGTAAGGGAACCGACTCATTGTAAGAAAGCCCAAGAGTAAGCTATGTGAGGTCGATGGCGATGCTTAAAAAGCAATCGACTTACAAGGGTGTAAAAAATGGGCTCGATATTAAATCGAGAAAAGTATGATTTTTATAGTTTAAAAAATGGTTTTTGAACTAAATTAAAATACAACAACTATGCATTATTAACAAATGAAATTATAATAAACATAAAAAAAAGAAAATGTTAATAAAAATACTACAATAACAAAAAATGCTAAAAGGAAAATAATATAACTAAAAGAAATAAAATGTCAAAAAATGCCACTCATGAGTATTGAACCCACCCCACTCAAGAATATGCACACTGATCTTCTCCACCAGACCACTCAGGGTTATATGATACTGAAGTACTACCTTAAATATATAAACCGGAATGAAAAAATAAATAAATAAAAAAAGATTAAGAACAAAACTAACATATAAAACCTTTTTTTTATGTTTTTGTTTATTATTATCTTTTATCTCTGTTAAACAAAACAAATTTGATTAAAAAATAAATAAAAAAGAAATGAAAACAAAAGAAAACAGAGGCTCGTCTTCTTCTCTCCCACCTCACAAACTCAACCTTCCTCTCTCAATCTCCATCATTCAAACATTCCTCACCTCACGCTTCTTTCAATTTCTCAACGAATCTCTCTCGCACTCGACCTTAAGCTCAGCGAATCAATCCCTCCCAACTCTCACAACATTTCATCAATAAGCACATGAGATGGATAAAAGGAAAGAAGGAGAAGTACTTACAAAGTGTCGTGGTGGTGGCGGTGAAGGGCGTATAGACGCCGGCCTCCAGGTAAACGGTTCTGGGGTTTTAGGTTTTTTTCTTCCTCAGATTTTCGCCTCTAGGTCTCTGTTGCTTTCCTCTTCTTGGATTAGGGCTTTCTTTGGTCTCTTTTCCGCCTCTAGGTTTTTTTTCTTCACTGATTCATTTTCCCTATTTATATTCCGTGAATTAGGTTTTCAAAAGGGTCCTTGATGTTCCAGAAAAGTAACTCTGCAAAGCACTTTGGGTGCTCAGAAACAGAATTACCCTATCCATGTTAGATTCAAGAAAAGGTATCCTTCACAAACTTTCTTCTCTGCTTTGACCTCATACCAATTTGGGATATTTTTGGATTTTGCCCTCTGACTGTTGGTTAATGATTTTGCACTTTGGATTTTGCAATTCGACTGATTAATGTGTCCCTTTTTTTACCGCAGTAAAAAATGGTGAGCTTGGTTTGCTGCAACATGCTCGAATTGGCCTTGCACTTGTTTGTTTCATTTTGATGGTAAGTAATAATGTATGTCTTGCAATAGATGTTCTTGGCTGGTGCACTAATGACGTTCACTGTGTTATAATGCAGGCGAAGTACTCTTTTTTTCAATTTCCTCTGTTTGAACCATGATGCAGGACCTTGAATTGGCTTGAGGTTGCAGAGCTAGACTTGCATAAAGCATGAGTGTAAGGTGTGATAATTCCTGCTCGTTGGTTATGATTAATCGCTTCACCTTTTCTTTTGAATTGTGGATGTTGGTAACATAGGTTTGGTTCAGTGTTTCACAAGTCTTTTTCATTTCTTTTGTTGCAGCAAGCATGCCTAGATTTGGCTCATCATCACAGCTCAAAGCTTAAACAACTTTGACTTAATGATGCAAGATTAAGGCATGTTTAGCCTACTGTTTCCATAGCTGGTTTTTGGTAGTGCACATGGATGAACTCTGTGGAAATGTTCTTCCAACTCAGGATAGGGTAAATTGTTACGTTTGATTTTGCACAGGTTGGCACTAATTGGTTTTGTCTAGTCTGTGAACTCATGTTGTGCCCTTTGCCCAAAGCATTGGTGTGGCTCTAACTGTTTATAGGTTTTGCACTGTGGTTTGGTGATCTTAGTAGCAGCTTGATACAGGTTTTCCATGGTTGTGGTCTGCAGGTTCCCTTTGACCTTGGCAAGGTTTTTAGAAGGGTGTGGATTCAGTTTAGGTTCTGTTAATGTGAATTGTTTACCATTGGATAATGTTGCAGGGTTGTTATTGTGCGCACATTGGCTTGCAGGATGCTGTGAGATGCTGTTAATTCTAGACCAGACTGTAGCAATGTTAGGTGTGTCCTGGGTTTGCCGATGTTTTGTCCAGTAGATTTTGCCTTGTGCATTATGGCTTCAACTTGCTTCTGCAACAGGGTTTCAACTGGGTTCAGCAGTATGATTCCAACTTGATTTTCCAACATGATTCAGCTTCAGGTTTGCATTAGGCTAGATTTCAAAGGGCTTGGACTTAAACCATGATGTAAGGTCTAGTTTAACAGATATTCTGCATTATGTTTCTGTCTTTCACCTTGGATACAACCTGTTGTAACTAGCTAATGATGAGGGTTTGCATAACCTGGCAAATTATTTCATGTTGTTTTGGACTGAACAGTTTAACTAGCCTTCACTAAGAACCTTGGTTGCATGGCTTGGTTTCAATTCCAATATGCAAGATCAATTTGTTATCAGCTAGTTCCATGCCCATTCATACTGATTTATATATCCCATGGGTTGTGATTTATGTTGTGATTACCTTGACTTGAGTGCATTGCAAACTTCATGGATGACTGTTTCTGTCTTGGTTTTGCAGCAGGATCACTAGCCTGGTTCAGCTAGTATGCGCCCTGGTATGGGAAGTAGCATCATGGTCAATATGGATTGATGACTCAATGTGTGAAGTTGCTCTTGCATTACAGGTTCACATTGATCTCAGGTCACAAAGGTATGGTTATGCTGATTGGTTGGAACACAAATGATAAGGATATGGGGTTGTCATTTGGAAATTGATTGAACTTTGTTATGAAACCTTGCAGGCTGACTGAATGGCTTTTGGATTTCCACTCACATGGAATTTGCCAAGCTGGTATGACACAGGGCTGGAACAAATGGAGTTGTTTGGATTATGGAACTATTATGACTGAACCATGTTAAATGCTTTCCACTTTTGAACTTCTTTGTAGCTGTTACGCCCTGCTGCTGTTGTGCCTTGTTTTGATGATTATGTTAGACGCCTGCTGCATGTTAGGTCTGATGCTGCAGGAACATGGCAGGTATTATTCGCATGTGTGCGACTGCACTCATTCTGCATTAGGCCTCAATGGTGTAACCAAATTGATGTTCCTTGCTCTCTATGTTGCTCAATTCTGCAACACATCTTGCTCATGTATCCAACCTTGGTCTATTTTTTCTCACTTTATCTTGGTCTTAAGCCCTGTTAGATTAACTAGCTTTTGGCCTAATGAAGGTTGGTTCTTTTGCAGACAAAGTGTTGGTTGTGCTGGTTTCGGTTTACATCGTATGCATAGCTAATTCGAACCATGTCTTGGCATACTTCATGGAAGAAAAAGGATGTCCTTTCATAGCAGGTTTTGGTTTGGTCATTGACAGCACTTGTGGTTTTAATTCAAGGCATGTTGGAAAAATTTCAAGGCTTGACTTTTATGTTGCTGGAACTTTGTTTGTGCAAGTTGGGTATTACAGCAGTTGGTGCAGCAAGGCAAATGCAGTAGGAGGCAAGAAACTCCAAAGTTTAAAGCATGACCAAGTTGGCATTAAAGTGAAGAAACCAAATCCACAAGGTAAAATCAAGGCCAACATGGACATGAAGCATGGGATGGGGATTAGGGTCATGATGGAAGACATAGGATTTTAGGATGCAAAGAGGTTACGTTGACTTTGGTCAAAGTTGACCAAAAAGTCAACTGTTGACAAAAGTCAACAATTGGTCAAAAATGGAATTTTTTTGTATTTTCTTTATGATTTCTTTGTAAATGGATATTCTATTATTGGTTAGGATGAAAATTAGGATTTGAGGAATTTGGGTTGACTTTGGTCAAAGTTGACCAAAAAGTCAACTGTTGACCAAAGTCAACAGTTGGTCAAAAATGCCAAATTTTGTATTTTTTTTGTATGGAATCAAATGTAATGGTTTAAAATGGATGAAATAGATTGAAATGGTTTGAAAATTATTGGGAATTGGTTTCACAATTGGTTTAATCATGACTTGAATATTTGACTCTTTTTTTTGAAAAGAAAATAACTTGACTGATAATGTGTATGAACAAAACCATGAAATGAGACCATAAGGTTAGGGTTTTGGCATAGTATCCATGAACCAATAACATGACTAGAAAATGGCTTGAAACACAAGGAAACCGGTTGTTCAGATGACCCAGACCATAGACATATTAACAATCTCAAGAACAAACACCATGACTTTGGACCAAGACCAATTCTCACATAAAAACCAAAGTAAGGTTAGGCCAAGTATGCTAAACAAACATAAAAAATTCAGGACCAAAATCGGGGTATGACAGCTGCCCCTATTTAAACATCTTCAACTGGAGAATATGAAGCAAGACGTTCTTCATATGATCATTGTGGGAGATGGTTAAATACTAAGAAGACCCGGATTTTGATCCTGAATCCCCATGAAATAAATAACGATGCCTGTCAGAATCGGCAAAGAAGCAATCTCCAGAGAAGAATCCGTCTGGTACGGTGAAAATCGGCCTGAGTACCGAAACAGAAAGTTGACCTAGATACCAAAATAAATGGTAACAGGAATACCCATGGCATGAACGTCGCACATTAGTCTGAACACTAAGCATCGGAATATGAGAGTATCAATGTTGGTCTGATCACCGGAAATCTGGTCTGAACACCACTTCGATCTGGAAATCGGAAAACTGGCCTGAATGCCACAAGTACTTCGGTCTGGATACCGGGAACTGGCCTGAATGCCACAAGTTGCATCGACCTGAATGTCGGAAACCTCTTCGATCTTAACATCGGAGAAACTGGCCTGAATGCCACTTCGGTCTGGATACCGGGAACTGGCCTGAATACCACTTCGGTCTGAATACCGGAAAAAAAAACTGGCCTGAATGCCACTTCAGTCTGGATACCGGGAACTGGCCTGAATGCCACTTCGGTCTGGATACCGGAAAATTGGCCTGAATGCCACAAGTTGCATCGACCTGAATGTCGGAAACTTCTTCGATCTGAAAATCGGAAGCTGGCCTGAATGCCACTTCGGTCTGGATACCGGGAACTGGCCTGAATGCCACTTCGGTCTGGATACCGGAAAATTGGCCATGTCTATCAGCATCGGCGAAGATAACAAAACAGTGATAAATGAGCCAGCACGCATGCCAAAGACCCATGCTGGGGATAACAATCAAAAGATTGACCAAAGAGTGCATGAGATATATTATCTATAGCCGTCAAAACGTAGATAATACACTCGCATGGAAGATTATCCATAACCGGGTTGCAGGTTGTTAAATGAATAAACGACCGAAAAGAAAGGCAACGGGGTACCAGACTTGGTATGCAAAAGATGACCAATCAAAAGAGGATAAAGTTGCTTACTCGGAGCAAGTATCCAAAAAGAAGGGGAAGACCCAATGGGGACAATACTGCTTGATCAAGGCAAGTATCCAAAGGGGACAAGACTATCAATACCACAAAGAGGGGATTACATCTACCGGTTTGTAGGCAGAAAACCACAGAAAAGTAACCAGTCATCGACCAGGATGAGCACAAAGGGTTAACTCTGCTAGGGGATGAAAGTGGGATTTTACAACTACCAGTTAGTAGGTAGAAAACCATAAAGATAGGACTTACAACTACCGGTTCGTTGGTAGAAGCCAAAAATTCCGCTGAGGATGAGATGAATGAGTGCCGGTTAGTGAGCAACCATTCATTTATGCCCCAGAGAAGTACAAGAGACAGCGAACAAGAAGCCAATTTAGGATCGATCCAAAAAGGCAAACTGAATTAAGACTCATCCTAATGAGGAAAGAACTCAATAGGGAAAACCCGTCCCATTAGGGAGGGAACGGAAGCAACCGTCATCCACGAGGAGGTATCTCGGTGGGGAGCGCAGAAGGAATGGTGGACATTTTCTGCTTAAGGGGTCGACTCTATATGGAGAGATCAGACACGCCCACATATGCTAGGGGAATTGAACCAAGCTTGCAAAATGATGCCAACTTCGGGGAGTAACACTGCTGGGGATACCCACTCAACTAAGGAGTCACTTGTCGGGAAAACACCAACTTTTCAACCATGCTGATGAACCCAATTCTGAAGCCGATCCAATGGCGCGATGCTAAACTCTTTCCAACAACCCAATCTCGGCTGGTCACCACGGCCTAGGGCTAATGGACATGTTTGCAATGTTGATGCATGAGTTTTTTTGTTTTACACAATGCCCCATGATCATGGAAATGCTATGCACTAATGATGCAATATGCTATGCTTATCTAAATGATGAATGCATAAACACATGTCTCCTCCAGAGACAAACACCGGGGAACTCCAGGAACTGTGTTGAGGATCTTATAATCACGTCAACTTCCACCCTGCTGGGGAAAGACAAACCTTGCTGAGGATGCACTCCATCGAACCCGAACTGCTTGGAGATTACCCTGCTAGGAGAGGCAACCCATTCTTATCTCTACAGGGGATGATTTTCTCCGAACCCGATCCGCTTGGGGAACTCGCTGAGGGAAAACCATCAACACAAACCCTACTGGGAAAGCAGTAACCTTCAGGCTCGCTGAGGAGACACTGATCTCAAATCTGTTGGGGAGGTAACCCTCTCACACCCACTGGGGAAATACAGCTTATTGGACACGGAACACCTGTCGAGTCGCCGAACAGCGGCATCCATCGTCCACCCACAGTGTCGGCTTTCCTCTTTTGAGAACACCCGGACTCGCCTAGGCTCCTCTGATTCATCCCGCGAAGATCGAATTCCTGGGATTCATACAAACTTTCCAGTCCTTAGACTTTGAAGATGATTAATCCTCCAGGGTCGCCGTCACAACTCTGTCACGGGCTTTTCACCGTTTGTCTATCCATTGCCCCTGGTCGGGCTCTGCAGGGATCTCTTTTGTCAAAAGGTTTCATACCACTACATGCCAACGAATGAAGATATCTAACAGCACCTGCACAAGAGATTGTTAGATAAAAGCGTGCCCCAGGCGTGCCCTATATTCCAACACCTAGGTCGCCCAAACTTCCGAATAAGATTTCCAGATTTCAATCTTATAAGCACGCATCGGAAGGGACCTCTATGTTTCAAAATGCAACTATTCTTATCAAAACGAATGGATGTTTTCGTAATCAAAACGGTAATGAAAACAAAAACAAAATTATTTGACTGAACACGCATTTATTGACTGAAACAAAAAGGACGGCTCAGAACTGAGCGACGCACAGGAGGCAAACCCTGGAAAGAGGTGATTGCATACAAAAGGAAAAAATATCTATCCTAATGGCAATGTGAAACCGTGATCTCATCGGGTTCCAACTCGGTTACACCTCATATGTCCTCAAGACTTTCCGCACTTTCGGCCTTCTGAACAAGACGCTTCTGATTTGATCTCTGTCGGAGATTAGCCGTGATGTCTTAACCAAAGCACAAACGATCATGCTAGACGCAGTTGTTCGTTTCAATCCCTCTTTTGGCTGGACCGCCCTTTCGGATCTTCGATCCACCGGGATACCCTTTTTTGCCCAAGTCGCCTTTGTGGGGTTTTCGACTTGCCGGGTGTACAGTTCTTTTCTTTTATTATCCCTAACTTTTGCCCGAACCTTTCTTCTTTTTTCTTGGTTCACCGGGATGCCCCTTTTTGCCTGGACTCTTTTATTCTTTTTGTCCAGCGGGTCTCTTTTTCACGAAGTATCTTTTAACTGCGTCCGCATTCACAGGGGATGGAAAATCCTCATCATCCGTGGTCGTTAGCAACAAGGCTCTGTCAGAGAAAACCCTTTTTGACCACGAACGGACATTCATAATTGTTTATCCACTTGCCCCACGATCGTCTTGAGGAGGAAGGATCCTTTTCAACACCACATCTCTTCCATGCTACCCACGAGGTCGCACTTCTCGGTCAACAACACGCTTCATGTACTGGGTACAACTGCCCCATGACAAGTAACTGTCAGCCTCTTTTCTCAATCAGGCTCAATGTGTTATACCGAGTCCTCATCCACTCGCCCTTTTCTAACTTCTCATCCATCCGGACTCTTCACAATGAAATCTAGCCTCCAGCAGGCAATATCACTTCCATCCCATACCGCATGAGGAAGGCGTTACCCCAGTAGATGCACGTACCAAAGTACGACACTCAGGATACCAACTTCGTACTCAGCCACTATCATTGGTGCGTTCACATGTTATCGGGGAAGCACTAGCTCACTCTCTTTAAATTCTCCCCATCAGACATCAAAACCCGTTCGGATTCGGGGTCAGGCCCCTCCTCCGGGATCGGTCACTCTCAATCTTTCGATTCGAGTACCTCGAGATGTCCTCATCAGGGACTTCAGACTTCCTTGGTTGACAATCATCAGTGGGTTGTTGGGCGAGATAACCATACAATACCCTCCTCTTGGTTGCTTTCTAGGAGGTATACTGAATATCGTATTCAGTCGACATCACTTGCCCTCTCACAACCCGTCCGTTCGATGCTAGCTCCTCAAGCACATACTTGATCAGATCCATTTTGGACATCCACAAGGTGGTATGAACCAGCATACACTATCTCAATCGGCGAGCAGCCTATGCCAAAGTACATCAAGTTTTCTCGAGCAGTGAGTGTATTGTTTCACAGTCGATAAACTTTTTGCTTAGGTAAATTGCGTGCTCTTTTCGACAAGACTAGTCATACTGACTCAATACGCACCTCATAGACCCCTTAAGGGCTGTCAGGTACCAGATTAGCAGTCGTTTCTTCCCCGGAAGGTATCAGAATCAGAGGTTCCTACTACTCTTTTTTTTTCTTTCCATGCCCCTTGGCAGTCCTGACCATTTGATTTCTTTCTTTTTTGTTTGTTTATGGTTCAGGCGTTTTTAGTACTGCTCTTTTTTTTTTTTTTTTTTTTTTTTGCAGGATCAACCTTGATTCCTCTTTCGTTCGCAACATGCCTCGGCAGTTTGCTGGATAGCACTCCATAAGTGCGCTAATTCGAACTCAACAGTATGAGTTATCTCTACCTATCAAACAACTTGATCCACCGAATGCCCCCCTTCTACTTGGGACTTTGCCATCATGTCATCAACATGGCATTTGCTTTCACGATGAATCATATCATGAAACAAAGTCACCCTAGACTTCTGATACTTGGCACCGGCCTTCTCGATACTGAACGACATCACCTTATAACCAGAAGGTGCCCCTTGTGTGATGGACATGGTTTACGTCATATCATCTGGCAACAGTTCAATCTGGTCTCGGCCAAGAAGCCATCCATGAAGATAAACTGAGCATTATAATCAACCAATACCTCGTTGTGACGTACCGGGAATTCATCTTTCAACTTAGCTCAGCTCACATCTCGACAGTCCACACACATTCTCATCTTTCAGCACCGGTTTCCGCTTCCCTGGAGGACAGTATTCTCTCCATGGTAACTCGTGCCTCCACAACATTGATATCCTACCTTGGTGTATCTAGATACAACCAGGCACACATATACCATCTTGTTCTTGACTTGCCTCTGAAGCGGCCTCAACATTCGCTTTCTGACCTCGGCGGTGCTTGGAGCAACAATTCTGAGCACTCCTCATGCGGTTGAATCACCTTCTCCTCTGGTTTCAACGACCCGACTAATTCCAACAAATCACAATCTTCTTCGCCTTCTCCTTCGGCATGATAGATCGAATTGTCGAAGTCATACAAAGGTGTAACCAAATTGTTATCGATGAGATCAGGAGGGTAATCACTTTTGAGGTTGGACCGAGACAAATTCAAAAGGAAAAACGAAAAACATTACCATTTTTATTTTTTTTAAACTGTAAAAAATGAAAAACAGGGAACACCGCTTTTAATCACAAAAACATCCATTTATTACTGATGCAAAACGTTGCAAAATGAAACACATGAGATGGCCCTTACAATGGACCAGTACGTTTCGGGCAAAACGTATGGCTTTCATGCAAACAGAATTAAAACAGAAATACTACACTTCCGGATGAGCGACGGTGATGCTTTTGGAGGCCTTCCAGTTGCCTGGTACACACGACTTTATCCACAGCTCGAGCTCGCGGTCGCGGTCGATATCTTCACTCACTGAACAAGCATGATCAGAATCCAGCATTCCTGCACTGACAAAGATGTACGGTGGACGACGTCCTCTGTTTGGTCTAGACGACTCTTGATCTGGATAACCAATCCCGAACATGTCTGCCTTTACCACTATGTCGATGATCCTGCCCCAACCTCGGGCCTCTTGGTTCTTCACCACCTCTAAAGCTTGTTTATAAGAAGAAATGGACAGCTTCTTCTCTTTCTCGACAACAAGAGCGCTCTCCACCTGGACGGTTTCGATTGCTTGACTGGGTATTTCAAGTTTTCCAATGTCCATTTCTACTTCTTTCATCTTCCGGGTCGTGTCTCCCATCAATACACACCCCTCTGTGGCAACGGCTGCACAGCAATTATCAACCACAGGGGAGACTCCATCCTGCACCAGAGGTTTTGGAACCACAGCCAGGGGAACCTTTAGCTGATCTTCCTCAGTCATCTCCATTCCTTTCTTGACCTTTTTCACCATCTTCACTTTTACAGGACCCTGCCTGGGTACCGGGTTGACATCCCCATTCATTATCTAGGCCAAGCTGATGGTCTTGGAGTCCACCATGTCCTGGACGACATGCTTGAAATCTCTAGAACCCTCAACACTGTGCCCGGGTGCCTCAGAATGGAATTCACAACTGGCATTCTCATCATAGTGTGCAAGCCTCTTCTGTTGTGCTATGGGAATCAAAATCCTTGGCCGGACTAACCCCAAATCTCTCAATCTCCTGAACAAAAGGGTATAAGTCACAGGTGGTTCCTCAAACTGACGATCCTCCCTCTTCTTCTTCACCTGTCTCTTAGCTCTCGGTGCCTTCTGTTGAAGTGGTGGTTGTTGCGGGGGTACGGGTGAGTTACCAACAAGAGTGGTTACAGCAACAGCATAAGGATGATAACGATCCTTACTGCGTTCTCTCTTTGCTGGCACACCACTTGACTCAACCTCCTTTTTGAGCGGACCACTGTCAGAGAGTTTCTTTGCTACCGAGCCAGAGGGATTTGTTACATCGGATGATGGAGCCTTTCCCTGAACTTTCTCCTTGATCATCCCGTTATCAATCCTTTCCAATCTCTCAGACATGGCTTTCTGTCCCAAGGTAAGCCCTTGCACAATACTGAACAATCCCCTCATCATCTCTTTCAGTTCAAGGATGTCGGCGTTGGGAAGATCCATCAGCTTGGATTTATTGAGTCTGACTGTATGTCTGAATGGAAGAGCTATGCGCACCGGTTAACACCTTCAAAACAACAAATGGGTTAGTATGACTCACGCATGCAATGTCTATATGTACCAGGAATATTCCTTTGATTTTGGTTTCACAGAGACAGATAATTTTTCATCAATAACATTCTGACATCTGGATATCTCTCAACCAGAATCTTAATCAAAAAGTGGATCCTGAGTACGGATAGACACGAGTTAAATGCGGATGAATGCGATGCAAATGCATGAATGCAAGTCACTGCGCCACCAAGTCATCTGAAGACCCATTCTCTGAACTAGTCACAGTCATCGGGACTAAGTCACCATAAATCCGACTTGGGGAGTTCCGAAATAAACGGAACTGGAGATTACATCACTATCATCACAGGAACATCCACTGAACGGATGACAGTCAGATCCTCTGAACAGGTACTTTCAAAATCAACCCGGGGATCCGAAATAAACGGAACCCAATGATAAACCACGGACAGAACTCCGGCGTCCCAGAAATAAATGTCCATAAATTTGGCTGAACCAAAGTCACCATCACAACACCACTGGCAGAAACCGTATCTGTAGAGATCAAACCCTCCCCTCACTGGTAGGTTCTAAGAACAGAAGTTTGTTAGCTTCAGCCCTTCAGTCGAGAATAATACGTTTACCACTGAAGGTTTGGCATTATTACGGGATAAAAGACTTCTGCTGACTCCCCTCAACAGGATATCCTAAAGCAAGTTCCCAGTCTCGGGGTCCTCGGATTGAGCAGCGAGAATGCACCCACCAGAGCTAACATAATCACGTCTCGGAGGAGAGGCCTCGACTGAGTTCTCGGGAAATGGTCACCAGAGTCGACGATTTCTAAAGGAATATCTGTCGTTATGGAACACCCATAGGACAAAATATATCCAACAGAAACCTCGTCTGGAATGTGGGTCTCATGAACGACTTATCATAGCAACATGCCACGCAAGCCTCATGGCTATCCACTCTAACACCTATGTGTACACTCAAGCCTGGGTAGTGGGCTTATCTCTCATAAAATATCCCATCCCAACAAATAGACAACCCACGGAACCCACAGATACAACAAACATATGTACATGAATGCAATAAGGTAAAACAGGTAAATGCTGAAAATAAATAACTGTACAAAAGAATAAACACCCAACAAACAAGAAACCTACAAAAGCTAGGAGGGACTCGCTTAGGGAAACATTATCCCCAGCAGAGTCGCCAGCTGTCGCAACCCGAAAAAATACGGTATGCGAAAAAACAACCGGCGAGAAAGAAATGACAGAAGAGTCGCCACCGTGCGTTATTTATCCCAAAGAAGGGAAAGGAAACGCTCGAAGTAAACCGGAGAAAGGAAAGGAAAAGACAAGGTCTCGCAACCAAATCTTGGGTTCGGGAGTCGATTATGCGAAGGGAAGGTATTAGCACCCCTACGCATCCGTAGTACTCTACGGGATCCACTCTTGTTGTTTCTTGTCTAAAGGGTGTGTGTTTATCTAATGTACTATTTACTAAAAGGGTCAAGAGAAAAATGACTCGCACGGATATCGCATCCATTGCATACGTATCTCATCTGGAATGAGAATCAGAGTCTTCGTAGCTCGGCTACCTATGGGTGAAAGAGATGTGTGCTCGCTAAGACGTCGCGTCTTATGCCTACGTATCTCATCGGGAATGAGAATCAGAGCAAAACGTAGTTCAAACTAAACTACGGGAATAAGGGTCTCGATTGCAACGAGGGCAAGAGAAAGGGATAGTCTCGATCGCAACGAGGGCGAGAGAAAGGATCGCAACAAGGGCGAAAGCAAACAAGAATTAGTTGTTAGTCGTTAGTCAAACTCGGCAAGACATCGCATCTTGTGCCTACGTATCTCATCTGAACATGAGAATCAGAGTTGCCGTAGTTCGGATGACACGCAAACAAAACAGACACAGGCAAAGGCAAACGTGGAGCCTGAATGCCAATCACTGGGCTTACATCAGCATCCGAACCAAACAAACTCACACTGGAACCCGAATGCCACTCGATGGACTTACATCAACTTCCGAGCACACAACAACACTCACAAGGGGGGTTGAGACACAAAGGTTGAAAAAGAAAAAGGGCGCCCGGAGAGACCTCGCACGGTCTCCTGCCTACGTACCTCATCTGGTATGAGAATCAGGGCGACGTAGTTCCCCTCATAGGGGTTGCCATCTGAACATGGACTTACAAAGGAGGACACCAGTTGTGTCAAAGGAGAGTGGGCAATGTGTTCACGTACTAGCAGTAGGTGTCGCAGCTCGCTGAATCGAGTCTTAGGCAGTTACCTCTTTGCAATAGAACGGACTACATGCCACAAGATCGGAGACGCTCGGAAAGGTCTAGAAGTGGGGGAGCTCTGCCCTAGAGTTATCATGCAATATGTACTTAAGTGTTAGGATTTACAAATGGGAATATCTACCTAATGTTAGCATGCAAAGAATATGGGAATTCTACCTATGTTATCATACAAAAGGATATGGGAATCCTACCTATGTTATCATACAAAGGGTTCTATCTAATGGGTGCTACCTAATCGGAACAAGAGTCGACGAATGGAGCAAGGAGAAGGGTTAGGGATAAGGGTAGATGGCGATGCATGAAGCAATCGACTTACGAGGTTGATGGCGATGCATAAAGCAATCGACTTACAAAAAGGTGGATGAATACGTGCTGGTTCTGTTAGGTTTTGAAAAAATGATTACTCGACGTTGGATCGAGGTTTTGATCTTGTTTTGAAATGGTTATCGAATGTTCATTTTAATTCTTGTATTAACAGATGAATAAAGAATGAAAGAATAAATATTATACATTTCATGGGAGAGGGATACATTTGTTATGAATGGGGGTTGACATGGCAATCAAGCAATATAAATATATGCCTCATACACCATACAAGTAGGCAACAGTCAATCAAACAATAAGATATTTAAACAAGTACATGATCAAATCAAAGAATCAAAGAAATGAAATGAATGAGCATTAAACAAACGTATGAGTGTAAGTGTAAGGGAACCGGCTCATTGTAAGAAAGCCCAAGAGTAAGCTATGTGAGGTCGATGGCGATGCTTAAAAAGCAATCGACTTACAAGGGTGTAAAAAATGGGCTCGATATTAAATCGAGAAAAGTATGATTTTTATAGTTTAAAAAATGGTTTTTGAACTAAATTAAAATACAACAACTATGCATTATTAACAAATGAAATTATAATAAACATAAAAAAAAGAAAATGTTAATAAAAATACTACAATAACAAAAAATGCTAAAAGGAAAATAATATAACTAAAAGAAATAAAATGTCAAAAAATGCCACTCATGAGTATTGAACCCACCCCACTCAAGAATATGCACACTGATCTTCTCCACCAGACCACTCAGGGTTATATGATACTGAAGTACTACCTTAAATATATAAACCGGAATGAAAAAATAAATAAATAAAAAAAAGATTAAGAACAAAACTAACATATAAAACCTTTTTTTTATGTTTTTGTTTATTATTATCTTTTATCTCTGTTAAACAAAACAAATTTGATTAAAAAATAAATAAAAAAGAAATGAAAACAAAAGAAAACAGAGGCTCATCTTCTTCTCTCCCACCTCACAAACTCAACCTTCCTCTCTCAATCTCCATCATTCAAACATTCCTCACCTCACGCTTCTTTCAATTTCTCAACGAATCTCTCTCGCACTCGACCTTAAGCTCAGCGAATCAATCCCTCCCAACTCTCACAACATTTCATCAATAAGCACATGAGATGGATAAAAGGAAAGAAGGAGAAGTACTTACAAAGTGTCGTGGTGGTGGCGGTGAAGGGCGTATAGACGCCGGCCTCCAGGTAAACGGTTCTGGGGTTTTAGGTTTTTTTCTTCCTCAGATTTTCGCCTCTAGGTCTCTGTTGCTTTCCTCTTCTTGGATTAGGGCTTTCTTTGGTCTCTTTTCCGCCTCTAGGTTTTTTTTCTTCACTGATTCATTTTCCCTATTTATATTCCGTGAATTAGGTTTTCAAAAGGGTCCTTGATGTTCCAGAAAAGTAACTCTGCAAAGCACTTTGGGTGCTCAGAAACAGAATTACCTTATCCATGTTAGATTCAAGAAAAGGTATCCTTCACAAACTTTCTTCTCTGCTTTGACCTCATACCAATTTGGGATATTTTTGGATTTTGCCCTCTGACTGTTGGTTAATGATTTTGCACTTTGGATTTTGCAATTCGACTGATTAATGTGTCCCTTTTTTTACCGCAGTAAAAAATGGTGAGCTTGGTTTGCTGCAACATGCTCGAATTGGCCTTGCACTTGTTTGTTTCATTTTGATGGTAAGTAATAATGTATGTCTTGCAATAGATGTTCTTGGCTGGTGCACTAATGACGTTCACTGTGTTATAATGCAGGCGAAGTACTCTTTTTTTCAATTTCCTCTGTTTGAACCATGATGCAGGACCTTGAATTGGCTTGAGGTTGCAGAGCTAGACTTGCATAAAGCATGAGTGTAAGTTGTGATAATTCCTACTCGTTGGTTATGATTAATCGCTTCACCTTTTCTTTTGAATTGTGGATGTTGGTAACATAGGTTTGGTTCAGTGTTTCACAAGTCTTTTTCATTTCTTTTGTTGCAGCAAGCATGCCTAGATTTGGCTCATCATCACAGCTCAAAGCTTAAACAACTTTGACTTAATGATGCAAGATTAAGGCATGTTTAGCCTACTGTTTCCATAGCTGGTTTTTGGTAGTGCACATGGATGAACTCTGTGGAAATGTTCTTCCAACTCAGCATAGGGTAAATTGTTACGTTTGATTTTGCACAGGTTGGCACTAATTGGTTTTGTCTAGTCTGTGAACTCATGTTGTGCCTTTTGCCCAAAGCATTGGTGTGGCTCTAACTGTTTATAGGTTTTGCACTGTGGTTTGGTGATCTTAGTAGCAGCTTGATACAGGTTTTCCATGGTTGTGGTCTGCAGGTTCCCTTTGACCTTGGCAAGGTTTTTAGAAGGGTGTGGATTCAGTTTAGGTTCTGTTAATGTGAATTGTTTACCATTGGATAATGTTGCAGGGTTGTTATTGTGCGCACATTGGCTTGCAGGATGCTGTGAGATGCTGTTAATTCTAGACCAGACTGTAGCAATGTTAGGTGTGTCCTGGGTTTGCCGATGTTTTGTCCAGTAGATTTTGCCTTGTGCATTATGGCTTCAACTTGCTTCTGCAACAGGGTTTCAACTGGGTTCAGCAGTATGATTCCAACTTGATTTTGCAACATGATTCAGCTTCAGGTTTGCATTAGGCTAGATTTCAAAGGGCTTGGACTTAAACCATGATGTAAGGTCTAGTTTAACAGGTATTCTGCATTATGTTTCTGTCTTTCACCTTGGATACAACCTGTTGTAACTAGCTAATGATGAGGGTTTGCATAACCTGGCAAATTATTTCATGTTGTTTTGGACTGAATAGTTTAACTAGCCTTCACTAAGAACCTTGGTTGCATGGCTTGGTTTCAATTCCAATATGCAAGATCAATTTGTTATCAGCTAGTTCCATGCCCATTCATACTGATTTATGTATCCCATGGGTTGTGATTTATGTTGTGATTACCTTGACTTGAGTGCATTGCAAACTTCATGGATGACTGTTTCTGTCTTGGTTTTGCAGCAGGATCACTAGCCTGGTTCAGCTAGTATGCGCCCTGGTATGGGAAGTAGCATCATGGTCAATATGGATTGATGACTCAATGTGTGAAGTTGCTCTTGCATTACAGGTTCACATTGATCTCAGGTCACAAAGGTATGGTTATGCTGATTGGTTGGAACACAAATGATAAGGATATGGGGTTGTCATTTGGAAATTGATTGAACTTTGTTATGAAACCTTGCAGGCTGACTGAATGGCTTTTGGATTTCCACTCACATGGAATTTGCCAAGCTGGTATGACACAGGGCTGGAACAAATGGAGTTGTTTGGATTATGGAACTATTATGACTGAACCATGTTAAATGCTTTCCACTTTTGAACTTCTTTGTAGCTGTTACGCCCTGCTGCTGTTGTGCCTTGTTTTGATGATTATGTTAGACGCCTGCTGCATGTTAGGTCTGATGCTGCAGGAACATGGCAGGTATTATTCGCATGTGTGCGACTGCACTCATTCTGCATTAGGCCTCAATGGTGTAACCAAATTGATGTTCCTTGCTCTCTATGTTGCTCAATTCTGCAACACATCTTGCTCATGTATCCAACCTTGGTCTATTTTTTCTCACTTTATCTTGGTCTTAAGCCCTGTTGGATTAACTAGCTTTTGGCCTAATGAAGGTTGGTTCTTTTGCAGACAAAGTGTTGGTTGTGCTGGTTTCAGTTTACATCGTATGCATAGCTAATTCGAACCATGTCTTGGCATACTTCATGGAAGAAAAAGGATGTCCTTTCATAGCAGGTTTTGGTTTGGTCATTGACAGCACTTGTGGTTTTAATTCAAGGCATGTTGGAAAAATTTCAAGGCTTGACTTTTATGTTGCTGGAACTTTGTTTGTGCAAGTTGGGTATTACAGCAGTTGGTGCAGCAAGGCAAATGCAGTAGGAGGCAAGAAACTCCAAAGTTTAAAGCATGACTAAGTTGGCATTAAAGTGAAGAAACCAAATCCACAAGGTAAAATCAAGGCCAACATGGACATGAAGCATGGGATGGGGATTAGGGTCATGATGGAAGACATAGGATTTTAGGATGCAAAGAGGTTGCGTTGACTTTGGTCAAAGTTGACCAAAAAGTCAACTGTTGACAAAAGTCAACAATTGGTCAAAAATGGAATTTTTTTGTATTTTCTTTATGATTTCTTTGTAAATGGATATTCTATTATTGGTTAGGATGAAAATTAGGATTTGAGGAATTTGGGTTGACTTTGGTCAAAGTTGACCAAAAAGTCAACTGTTGACCAAAGTCAACAGTTGGTCAAAAATGCCAAATTTTGTATTTTTTTTTGTATGGAATCAAATGTAATGGTTTAAAATGGATGAAATAGATTGAAATGGTTTGAAAATTATTGGGAATTGGTTTCACAATTGGTTTAATCATGACTTGAATATTTGACTCTTTTTTTTGAAAAGAAAATAACTTGACTGATAATGTGTATGAACAAAACCATGAAATGAGACCATAAGGTTAGGGTTTTGGCATAATATCCATGAACCAATAACATGACTAGAAAGTGGCTTGAAACACAAGGAAACCGGTTGTTCAGATGACCCAGACCATAGACATATTAACAATCTCAAGAACAAACACCATGACTTTGGACCAAGACCAATTCTCACATAA